>NC_137635.1:35199185-36399185 GCF_963383615.2 Lipophrys pholis | reverse complement strand
ACCCCAGCTGTCACGCCTTTGGACAGTTTAAGCTCGCCAATTAACCTTGCATACAAGTTATTGAGAGAAAAGAAAAAAAAAGACATACAATCTTTCAACATCCAAACATAGAAAAGCCCTATATCAAACCGAGGTCTTCTCACTGCGATGCAGGAGCACTGACTACTAACATTCAGTACTAATGCTGAACGTTCTGTCAACATAACTAAACAGGTGTGCCATAATCTAAGCTCCTATTGGTAATAGTGAGATGATAGAAGCAAAGAGTTTATGTACCCAATGCAGCCTGTCAACCCGGATGAGCACATACACCGATGCAAGTCCCATGTCACAGTGGGTGAGGGCTAAAACGGTCTCTCTCTCTCTCTGCACCTATATGTTTCTCCCTCCACCATACATGAAGATGGCCAGAAGGACATAGAGGAGGAGCTGACGACAGGCCTGGAGCTGGTTGACTCATGCATCCGATCGCTTCAGGAGTCGGGCATCTTGGATTCACAGGACACGTCTACGGGAGATAGTAAGAAATTGTGTTTGAGGAGAATGACACAACACTTTATTTTGGTTTCAGTGTTTACTGATCCAGCTATAACAATTGTTTTAAAATAGTGATAATCCATCAGTGAGAGCTGATAGTCACCTGAAACTGTAGTGGGGTTGATTAACCTGCTGTATGTGAAAGAATTTACAAATAAATTTGTGTTCTAGAAACAGTGTTTCAAACAGGTGAAGAATATTCGCAGAGGATGAAGAGATTGGAAGGAAAGAGTGTAACCCAAATTTCTGTCTGTGACTCAAGTTGTCTCCCTAAATGCCACAGACTATTGATCGATGCCTCAATTTACGAATATCCACTTAGAACTTTACATGCAAAACATCTTTTGACGATACACTCCTGACATTCAGACTGTTTTAGATGAACTAATTCACAGCTGTCTCCTGAAAACCTCAGTAGAGCCTATTAGTAGAGGCTACAATTTACAGAGAGTCCCTGAATGCCTCACAATTCGATCTGTTTGGGAAAGGTTGAAAAAAATACGAGTTCCAACTCAGTGACTCCAAATAGATTTAAGTTGAACCTGACTCTTGTCCACCAAAGGTTGAGAACACACTGAGAAGAAATATTGGGAAAGAAATTGGTCATCTGTAAACAATGGGGCTTAAATGTGAGTCTGTTCAGTCCTTTCTTGAATTAAAAGTTAAAGATAGAATCAAGTCTGCAACTGTTTCTTTCTTTGGGCAAGTAACCATTCTGATTAGCATAAGCTTATCAGCACCTAAATGCAGCACAAATTTAGTCTTTCACTGAATTTCATTACTTGCAGTGAAAGTGCGACTGATCCAAACACAGAAACTCCAACAGAAAACCAGCAATTCACAAAACCCGTGTTTCCCGTATGTTAGTGTGTCGAGCATGATTGCAGCTTTCCTCTGATTTTCAACTGATGTAATTTAGTTTTAAACGTCCCTATTTCATGTTGCTAGAAAGAGACAGACGAAGTGAGTTCAAAAGACAGAAGGGAAAAACATTTCTAATATGTTCCCATTTCAGAATACAAAGTAGTTATTCATTTTGCACTCGGTGACATCCTGAGCTACGCCCTGTGCCTCTCTGCTCCACTCTCGGTCCCGGGGATGATACCCATGTTTTTTCTATACTCCGCCCCATGGGAGAGAGGTAGCTGTCAGGAGACATGCAGAGTCGTAGCTCGTGGTTTGATATGCTAATCCTTCCTCGCTGAGGTGTCAGCTGGCCTGCTGTTCATAGAGAGAGAGAGGAGCCACATCCACCAACATGCCACTACTGTAAACAGCACAGGCCCTATGTGCTCATAACCAGGCATGCATATACTTTAGAACCTCTGGGAGGAGGAGAGGAACAGAGAGAAAGCTGGAGCCCTGCACTGTACGGATTAGCTGCTAATAGCACAAGCACGCTGTCATGCATGCACACACGTGCAAGATGTTTGTAGATGTATGGTCCACCCTGGCCAGTTGACCAGTCCAATCAGGACGTTTAATATAAATAAAAGCTCATTGTGTCCAAGAACCGAACAAACAAAGCTCATATTTTGTTCATCGGGCCAAAACACTGACATGTACGACTATCTTTGCGGCCGTTTTAGCTTTTTATAAGTGAAAATGACTAAAGAACCTCAGGTAGTATATTTGAATTTGCATTTGATTTTTACAGGTAGTATATTTGAATTTGCATTTGATTTTTAGGCATAGAAATAAGAAGCAAAAGTTAGAAGAATATTCAGCGTTTCAGTCCGGCACAAAATTGTGTTCATTTTAGTTTGACCGTGAAGCAATTCATATCTCCAGCCAGATCATTTGAAGTAACTCAGCTAATTAGTATGACTCAATCAAAAGCAGCACACTTAATACACAATAAAAACCGAAATTGTTGAAAACTAGAAACATGAGTTGTTTAATAACTTTGTCAAAGAAAAGACACGTCTTCTACTACATGTCTGATGTTGTATTAACAATCTTACTCACAGACGTTTAACGGAAATGCTATCTGTTTTTTGTTTTTATTCCCTCTGTTACCGTGTGAGATGGGTTAGTTAATCAAAAAAACCAGGAGGGGGTTGTGTGTTTGATAAGCACAGTTGAAGGTGAGCAGTTAAGCTCGAGCTGCCGGCAAGTGGCAGAGGGGTGGGTGGAGATAGAGGCAGCAACTGTTTGCATATTCATAGCTGTGTGCGTACTGAATGAAGCAAGTGTGTGGAGTTACATCCAAACCACTTTGAGGGATCAGAGGAGTTTGTTTTTTTTGTTTTTTTCTTGGGGGAATACAAAAGTGTGTATGTAATTTTGAAGAACAGCGATCTAGTTTTAGGTGTTTTGTCAGACACACAGGCAGCACAAATAGACGCACCAACATGCAACACACATGCTCACTGCAGCAGAGTATTTAATTTATTTCTTTCTTTACTGAAGTTGCAGAGCAGATTTGTATGATGCAGCAGCAGAGTACGCTCGTGTATTCATGCTTCACGCTGCTTCGTGGATGGTGATGTTTGAAAATGTGCATGTTAATCTGTGTGTGTGTGTGTGTGTGTGTGTGTGTGTGTGTGTGTGTGTGTGTGTGTGTGTGTGTAATCACAAACGCAGTTATTTTTCATTGCGCATGCAGTTTTAGGTGTGTGCTCCAAACTCAGCGTTTGCCTCCGAAAATACACACAAATGAAATATTAAAATGTGTCAATCGGGTACGGTGGCCACAAGAAAAAAAGAAAGAAACCTCTCAAGTCTTTGTGTGCATGAAATGAAAAGAGATGAATGAGCTGAAACAAGTCTATTCGGGTCACAACTACTTGAATGCAGGTGTATACAGGGGGGCTGTGTGTTCATGGATGGAAGCACTGGGCAGGAGTGAGTCGTGTGTGTGTGTGTGTGTGTGTGTGTGTGTGTGTGTGTGTGTGTGTGTGTGTGTGTGTGTGTGTGTGTGTGTGTGTGTGTGTGTGTGTGTGTGTGTGTGTGTGTGTGTGTGTGTGTGTGTGTGTGTGTGTGTGTGTGTGTGTGTGTGTGTGTGTGTTCACTCAAAACAGATTAGAAAATGCTGATCTTCTTATGGCACCCCGTTACTTTCCTTCTCATACACCAGTGCACCCCAGTTTCTTTCCACTCACAGCCATGCACTCTCTTCAGATGGGTTCAGTGGAGCCTTCAATGTTTGCCATTGGAGTGATAATGTATTTATGAAGCCCTTCGCTTCCCTAAAGGCTCTTCTACCCATATGAAACACACCTAAAGTGGCAAACAAAGGCTGTAGAAAACATCCCCTGGCTTTCAACACACACATCTGGGTTTGTGTACGCTAGTCTGTGAACCCATTTGAAACGGGCCCGGAGTATAATTTTGCCTGCTGCGTGATGCGGTTTCCTCTGCCTGTGTGCACTAATGTGTGTGCCCAAGATGAGCCTAAACGAGACATGGAGGCCTTGACCCAGTAAACTCAGCCAGCACCCTTAGCTTGATATCCCATTTTAAATAATGCAATATCACCAGCCACACTGCCTACAGGAGCTATTCGCTGTATTTTGAAGTGACTTTTCACTTTGGTAAAGCTTTATTTTCCAAACAGTCTTATACACAGTGACTCCTCTTGCCTTTAGCTGCTGACTTTATCTGTCCTGTGCTGTGGATATTGACCGCTGGCTCTAGGATTTCTCTGTTCTTTAATAATACAAAAAAAAAAAAAAAGAGAGAAAAAATAGTTTCTTGTTTGATTCGTATACTGCTGGGACCAAAGCTGACATCCGTTGATATTAGAGACACAGTCACTGTTGATGGAGGGCAGTTGAAAAAGTGTTTGGGAATACAAATGCTGGACGCTGGGAATTTATGAAGCCAAATGGTGAGAGTGTTATTAGGAATCAGTGACTATACTGTCTATGTATTGTTAATGAATGCATGTATGCCTGCAGCTACTGGGGACATAATGGGGGACATAAATTATGTTATGACCCCAAAAAAAGCAATATTTTTGTAATTAAAGCTATTTCGTCTTCATATCATTGCCATCATCACTGAAATTGAATTAATCAGGCATGCATCAAAAATTGATAAATGAGACAGGGGAGATTTGGCTCCAGCTGTTCTTGTCTTTCTGCTCTTCCTCAAATTCCATCCATCCATTCAGCCTTTTTACCGCTTTCTCCAGTTTAAAACCGATCCCAACTGACTGGTGAAGGCAGGGTACTTCCTCACAGGTCACCTCTCTATCTCAGGGCAAATCTTTCTCAGATCATACAGTATATTCTTTTCTCAGTTGTTATGGATCATTCGGAATTGTTCAGGATTTACAGCATACGCATCGTTCTTTACTTTGCAGATCCGTTGTTACTGTGGTTAATGTGTTTACTCTCATCTGTGCTGTCATTTGCACATGTCTTAGTTCTGTGCCCCGGTCTCTGCATGTTTGCATGTTTACATGGGAAATTAAATGGTCCATGTGCAAATCATAGGAATGGAAATACTTTAGAATCTCGACTGAGGCAGCATGGACAATTAAACACAAACAAGACATGCTCTGGATGTGTGTAACGTTTGAAGCTGATGCTTTTAAGTCTGTTTGAAAACTGCTATCGAGCAGGAAACTGAACCTATTTTCTTTAACGAACAAAGCCTCGCTTGTTGAGAGAACAAGTCCCCCATAAGTAGTATTCAAATAGTAAAGTTACAGCATTCATTCAGTGTATCGAAGATAGATCCACACTCCAAAACACACCCAGTAAAAAAAACTGTTTAGGGTTTCAGAAACTGGATGTTGGAATTTATTTTGGTATTTATTCATTTCAATACAGTTTTATGGAAGTCACACCATTTGTCCCAAGGCACTTAACATCCTAAATAAATGTGAATATATAACCTACAACCTATGGACTTTTGTTGTTTTTATTACAAATGAGATGTGAACAATTTCAAAAGTTAAATTGCCTCCAAATAATAAATTACATTCTTTTGACTGGTGGTGTATTGTGGAACAGTTTTAACAAGATGTTTGTTTGATCTTTTTGTTGTTTATTTTAATTAAGGTAAAAAAAGAAAAAAAGGGATTTTCAACCATGGCTGGTCTTAAATTTTGAGACGAGGCCTCTTAACTCACAAACATCCGCCGCCAGGATTTATTTGCTTGCAGACATTTTCCCCGACCCCCACTGTAGAAAACTGCTGTCTGCACTGAACATTTCTGATTTATTATGCTTCAGAAGTTGCCCAGCCCAAATGTGCATTTATTCAGCTGTGGAAAAAAATCTATCAACCCTTGAATTTAGTTTTTTTTTTGTTTTTTTGAAAAGCATTAAAGATGATTTGGGAAAGTGGCAGACACACTGAATAAATGGAAACAAAATGACTGACTTGATGGCTGAGCAGCTGCTGGCTCGATGGCAGCTCGCTGTGCGATTGGCTGGATGATCTTTGGAAGATTTGGATGGCAGCCTGAAGCAGAAGAGTCGTGGTAATAAAAAGGAAAGAAAAAAAACAAGCTCCGCTCGGAGGTGTTTCACAGCAGTGCAGCGCTGATTCTGTATATTTACTACACTTGACGGACGATATAGCAGAGTGTAGATGATGTGTAATGATCCAGCGACTAAACTGAGCCACTAGGAATATTCCACAAAATGAGAAAAACATGTCAGGGAAAATGTTTCTGGTGGGGTTTTTTTTTCCTTTCAGTTTTTATTATTTACCCAAAGTGAGACAAAGTCACACAAACAAGCTTCCCAACCTCAATGTTTCTTAAAGGTTTGTTGACGGTTGACAATGATGTAATGCACAGCTGTCAAACATTCGGTCCGCTTAATGCATTTAGGAGAATTATTAAAACAATGAGAATCTGAACCGACCAGCCGAATGCATGAAGATGCTGCAGCTAAAGTTTTTTTTGGGGGGGGGCACAATTACATTTTTATCAAATTCATTCCGACTTGTCAGTGCGTGCTTGTTAAATGATTCCAAAATCCTTTGTCGTTTGAAGTAAAAACTTTTCCTAAGTCGGTCAGATTGGTCATGATGGGTTTCATAACAAGTACATCACTCCTAAAGATTATACTTCTGCCTCTTTGTCAGGGAAACATTTAGAGTTGATGTTTTTTTCCAAGTCAGTGAGCCAATGTTTTACTGGACCAGCCGTACTGAGATCAGACGGGGCTCAATGCGGCACCTGGACGAAAATGATTTTGACCCCTCTGGTGTAGCGTGACCTTGAATTCCCCGCCTTGGGGTTACACTACTTTCTATTTTGGCTTTTTCCCACATGACTATGCTGTTAAATATATTCTGTCACAGAGTCGGCAAATCGTGCCATAGTAGGCACTGTCAAATAGGACGTTTTTTTGCACCTCTCCCAGTGTGCACAATCCACACCTACCTGAGCATGAACACCATCATGGTCAAGTGCAGACTTGACGTCAATCACTTATTTCTCATCAACAATACAACTGGTTCTCATGAGAGGCTCCCTGGGCGTAAGATTCCAGGTGAGGGTTCAATAAATATGACACAGCTCATACTTTTCCTTTTCCCTTCAAAAGTCAACGCTTACTGTGCACAAATGAGATTTTGCAGGTCAGGGTAGCGATATTGAACTATGTGTTTATAAGAGATTTGCGCGGAACGCTTTGCATTCCTTTGGTTTTGTGTCATGGGTCGTGTCCTCATGGGAACACAAATAAATCAAAATTGTGTTCAAAACGTTTTGTTCATTTCTTAAAATGTTCAATCGAAATTTGATATTTTCCTTATTATAGACAAACTATAAGACACAGATTTTGTATCTTATATCTGATCAAGAAGATAAAAATAATTTGGGGGGGGGGGTTATCTGTTCAATGTCATTGTGTCACAGGGATGTCCTTGCAAAGTCCACAGAAAGGCCTGACTGAAATCCAACCAGATTATTTTCACGATGAGGTGAACCGATTAACCACTACATCGCCATGCAGCTTATCTATTATCAATTCATGTTTGAATGAGCGTGTGAAAGTTTCATTGTTGGCCTCATTGTAACAATTTTGCTGCTGAATTATACAGAAAAGTAAAGAGGGGACGAATCTGGAAGGAAGTTATGAGCTATAAAGGAGAAGTGGAGAGAAGAGTGGGTTTTAAATGGAGGTCAGGAATAGAGTAAGACTTAAGGGTCACTGAGCATAAGAGTGAGAGTAGAAAGGCTGGAATAACATAGTGGCTAAAAAGCAAATGGGCGTCTTAAAACAGGAGGATAAGCATTTGTGTTTCATTTTATTCCGTTTTTCAGTTTGCTTTTTCATCTCCTCTCTTTATTTCAAGGTGTGTTACAAACCAATATATTTCCATTTGTTGTAGTCTCGTTCAATTCTTCTTCTGTTAAAAAAAAAAATTTAATAAAAAAGTACATTGTATAACATGTGTGATGTAAACTGGGTTACCAAACGCCTTCAAGGCCACGAACAGAATAAATCTTTACACAAAAAAATTGGACGGTTACTGAAGTCGTCTCAAAATAGTCACTTGAAAGGAAGTTGACAGTTGAAGTGAAATCAAGTTTTAAGGTCTCTGTTTGACAGTGATCACAAAGTTTGCCTCGGATGGCGACGTATCCTCGTTCGACTCCTCTTTGACTCTAAATCCATATCCTTTCTGCCAGCGAGGTTTATTGAACTCATGTGAAACAAACGAGGTCTTTGTGTCGCCATCCAGAGTCACTTCGCTGCTCGCACCCTTTGATGTTACTCGTCTCCCTCCTTTGTGTGTTTGTAATTTTCTTTTTCCTCTTCTCATTAGGACAAGGACTCCTTTCCCAGAGCGCGTTGCAGCTCAACAACCAGGATGCCTATGCAGCCGCCGGTTATCATAGTAACCAGGGGCTTGCACTTGGGGAGTCAGGCCGAGGTGGACATTTGGGAGGGGCAGTTCACAGTTACAACCAGGTAATTGCTTCCTTTTATCCCCATTTCTTTCTTTCATATGTTCCTTTGTCATTTCCACCCTCCTACAGCCCCCAGTCCCTCTTTCTAACCCTCCCTCCCTTTCTCTTTAAGTCATTCCCTCTTCTCACTTTTTTTTTTTTTTTTTGCTTTCCTCTGCTGTCATGTATTTCTCTCCTATCTGTCTTGTCCTCCTCTTCCTCACTTCCACCGGAGCCTCGCCTGTCTCATGTTTCTCTCCACTTGTCCTCCACCTTCTGTAGGTGACATCCAGCCGGGCAGCCCAGTTAGCGGCCACAGATTCTCCTTCGCAGTCCCAGAGAGACTCATTTGCCCAGCAGGCCCTTAGCAGCGCCTTCCAGATGCCCTGTGAGGGTGGGCCGGCACCTGTTGGACCGTCCATGTATTACTCCTGTGCCACTTTGCCAGCTCAGGTACAAATCGCCAGAGAGATTACTGCTCCAGTTGTTGTGTGACAGACACTCTCCTCACACCTCCCTTGAAATGCGACAACCGGGCAATCATTTGGCAGCAGGCTGCATACACATGTAATGTTTTTAGTGCAATGAAGGAATATTTTAAAGGATACCGATCAGTCATCACGGTAGCCCTGTTAAGCTCTGTTGTGTCCAATGGAAGCCATTGCAATGACAGAAATAAACAGCAATACCTCTGAGCTTCACTGTTAAACATGATCACGATCCATACGATGATTGACAAAGGTAGTTAAAATATACAAATTGTACAACAAGAACCTTCTTGAAACTATTCTCCGTTTTGGCAATCGAACATGGGAGCTTGTAAACAGCCACAAAGCTGGCTCACTGTATGTGTTTTTCTTCTTCAGTGAGTCTTTAATCAATGAAATCATCACGTTGTAAGCTTGTCAACTTTAATGGTGCAGCGACTATCTCCGCCGGCCATCGTCATGTCATTATCCTTCCATCTATCGCCCATACTCATTTATCCAACTCAGGACTACGAGGGCAGGAGCCAACTGCCGGCTTGACTGTGGGCAAAGGCAGGGCACACTAACCGACCTCACATGCATGTTTTTGGACTGTAATAGGAAGTATAAAACCACCATGTATGAAGGAAGAACACTTGGAGAACATGTAAACCTTTAAAAACAAATTGGGTTCATCGCACTGCGAGGCAAATGTGCTGTACTCTGTATGTATATATATTCTTGCAGGAAAACAGGTTCTGCTGTATTGGAACATCAGTAATTGATGCAACCTTCAGTAAATCTTTAAATGTTGAAATTTCTTATTCATGATGATTCACTTCATTTATGGTTCTATCAGTTTATTTGCTACAGCCATTGCCGGGGCAAATGAAATAGGTTTGTTTCGTGTTGTTTTTGTAATCACTACTGAGGATTTATTGGATCAGTCAAAAGCACAAAGCAGAGATAAAGCACAAATCCATCTTATGGGGAATCATTTAGTTGTTTTTTTCCTCTTTTGGCACACTGTGATTAATTTGTCTTGCGAGTTTTAACATTTTTGGAACGGTGTGTTAATCTTTTTTTTTTTTTTTTCAATTTAACAAGATTTACTGATGAAGTGGTCGGCATTTGGCAGCATGTTCACCTCACTTTACATCTCATCCAAAATCTCTTGCTTTTATAAATTGTACCTTTAAGCTGCATCAGCGAGACTCTGCTAATATTTCTTCAACTCATTTGACGCGAAAAAAAGAAAATACATGTTTAGAATTCTGATGGAACTTAATTTGGCGGCCTATTGCTTCCAGTCATATTTCTAGTTCATTTGGTTATAAAAGTTCAGAGTCATCTCTTCATGTTTGGTCTGATAACCCCCAGCTCTTCATCAGGATGTTATCACAGATTAGAGTTTCTGCTCTCTGGTTTTCCAGCTCCGGGGGGAGTTGTTCATCTCACTGAAAATAATGATATGAATAAGACGAGAAGATGAATCTTTAAAGTGAGTGACACTCGCCTTTAATGGAGTACAAATCTTGTATTACAGCGCGTGAGCTCCCCTCTGCAGGCAGTGGGATCCCCAACCAAGCTGCAGCGCCTGGGATCGGCCTCCGCTGACATGCCCAGCTACGCCACGCTACAGAGGGTGTCCTCCCCCAAACAGTCACCCAGCCGGCTCGCCAAATCCTACAGGTTTGTCCAATCCAGTCCATTCGTCATTGCGTTATTGCTTGAAGAGCCTTGCATGAGAATTTCACAATCCCCAAAGCACAAAGTACATCTACGATAGGTGGATCAATACTAATGACTCAACAATTACTTCATATGTCTGGCTTCATAAAACACATTCCATATGGTCAAAAGGAAAAAAATCTACTCAAACTTGTTCAGTCAGACACACAGCTGTTATAGTTTTTTTTTTTTTAATTTAAAGTATACTTTGTCATACCTCAAACTGCCTCAATTTGTGAAGTAAGAGGCTGAAAGCTTTTTACCTACAACAGAAATATTCCAGACATTCTTAAACCATGATTCATCTGGTCTTCTTATATATTCTTTGGCACCATACCTCTTTTCAAACCACATGACTTTAAGCTTTGATCGTATTAGTCTCTTTAATCATCAGTCGCTAATTTGAAGTTTTCTCAAAACTCGCCTTTTCTTTAGGCCGCTTGCAATTAAAGGCACCACACCTAACTGTCTTCAAGGATCCATGCATCGATTGAAGGCTTTAGCGCCCAACTCACGGCCGATAAATCTTTGCTGAAACTCCTGAAGCACAGTTTTCACACTGAGCAAAGACAAACTCCCTAATGGACTAACAGACTGGTGGTGGGCCAGTCTTGACGAGCACATGCTGTGTAGCCAAATGTTGTTCAAAAACACTGAACTTTATTTTAAGATGCATAAAGACAATCCAAAGTTTTCCAAAGAGAATATATGTGACAAGCAAATGTGGTCATAATGTATATAAACAACAAAATGAAAATGGTGTCTAATGTATGTTTAATTCTAATTTGTAGATAAGTAATGCGCAATTGCATCAGCCACAACAATCTAAAGTGTCTTGTGCTAAACATGTGACAATTAGCCACTCTGCCGTCTCATGAGTTCCGTCAATAATGTCAGGAAACTGTATAGAAATGTATGATTGCATATTTCTGCTGATATACATCACTCCTGGAGCATTTTCACGGGAACATACAGAATATTTGGATCACACAAAGCCTATATCTCTTATGTTGTCTGAATTCAGAGTCGCAACAGGTTGACATGAAATATATGTAATGTGGAAGATTTGACCTGAAATGCACTGGCTGTTATTGGCCTTTGTCTGTGGAAAGACATGATCATTAGTAAGCACATACCTACCATCCTGTTTACTGACCTTCATCATCATCATTATGAAAATGTTGTTACAATAGATTGCCACAATTTTAGCTCGAGGTTTATGGAAACTGTCAATTGGCCCAACGTCAAGGTTGTGTACTTATTGTGCTCTCTCTTTAACAATTGTGTTGGTTTTGCATTGAAAACCTTGAATGTGCATCAAAAAGCAACACATTCAGACATGAATTGTCACTGCTTCACTGTCCTCCTCCTGCAGCACCTCATCGCCGATCAATATGGTAGCATCGGGTGCCGCTGGGTCCTCCTCCCCGCTCACCATGGCAGCCTCCCCGGGGGGGAACCACACCTCGTCACCAATCCACCAGCTCAGTTCGGCGGTGGGAAGCTACGCCACGCTGTCGCCTACCAAGCGAATGCTTCATCACATTGGCGCAGACGGCTACAAGATTTCCCACGAGCTGTACGCCAACGCAACCCTGCAGAGGCCCGGTAGCCTGGCAGGCAGAGGTCAAGACAACTTATTTACTACTTTTTATTTTTTTTACATGCATTTTGTGTCCCATCAAGTTGTGGATGTATTCTGGGAATTTTTTGTTGTTTTTGAAACATATTTAGCAGGACATCAAATGTTATCACTCCTTTTCTGAGATTATGAATATTAAGCTTATAATGCAAACGCAGTCTAAATGTCTGAATTAGATTAGATGGGAGTTCAGTTTTTTGTTTTCATTTATGTTCTCATCCCAGTCATTTACTTTCACATAACCATTCATTTTCATGAATTAATCTTATTGTATCACCTTTGCTGTTAGAGCCCATTTGGGGGAAAAAATTTAACATAATCATTATTTAAATGACAATATTGAATAATTTGTAATTAATTAGTTAAAATAGTTATCTTTCATTGGTGTGTCTCATCTGTTCCCCCCTCTGTCCTCCAGGCTCAAGAGGTTCCTACAGCAGCCAGCACAGTCACCTGGGCTCTGAGCTGCGGCCTCTGCAGTCTCCCGAACACCACATCGACCCCATCTACGAAGACAGGGTCTACACCAAACCAAACCTGAGAGGACAAGGTGAGCGGGGATGGGGCCGTGGAGGCAGAGGTTGAGTGCTCAGGATGTGAAGCTGGTGTCTACAAATACTGAGTCCACAAAAGCAAATCCCTAAAGATGATGGGAAATAGACAGACGGTCCTACAGGTGGTCGATGAGCAGAAAGCAAACAGCTGGTGGACAGTCGAGAGCTGCACATATTTTTCATAAGTGAAAGCGGCTTTACCAATGCTTATAACTGAAGAGATTCTATGAAACCTAATGTATCTTCATGTTGATATCTCATTCATAAAAACTGTTATTACCCAGATGTACAGTGTCTGGTGAAAGCCTGGTATCATTAAAATAAATTAAAAGAAATCTGGTCTATGATTTAACGTCAAAGGTTTTCATTATGATTCATGATTGAATATGAATGAAACTATATCATGAAATCACTCTAAGTGGACTTCTTCCTCATCACTTTTGTTACACGTTAAAACAGTGAGAAACCTGCAGAGGTGCTGTTCTTTATCATTAACCAGAGCTGCCTCATTTATTGTGAAGTTCTCCTGAATGCAACATGAAGGCTCTCTCAGCTGTTGTTGCTCTTGTCACTCCAATAATGACAAATATTAGACTGTAGTCCTATATTATGTTAGACTCTATTCTACTATAATATAGACTAAAACTACATTATGCTAACAGCTTTAGCTGATGTGTCGCAGCGGCATTAAATCACAACAATGGGCACATTAACTGAGGGAAACAGTTCACAGTACAAGTGGAAAGGTTTCTCTCTCAGCTAATGTTTTGTTTTTGTGTGCAGTCACTCTACAACTGTACCTACTGATTTTCAGTGTAAGAAATGGCCAGTTTTCTGAATTTTGGAGTGAACGCCATAAAAATCTAAAACTTTGCTATCTATCAGTAATGCGACATATAACATGCAGTGTTTCTGCCTGTGCTGCCTCAGTTTTGACTTTGCTTTCAAAGCTTTCCAAGTATAAGTAATGCTAAATCACGGAGATACTGCGAGTGTCTTCTTGCACCCTGTTCGGTACGAACCATTAGTTGAATCTAATAAAACTCTTTAAAGGAGAAGAGAGAAGCTATATGTGTAAATCTGTAAAACTTTCAGTTACATTTCGCCTGGATAATAGTGACACGTAGAAGACGACAAGCGGAATGCTTCAAATAGCCACGGACTATAAATAGCTACAGCATGTTGTAAATCACCCACTGAACCATCCACATTTAGAAATCAGTGAGAGGAAGAAGGCAGCATATGATACCCTGAATGAAGCCATTGATCAAAAAAAAAAAAAAAGAAAGACCAAATGAAGACACAGCCAGGTCTCTTTCTCAGAAAGCAGTGGTTTAATGTTGTGGCCTTACATTAAAGGCTGATGTACATTCAAGTGTTTCCTTCCATCTGATCGTGCGGCGCTGTTTACCAGATCAGGTAGGCAAATCCAATTGGGGTCTCAATGGCAATTTGTCTCTCAGTCACAGTCTGTTAACTAATTAGTTTCAAGGCTGAAAATTAATCTCAATTAATCCCATGGGCGTTAGATTGGGCTCTTTGAAATCAGAGCAAATTAGCCGTGTCCTAAAATGTTGTTGATGCCATGCCGGTGGGTTTGGTCGCCTGAGCAAAGAAAAAAAAGCAAAACGAAAGAAATTACCTCTCATTCACAAAGTTTTGTTCCAATGAATTTTATAATTGTTGATTGAAAGATTTGAAGTGCTTTCGATCGCAACTTCCCATACACACCGATCAACCAATTCAATGCATCTCAATCGATTTCTGGAGCCGTGTGGATGTGAGTAACAACAGCAGCTGAAGCCACATTGTCTGTCAAAGGCATTTCTTTTTACCCAGTAGAAATCTCTTCAAGGTCAGTTTGAATACTTTCACTATGATGAAGAGTTGGAAACAGGCAGCCGACACTTTACACCCGACTTCACATCACAGGTGAATTTCCCGAGGCCTTGTCGAGGTCCCTGTAGTTATCCAGTTACACACACACACACACACACACACACACACACACACGCATAAAAAGAAATGACCCAGCTCACCTCCCTCAGAGCAAGCCAGCGTACCCGTGTTGACTATCATGCCCAAATCGTTCCTGAACTGCTGTTTAACAAGAAGACAATTTCTCTCTCGACGTGATCCCTGGCAGTTTGGCTTTTATTGGGCTGTGTATGACAGTGTTCTGATATCTGTGCTGGATGTCAAACTGCCACGAGACCCTGAAGCAGTGGTATCAAAATGATCTCCGTTGAGCGGCCACAAAAAAGCCAAAGGTGATCTCGAGTGGGCCACAGCAGTAAGATGAGAGCATAGTAACCTTTAAAATTCCACTCCTAAAGCTTCCCTTTGTTGTAGTGCCAAGAGACGTCATGACTAAATCTACATTTAGTTGAAAGCCTGAAAAAAAAAGCCTTCTCATGAAAAATAAAGTGACACGTATGTATTAATAATGAATAAGCCATCAGCGCTTAAATAAACAATTAGCTTAGCGCAATAATAAAAATGGGGAAAACCCTTAGACGAGCTCTGTTAAGGAAACAAAGAGTCAACCTATATGTACCTCAAAAGTCAAGTAATTAACACTATTTGCGGAACAAATGGTGACTTAATAAGACTTATTAAGTTTTCCAGCTTCATGTTGATAAGACATTGGAATTAACAGTTGTATTTTAGATGTGACTTTTGCATAAAGGTAGCTCAACGGTAAGCAGTGAAAAGTTTTGGAGCTTAGATAAGTTTCTGCATTCTGTGTGTGTTTGAGCTCAAAAAGTTTCACAGTATGTAAACATGGTCACTTCAGCAATTTTGCTCTGTGTCTTTTTGCATGATTACTTAATTGTTTTCTTCTTTCTTTCTTTCTTTCTTTATGTTTGTCTTTTCTTTTTTTAGTCTAATGAAATGTAAGATCTTTTAGTGAGTTCACCATGATGCTACCCCACCTGTTGACTTTAAGTGGCATTTTGCTTTGTTTTCTTTGTTTTCTTCCTTTTCCACTTATTGCTGCCTGTGTTGTGTCGTTCCATTGGTGCTGGTGTTGTTGCTTTCTTCTCCTGTGTGTGTTTGTTTGTGTGTGTGTGTGTGTGTGTGTGTGTGTGTGTGTGTGTGTGTGTGTGTGTGTGTGTGTGTGTGTGTGTGTGTGTGTGTGTGTGTGTGTGTGTGTGTGTGTGTGTGTGTACGCATTCCTTTCCTCTTTTAAACCCTGCTCCTCTTCCTCCTCCTCCTCCTCCTCCTCGTCCTTGGCTCTATCAAACCCCCAGTGGTGAACCAGTTGTACCAAGAGGTCCTCAACTATCTGCTCTGTCCCTACGCTCCTCTTCCCGTCCTAGCCCCGCCCTCCCCTGGTGTCGACCCAATCCCCTTGCAGCGAACGGGAAGCCAGAGTGCCACCGCCACCTTCCAGAGAGGCAGCTTCGCCACTGGAGGCGGGGCGGCCGACTACGCCAACCCGTACCGCACTCTGCAGTTCTGCCCGTCCACCGAGTCGCCTTACAGCAAGTCGGGCCCCGCCCTCCCCCCCGAGGCCGCGCTGGGACGGTCTCCATCAGTGGACAGCATCCAGAAGGACCCAAGGTGACAAAATCTGGACAATTGTACACGGAATCAGCTCTGACTTGTTGATGAAGCCCTTCGCTCTGCTCCCTTTCCACTTCCACTGAACTTACTGAAGGCCAGATTCACCAAAGCAATGAAAAGAAAAGTAATTGGACATTTAATATTTATTCAGTTATTTCATTTATCATGTTAAATCTCATCCACTAAAGGTGAGGACTGGAGGTGTGACTTAGTGACACTGACAGCTTGTAGCGATAGATAAGCGACTGAGGATTTGACAGTCGTGAGCAGTTAAAAAAAAAAAAAAAAAAAAAAAGCGGCTGAATCTGGGCTTTAGTATGAGGCACACATCTCGCCACATCTTTCACTGTCCTCTCTAGTTTTCCTGCTCCTACAGCTTGTTCACACTGCTTATGAATGCCTGTGTACACCCCGAGCTCCAGTTTAACGTTTGCTATCACTGTTTGGAGTGGAATGCCACTCTGCCAGTCACTTCCTGCGCTGTAGCTAGACATGGTTAATGCGGAAAGAGTCTGCATGAAGTCTGCTTTTACCCCAGATGGGCTCAATGTATGAGTGTGGTTGTGCGAAAGAGAGGCAGTGACAGTCAGATGATGAAAAAAACAAGAGCGAGAGAGAGAGAGAGAGCGAGAGAGAGCGAGACACACAAACACGGACAGCATAATGGCTGTTTTTATCACTCTTTTGTCCTAGTTAAAATCAAGTGAAAAGTACTATTTCAATTGTGTCTCAGATTTTTTTCTTCCTTTCCTCCTTAGCCGAGCCTTTCTGACTAATGATTGCATAGACTGAGCTGTCACAGTTAGAAGCAGCCTAATTAAAGCTGAAGTGTCTCTTTGTGACATTTCAGCTCAGGTATAAGCAGCAGTTGTTGTTTTTTTTTTTTTGGGGGGGGGGGGGGGGGGGGGGGGGGGTTGGCACAAATGTAATATGTCTAATGAGGATGTCACTTTGTGCCGAGTTGCTTATTATATCGTAACATTTGGAAACCCTTCATGTATGGTCAGGAAAGGTGACTCACTGTTGTTGCTGTCGTCATTGTTGCCATTGCTCTCTCCTTCATTGTCCAAGTGTTTTATTTCTCTGTGCACATTACACTCACACTGTCTGTTCGGTCACTCTTTAGCTCCGGCCTCATTGTTGTGTAGCTTTGACACATCTGCACCGCTACATTTGGAGGACTGACTTGTGATGCATGGCACAATGGCTTCACATTCACAACATGCACACGCAATGTCAGTGCTGAAGCTATTCGAGTAGCTTGTTGTCCTTGCTGCATTAAAGGGAGGGTCCATCAGGATTATCCACTGCAACACTGTCGTCATGCACTTCCTCAAAATCCCAATCAAAAAGATGATATACATATTGTTTGTTCATCTTTAGAAATACTGTGATGATTGGATTCATCACGAAGGTGAAAAATAGATAATAATCATGCTTATAACTACAGTACTATTGTAACAGAAATAATCAGTACAGTGGTTGGAACAATTCACATCTGCAACACTTAGAGCTTGTGTCCATGTAGCGTTTTAGTTTTAGTAGGAAATACTGTCGGGAACACAGAGGTAATTGGACTGATTTACTGAGATCCTGTATTAGTTGCGCTCATGCGCTCTCAAATAGAGTTCAGTTTTGTTTTTTGCGTCCGTTTTGCAGGTGATCAACTAAGAATAACGTCATGACTGATGGCAGGCTCAACCAGAAGTACTCAAATGAGAGTTAGGCTTGTATAAGCTCCAGTTTAAGGGCACGATCTGCTGAACACTGTCGTTTCTATGTTTGTTTGCGTTTAGAGTGGAGCCATTGTGTGGTGCTCTGAGCCCACAAGAACAAAATAAAATGTGTTACTATGGAGATGTGTTAGTCGCAAAATGTATTAAATGCAAATATCAAATATGTCTGAATCTGTCATAAACGAAAAGAAAAGTGCAATATGGACGATGCACTGTCACAAGCTAAGGCAGCTAAAGAAACGCCTCTCTGCACAATAACAGCAGAATCTCTGCTGAAGGCTAAACAGATGTGCGCCACATTTTTAAACTTGTTCAAATCAGAAGCAATTGTAAACAAATATTTGAAATGTTTTAAATCACATTCTGCATTATACATTCAACTATTAACATTAACTCCTCCCAGTATCTTGTGCGATCTGGTACACACCCAATATTCCATATTCATAAAGGCAAATACACTAAATAGTTTGTTGTATTTTGTGCAAATTTCAGATGTGATCCTCAATGCGTCCCGTTACCAGATCAGATGGCAATCGTATGCTTCCAAAATTGAATGTCCGCCCCCATCTTTATTTGCCCAAACCTTTGGCAGATCAGGCTCGACGTATTCCCATGATGCACAGGGGGAAATCTTCACGTCAGTTTTTGTGCTTTGTCAGCACACAACTACACAGTCAACGTCAAGCTTATGATAACACCCAGCAACAACATACAGCATCTCGTTGAAACAAACTTCCACTTTATTTACTTTGTTACCATGGTGACATTCACACTTCATCTAATGTATGACTATTTAGCTGAAAAAGGGCAACTGTGATGACAACACCTGCAAACTCACACATTGAATGAGAAGCCCTGCAAACATGCACACCAATAATCTGAGAACTCTCAAATGAGACAATGTGTGTAACACCCTCTTTAAATGGCTCAGTGCTGCATTATTACGTTCCTCATTACCTGCAACTGGAAAGAAATTGCTATGTGGACACAATCTCCAGAGTGGTTTTTGGGCTAAGATGAGGGAAAGTGCTCCCAGTGCAAAAGCAGGTTTAAAATGACAAAATATACATAAAGGCATGAAATGGGTTACTTTTTTTTTTTTCTGTATTTATCTTTGTGTGGGATTTATTGACACCGTAGCTTGTTAAAAGGTTTATCCTTCAACTCCAGTCGTTTCGATGCTGGCCCATTTGTCAACATAGCTTTTAAGTTTGGACATGACAGTCAAATATGATCATTCCCACATACCATGTGAAGAAACAATCACATGTTTATGAAATTTATACAGGAAGTTTAATATTTTTTTTAACTTTTTTTTTTTTTAACCCAGTTAATGCATACTATTTAATATTTTCTAGTCTAAATGATTATTCTAGATTAACGTACTTTAAAATCCCAAATATTCAGCCTGGTTTCTTAATTTATTTACAATAAATAGTTAGTAATGAATATCAGTCGTAATAGTTCGACGCGTTTGCCTTGGTTTATATGTTAATGTACATTTCAATTGGGCTCAGGAAATGAAAGTAGCAGCAGAGAAATGTAAAGCCTGCGAAGTGATATCTATATTTAACCACAAGCAAATATAACCAACCTACACATAACAGGCTTAGCATAGCTTGTCATTTACTCACTGTTTACACACGCTTGCTACCAGTCCTGTTTTTCTGAGATAAAGACGGTCAACAGAAATAAGACAAGTGACAGAATCATTCACACCTTATGGACGATTCTGTCATCACCCACCAGCTAAGTTGACTAATAGGCCACCTAAAACTAGTTCATGCACTAACAATTATCTAAATGTAGAGTTGGGAGAAAGAAAAGGACAAAGCCAAATGCTCACTTTGTTTGGTCCTGAGAACCCTCTCTTTACCTGACATACCTTGCCATCTCCCCACCACCTGTTCGAAGTGCATGTCCTCCACCCTGCCCACCTCCTCCGCCAATGCCTGGTAACCACATGTTGAGAGAGAAAGACGAGTCTAGTGGCTACAGTTTGAGTTCTATCTATTAAGCATCACCATTATGACGGTTATTGAATAATTTGTTGCCAGACAGCCGACAAATACCTCTCTCCTGTTTCTCTCTGCCTGTCCCCCCTCGATAGGTTCGACCCCGAATTCCTTGTGTGGAATCAAAATCAAGCCGAGCAAAGAATGACAAAGTAATCCAACTATTTATTTATACATATGTACATTCTGTCTATCTATCTTACTTTTGTCTCATTCACTGAATCTTTCCATCTTCTCTATATGGCGCCAATATCACACAGAGTTGTTAACGTTAACAGCAGCATGACAACATTCCACATTTGTATCGTCACCCATTTAGTGCCGTCTCAAGCAGGAATCACTGTTATTTGAGTATTTTGTCAAATCTGGAAACTCGATCAGAGCTCACTTATTCCAATGCATAACACAACACTGTTTGTTCTCTGCAAACAACTAAGCCGTGAACCTGAAAATCACAAGTTATGGATTGCTTTGTTTGTGATTTGTAGGACTGTGGCGTTTATTTATTTTTTACTATCCGCCATTTTGTCTCGAGTGTTGGTGTTCCTCATTCTCTCCTTTGGCTGTCCATCTTTCGATTTCTACCGACATCCATGTTCCCTCTGTACCTGTGGGTTTATTCGTTCCTTCATTTGTCTCTCCATTGTCTGTCTGTGAAGGTGTTTTCTGAAGGTGCTTTGTGTTCGCTGTGTCCATGCGGCTTGACCGGTGAGAATATAAGCAATTGTTTTGGATTTGAAGTTGCTTGCTTTCCTTCTCCAACACAGGTGAATAATATGCAGAGTCCTCTTCGTTTTGCTTTAGTGTCCAGAGGAAAGCTAAAGTAACCAGCTGAAATGATCCCTGCTCTCTTGCTTATCAATGAGTTTCTGTCACCAGCCATCTTTTTGTCAACGTCACCTCTTGAAATGGGTTTTGTGGATTCATTTAAAAGATTGCCATTCCATTCCATGACCTGACAGTACTTACACAACACATAAAGTTAGTCACCTTGGGACATTGGATTGATGCTTCTAGTCTTTTCAACACCAGTATAAATTGTGAGTACTTTTGCCCAGGGCTAGTGGTAGGAACAAAACTCTGACTGATAAAAGAGCCCGAGTATAACACGAACAGGAATGTCATGTCAGCTGATACTGATCAGAACAATAAATCTTTAACATAAGAAGCAATACAAACAGCAGCAAACATGATGGCAGACATGGATGTTTGGGAAAAAACGCAGACAGAGAAGTAAAGACGGCCGTATTTGCCTGGTTATTCACAGTAATCATTATTTCATCAAGGTACTTATGGCACACATTGAATGCTGTCTGCATTAGCAGAGCACAGCAAATAGATGAGGAGATGTGAGGTCATTGCCGCCGTCTGCAGCTGGCTCACTAATGACACTTTTATCCTGTAAAAGCCTCAAACAAACATCATTTAGCTGATTTGTAAAGCCACACACTGGCACAATCTGGTAAATCAAGGCACGTTGCTGAGGAGATGGCCTCTCACGCACGCCGATGCTTTTCCTCCCTTCAGGCAGTGGGTAATTTATGGAAACAGTCACACTAACACAAAGACAGATTTGTGTTAGACAGGGCCTGACCCCATCATAAAAGTGCCTCATTTTACTTCGTGCGCTTAAGCGCACTGAGAATCGGTGATCCATATTCAGTCGCAGGGTTAAGATGGACTCTGTGTGTGTGTGTGTGTGTGTGTGTGTCTGTGTTTATTTCTCAGCTTTGCCCGACATAGCCTGACCTTTCATTCATCTCTTCCACCCTCAGTAAAACACTCAGTCAGCCATGTCATCACACACTCGTGTACAATGAGACAAACAAACACACACGCCTCCCTTTCAATTTTCTCTTCGACTTTCTTCTCGTCCTCTTCCCGTTGCCTTCTTTTTAATTCATTCCTTTAATAACTGAAGCTACTTTTCCTCTCTAAGGTCAAAGTGACTCACCTTCACTTCGTTCATAATGGTAATTCAATGAAGCGGACTTTTGATGCTTTAATTGGATTTGTCTTTCAGCATTGGATTTGGATGTATGGAAATGTGACGCTGAAACAAGTTGATCTGATACAGAAATCCATCGCTGAAACATTTGTGACCTCAGTAGCACTCAGTCTTCACTTATCCATTCATTGAGGATATGCAATTGCTATGCAACATTCTCTCTCAATCCTGGTTGTAAATTGTTTTTCACTATTTTATCACATTATTGGCAAGTTATTACGTTATTGGCTTTTTGACATTCAGAATGATTATGACATTCTTGGCACCTAATATATTATCGGCCGTTATTACAATATTAGTGGTTGTACATTTTGGAAGTGGGACACAAAATCAGCTTAGCAGTCAAGGACAGCAACAACATTTGATAGGTTATACTGTGGTTATCGGAAGAGTCATAGGTGCTTTTTTGTGTGTTTCTGATTTTGTTTGTGTCCACCTGTGTTTGGCTTCAAGTTAATGTTTGTAATTTTATAGATTGGAGAGGGGATCTGTAGCCTTTCTGAGAGACCAATTTGGGTGGTTTCCAATTAGAAAACCATTCGAAGCCACTGTTCTTGAGCCAGGGCTGGCTTTATTACTCTACTAAAGAAAGAGAGCAGTGTGGCCCAGGTTGACCTCAAGTGACTAAAACAACATAAACCTTAGTATAATATAATTTTCAGTTTTAGTTTCTACCTTGTAATTATGATCCTCCAAGATGTACACAGTTGTCAGTCATTGTCCTTAATTGTATAATTAGAGATTTACCATTTGAATCGCAGTTTCGTTTGTCATAGTTTCTTGTGTATGTGGACCAGCAAGTCCTTCAAAGATTTTGACAAATGTAAAAGATTTAAACATTCATGAAGGGGATATTTGTGTTGTTAGACTTAATCTGAATGCTCAAGTCGCCATGTCAGAGCAGTCTCTGAATATCAAAGCCAGCGAAACATATTAAAAGGGGATCTGTGCCAATGTGGTAAACTGGTAACACTGCAACACGTTACCTCGGAATGTCCACCAATAATACATTATTGTGCCCTTGTTTTCCTGGTTCAACACAGAGAGGAAGTTCTTCTCTGTTCTAATCTCGTTTGCTATAAATACATTGAGATCTTTCATCGTTAATCAGCCACCTGAAGTCGTTTGATGCCCTGCTGAAACGTAAACGCAGCGAATCAGCACCCTTGTCAGTCAGTTTCAAATATTCCTTTGTTCCTTCGTTCTTTCTTCTTCTTCTATCAGTTTACTCTGCAGGTTTCCTCTACCTGTCGGTCTCTTCGACTCTTTGTATTTCTGTCTCTCTTTTGGGGGGAATGAGTCATCAGATGCATCTCCTCTTTCCCCCCACTGACATTCCTCAGCAGGAACCCACACACACACACACACACACACACACACACACACACACACACACACACACACACGCACACACACACACACACAAATATACCCGACACAAATCGCATAGTTTGCTCTCTGGTTTCAAATCGCTCCATTCCTTAAAAACCCTGACTCACAGGAAATCCTTTTAGCCCGATATAGCAGTGAGCATCATCTGCCTGCAGCCCTCACATCACAGTGCCTCACCCTGCTTTCCGAATACATAATTCATAGATAGTTTATTTATTTACAGGCTTTAATTGTTGGTTCGCCTGAAGCCTGGCATCTCGCATTGTGGTGTAAATATGTCGACTGTGTGTGACACAGACGCGCGCGCACACACACACACACGCACGTACTCGCTTTCCAACACAATGGCGGAGCGAGATAGCCCACCTGGTTGGTTAGAAACAAAGAGTGGATTGACAGTCTGTCAGTACTTTCTCCAGTGAGTTGTCAACCAAAACGTTTGGCTCTCCTCTGAGAGTTCAGGCGACACACGCGAGCGAAAAAAACAGTTGCGCACGTAGTATATGTGCACATTTAGCGATAAGAAATGTATCACTACACTGCACACACTCCCACACAAAATTATGCAGGTCTTTTTAAATGCTCCTTTTCTGCTTGACTCTTCATTCTGACTCCTAAAATTGGCACCATCTGGAGAAAAGAAAGACTAAAAGAACCCAGTTTATTTATAAACGCTCAAGTATTTTGTAAGAAAAATGTGTTAAAAAGAACAAAAAAAACTGGTTATATTGACATCAGTAATTTCCTTCAGGTGTCTTACACTAAAAAATACCTCAAATTGGGGGGATAATTACTCCTGCTCTACAAACATAATTTCAGGAAGCCTTTCAAGATACAAGAACTCTTAATAAAACATTAAAAAAAAAGGTTCTAGTAGTTCATGTTAAACCTTGTTATTTTGCACTGCTTGGTTTTTGGACATTCAAGCTTTAATTTAATTGGAAAGTCCTCATTCAAACCTCCACAATTGAAGCATAAGATATACCAGGGCTGCCAATTCTTACACATTGGTCAAAAGACTCACACATTAAACTTTAAATTCACACTCTCATGCAAGATACAGTTCAGATCAATGTGGATTTTACTCTGTATCACAATTAAAGATCATTTGACTACTGTTCAGAATCCTAAAAGTGATTGCTGATCCACCATAAACTTTTATTTCATTTTATTATTCATGGTCATACTTTATTTGTTTTTGGCATGCAGCTCAATGTGATCCTGATGGTAATAAATACATTGGACGTCCTGAGTATAGTATATATAAAGTAGGTGCTAAAATATCCTCATTACAAGCCAAAATAATGTTATTTCAGCTTTGAATGACACTCATTCCTTCTTCCCATCTTTTATTTTAATGGCCTTTTAAATAACTAAGATGTTGTTTAATATAATAGGGATTTTTTTTTTCATATAACTGCATGTTGCATGTTTTGTTTCGCTCTGGTTTTGTCTTTTTGTGTCTGCAGGGTCCTATCTTTTAATTTGTAAACTTGTATAGTAGAAGGTGAACTAACATGGAAGCTCTCTTCAGTTATATTTTGACAGTAGTTACAGCAAGTAATCAGTGATTTTTATTTGACATTAATGGGTGACACTGGGAGTTAGTGGTTTGATATTATAGCAGAACTCCTAAGTCAGACTTTAATTCTCTCTTAATTATAGGAGGGTTGTTTTTGTTTTTCCTCATGACACCTTTTTCACAGATTTATACATTGTGCATTAACACATAGAACAAATTAAAAATGATGTGTTTCCTGGATATACATCTTCATGGGAGCATTAATAAACAGTAACAATATCTTACTTTTAATTCATTATTTAAGTGGCCTTGACCTCCTATTTTCTATCTTTTTTCTTCTTTTTTTTCTTCTAAGTACCAGCAGGTTGTTCCTGTCCTGGAGATCAGCAGCAGCATGTTTCCAATATGTTGCAAATTCTTTCAGACATTAAAACAGTGCAAACGTTCCCTGTGTGAACACTTTTGCCCGAAGTTCACAGATGGCTCTGTAGTATTTGCTCATCCCGCTGTGATGTTGTCACACAGTGTTTGGGACTGGGAGCACCATATCCCCCTGTGCTTTCAGGAGACACACACACACACACACACACACACACACACACACACACACACACACACACACACACACACACACACACACACACACACACACACACACACACACACACACACACACACACACCAAGAGATTGAGTGAAAAGTTGTACAGCTCCAGGCTAAAGTTATCGAATGAATGAACCATTATTGTGCGGCTTTCTGGGGCAGAACGCACACAGGAGGGAGGGAGAGATATTCAAGTTTCACTTTTAGCCGTCGGTAGGTGTACGTGTGTTTCAGATACTATAACACGTTAACAGCCTGTTCGGTTTGCCACGTGTTTAGTATGTGCGGTCTGCACACACGTGTGGTACAAACGCACATCTGTTTTCCTGCGTGTGCGTGTGTACGCCTGCAGAGTTTTGCAGCCTTAATCCTTGGGTTGAGTTTGATCTGCTGTGATGTGCCACTTTCTCTCTGGGGCCGCAAACTATTCTCGGATCTGGTTCTTTCTTTCTTTCTGTGTGTTTATTTCTCACCTTTTCAGAGCTCCTGTCATCTCAAAATGTGTGTTTATATTACTGCAGGTTTTGGTTATTTTGAAGCTTTTAGTTTGTGAAAATGTGTGGGTGCGTTGCATATTCTCGGCTTTTAGGCTGACTATCATTACAGTGACCTTACTCATTCAGGTGTTGCATGCAGTATAAGTGGTAGAAGAGGCACGTGAGCTCCCTTGTCTTGTGCTTACACTTGAGGAATGACAAAATAGGACAGAAAATAAGAGGAAATAGACAGCACTAATAGTTATACTTGAGTCTTTCAGTGGCAAAACAGTTCAAACAATCTGGCTGCTTTGTCAGAAATGGTCTTGAGGTGTATGAGATGATAAAAATATGTTACTAGATGAGTGGATGATCCAGATTATTGGGTCCAACACTGATAGGAATGCTTGGCTTTTACGAAGGTAGCTCCTGAAGTTAGTAATGCACCAGTTGGCGCGTATGAAATTGCTCCTGTATGAATAGATGCTCTTTATGACTGTCGATTTTACCGAAAGGTCATATTCGCTTTAAGATGTCGTCAGATCACAAATAATCCAGTGATATTTGCCTTCATATCACTTGTCTTTAGAAACGGTTAATTCCTTGTTTAGTCATCTTTGAGCCTATAAATAAAGACAATCAAGACTTGTCATAGCTCACCGTTTATTTACTGCTCTTGTCTAAACAATACACTATGAAACTGCAAACGAGACCAGAGACACTCAATGGTTATGAAGTGTGAATCACTGTGTGCGAGTAGAATGATTAGATTCTGCTCGACAAGAGCTCGTTCAAGCTGCTCCGAACAATTCTGTTAATCTAGAATAAGATTTTACTTTGTATAGTACCACATCTAATGAAATACAGCTCTGAGATACATTAGTGGTGGTATTTCACAGAAAAAGCTTGCAGTGCCGTTACCCTAATCTTCAAATCCAGTTGGATATCGGGACATTATCTTTTCATTAAGTCAGTCATTAACAGAAAATATACTGAGAATAGAAATGTTCTGGACATCTACTGTGGAAAAACCTCAGTACTTAAGTTGTGTTGATGCTTTAATGATGTATAAGCTCTAAAGAAAGAAGCTGATTTAACTGATTTTCATGACACAGGACTGAGCCGATCTCTTAAGATTTTCAGATTCCAGAGGTTAGAGAAGCGGCCTTGTCACTGGTTGCTGATGGGTCACCGCTGCAGGTTAGACATATTGTGACGGACTTGTGCGGTATGGCACCCTTGAATGCTGAACATGTTCAGTGTTAGAGCAGAAAACAACATCTGCGGTCATTTTTATCGCCCAAGCAAGAGAATGAGGCCTGAAGGGAGTTCAGGTTCATCATAATAATACAGGGAAATGATGTGCAGAATTTGATGTTTCTTGATTTTGCTTTGGAATTCAGATGGCAGACTCAGAGTTTGGATCAAATGTCTTGGATCAAACAGGCCTTGTATAAACAATCCATGCTGTTATTGTGGTACAAGGACGAGGAGGATATTTTCTCGCCATTTGCATGAAATGCTTATTGCTCAATTTTCCTACTTGAGTAAAACTGCTGATCAGGTGCATCCCTTTGTTTATTTTCAGTTGTCCACTTTCAGCAAGAGAACCCCACCAAATCTCAAAGCTCGTATCATCTCAAAGTACTTTCTTGAACATGATGCTGAATTGTCTGTACTCAAATACACAATTAAAAGTATGTTTGAAGTAAACAAAATGGTCAACCATGGTGTACTGATCGTCAACCTTGTTTATTCCTATTTGATCAGTTTCACCCCCCCCAATCAACCGAAAGATGGCTGAAGGAAGCTGACGCTGTCTGATAAGTGAGGCTATCAGGTTTATTAGGATAGCTTTAAGTACACAGACACTATCATTGGTGCCCCACTTCCTAATTAGTGTTAAAAAAAAAAGACAAACATGCGTACACACACACACGCACACACACACACACACACACACACACACACACACACACACACACACACACACACACACACACACACACACACACACACACACACACACACACACACACACACACACACGACAGTCCACTCAGCCGTAACGTTGAATGCCTTATCGGCCAATTAACCCAGAAGGTGACCTACACAAGGTTACATCAACCCTAATCCTGCTTACTGGGGCACATGCTACGGTATGTGCGTAGCGTTATGTGGGAGTGCGTGTGTGTTTGTGTACCAATGTGCCTGGAGGTAGGTGGGAAAGGAAACAGAGCCATTGAGACATGAGAGTTGGGGGTAAAAAAAAAAGAAAAAATTGTTCAACAGAGAGGGAAAAATAACCTTTGAAATAATTCTCTCTCCAATTTCCCCATTTTTCAAACACGGGGTTTATCCCATTGGCCCATTATGAAACTTAGAGACAAAAGCTTTCTAATCCTGGCTCTTCTGCACTGCCTTTGATGGCTGGCTGAGCATGCAAGTCAATAAGTATGTGTGTGCGTGTGTGCGTGCGTGTGCGTGCGTGTGCATGCGTGTGCATGCTTGATTACTGTAGTAACGCACAAATTGCATATGTGTGTGCGTGCGCTTTGTGTTAATTAATGCTTCACTAAGTTGCATGCTGTCCTATGGCACTCAAAGATTGTGCGTGCGTGCGTGCGTGCGTGCGTGCGTGTATGTTATTACACTGAACTGAAACTATCTCCACGGGGACATTTGGCTGTTGCTGCATCAAGAATAAGATACATCAAAGAAAAACAGCTTCCACACAACAGCGCAGAGCTAACTGGGCATCTGTATGCAGCATGAACTTCTCACAACTGTCAAATTCATTCAAATGAAACTTTAAGAAAGGGCAGCTCTGAAGTCACAAACCAGATCTTTATCAAAAGTCGTAGTGTACAGTGAAATAACATTTTTACTTTGATTGGTATTCATGTCGGACGAACTTCTTTGAAAAAAACAATGTTTATTCACACCAAAGGAAAGACATTTTTCTCCAAACAAAGACCTCTTGTCATTCTCAGATGATCTCCAGAAACCATCACTGTCAAAGAAATACGATACATTCGTTGCCGTTGGCCACAGATGATATACACGGATAAATCCCACCTTGTGCTCCACCCTCCAACCCAGTCTCTGATCTAGCTTTCTCCTCTCATCTCCTCTTTCTCACGCTGATCTGTGTTTCTACTTGCATACGGTGTTTCATTTCTCTTACCCTTAATGTGTAGTGTGTGTGTGTGTGTGTGTGTGTGTGTGTGTGTGTGTGTGTGTGTGTGTGTGTGTGTGTGTGTGTGTGTGTGTGTGTGTGTGTGTGTGTGTGTGTGTGTGTGTGTGTGTGTGTGTGTGTGTGTGTGTGCACCTATATGCCTAAGGCGTGCCTTCAGGCAAAAGCACTGGTCGACCCCTGGTTACACGTCCAGAGCAGCTGGGGCCGTTAGTGGGAAGTGGTTATCATCGCAACATGAGGAAGCTCTCACAGTGGTTAAAATACTACCAAAAATAGCCGCCATTATGGACTCCAGTTGTGCCACTTAACTCTCATTTGAGAGTTTTGGGTCGTGTTGTTTTATGTAAGGCAACTCTGGCTGTGTCACTGAGCGACTGTGGGGAACATTGTCTCCAACGAAGGTGCATGTAAAATGGTGAAATCTCGTATTATGTTGGTGACTTTAAGAGTACATCCACCATGTTTTTGCACAGATTAAATAATCTGAGGAGAGTAGATTAAATAAACTTTAATTACTTTATTTAAAATATATATATATATATTGAATGATGAAACTCCTATGGAAGCCAGTTGAATGCATAATATTTCTTTTTTTTGCCAGCTGATTGACAGTGACACATTCAAAGACAACAAACTGCTACGGCTCTCAATCACATGGTACTCACTGTTAGTGACTGCCTGGATGCCAAATGCTGATGATCATACTTGACACAGGAAAGGTTTCTATGGTGACACTAAATTGCCAAAAGTATTTGAATAGTAAACAAAACAATAAAAAAAAGTCACATTGCTCATCTGTGCATTAGCTTCTAAACCTGTGATTAACGACTTCAGATCCTTTAGAGTTGAATGATTTTTCTCTATTCCTATGTCCATATGTTAGATTGTCGGAATGTTCTTCAACACGGAATTGCCCGTGTTGTGGTTGCATTTTGTGAATATTCAAAATGTGTCTACTCTCTGGATGCATTTACCCCCGAAACACTATATCACTATTAAAACTGCGTCAATATAGAAATATAAAATATATTACATTATTAATGATTGTGTGCCATAATTATAATCTGCCATTGATACATTCTTATATTGTCACTCCAGATGAACAGTTATTGCAGTACATTTGAACATAACGTGAAAAGTGATTGTCGTCAACGTGCTTTTCATTTCCGGTCCTTTTGAGTTTTATCTCGTGTGTGTGTGTGTGTGTGTGTGTGTGTGTGTGTGTGTGTGTGTGTGTGTGTGTGTGTGTGTGTGTGTGTGTGTGTGTGTGTGTGTGTGTGTGTGTGTGTGTGTGTGTGTGTGTGTGTGTGTGTGTGTGTGTCTTGCTCCCTGTGTCTTTCTTTATCTCTGGTGAGCATTTTAAATCAGAGTCACAGCAGGGAAACAAGAGCTGCCCAGTAACATATTTAGCACTCATACACATCACTGTATTTTCTCTCACTAAAATATGCTATATTTTCTGTGTGTGTGTGTGTGTGTGTGTGTGTGTGTGTGTGTGTGTGTGTGTGTGTGTGTGTGTGTGTGTGTGTGTGCCTGTAGGGAGTTTGGCTGGAGGGATCCAGAGCTGCCAGAGGTGATCCAGATGTTGCAGCATCAGTTCCCATCGGTCCAGTCCAACGCCGCCGCCTACCTCCAGCACCTGTGCTTTGGAGACAACAAGATCAAGTCTGAGGTACGGATCTCGGAGGAGAGAAAACCTCCCCTGAGTGGGAGCTTTCAGACACGGAGAAATGAAAACTGCTGCTTGAGGGGGCCTCCTACGTCAGTGTGCTACATCAGCCTCTCATTCAAATGTACATACACACACGCACACAATCATGCTGGGGATGTTAACAAAGTTTATTTGAGTGTTATTTCGTGAGTCCTTGCCACAAGTTAATACTAAGGATGAGTAGGTGGGCCCACCTAAGAACATTGTCCAGTGGTCATAAAACTCAGAAGTGAAGAAATAATAAATATCCAGGTGATTTATTTCATGATGAGATTAATGAACTTATCGTTGGGCTTCTGTCGATTGTTTCTTGAAAGTGTCATAAATATCATGATACGATACGATCAGACCAGGAGAGACATATTGTAGATGAAACAGCACACCAGGTGTCTGCATTAGGCTCCGTTATTCTAGATGCAATAATTGGGTTTCGTAAGTAAGGCTTCTTAGTAACACTAAAGGTCTGTTGTTTACCACCTGAGCAGATCTAAATGGACTTGGGTTATTTTATCCCAGCTCCTGGGCTACAAAAGAGAAGAAAAAAAAAAGACTTCAAGCAATTAAATGAACCTTATAAACAAATTACTTCTATTCTATAAACCTTTTGCTGCTTTTTTTCGTCACTGCTGCTTGTTAATTGATTGAATTAACTGATAGCGCCTCCTGCTGATTCATCACCTTAAAGCCGTTGCTCTCTAACACAGCAAGCCGTGAGCACTCGGGTGAAGCACTCAGTTGAGCTCGTCTTTCTGATAAAATCACCTTCACGAATGTTGCTCTTGTGACTTTCTTGTTTTTTTCAAATTCCTATTTTGCTTCTTTAAACTCGTTGGGTACCGGTGAGCTACTCAGCAATGTGCACACAGGACTAAAGCAGAAGACAGAAGGCTAAAAATATACAGTATATGTTTGGGTTTTTTTTTGGTGAGGCATTAATGAATGAGGTCTTACTCTCTAAGTATACTTTATTCGTGTCGTGAGAAATGAGCCCGTGAGCAGGTAGGTAGTAAATGTGCTCACTTTCAACCCTGTATTATTGTAATCCAGCTATTATCTTTGACACTGACATTTATGCTAAGCACATTAATTAACAAACAGAAACTCTTCACTACATGATGTGAAGGTTGTTGCTGAGCACGTGGTTCATCCCCCGATGAGACAAGGATCCGTCTGCATTCAGAGGAAACGCCGTCCCACGCGCCTGAACCTCTCGTGAGCGCCACCACGCTCCACATCAGACCACATTAAGGCCTCATTACGCACACTTATCCCAGAGTTGGATATAGCCTTGTTGCAGCGCTCGCTTTCCCCTGTTGTTTTTTGTTTTTTTTGTGTGTTTGTTTTTTTTATAGCATCGTCATCACTCACTGTCTCGCACAAAACTGCTCCGTCTGTCTCCTCAATGTCAAGTCAATTCAGCTCAATTCCACTTTATTAATCCCCACGGAGACAGTGGGTTTAAGGGCAAAGTTCTTCAAACGGCAATCCACCAACAGGCATTAAAAGCCGAGCAACGCAGGAAGTGGGGGAGACGGAGACACATAAGAGAGATGACTGATGAAGTGTGGTCGCATTTAGAGCTGCCAAAGCTACAACTCACGGGCCTGATTGTTTTTTTGACCTTGAGGAAGATGCCTAAGTGGTGGAATATGTGACTGAAGGAAATGTAATGCATGTTCACTCTCCTTTGAAACGATCCCATCTATAGGACCCGTTGTTCACATGTTCAACAACATAAACCAAGTACAACACTCGTCAGTATTACTCTGATCCAGCTAAAAATCAAGGCAGATTATAACCAGTTGGAACATAGAACCATTTTTATATACAGCTTTGCTCCCTGCAGAAATTACAAATATTCCATTGCCAAAAGCTGAATGTTAGACAAATTAAATTAGTTTCAGGACGCTGTTTTGTCCTTGCATCACACCAAGGGAAGGTTGTAGTTTTCACTTGTCCTCTTGAACAACTCCTGTCACTTCACCACACCTCCATTGTTTGCCGTTTGGTCTGTGCAGCCTGTCTGATGATCCAGGCGTAGTCTGTGCCAAACAACCCATCTGATCCAGACTCATTAATTCTTGTTTTCGTCTGTCCAAAGACTGCACTGCCAATATTCATCAGGTTTCTTTTCATGGCAAGATTTCAACTTTGGTGCCATTTTTTGAGCCATGGTTTTCTTCTGGAACACCTGCTGTAGGGGTTGACTTCACGCGCCGTGCGAGCATCGCCGCACACCGGCTACCTCAGATAACCCTGGCGCCAAGTCAGAGGCACTGACCTGTCTGCTTTTTTTTTTTTTTTTTTGGTGCAAAGAAGCATAAAGAGTGAATTTGTAAGTGATGTCAGTTTTTGTTCGGGTCAGTGTTACCTCCACGTCCAATGCACTCTTGCAGGCAGGTTTTTGTTTGCTTTTAATTCTCTACCGTATTTATGAAACCTTATCATTGTCTGATGTGTTTAATTTTATAATGGCATTACCTTTAACCTTCAATATCGATTAACTGTAGATTAATTTAAATTCATCGTAACAGAGTACACTGTTTAGTTTTATACTGTATAACTGTGTATGTGTCACTTAATGGTAAGACCGTTTCAACAAGAAAAATAAAATGTTACTTGCACTCACAGGGAGGTGAAGCCCCAGTGATTGTTAAGCTGGGTGTAGTTTTGTGATTTAATTATATGTAATTATAGTTCCATGCCATTGTTTTCACTTGGCACTCATTACAAGGCATGTGTCGTAAAGAGCCAACATCAGGTTCAGCTTGTAGTTGTTAATTTTCTAAATAGCCAGTGTCCGGTTTAAAATGTTCGGCTCCAGCGCAGCAGCAACATGAGGTTTCATGCTGCTGTGCCTTCTTGTGGAGCATCAAAGGTGCTGTGTACAAGCTCTGCCGCCTTGTCTCTGAACAATCTCCTTCACTGAAATGACTCCTTTGTTTTTATGGAGAGCAGCCAGTCTGCCCTACATTCTCTCTGTCTAGACAGAGGGAAGCAGGGAGGGCTTCAGACACACGGAGGGGTAATAAGACAGAAAGTGCTGTGGCGAGTGTTTCAATACACCTTGCCTCACTGCTTCAGCAACCACTGGAATCTGTTTATTTCATGGTAGTATTGATGCGTACCTATTCTGGAGGTTTTTGACTTGAAGTTAAACAAGCACTAATGTTTTCCACAGCAAAGGAAGCATCGCCGATAACTCACGCCCCCTTCCTTGTCCCCTCTGTCCACAGATACGGCGGCAGGGTGGAATCCAGCTTCTGGTGGACCTCCTGGACCACCGGATGACCGACGTGCACCGCAGCGCATGCGGAGCCTTGAGGAACCTGGTGTACGGCAAAGCCAACGATGACAACAAGATCGCCCTGAAGAACTGCGGCGGCATACCTGCTCTGGTTCGACTGCTGCGGAAGACCACCGACGTGGAGATCCGAGAGCTGCTCACAGGTGAACAACCATTTTGATAAATAGGAGAGTTTATGCTCAGCAATTGAGATCAATGCAGTTCTGCTGTTAAAAGTTGATTTATTTTCCTTGAGAAAAATGCTTTGTGTCCTTTGTCAGTGCACAATTTAAACATGTGAATCAAACCGAGTTCGTAAAATTGTAACTTACATCTACTGGCTGGACAGTTGGTGTCCTTAACCTGCAGCTGAGAGAAAGTATGAGAGAAGAGCAGCAAATCTCCCCTTGCCGAACCTCCGAGGTCTTTTTCTTTTATTTTAAATGGGTGAATTGGGAAATTTATCAACTCTCGTATTCTTCTGTTTTCAGACATTTGACATCTTTGAAGCTTAAAATATTTGACTTTTACTGACCTGCCAGTCCAGAAATGTCTTTAAGGCAGCTTTCATAGAGTCAAGTTACAATATCCAATATCCCTTAATTGTTTGGGAATCTTTCTGTGAAGTAGACATATCCTCATAGGAATAATAGCAAAACTAGAGCGATAGTTACACAACAATACAGTAAGTTTTTTGCATGGAGTTCTTGAGGGAATTGCACAGATTTGGAGAAAATCTAAATAAAAGTTTGTATATATTTATCAGGTTGGTTGAGTTTTTTAAAGTGGATTTATTTCCCTAAGCTTTTAGATATTACTTGACCTGTAAAATATCACAGTTAAGTAATGTAAAGCATTAGAACCCGTGACATTTTATATTAATCAACAACTGACTCATGAAATAAAAATGTTCGCTTTCTTTTACATACATCATTGTGCACAAACATACAGACACTGTAATGCATCCTCTTCAATTTCTTATGCACACAAACACACACCAATGTGTCACTCATGGAGAGAACAAATACATGAGCATAGTGCAGAATAACACAACAAAACAACATACAATGGGCACACACACACACACAGAGGAGAGAGAATTGTTTACCACCTGCCTGCTTCCCAGCAATCATCAAGTACTGTTGACTTGTCAAACTGAGCTTCTGTGCAAAGGGCTCCAGCACACTTGTATCCACAGCGTGTTTGCATTCCCTGTCAGTAAACACAAATACCATTCACGTCATGAAAAATACATCCAGGGTTGATTAATGCAATGTTCTGAGCCACGCTGAGGTCTGGTTCGTAAACTCTGGTAGATTGAAGGATTACCAGTGGCGCTCCTACCACTGTTTTTCACAGCATTAACTTTAGATATCTCGGCGATTTACTTTATGATTGATATTCACGACTACAGAAAGAGGCCTTTTACATCTGAAGTGAAGGGGGTTAGGGAGTTAGAGAGATGACAGGGCTAAAAAAAGGAGCACCACTCAATTTTCTATCTGATCTGCGCCATGAAAACCCCAGCGGGTTAAGAGCGAGTTAGGAGCCTGTGTGAATTCCAATCCAAGTGCTAAATGAAAAAAAAAAAAAAGATTTCTCACAATGGTATTCAAGCTCAAGAAAATATGCCTGCTGTTGTGATGCAAAAGACAGCTATGTATGCTTTGTGGAGCAAGTGGGTAGAATGATTTCTAGAGTCTTCTAATGATTTCTAAAAACATCTACTGTGGATGCACAAAAACGTGGCATCTCCATACACAATACAGGTACATTATATTTCTTTTTCTGCTGTGTAATCCAGATTTAAGAAATCTGAGATAAGTATTTGGAAGTGGTTTCACTTGGTCACCTTAGTGATGAACAGCAGCAAATTATCATACTGGACTTTACTTTTTATTTTGTGATGGTAATTATCGATGAAGTTCAGGTGTAATTTGAATATAGTATATACATTTTTAAGCTTGGATGATCAACTGAATTGAGAAAATGCTGTGAAGGGGCCTTTATTTTAAACGGATTCCAATATACCTATGTCGAAGAGAAGGGCGTCATTTTAAAATTCCGTAGACGTAGACAATTAGTATCAAACAGCCCCTACTGGAGCCAAAAGGTACAATTTATAGTGACATTTAGTGCCCATAGTAATTATGATGGAAGCAATATAGGAAGCTAAGGTAATGTAATATGCATCAGGAGGAGGGTTGGAGGAAGTGATTGGACTTTGGAGCCAAGAACAAAGGTTCAAGCTTCATGTAAAACCAACAGTAATGAAGAGGTTAGACATCAGACTGCAATGGTATAATAATTTACCACACACAATGAGCAAATTATTAGAGCCAAAAGCATCAGCCGACCATTTTAATCCAGTTTACTTCGTAAGTGAATATGAAGGTGAATGCGAATATTAGAAGTAGGTTACAAGGAAACACCATTTTGGCGAAAGTCCATTAAAAAGCACCGGGTTATGCCATATGTTAGTGTATCTTGTGGACAAATGCAAAAAATATCAGCAAATTCAGTGTTATTCTGGCTTTATAAATTGGCTGCATGACACAATTTGCGAGCTCACAGAAATAATAGGGCCCAACTCTTTCCGTCTATCCATGAGATAATTGTGTCGGGGGAAGAGCCCATCACTGTCAAGACAGAGCAGAAGGCAGAGTCGATCCAGTCCAGGTCATCAGTCCATCACAGACTGAAGGTAGAGCAACGGACAATCACATGTTTAACATCCACATGGACATTAATGAATTAATCAAGCAAGCGTGTGTTTGAACTGTGGGATGAAGCTCGAGTTTCTGGGCCCCACCGTGAACATGGATACCGAGCTGGGAACATTTCTATGTCTAAGGAAGTGGTTTAGGCTCATCAGATAGCAATGATGTGGCAGCAATGATTGTCTCCTTCAGGCAAGCGCTGGGTTAGTCTTAAGCTTGAGTGTGGCGCACCTTTATTTGGATCCTGGTTGTGTCTTTGCACTCCTGACCGCTGTAAGTCACAGCAGGCAAATACACACTTCATGAGTAAGTGAACTAGTGTGTGATTCACATGTTGGATGTATTTCCTAATATGATCACATCGTTAACAGAATCAAGTAACGACTGAGTTTTATATAGATACATATAATAGTTGAGGACACCTGGCAGCAATGGTCTCGATCATTCAAATGATTATCTTTCATGGAGCTAATGAGGTTTTTTTTTTTTATCCAACTACCAGGTGAAGGTGACCCTTGTGTCAACAACACAGAGGCTCATCGAGAAGCAGTGCTAATACTCAACCCCTTTTAGATTTCCGTCTCGCTTTCAGTTCTTAGCGCTGTGCAAACAAACACCAGCATCAGAGACTGCTCCCAAGTTTGTTGTTTGAAGTCTCTCAAATGAACAGGATAATATTTCACATCACAAAAACGGAACTCCTCAAAGTACGCAGTCCTCTCCTCTCCATGTGAGTGTCTCACTTAGCCATCACTTCCAAACTTATTTTCCCTTCATGTAAATCGTACTAAAGAAAAACTGCCTGTGCATCTGACAAAAGCCGCCCTTGAGCCTTTATCCACTCTGTGAAATATTTACAGCTGTACTTCACACACCAGTCTGCCGTGAGATTCTGGTGAGGGACAAACATTTTAAGCATTATGTGCTCCAATAGGACATAGTCATGAATACTAAAAGGAAAATCTTATCAGCAAAGTGAAATTGAGAAGTGTTCTCACAACTCCCACGTACAGTCAGATTTGCTGCAGCGTATGACCCACGTGTGCTTTTTCCGTGGATGCATATGTGAGTGGAGACTCTAGAAAAAAGGGGTTTAGGCTTAGCAGAGATGGAAATAAAAGGGTTTTTGTATGCTGCTAGGGTCTTAAAGAAGATTACCATATAAATTAGAGCAGCAATTCAAGGCACGGAGCGCAGAAATCCCTCCTGTCACAAATTAATCAGCTGAACGACCGACCGGACGTCGACAGACCGCGCGCTCTCCTCTCCTCTCTTTCTCAAAGGCCCGGAGGAAATGACTCTTTCTCTGTCTCCCAGCCTCTCTCACTCCCTCTGTGGTTAGCTTTTCGTAATTGGTCTCTCCTTCTTCTCCCGTCTCCCCCCCCCCGCCTGCCCTCTTTGCCTTTCTGTCTCCCTCTTTTTCCACTCCCGCTCCGTATCTCCTGCTCTCTCCGGCTTTTCTTCTCTCCCTGGTGAGCATTTTGAATCAGGATCACAGTGGGAAGTCAAGCTGTCTGCCTCGGTAGCCTCAGATTCAGCTCCACTCAAACAAACATGCACAAAGGGCTCGTTCTCACACACACACACACACACACACACACACACACACACACACACACACACACACACACACACACACACACACACACACACACACACACACACACACACACACACACACACACACACACACACACACACACACACACACACACACACACACACACACACACACACACACACACTCTCTCCTCTTCTCACGTGCACAGTTTGCTCGACGACACAAAAAGTCACAAACAAGGTTGTTGTCCTCTGTTGTTCTGTGCCTTTCTTCGTTCAAGCCCAATAAGTACCCTTAATCTTTTTGTGTTCCCTGTTCAGAGCTAAAAATTGATTATTTAGAGATAATAAAGCCAACATGAAACAGCAGGTGTACTCTACCGCTGCAGATTCAACACGGCATTTGTGTGCATTCGGCATGTTTGCTTTAAACACCTTCAGTTCTAGGAGTTAGATAAAAAAATACTATGTAACCCTGTTTGGGGATACGTTTTTAAAATGAATTCCTCTGATATTAAATGTGAGCTCCACATTTTTGCAGGTGTCGCTGTTAGCTCTGGTAATGAGCACAAGTGATCTTGCACGATCAAGTGCAAACAAGCCAACATGGCTGCTGTAAACGACACAACGCTCACACTTACTATTGCCACATTAACCAAGCTTCAGGAGGTTAGTTTACGGTGACACAGAGCTTCTTCACACAGAGCATTAAATATATTCACATTCACATTAATATTCACATTGAAACTGTGGACGAGGAAATGGTCCAAGAGCTGAAGGATTTCGTGGACGAGTGTCACAACTGTGACAGGACACAGGCTGCACCGTCCAAGAGGAACCACTCACAGTGCTCCTCACCGGCTCCTTCATCACTGAACAAGGACATTCTGGACTTCAGCAATGATAAACTGTCCAGCTTCAAGGCCCAGCTGGTCTTAGTAGAGGTACTTCACCACAGATTTTAGGTGTTAAGGGACTCGAGTTTAGCCAGCAGCAGCAGTCGGCTTCAATGGCGGAGAGTAAGTCACTGCAGGACGTGTGAGGTCCCTGAACCAGGGGAGAACAAGAGCATGCAGGACAACCTGGTCTTCATGGAACTCCCGAAAGGGCAGAGGACACCTCAAAGCATCCGCGAGGGAGCTCATGCAGGTTTCACTCGAAGCTGCCCACAGACCTCATGAAGGGGATTGCTTTTCACCGTGTCCGTCACCGGGGACTGAGACGACAGGACAACCAGCGACCGAGGTTCAGTTTGAAAACTTCAAGTAGAGAGGAACGGACTTTGGTGTCAATGACCATTTTCCAAAAGAGATCCGGGAGTGCTGACCATGTCTGTTGCCCGTCAGAAAGAAGTGCGTCGCTGAGGGATCCCGAGCCATCATCATGTAGAGAATGTACATCCTCTACTAACTGACCACACGCCGCAGGACCTGGGTTTGCTCAGGCCCTGGTAATTATCAGAACTACAACAATGATAAGTGACAACACTAAATTAATTAAGATCATGGCATTAATATTTAAGTTATTTATGATAAGCTTAATTCTATGTTACTGGTTACTTGTTTTGTTTTTTACTGGCTTGTATCAAGAAGTGTGTCAACAACAACAAAAAAAAGTATTACACTTGTATTGTCAAAATGCAAACACTGAGTCCAAATGTTTTATATTATGGTCTTCATTGACAGATTGGCAGAAGTTTTTGGCAACCAGGAACGGCAGACAGCAACAATCACTCACTGTATTTACGTTGCACTGCGATGACTCACCATGCTTACATATGGCCGCACAATGTGATGTGGTCATAAAAGGATTGTCCCCTTGAGGAATGAGTTTGCAGCCATGAAAATACATTAAAAACTCATACAGATTAACAACATTAACCACACATCCAGACATATACTAAAACAAGGACCTCTTCCTGAAATAATCCAGGGTCATGTGTAGACTGTCATCTACAGTATTTTTCCCAGTATAATCCAGGTTGAAAACAGGCTTTATATTTATGGTATCTGGCACGGTGGTGCATGCATTATTGTTACATAACTGTAGTTGTCATGCCGTCTGAAGCATGTTTGGATGAACTGACTCGAGCAAGGGTAACAAAGATATTGTCAGTGTGCCAAAACAGGCCCAGCAGTCTGATCAGGCCTTTTTGAATAAATTAAGCACAAAGAAGACATTACATTTTTCAATTAAGTATTAACTTTAATTTTATTCAGTGAGGGTCAGAATGTTTATTAAGATTAGCTGACACAACACTGTGAACAACAACTGGACATGTTACCTTTTTGCCTCCAAAATCACTGTGGCAAGTGGCTGTTGAGTTAAATCGGCGTAGACCAAGAAGTTTATGCAATTCTGTATTTTGCTTTTCTTTGCAAAGTCAAATTCAGGAGATATGTTCCTCACTTTTGATCTGCATTAATTAAATGTGTCTTCTAAAAGACCTGATTGAGGTTATTTGGTTCCCTTCTGCATTCAAGTCCTCTGTGTGGAGTTTTTTGTTGTGAAGATTTTCCCGTGGGTACATCAACCTCGTACGGCAATCCACAAATATGCAAGTTGCTTTGAATTAGCCAAAGGAGAGAATGTGTGTGAGTGTTTGTCTCTCTGTGGTGAATTAATAGCCCGTCCAGGTCGTCTGCAATCTTGAGAACAGATTACAAAAGATAGATGGATGGAGGGTTGGATGGTTTTACAATAAATGAAGTATCCGATAGACCATTGTGTATATGCAGAAGAGACCCTGTTGTAGTGAAAATTGTTGTTATTCTTTCAGTTATTTTAAGTGCAAGAGTAGATCCCTTTCCACTTTTAGCCATTGAATGCCTCGCCAAGCTCATTTAACCCAAGTTAAGACATTAAACTCTGCTGCAGATAAACGCTAACAACATGATATCTGCCCTTTCTGACTCATGGAGCGCTCCACTTTCGTCAAACTCCTCTTTTTGCTCTGAAAATCAGCGTGCTGTCAGTTCGCTGTGGTTTCGCTTGTCTTTAAAACTCTTTCATTCAGTCACAGCTGCACACATCATTGTAAGCGACAGGTCTGGACCTCTCGCGTTTGGCGCCGGCTCCACAGAAGCAGATAGGGAAGTTGTCAGACTCAAACCGCGATAGGAACCCTTAGCAGTCTGGAAGTGATCCAACAGCAAGGCTTCTCAAGTTCGGCTGAGGCAAACGGTTGAAGAAAGACGGCTGCAGAATAGTGAAGCACACTCAGGTTGAAAAAGAATTATTAAAAATGTCGTTTACTCAATGAGAACAGTTATTTAAGCGTGCCAGGAAATCTTCAAACCTTATGAAAACAGTGAGCGGCTATTTGAAATGAGAAGCACACCTGAGGTAGCCAAATAAAAGATGTGTTTCTGCATTCCAAATAAAGGCTCAAGTACATAAAGATAAGACGCTTCATAGAGGACGTTAATTACACAGACTGCAGTGGTGTTCCCCTGAGTTATACTGAGCTCATTAGCGTATTTTTTTGTGTGGATTTAAACTAGATTTTTTTTTTTTCTGTTGTTTCTTTATCAGGAAAAAAGTAGGTGTCAGCCTGTTTTCTAATTGTGGGTAAATAATACTCCCTTTCATTACCACCAGATTGAAAGACATGATGGAAACACAAACAAATGTATATGACTTCCAGATGCATGCATTATATTCATATTATATTCATATTACATTCCTTTAGTCTTTCTTCACACCACAGCTTTGATATTAAGCAGCTCTGATTGACCTTGACATGAGTTTCAAACACTGCAAAGCGATCACGTTTACTTCAGTGACAATGTCATTAAAAAAAACAAAAAGTCTGTAAATATAACTTAGACAAGGCTAATTAACTCAACGCTTTAGGCCTGTGCCGACCAAGCAATTAAACATTGCCCGGTGCCTACAATCAGGATGAGAACAAAGAGTGAATTTGGGACGAAGGCTGTGAGGTTGAGGTCGATAAAAGTGTTAATGTTGGGACTTAAGAGAATAATCCTCCTCATATAGACAATGTTACTACACCATGGTGTTTGACTGTCATAGCAATCCTGTGCTATTTTTATAAAATACATCCAACTCTTAGATTATTAGTCATATTTGATAATAACTATATCTGTTAGTGCAATCTCTGTCAAAGTGTGTTGCTATAGATGATAGAGGTGAGTACATTAGATAGTCATTAAAGCAGTGCTTTCTCAAGCTTTGTGCAGATATTACAGGAATTGGTAAAAAACTAAAAACTATATATGAATTTCTGACGTATACATTGCACAAGTAGTTTCCAGAGTTTTGCTTGAGTCCGTATTTAACTGAAATTGAAGCCTTAAATCTGATTTAGTGACACATATCCCTCATTCAATGCAGCGTGGTGTCGCTGCTGAGGAAATGTCTCATCTGTGTCACACAGTAGATAAACATGTTAGCTGGGAATCTTTCAGCTGCAAAGCTCAGTTCTGTCGCCGATCTTCAGAGCTCCGGCGTCCGTTTTCTCCGTTTTGTTTTGGTTTTGCTGCTTTTTCCCCACAAAAGGACAGCAATTAGAAAAGGTGACGTCAGACTTTTCTGCTGACTTGTGCAAAATGATTTGCGTGAAGCAGAGTCACTCAAGAAGGCTGGTGGCGCCGGTGCCTGTCAGAGGAGGGTGGTCTCTCTCTCTGTCATCACAAAGACACCCCGCTGCTTTTCAAGGTCACGCTGCCAGTGTGGGTCCTTTCGAGATGCTACGTACATCACCTGAATACGGGCAGCTCCTGAAGTCGCTGATTGCGACTTGCAGTAATAGTAGGTTTCCAGTAGAGAAAACGAAGAAAAGGCTGCTTTACAGAGGGTCATTGGGTTTGTTCTGAGGCCTAATGACATCCATGCCCTCTATTTATAGAGATTGTGATTGTAATGTGCACTTTTTTTTTTTTTTTCGTTCTAAGACTTTGACAGCTGACTGCACTGGGACATTGATGGAGATATAGGGCAAGGACCCCAACCCTGGGCAGAAGAGTTTACCATGAACCTAATCATGCTGCGTAATGTTAGAATATGTATGAATCGTGTTGTAATCGGGCTGTAATCTTTAGTGTGTAAAGAGAACTGTGGATTTGTGATATGTGGAATTTCAGAGGAGGATAATCCTGGTCTTACTCACATCTGCTCTGTGATGGTTGTCAGTATTTACTGGTGAAAATATGTATACAAGTTAGGAACAAGTGCACAAAGGCACACACACATGCTCCAAAAAAAGTCTTTGTGGTTCACAAGAGGGGATGAGCTGAAAAAAATAATAATAATAAAGAGCCTCCAAAAGCCACTAAGAGAGGGAAAAATATTAAATCGAATGGCGATCAGGAGGCAAACCGAAAAAAGAAGTGCTGAAATGTTGCAGAGGCGAGAAATATGCAGGAGGGGAGGAACGTGTGCTGCCAATGACTGAGGAGGAATGGCTTCACAGACAAAGAAAAATAGCCAGCATCTTCACTTCCCCTCTCTCTGTATAACAGAACATTCATAACCTCCTGCTGCCACTCATGATGTAAGGCTGAGCCAATTAACCTCCTTCATCTGTCACACACTCATGATGGCGTGCGTGAATATGTGTCTAAACCTCTGAGATTCTTTTTTTTTTTTTTGCATGCCTGCATGTCCGCGCGTGTCAGTGTACAGTATGTTGGTGAGACGGTTTGTGTAGTTGTGACCATGTGGTTCAGATCAAAGATACAATCCCGCCGCTTTTCACCTCGGGGAGATGATGTCACTCTCCGCACGGCGAGTAGCGGCGCCGAACACACAGCTGACTTTACTCGAGATAGTACAAATATCTTTTTATTGCAGCTGCAGGATGACATCATGTAGTACATCTTGGCGTGCACAACACATCTTTATTAGTGGCTGGTTTACTGGTTGAACCAGCATGATCATTTTAAATTGATGCAACTGATGCAGATCTTCACCTTAGTGAGCGACTGTAGGATTTCTAAGGGCGCTGTCCTTAAATGATTTCATGACTGAAAACAAACGGCAGATATTTTTTTTTTGTTGATGCCCTTGAATTACAGGGATGTGGAAACATATTTTTATGCTGCTGGAAACATTACCATTTGTGTTTACAGTATATAGTGTAATATGTGCTACAACAGTGGAGAAACACATGCTGTGTTCAAACTCTTTCGCCGCAGGACGCTAAATGAATCACTCAGTGAATTTATTGAGATCTCACAGGATACGATTCTTCATTTCCATCGCAAAGAGCAATCTCAGTACTTCTCTGAGCCAGTGTTTCACTGATATTGATTGCGTTTCGCTTTTTCGAAAAAAAAAACAAACAAACAAACATGTGAATAATGGTTTGGACATGCAATAAATAGCCATGCATGATTTGAGGGTCATTTAACAGAAAAAACCATCATCTGTGAGATGCTTTCTGAATAATTACAATAAAAAAAAAAGAAAAGAAAAATGTGAAGAATGTGTTGTTCACTATAAATGGGATGGCTATGCATGCTGAAAATGGCTTTTTTGCTTCAAAAATAATCAGGTTATGCCAAACAAAGACTCAATTGTAATTCATCACAAGATTCTGTCAGCCTCCGTTTTGCTTTGCAAAGAGTTAAGATGAATGAGAAACACATAAAAACCACAATGTCATTTCCGACATTCTTCATGCTCCATCTCTGGTTCGCGGTGTGTTTTTCTTCTTTTTCGTCCCGTGTGCTGCTGTGGGCGCGGCCCTCTCCCCTCGCCGTGCTTTTTCACACTGCTACACACACCTGCCTCCATTCAGCTCTCCTGCTTCCTCAGCTGCTAATCATCTCCTCATCACTCCACTGCTTATCGAGCCTGGCTCTCACGCTCGCTGTTTGCCAGTGTGTCCGTTCGAGCTCCTCAGTTTACTTGTTAGTTCAGCTCTGTTTCTTCCATCTGTTCAGCCGTCTTCGGTTGGCTTGCGATTGTTCAACTGTCAGCTATTTGGATCTTTTATTGTGTCTGTTTTCTTTTCTTTGATACTTTCAGCATCCTCTATAATGTTTGAGTCTTGACTTTGAGTGGGCAGAACCCAGGTTTGAATCCCGGTGGCGGCATGAAGGGGATCTGTTAAAACACTATTTAGATGTGTGCTCCATTTATTTAGAAGGGGCGATGACATTATTTCAGCCAACAGCTAAAAAAGGGCGACTGTTTTTTTGTTTTCTTTTCAAACAGGACACAATAGAGTTTGCACGATTATCATTGACTTGCTGTGAATGGGATCAGCCAAATAGACACGCGCTGTGTTTATATGGGCACTTTCTTGTCAATCTGATAACAAATTTTCTAAATCTAGAATCAGATTGTCCCATTTACGTGAACCGAGAATAAAGTAATCAGAAATATTCTGCCGTTTTATATGCAGCCAAGATATGAAACAATTTATTTCAGTGGATCAATCCCATAATGCTTTGCACTGTGACACTTGCTGTTTGTGACATGCTCACTCAGTTCCCACATCCGGCTTTACCCGGAAGCCCAACGGTATCAAAAATGGAATGAAATTGAGTGATTTACGCTTGTGGTGCTTCTTTTTTCTTTTTAAACTGCAACATCAAAGAAACAATCTCTTGGTTCTAGATATACTCCGGAGGAGACGAGCGCAGGTTTGCTCTTTCTTGCGTCATGTGGCGCGGATTACTGCGCGGCTGCTACTTTACTTGAGCTCCCGCCATCTTTATTTAAAATCACCAGCGTGTCACACGTTCACGACATGAACTTGAGGTGAACTAAAGTCCCAAAATGTAGGGAGTGATCCGATGCGCCGTTTACATGGGTTATGATCAAATCAAAAATTGGACAACACCACCCTGTACGATGTGATCGAAATTTCAAGGTCATTTCTGAAGGCGCAAATATAATCAGACTGAAGTGTTTGTATAGTGCAACTTTTTTTATTCATTTTTTATTAGTATTTTTTCATATGGTTTAAATTTAACTGGGTCGGCATTTAATCGGATTACTTTTGGTCCATGTCACCACAGCACGTGAGTTTATTTTGGTAAGACCTTTAATCCTGCAGTCTGTGTCTCGCATTACAATTATGATACTCGCCTGTCAATTGTATCGATTTTCAAAAGATAACATGTATATCTGAAAATGACACGGACGGCTCCGTACCATGCTTTCTGCTAATTAATTATGACTATATTAATATGATTTATGTGTGTGTTTTTAACATTTACAGTATATATTCCTGTCTGATATTTCATCAACCTATGAGCCTTCATTCACAAGTACAGCAAAAATTATTCCAGATTTGGTGGAACTTTATTTAAATGAGGTATGTCATACAGTAGTGTAAAATATGTATAAATGTGTTAGAAATAAATGAGCGGAACATTCAGAGATCATTTCATATCAAACACAGTCAAAACAGACCTGGCCAGTTTGACCTGAGAAGACAAAGGCTGGGTGTGATAACAGACAATATGCAAGTTAAAAGAATATTACTTTGTTTCATGGCTGAATACATCCACTTGACTTAATGTGCCAAGTTTATGTTGTCTTGAAGACTCTTCCCCATTACCATATCCATTTTTAGCATCTGCAGCTGCTGTCAAGGCGTTTACTTGATAAAGAGAGGAGGAATGTGTAGTTCTGTTGGATGAATGAAGCGGTAAAGTCGATGTGTAGATGGATGGATGTACAGTCATTATTACATCCTTTACCGAATCCTGACATTATACAAACAAGGATGCAACTGGTGTATTTTGTCTATTTAAACAGGGGATAAGTTTATTCACGTTTGCAAACATGACAGTCATGGATAATTATCGTCATGGGGAAGGAAGCGAGACGTTCACAAAGCCCTTATGATCACAAAACAGACGCTGCTCGCCTTAGACACACACAGACAAGAGTCCAAATGGCTAACGGGGTTAAGGCTGATTTGTTGAAGCGGCTTAGACGCTCTCAAACACACACAAACACACACAAGAACAAATTCATACAAACCCACACAACCAGATAACAGACACTGTAATTACACAGTTGCTGTTGAGCAGAGGGTGAACAACAAGGCTCTGAGGGAAGGATGTCTTATTCTACACACACATACACACACACACACGCACGCACGCACACACACATACACACACACAGAGAGATCTAAGGATAGCATGTCTTACTATAACTACTGCTATAATTACAACCATAAAGGAGCGGTGTAGATAAGTGGAGATATGACTTGAGGTGGACACTCAAATGTGCAAACATATAATTATATGAGTGCAGAGATTAGGACACACACACACACACACACACACACACACACACACACACACACACACACACACACACACACACACACACACACACACACAAAATGATAACCTTGAGGAGCTACACACCACATCATAATTCTTGCTGACCTCCATCTTGCTGCGTGTGTGCTCAACAAAAAGTGGTGATTTTACGTCTACTTTTTTTCCTGTTTTCTTCCAAGCTTGCGTGTGTGCGTCTGTGTGTGCGTGCATGCTGATGTGCGCGTGTTCGGGGGTGAGGGGGGGTTTGTAAAATGACCGGACAATAATTGGCAGGCAGGAGGAAAATCACTCCATTTCCATGGTTGGCTGATCACAGTATGTTGGATTCAGGTGAGGATTAAGAACAGGGGAGAGGAGCAGAGAAATTTAGTGTAAGTGATTTACTGCCTTCAGTACTCCACTACTCTTTTTCCTCAAACATTTCCAGTTAATTACGGCGGCACAATGGCGACCCGAAGCGATAAATCAAAGGTTATGTTTTGAATTATTAGCATAACATTTGAAATGCATCACTCCTGTATAATTAAAGAGGCTCAATGCTGGATGTGGTTTTAGAATTTGTGTCTGTGTTTGTATGATTGCCCTTTGCTACTAATCATGTAATTGTAGATTTTCATTAATTTAATAAAAATCCGCACAGAAAAATTGACATGCCATAAAAAAAATAAAGAAAAAGTGAATTTAAAATACTGTAGAAGCAAAGGTCAGTGTGTATTTTATAGATATGTGTGCATGAATAGCAACCGCACAAAAGCTACTGAAAGCTAATTAGAAAGAGAAAAGGCGACGGCACATACGAATGGGTGCCCCCTTCTGAATGGTTTGGGTTTTGAGCACATTGTCCAGCACTCCCACATGGAGAGTTTCCCCTTCCTCATATGGAGACGAGACGGCTGAGTGGGCATTGCAAGTTCACATTGAAGCCACACCGCTCGTTTCCTCGAAGCACAAGCATGGCTGAGCGACTTCCCCAAGAACAAAGGAGGAGAATCTCTTGATCTGGTCTTGAACTTTGTGACCTGCTGAGTTTTAGCTGCACAACAAAAAAAAAAAAACGAAATCCGCAAAAGAAAACAGTGCGTGCAAATTGCCCAGTTATGTAGAAAGTCAGAAAACGGTGTATTTATATTGGTTTTTTTAATGTAATAAAACACACAAAAATCATGACATTCTAGTTGGAGGGAAAGACGACAAGACGAGGAGAAGTTTGTCAAATCCCTTTTTGGGAGAAAAAAAAAGTCTTTGGCTTCTTTGAACAGCAACAGAAAACAAACATTTTTCAAGGTTGCAAAAACCGGCAGAATTCGTCCTTCAAAAAGTTCAATTTGTAAACATAATGTTCAGTATTTCTAAAGGGATTTTCAAAAAAATATACATCAATTTATTTTTCTTTGAAATCATGAGAGAGAGAGAGAGAGAGAGAGAGAGAGAGAGAGAGAGAGAGAGAGAGAGAGAGAGAGAGAGAGAGAGAGAGAGAGAGAGAGAGAGAGAGAGAGAGAGAGAGAGAGAGAGAGCAGAAGGCTGCAGTGGTTCGGCCACCGCTGTCTTCACACATTTCAGCAGTGGAACAAAATGGATTTGGAAATGGTGACTCGAAGTCCAATATTGACTTTCCCTTCAGCCCCTTTTCAGTAGTTAAATGCTCCACTGTGTGCAGCAGCTAGTAACTACATTTTTCTCTCAGCTGTTTTGGTCAACTTGGTTTAATGGATTTTGTTGCTCAGGAGGAAAAAAAAAAAAAAAGAGCACAATGTTCATTAAAATCACAACTCGTTTTGGAAACGAACCCAATGGGGTGATTGTTGAAGGCGAATTAAACGCTTTCATTGAAAATGCTAATTGTATCAAGCAGGCTTTAATACAGACACTTACCAGGACCTTTTAAAGTAATGTTTTTAATTAGCACTCATCAGTAAATGATCTGAATTTGATAGCTGGATGCGCGCAGCGGTGAGAGGCCACTGACCCGTCCTCCACTGACCACCGGACCAATTAAGGTGGTGGTCTGCTGGAGATAATACCAGCTGACTCAGGGTAAAAGCAAGATTGCCAAAGCAGTGATAAAAAACAAAAAAAAATTTCTACAACATTTATAGTCACCATTAACAGGCGCAGGGAGAACATGCAAACTCCACTGAACTTAAAATGTAAAGGACAACCTGCTTCCATTCTACATCCACAAATCCCAAAACTTGAACCAAAACCTCTTCATGTTTTTGTGGCACTACAGTGTCTTCGTAAATCAAGTTCACCCAAGTGAAATTTTTTTTATCCAGTTCTCCTGTTCAGCAGTTCACCTGAAGGAAAAATGTTCAATAACAGCGTGTTACTTTTGTATTTCCATCTTTGACCAGCTGCTCACTAAAAACCATGAAACCATTTCTCTGCTTTCGTCCCCCCACCATTTTCCAATCTTTCCATCTCCTTTGCTGTCCTGCCCAGGTGTTTTGTGGAACCTGTCGTCATGTGACGCCCTGAAGATGCCCATCATCCAGGACGCCCTGGCCGTGCTGACCAACGCTGTGATCATCCCCCACTCGGGCTGGGACACGTCCCCGCACACACAGGAGGACCGCAAGCTGCACCTACACTCATCCCAGGTCCTCCGCAACGCCACAGGCTGCCTCCGGTCAGTTCCATCATCACCACAACATCATATAGTCTTTTTCCTGACCTCCGTTTGGTATTTTACTCGTTCTCGTTTCTAAGAATCAAATGTAATTTAGCTTTAAGCAAAAAAAAGAAAAAAGAAGAAGAAAAGACTGTGTGGGTGCTTTGCATTTCAGAGTTCCATTAACAATCAAAGCAAGAAGAAAGTCTTTCCCAGTTCAAAACACTCTGTTATTTTTAGTTTTGTATTCAGTGTTATTTTTATCACTCTACACGCAGAGAACTGATAGACTTCGCTGCATTTAAGATGACTCACCATTTGGCTTTAGAGCTGTGGTGGCTTTTTCGTTTTCTCACTTGAGAAATGACGCTTGCTCTCCAGTGCAGTCTGGAAGTAGTACGACTGTGACACAGATTTATTTCTTGTCGTCTTGGCCCGGGACCCAAGCATGTTGGAAATGAATGGAGCTGAGACTGAAATCAAAGTGATGATTGGTGTTCCTGATTTCTACATATATTATCGGTGAAAAATGGCATAAGTGGCCTGAATGGGACATTATGGTTTTTGGTTTAGTGACAACATGTTCAGGGTCTCTCAAACCTTTTGTCCAATATCACACACACTGACACACATGTAATTAAGTAACATCTAATGAGCCAGTATAACAGCTTCACCATCAGGGCAGTTTCACTGTCAGCATGTCCCTTTTCCAGTGTTTCAGCCACTTTGTTACCCTATATATGGGGGCTAGTATCCGCACTTCCACACATACATGAGAAAGAGGCATGTGTTGTTGTTGTTTTTTTTACACAGAGGATGACACTGGTTGTGTGAAACTTTCAATTGCTGGATGATAACACCTAAGCCCTTTGTCCAATACTTTCTGCTGATTGTAATCAATACGTCCCCAATACAACTAAAGTTCTCCCCTTTATAGGCATGCTGAAGCGCTGTGAAGTTCGAAGTCAAAAATAGATTATCTACAAAACATCCAGGCACCCTCCGGTTTTTCACCAACAGTCTATATGTAACTAAATCTTTAGCTGTAGGTCTTTTAGCCTCTTTGCGATTCGATTTTTGGCTTCTTCCCTCCAAACGTTTGCAAAGTGTTTCCCAACTTTGATGTCAGGTTTGTGGAGACGTTTACTGTATTAAAGGAGAAGCAGGAAAAAATAAATGCCTGATGTAACTTTTCTCTCACCGTCGTCCTTCTGTGAACTACCGGTTATTTTGATTTCTTTAGGCTTTAAGCTGTCAAATAAAACCAGAGATAAATCCAAAGGACATCTTGCTGTGATGCAAGTGATTAAAAACACAAACACATTGTCTTCTTTGATATTCTACAGAATGTTGAATGTTAAATGTACGTTCGCCCACATGTCATACTTGGAGAAAGTGGTGAGAACGGTGAGAATGGACATGCCATATGAAGTGCCACTTTAGGTATTTCTCCACATAAAATGAGTATTGCCATGATGCTTTTTGAATTCTTTCAGTATTTCCATTCCAGCATGATGAAATCTCTGCGTCTGACTCATCGCTCATGAATATTTCTCACGCAGACATGACGGCTGTGTACCAGACATTTTTTGATGTGCTATTCGTTCCCGTCCATCAAACACTAGAACCTCAAAAGAGAAAAACACACCTTTTCGTCAGAATAATGACAAGTTTGCCTAAAACCTATTTGTCTTTTCACCTACGTCTCATTTGAGTAAATCTCACGCCTCTATCAGTATTCCTGCACACGGGCAGTGTGTTTTTACAGTTACTACAAATAAGTTTGCTTTAAATATGTGACGACTCACTTCATTCATTCATTATATATTTGTGACGGTGGAAATCAGAGTTTTATAAATATTGCCTCTTTGAGAGTGCCGCTCAAGTTGAAATGAGCATTAGCGTCTCTTGCTTCCTTTGTGTCTATGTGTGTTTGTATGGCTTTGTTTTGTCTGGAACTGCATGTGTGGGCCCATTAATCTTATCCACAATATGTCTCGCCCGCTCTTGGTGTAAAACAACTATACATACTGTCTGCCAGCACAAACTTTTGTGTCCTCATGCTGTAGGTGAGTGAAAAATGCACACATCTGAAGCAGCAGTGGTGTGTGTGTGTGTGTGTGTGTGTGTGTGTGTGTGTGTGTGTGTGTGTGTGTGTGTGTGTGTGTGTGTGTGTGTGTGTGTGTGTGTGTGTGTGTGTGTGTGTGTGTGTGCGTGTGTGTGCGTGAGCTCTCTAAACTCGGAGGGCTAATTCATCTTTCTCACGCCTCGTTAGGGAATGCTGGGAGTCTGATTAAAGAGTGAATATTTCATGGCGGGTTTGGTATATCACTGACCACCTGTGCTCTCTTCTTCGCTCTCTTTTTTTTCCCCCCATCTCCCATTATCTTCCTCGCATTCTCATTTTCTCTCTTTCCCTCTTTAGTCACTCTCTCCTCCTCTGCGCCGTCCCCACCATGTCCCATTACTCCTTTTCTTCTCTTCCGATGGTATAAGCCCTATTTCATCCCCTTCGTCATCTCCCTCATCCCATCTCTGGCTCGCCGCCTCTACACATACGTACACATTTGTAGATGTGAAACATGTTTTATAGTAAATGATATCAAGTAGGCAGCCCATTTTTGCTGGACTTAACATCTACAGTGCCTCCACCATCTTTCTTGGACAGATTATAAAGCTGTCTGATATGAAAAAGTTTGAAGGCAACCTTTGTGATGCAGTCTAGTCAGATGTTTACTTTGTGTGCAGGCGTCTGTCTCTTCAAGACACATTTATACCTCTTCACATGCTTGCTCTGACATGATGATAGCTGAACTGACATTGAAAGCACATCCCTCTGCGAGTCCTCCTGAAATGACGTGCAGAAAGAAGCATCGACTCTCACGGTCTTTCATCGAGAGGCAGCAGGGGTTTTTGTCTGATCCATCAATGCATTGCTTACTAAAAGATCTGTGTGGGTGAGACAGCACACTAAAAGTAGCCGCGTCTGTGTTAACTTCACGATAAATGTGTGTTTGGGAATACAGAATGACGCAAACCATGAAACTGCCACCGACATGGTGTGGTCCTTCTGAAAGAGTCCTGCTTAATAAACTCAATTTTGTCACTATTTTTACCTTTGTTGGGGGGTGGGGGGGGGGGGTTATTTATTAATTTATATGTATGTATATATGCATGTTTGTATGGCAGTTTCGAGAAAAAATAAATGGCGGTTCTGTGCAGCTTTAAAAGAAGGCAAAAATCGGGAGTGTACCAACTTCTCCTGGGACCATACACTACTGATGGGGCTTCCCAAACAGAAAAATCACACCCAAATTATACAAGGAAGATGTGTTTTTCCTGTAGAGGGCACATATGATCAGCAATGTTTTTTTGTCCTTATGAGTCAAAGGAGAAAAAAAAAAATTGCTGACAAAAATACCTCACCAAGGATTCGTTAACAATTGGCATGAGACAGGGCTGCTTAGTACAATGTGTGTGAGAATTGGAAATTGGTTTTATTTTTAAACCCCCGCAATGTGCTTTTTTTGTCTTTAAAAAAAAATCTAAATGCCTCCTGCACCGCAAGCCAGCAGAAAATCTGCAGAGAGCACTTGGTGAAAGCGGTATTAGACCGCTATCCCCCCTGTTGACTGAGGTGTCCACTCCCCTCCGAGGACAGTTTAGCTCGTTCGCCAAGTGATTAAAGATGAGCTGTGCAGGGTTAGACATACATAAAGGCTGCAAAAGGTCCCAGTGCAGAGCTCCTGATTGTCAGCCTCTCTGTGCTGCCATATTGGATTAAGAGGGATATCCCACAGTAATTAAAGCTGTTGAATGTGTGGCATTGGTGCCTATAGTGGTCACACATTAGCTTCGCTGTAGTACAGTTATGCATGTTGGTGTTTGTAGTGAATAGATAGACCAGCGTCTTTTGGATTGGATCCTTATCATACTGTTCACCATGTCGGTAAATAAAAAAACTTAACTTGAAATGAATGTGTGGATAGAAAAAAGAAAAAAAATTTCCCCATTAGAATAGATTAAAGAGCAGTTTTCCATTATCGCTCCATATTCTCTTATGTCCAAACTAGACAAATCAGAGGCAAAAGAATAGCAGTTTCCAGGTACAACTGGTTCACTCATACACACCTGTGAATTCAGGCACCAATCAAACAGTTGACCAAACTTGTTGTGAACACCTCGAAGGATCAAATCAAAACTTATGTTCCGTCAAATGTTTCTTCGGTATTTAAAGATCTGAAGTAAAGACATTAGGATTTAGCGCCAATATTTCTTTGTTGTAACCAAACGTCTTGGCAATACTTTTTTTTTTTAATTTATTTTAGAAAATAGTGTAGTTTTTTTTGGGAAGAGGTGCCACATTTGTAAGGCCAAATGTAGTTATAGCATTAGCTGCAGAGTGGAGTGTGTGCACTATGCCCATTATACCATTAACAATATGAAATACAGTACAGAACAGTGTGTCTCTTGATTGAAAATATCTGGAGTGTTTCTTTATGTAAAATCTTCCACATGCAGGGTCCTGCTCCTGATGAAACACTAAGACCGGAGATCAGTCCCACCCCCCCACCCCACCACCACCACCACCATTGTTTCATATAGTGATATTTCTGTGTGCAGAGAAAGCAGCAGCACAAAGTCAGATTGTGATCTGTTTGAAAATCTTCCTTGTAGACACACAACCTTTTTCCCGCAGTGTTTATTTATTTTTTTCCTCATCTCAATATTTAGATTCACACTAAAAGATCATAATGACAGATAATCTGTGACCCTGTTGCCTTGCAAGGAAACGCTTCAGAGGGATTAATTATCCCTAATTGACGGAGGTTAATTAAATTGAATCCATTAACAGGTAGTAGCCCAAATAACCAAAATGTGTGAAAGAAAAAGTATCTAAAGTGGTTTAGATACAAGTCCCTTTATTTCTAGTGTCTCTCAGCCTTCTGCCGCATGGTGCATGCTATAGCTTTCTCTCAGTACCCTGTTTTGTATGTATGTTTTGTATGTGTCCTCGTTCAGGCAACCTTGCGTCAAAGCTCAGGGCAAACAGAGGCCCACAGAGATGAAGAGCAGAATCAATAGCTTGTCAACAATCTAAAATATGCAAGGAGTTATTTGACTCTATAATTAAAACATGATGCACGTGCAATTTATCAAATGTGGCTCCCTCCTCAGAGAGTCACAGTGAAACAAGCCAGCAGCATTACTTAAACATGCCACCCTGCCACACTCTTGGCTCCACACTCGGATAGAGAGGCAGATATTAAAGCATATTGGTCTGCAGACACTTAGGGAGGGAGAAATACAGGTGTTTTGATAGGCCATTGATAGTACATTTGTCATCACTCCAGCAGGTACAAAACGAGCCCTGTCATTCATTTTAAAGCCCAAATCCTGCATTCATTCTCCTTGTGACAGCTCAGTGCCATTTCTCACTGACTCTCAAAATCCAGCCATCTTTAATAGAAATTTAAACTGGCATCACACCCACCTGCTTCGCTTCTCTATCACACACACACACACACACACACACACACACACACACACACACACACACACACACACACACTCTACATACAAACACATGTACAAGCACATATCCATATGCTGCGACATGCAGCAGAACACACGCACAGAACTCTGGTGAGAAACTTGTGAAGTGCTCATTGTTGGCCGTGTAGTCATGTGGTACATTTGTGTCTTTGTTTGGAACAGGAACGTGAGTTCTGCAGGTGAGGAAGCACGGAGGAGAATGAGGGAGTGTGAAGGTTTGACAGACGCTCTTCTGTACGTCATCCAGACGGCTCTGGGGAGCAGTGAGATTGACAGCAAGGTATTTTACACGCGCCCACATGATATTTTTTTTAAAATTGAATTTCCTGCAGACGGAATCTAAAATCATCTATAACCCTTTCCGTAACCTTAACATAACCTTAACCTTAGTCTCACACAAAAGGTGAGTGATTTGCCATCAGTTGTGACTCTCCATACAGTGCGCTAGTGTACAATCAGGCTGACATCCCCGGCTGTGTTTCTTTGCCTTTTGGGGACATTGCATTGACTCACATTAATTTTCTGCATGCTTACTCCAAATTAAGTTGTGCTACTTGCCAAATCTTGAACCTCGCTGTAACCTAACCCTCAAGTTCAAGAATGTTTACTTTGCACCAGGGGGTAAATTAGTTTTGCAGCTTGTAAAAAAAACAGCACAATAAACTGACACTGCAAATTCATTCAGGAATCCAATTACAAACGAGACAAATTGTTTTTTGAGCCTTTTGGTTTTTGCATGTACTACTACTACAGAAGCTCATGGAGTGTGTGTACTATAGTACTTCTGACATTATTAGTCTGGGATTATTCACTGACCTTATTTCTTTCAAGTCGGTGATGTCGATCAGGGCCGTGCCAGACACACTTTGGCAAAGCCCACCAGCCTATTTTCTGTTTTTACATGATGAAAGTCTGAAACAGCAGATTAAGTCAAAAGTCAACCAAAACTCAATAAACACTGAGAAAAAAAAAAGAATCTCAAAAAAGTCACACACGTCAGTCACACACTGACATGCTGGCCAGTGCTTGCATGTGGTTGTGTGTGTTTGAATTTTCTCCTGTCTCAAGTCATGTGGTTATTTTCGCTTTGCAAACATGCATCTCATGATTTCTATTCATAATTTACATATATTTGCATTATTTATATGCAAACGCATATTAATCTTTTTTTCCCCTAACAGACCATATATATGGGCTTGATGCATATTCATTTTTATACCTTGTTTTCCTGTGATTGGCATGATAATGTCCAACACTGTCCCAAAACACTGAATAAATACAAGCTTTGTATGTGCATGTGTTTTTCTTTTTTTATGTATGTATATATAGTTGCCATGTGTCAAATTACCATATGCAGATTTTTTTTAATCAATCCTACAGAGAAATTGCCTTAAATAGATGGGCAACAGATAAATCAGTTTTCTAATCAACTCCTAATTCTAACATAATTACATTGGACCAGAGTCCAGTTCAATCCTTACACAGTGTAGTGTGCCTTTTCTTTACATAAATACCAAGAAAATCCTCACCTGGTACAGCCTTGTCACGTTTTTACAGTGTACCATGCACCTCTAAGCCCAAATGGTCAGTGACGCAGAAACGTGGCGTTTGTGTGCGCGTGTGTTTGCACAAGCATCCAAGTGTCTATGTTTCTGTGACATGCATACGTCTATGTGCTCTCAGTGTGAATTAATAAATTTTTAGCTGCGTTGCCAGAGTGTCTGTCTCTTCACAAGGAGATTTGAAGTTTTTAATCCTCAGAAATCCTTCACAAGATCAAAGTCTCTGGCTGTTGACTGCATGGCCACTCACAACAATGGGATTAGTGTGTGCATGTGTGTGTGTCTGTTCACAATATGCACACTGCATATCCCCGTATTCATGCAGTCTGCACTGCACAGTATGTCTGTGCATGAGACAAGAGACAGGTCTGTGTGCATGACTCACATTCATGTTAAGACGGTGTATGCTTCTCTACTTGCCATCTGCCCCTCCTTTATGTCCGTCGCCATTTCTCATCTCTTTCCAATTCTTGCTTCCTTCCTCCGTCCACCAGACTGTGGAGAACTGTGTGTGCATCCTGAGGAACCTGTCGTACCGTCTGGCTGCAGAAACATCTCACAGCCAGCAAGGGGGATCGGAGGAGCTGGACGGGTTGTTGTGTGACACAGGAGGAAAGGATGCGGAGAGTTCTGGATGCTGGGGCAAGAAGAAGAAGAAAAAGAAGGGTCATGACCAGGTGAGGAATCTAGAGAGGTACCCTTTGGTATGCCTCCGAGATTGGCATCAACAACGCAGCTCATTCAAGTTGGAATTACTTGAGGGTTAGGGCCTTTGAAATTATCACAATTTTTTGGGTTTCTTGTTTATGTTCAGCATTTGTTACAAATCCTTGCGGTCAACAACATAGTAAACTTTTAGAGTGAAATGCAATAATGTGGTGGTTTATTCTCAGTCCCTCTCTAATTTATCTCGAAATATCTCTGGAGTTCCTTCAAGTGTGTTCATAAAGCAAGAACATCATCTCCAAACTATACTAAGTATTGGTATGATGTTAATGTGTTTTCTAATGTTGACGGTGCAAAACAATTTTGTTTGTTTTGGCCAGGTTCATTTCCACTATGGAAGCCCAGGTGGTAAATGTCACCACTTCAAAAGGTACTTCCCAGACTGAATGACTCTTATTCACAGACAAGAAAACAAACAAACAGCAGGGAAGGAAAAAATAAAATGGTACCTGCCATATCTCTTACACACATCTGTGAAGTTTAAGCAATGGCAAAAAAAACATATTGCTTCTAACTTTCTTCTTGGTGACTCGTGAAAGAGGATGCATCCACCTTGTTTCCCTTTCATAGTGTAAGCTTTCTGGGAAGTTTTAATTAGCGTTAGAGGAAGTGACTAAAGTTTACCAGACACAACAATCCCAACACATCAGAGAAGGACTAAGAGGACTAAGATACATTCAGACTAAAAGTGTCTCTTGGTAAAATCAACAGGGCTGATAAATATAGCCCAGCAAAGGTAGATTTTCTCTATCTCTGGGATCTATAGTATCTTGGAGGTCCTTAATATGCGATTCAACCGTTGAATTATCTCACAATCTTTGCCTCCTCCTGCCCCTTTATCTCGTTCTCTCCTCCTTTAAGTTCTCTCTTCTTTTTCCGGGTCATTTCCTATATTCTAGATTCCTAATTACCTCTTTAAAGCATCCATTTACTTACCATGTGCATAATGTTGTTATTTCCTGACAGAGGTGGACCCACCGGTAGAAATAACCATGAAGAAAGTGACGTCAGCACAGAGAGGGCTTTTGTCATGGCCGAGGCTTTTGTTTATTACATTATCAAATCGCTTCCTGTCATTATGTTGTTGAGGTTTTTTTTTTTTGTTTTTTTTTTTTTTCATTACCGCAATATTAAGCCGTCCTTTAAAACTGGAGGCAGCAGCTGTCCTCTTACAAACTGAGGATTGAGTATCTCATTTTATGCCAGAGCTGTTGTGTTGATTCGAGGTTTCAGCAACATTTGCTCGGTTCATCATTGGTTCAAATGATCTTCAGTCACAGATGAATATTTATGACTGCGCAACATCTTTCTTTGATATTCATGATGTTTGAGCCAGAGTTGTTTTCCTCATCAGCTCCTGACATTCACCGACCACCTGGATTATTTAGAGTCACGTTTGCAGAATAAGATGACAGACAACTAAAAGTATACAAATATGTATCTGGGGTTTTTTTTTTTTCTTTCCCTGCAACATCGTGAACACACTCTAGAAGGCTGTTAACACACAGCAGCATCTGGAGATCACCTGTTCTACCGAGAGAAGAAGTCATGTTTGACTTTCTTTATGCTCACTCAGTACCTGTGCGCACGCTCCAAAAATTACCAAGCTGGTTTAGTGTTTCTCCCTGGATATTCTGGTTGTGGCCATCTGTTGCCAGCAGGCAGTTTCATCCTCCGAAAAAAAAAAAATAAAAAAAGCAAGAACACTTTTAGTCGAAGAATTGGCAGAACTTAAACGGGTGCCTTGGAGAAGGCTCTAACCTCTTGTCATGCTAATAAGCAATCAGCCTCACATTCTGGTTGAGTGGAAGACGTCTTTTTAGCACTTCTAGTGAAGCTCTGGGATTGAAAACCCAACACTTCCGGTGGATCAGGGTGTGTGAATTGCTCATCAGCTCTGCATGCTTTTTCTCGCTCCCTGTCATTTTTAGCAGAGGGCGTCTTTTTTTTTTTTTTTTCCAATTTCTTGGAATTATCATGTAGCTAGTTACACCGTTTACTCCTGTCAAGCTCATCCTCCGTCTACTTTATTGTATCCGGGCAGAATCAGGGAGACAGGAGATGTTGAATACTAATCCAGAGATCAGATTGTAAAGGGACAGATCATAACCTCTCCAAACAATAATGTGTAACCCACGCTCTCCCCCCTCCTCTAGCTGTGTGTCTCCACTCCAGTGCAGCTGTGGGTGATTACCATGAAGTAGCAATTGGGGAGCTTGTTGGAGAGGGCAAAACTCCATCAGCTGTGGGGACATTAGAGGAGAGGAGAGGAAAGGAGGTCGATCTAAAGGAAATATAGAGAGCAAACAAAGAAAGTTATGCAATGCTATAAGGAAAAAGTAAAATAATGAGTCACGCCACATGTGAATAGATAGATAGATAGATAGATAGATAGATAGATAGATAGTTAGATTTACTTTATTGATCCCCAGAGAGAAACTAAAATGTCCCAGCATCCAGGTACAGAGCACATAAATAAATATGAAATAATAAAAGTACATTAGAAACGACAGGAAGTAAAAAATAGATTAAAATATTTTTAGAAGTTCAAGTTAAAAACAAACATTTAACATAAGTATGAACATATTACATATAACCATACACATATAAAAAATGGTTTGTGCATATTTTGCAGCGGAGGAGGCTTCAGTGAGGAGTCGGACGGGCAGAAGTAGATAGATTATAGGTTGTGATGGCACTCGGAAGGAACGATTTCCTGTACCATTCTTTTAGAAGAGGTGTGTTGTCATTGTTTCACGAGCCGAACAAATGTCATCTCTGATTATACATGAAAAAACAAGGCGTGAGGACAACAAGTGGAAAGCATGCAAGGCATCGACACAAACCCATATCCAATGCACAGAAGCATGCAGGAAGACATGGAGCTGAACAAGAGCAACAGTGCAAAAGGAAGGAAACACTTTCCTCAATAACTGTACATATGTGCTATATTAAAATGAACAGTTTGTTTTGCACTCTCCCATATAGAATTAGGATTGGTTCTTCAAGCAGTGACTTCTTGATTTCACTTTGTACTATATCAAAAAAAAAAGCCACTGTCATCGTTAAAGCTTTACGTCCGCAACAGTTCTGTTAAAATAAAGAACAAGCAAAGATCAGACGTATGCTTTGTTGTCCTGTCAATGTGTTCTGTTGTTGTTCAACAAATAATTAGGATTTTGTTTAATATCTACCGGTAATTATATCTAATTAACGTCCAACCAAATCTTCTGCAGAACAGTCCAACTTATGTTCTAACAGATGATCAGAGATATTTAATCAATAATTACTTCATGAGTGCAATAAAAACTCAGAGAGCTCAAACTCAATGGCCACGCTGTCAGAGTGGCTTTATGATTATAAGTTCATTTTCAAGGTTTTGTTTACGCGTTGATATAAACTGTATTATATTGAACAAATATTACTTATATGTGCATCTTCAGCATTGAAGTGACTGATTACTGTTTACAGTATACGCCATCAAACATTGAGAAACTGTAATAATGAGTTATCCATCACTCCATCAGTTGTTCTCTCCACAAATATTAAGGGAGCTACATTTGAAAATGTCGGAACGTATAGTTTAGGGATTTCTTTACACACAAGTCAACCTGTTGACTGTAATTATCGATGTACAGTATGTGTGCGTGTTCTGAAATCTGACCGCCAATGCAGAGTGAAAATGTCAGATTTCAATTACACAAGAGTGAGAAAAACAAAATGGCCAGAAAGATGAATGCCACCTTATTTATACTCTGCTTATGAATAGTAAATCGTCTCCCTCTCCTTTCTTGATCTTGCCTAAGGGGGACCATGCTGGCACTCCACCGCTGTCAAACCTCGCCTCACACAGAATTCTAAATGCTTTTCTTTTCTGAATTATGTCTCATCTTCCGCAGTGGGACGGCGTCGGCCCATTTCCAGACTTGGCGGAGCCCCCGAAGGGCATCCAGATGTTATGGCACCCCACCATCGTCAAGCCCTACCTTACTCTGCTGTCTGAGTGCTCCAACCCAGACACCCTGGAGGGAGCAGCTGGGGCTCTGCAGAACCTGGCTGCTGGCAGCTGGAAGGTAGGATTCAGTGGCGGTATCATTGTGATATTAAAGGGCAACCGCAACAGGCCTTGGAAATTCATGTCAATGGCAAAAACTGAAAGTAATAACAAATCTCAGCACTCTGCAAAACAACAATCTGAGCTGCGCCGTGTTCGCTGCTCAATTTGTGTTGAGGCGACGGCAAATTTCACCTACTGGCCCTTTAAAATTGTCTTCTGCTTGACTGTAACTGTCACATGCAGTATTTGTCAAACTCATTTTGTTTTGATTTTTGATTTTGTCTTGATAGTTGTGAACTCAAAATTAAAAGATAACAACTGATTTGTTTCCAGGGCTTGAATCAAACATTAAAGTCATTCTAATGTGGAATGTTCAAAAGGAAATTCTTACAAGGCCTATTCACTTTCAGCTGCATCTCATGGCCTCATTTGACATTACTATGGCAACGTTAACCAACTACACTAAAGCACAGCAAATACAAAGTGTTCGGATTTCATATAAATAGCTTTATTGCTATCAGTTCAGAAACAATTCTCATTCTTGTATGTGTGTGTATCCTTTCATTAAATTAGGACAATTAATTGATAGACGTGACATTTCTTGAGTACATATTATCTATATTTTCTAATCTATTCAGTACATAGCTTTTTTTAATCTATAATATCACGACAACTTATTTTCACAGGCATGGATAGTACTACGACTCCATTGAACTTTGTTTTCAGAATTTGTGCTAAAGATTTATTTCAGCTTATTTTTCACAATTATTCATTATGTTGAGTTGGTGAATCAGTTTCTATTGCAAATATTGCAATGGTATCCCACAATTTACCTCTTTATCTCTGCCCACCTCCGCCCTCCATGTGTCCCATCCAGTGGTCCGTTTACATCCGAGCGGCAGTGCGTAAAGAAAAAGGCCTCCCGATCCTGGTGGAGCTGCTGAGGATAGACAACGACCGGGTCGTCTGTGCCGTGGCTACCGCCCTCAGAAATATGGCTCTGGACATCAGGAACAAGGAGCTGATTGGTGAGTGGCTCAAGCACACGAGAGACAACCTGCAAAATACAAACCCTCCCATTTGTTCAGTGTTTTTATTATTATTATTATTGTTGTTGTTGTTGTGGATATCAGTGGTGCAATTGGCTTAATTCCACTTTCAAAGAAGATATTTGCTTTAAAAACAAATGCAGGCGTCTCCACTTACTTGAAGATTTACTCCTTTGCTTTAAAACTTCATTATATTTTCAAAGGAGGCATGAGAAACAATTCATTTTATAAAAGCAAATTGATATTGCCATTAGTGTTAGCGAGTTTAAAACATTGATCGTTGCCTTTGTTTTATTTGCCGTGTTTCTGCCGTTATAAAGGCAGTTAGAGCACCATTTCTTCGAATTTTCCCTTGATACTAGATTTTTCTTCGGAGGGCGACTGATGTCTGTAATAAACTCTGCTTGTCTGCTGGTCCCCATGGCAACCACCACATGCCTTTTTTTTTTTCGCTCACTCCGTCTGATGCTTGGAGCCTTTTTAGTTGAGCTTTGCGGCGTCTCAGTACGAGGATGCAAACATTGCTCTATTGTCTTAACACGACAGATGTGTTGAGAACGCAGAGCTGTTAACAACAACAGATATCTATACTTTCTTTGCTGACAGGTGCGCTGTGAGCGATCATATATTTAATTGTTTCACAGTTACAAGATTGATAGCTGTTGGGCTTTCCATAGTGGCAGGAGTTCAACCCCTCAAATGGCTCCGTTTTATCTGACAATTTATTGGGAAAACCGAAGCCTGCTGCTTTTATGCGAACTTCTTTTATTATCTGAAGATATTGGTATATTACTAAAACAGAAAAAGCTGCAGAAAACGGAGTAGATGATAGCAGAATAATAGAATTTATAACTATTTGTAAATACAGATAATTATTTATTGAAACTAGCTCACATCTGCCTTTGCATCTTATTAATACCAAACAGAAGAATTGTTGTAAATTAAATGTGTGTCATATAATCCAAGTTCAGCATCTGATTGAGATTTTTTGACATTTAAAACATTATTGAAATATTTCATTCTCAACTCTTTCTCAACTTCAAATTGAATCTAAAAGTGAAAAGAAACTCAAAATGAAAACTCCCTTTCAGAATGTTATTAATATGTGTGTTAAATATCAGTGATAGTTCATATGGGCTCTTATTGTTTGCTCAAGTTGTGTGTCAAATCTTTTAAAAAGTATATTAAAAGCTTTAAATAGGTCAGTTCTTTGAATATTGATGATTTATTGAGAAGAAGTGCATTGATAATTCCAAGAGACTGGGTCAGGATGAGCTTCCAAACTAGTTTTTTAGTTCATTTCTGTTTTGAGTAAATTCAGCATATAGGTTGCTGATCAAACTTAAAATAGCACTGTAATCGTCTTCATTGTAACCCCATTCTGATCTTCTGCATCTCTCCCCAAACCACCCTGCCACTCTCTCCCCTCACAGGTAAATACGCCATGAGGGACCTGGTGCACCGCTTGCCTGGAGGCAGCAACAACAACAACAGCACTGGAGGCGGAGGAGGCGCCAACAGCAGCGGCCTGGTGGGGAAGACCATGTCGGACGACACCATTACGGCGATCTGCTGCGCCCTGCACGAGGTCATCACCAAGAACATGGAGAACACCAAAGCCCTGAGGGACGCCGGCGGCATCGAGAAGCTCATAGGCATCGCCCGAAGCAAAGGAGACAAGTAAGACGAATGGGAAGAAAGATGCTGCCAGGCGTAGGAGGGGAGTGGAAGTCGTAGATGCAGGTAGAAGTCGGAAAAATATGAGGTGGTTTTTGTCAGCAAGCACCAAAACTTTGTCGAAATTAATTATTGTAGCAATCTCTCCACAGTGTCTTAAAGGTTTTAGTGCCATGGTTGGGAATGATGTATTACAATACTGAAGGAAAATAGTCCTGCAAACACGCAGGTGGAGAGGTGGAATAAGAGAAAGATAAAGTATGGATGTGGCAGAGACGGAGGTACGTAGAGCAGCAGGGGTGAGGCGGGTGTGAAGGTTTGGAGAGGCTGTGTGCTTGTTTTAGAGCTCTGAGTCACAAAGCAGTCAACAGAAGAAAAAAAAATAAAAAATATGATCCTAACTAAAGTTTGGCTTGTTCTCCAGGTACTTTCTCTGCACTGTTTACCTCCACACCGGCATATCTGTGTTATTGGACACTTTTGACTGTGGAGAAAGCGAAAGAACCAGAGGGATTGAGAAATTACAACTCACATCTTATACAGCTCGTAGCTTTACAGTAATTGAATTGGCAAATGTTTGGTCGGCTTTTGAATATTGTTTGAAACATTAATATCCACTGGAGCATTGAGATGAAACAGTAGTTCAATGTTTTAATAGCTTCATTTGACTCCACTGGAATCAACAGCTACGATGGAAGCTCGTGACAATTTGTTTCTTTCTTCATTAGTTTATTGCTTGACACATTTACTCTTTTATTTAATTATTTATGTATTAATACGGTTGACATAGGTTTAGCTGTTGCCTTCAGTTTATTCTATTGAGCTTAATTTCCTTACTTCTACTTTTGCACAAGACCCTTGATTTCACAAGCCAGCTCACTGGCTACGTCTTTCCAATGTTATTTTGTTGTGATCCTGAAGGTTTTATTTCAAACTGTATAGTTTTGTACAACCCCATTTGTGTAAAAAATGTAAACACAAACAGGACGCAATGGTGTACAAATTTCAAAAAATAGTATGGGTAGTGGTTAGTCTCACATCACATAATAGCCCAGGTTTAATTAGTAGCATAGAAGTATTTCCATGTGTAATTTGCATGTTGTTCCTGTACACGGGTTTTTCCAAAGGGCATTCTGGTGTCCTCCCACAAATCCAAGTATTAGAGAATGTGTGTGGGATCGGCTTTCGCCCTGCCGCCTTAAGTTGGATGAGCGGTACAGAAGAGCGATGGGTATTTTATTCTCAATAAAGACACCGTCCATATGGCAGATGTTAAAGAAAATAAATCTACCATTTCTTTAGAAAGACGCTCCAATATACTTCCCTTGTGTTCCTGCTGTGCATCACTGCAAGGGAACAGGACTCTATCCTGGAATCAAAAACAAAAACATTTGACAGAAAAGGAAAAAGGAAAACGGTTTAATTTCTAAAGGCACTGATAAAACCGTATGAACCAAATGAATCCATAAGTATTAGTCGGCTCAGTGAAATCATGGATGAAAAACTGACGAATCAATCAGTCAATCAATCAATCAATCAATCAATCAGAAAAAGACTTTTGGTCTCAGTAGACATGAAATAACAACGAAGACGCATTCATTTACAGCGGGGGCTGCTGAGGATGTGATGAGCCAACACACTGCATGCCGTTTTAGGTTTCTTATTATTCTTGTGTTGCTTTCAAAGCTTCTCGCGATGCAAAAAAAACAAAGGGCCACCAAGCTTTACGCTGTGTGTATGTGCTTCCTCTCTACTGAATTCCCAGACATAGTCCTAAAGTGGTGAAAGCAGCCTCTCAAGTCCTGAACAGCATGTGGCAATACAGAGACCTACGCAGCCTCTACAAAAAGGTAAAGACGGTGCACTCTCGCTGCGTAAACACTGGAAGTGACAGCGATGTTGCTGGAAAAATGGCGGAAAAATATCGCTGACTCCCTTGCGAATCGTATAAATAGCGTTGTGTCTCTTATACCTCCTCCTCTTCTTCTCCCAGGATGGCTATTCTCAGTACCATTTTGTTGGCTCTTCCTCCACGATAGAGAGAGACAGACAGCGACCTTACTCCTCCTCCCGCACTCCGTCCATCTCTCCCGTACGGACCTCCCCCAACAATCGATCAGGTGAGGTCTCCTCTCCTTTTGTCTCCCCCCTCTCATCATCCATCACTCCTTCCATTCGTAGAGCCCAGTCAAACAAACATCACTCCAATATAGCTCAAGTCGGTTTTAACCTTCACACTATGCCACTAGTGACAAATGACTCCTCTGTCAAGTGAAATCCTTGCTCCCTGCTTCCTGAAAACTTTTTCGCCCTTGTGTTTTGTTTTGGGTTTGACTAATATGAGTCATTCAAGGTTTCCAGGGTGTTGTTTTCTGATGACGTCCAAAACTTTCGGAGTTGCATTCATAATGGGGATCTGGGACAATAATGATGTCCGGTGAAATCAACAAGGGTACTGATGATAGCAACAATTAAAAAAATAAAAAAATACTTGTAATTTGCGGTTATCGCTAAAGAAATGTACTTTTTTCTGCAGTATGTCTTCCTTGCCGTCACGAGAACACAACCCTCTGACGGTTTTCCCCTGTGTTTCTTCACAGCATTTAATGACAGTATGTTGTGTAAACTGTGACGTGTGAATGCGTTTTAACTTTTACAGAAACGTTTTGAGATGAGAAAAATCACCTCAGGACACTGGTTAACTCGCATGTTTATTAAGAGATGATAATTGAATGTTAGCTGTGTTGTGTGGGACTAAATCATGTGCTTTGTGCTTGTTCTATTTGATGTTCCTGTATTTTGTTGTTACACTGATGTGACAGCGCTTATCAGGTAAATCGGCAGGAGGTCGTCTGGCAGTGAAATTGTAGATTATAAGAATAAAGGCCAAAGAAAGCAGTCACTGTTGGAATAAGTGAGTCTTTCTCATCAGGCTGCACAGATGCAATTATTCTTATTTTTCTTTCATTTTATCTGCATGTGTGTCAGTCTGTCTTTCAGCAGTAAGTTATGTGTGTATTTTAGTCTTGAAAACCAGTATCACATTCCTATCTCTATTTCTATATGGCTCATGTCATTTGGCAAGAAGTTTAACAAAATCTCAAAAGTGTGATCTTGTAGGTTTTCAAAGACAATAAATTTCATATTTCATGAACTATGATTTTTTGGGGGATTTTTTTCTATGGGAATTCCAAAGCAATGCTTCAAGCCCTGATGTTAAAATTCAATCGGAATCTAAGCAGATACAGCAAATGTGTCATTTGAACCTGTTCAGCTGACAGCATTTGAACACATCTCATGATGCAGCCTAGTTTTCAAGAACACAGCCCAAATGGAATTTATGAGGCTGTTGTGGAACAAACCAGAAAAAATGATTAAATACTGCAATTTTGAAGCATATTCCCCTTTGTGATTACATTTTTATATCACTTTTTTTTTTTTTTTTAGTTTACAAGTGTGCGGGCAATCACAGATGGGAGATGGTCCCTCAGACATTTGTTCAATTCCAAATAATTTTCATTTTTTTCAGGCCCAGACGGAACAGTTGCTTTGTGTGTGATAAGTTGCAGGTTTAAGTGCATTTCGACAGCAGCGGCTGATAAATGATGATTGGCTGTTTAGGTGATGGCGTTGCGATAGTGGGGCGATATTAGCAGATCATTAATCAGAGTATGGATCAGCGCTAACTGTGTTATTTCCTTTAAAAGAGAGACAAAGAGACAGATGCGGCTACAGAAACAGGCTGGCGATCTGCAGCACCGCCAGCAGCTTGTACATGAAAGACTGCTCATAATGATTTGTGTATTAGGAGAAACCATATGGCACTGAATCAACAGTCAGGTTTCCTCCGACAAGGTTTCCAGGATCCAACTCATTGTCTTTGCCACTGATCCCACCTCCCCTGACTTTGGGCAATACTTTTTTTCTTCCCCAGCTGTGGGTGTGCGTGTTCTATGATAATTTTTAGACGTGCCCCTGCTGAGCATGAGCAGATATCCGGGTGAATAACACTAAGAGGGCTTAATGGGCAAGTGGGAGTTTCAGATGAAAATATGTACATGTAGGAGAGGCCTGCATTCAAATGGTGAGAAGAAGAAGATTTGTAAGCGTAAAGCAGATACAAGGGGGAGGGATGACTCAGTATTTACCTCTTTGAAAATCACACCCTGGTGAAAAACCCAGAGCTGTGTAAAAGAAAGTGCATGCCCACATACTCACAAGTCAAAATATGGCCCCCTATTTTTTAACCCATTGCAGGTTTGAGGAAAAATAAAAATGCAGCGAAGCCTCAACGTGCTTTGCCTTTGTTCGGAGTCATGCAGGTGAATGCGGAGCTCAAACGCTTTGAGCCGCAATCTTTTCTGACGGGACTCCGGTGCGATTTAAATACTTCTCTCCCCCTGTCACAGTCTCCTCCCGGTATTTATTGGTAATGCGTCGAGGAATTGAAGGTTAAAGATATTCCCTCTGCATGTGTGTTTTTGTGCAGCGAGTGCGCCCGCGTCCCCTCGGGAGATGATGGCGTTGAAGGAGAGGAAAGCAGACTATGAGTCGACTGGCAATGCCAGTTACCATGGCAACAAGGGCGAGCACACATCCCGGAAGGACGCGATGACGGGTAGGAAATTCAGACAGCACGTCTGGCACGAATGCGGCATTTTCACCAACAAACTGGTGCCGTTTCAACTGAGCAACATCATGTGTGCAGATTTTACTGATATTAAAGCAAAAAAAAAGTTTGGGGTGCTTTTTTGTCGGGGAGGGGGTGATAGATGACACTTTAAACTTTTCTGCCACTTTGGAAATTTTGCATGCAAATAAACGTTTATATTTCACCAATTAAACTGTGGGTCACATTCAACTCCTTCATGGGAAACCATGCATGAATGCTGGTTTAAATATGTGTTTGATATGTGAATTTACAAACGACACCCCAAAACACAAAAGTAATTTTCAAAAGGATCAACAGCCAAAACAACTACAAGCAGTGATGAAATATCAGCAATCCTGCAACATAAACTGCTCTGTGTTTACGCCAAAACTGTACATGAACCTTTATCGGCTTTCTTGTCTTCATTTTAGGGTAAATATATTTTCAGGTTCTAGGCAAGTGTTGTCTGTCATCTTCACTTTTTGCATAGCAAATGCAGCTTCAAAATGAGATGGTTTGAAGCGTATTGCTACCGTGAGGTAACAGAAAGTGCTACAATCCATTTCAATCCTGGTCTGTAACCAATGGAGCAGTGTAGGTGGGCGCCTTCGGGAGGTGATGCTGTCTTTGTACCAACTGTTTATGAGAGTCTTTATTCTGGGTTTATTGAATAGCTGCAGCATCAGACAACAGTGGGATGTTTGTGTGCGAATTGCTCTGTGGCAGGAGTAACTTCATCACTTACCTAATATGAAATTTCCCAGACATGAAGGATTGGATCAGTTAAGGAAAGTGTGTTTTTGCTATTTTCAGAGACTGTCACACAGTTCATAGTTACACATTGGGGTCGCCTCAATAAACCGCGGGCACCGTCCATGGCGGCTGCCGCCATTGATGTGTGTTTGGATGGATTCAACTGCAAAAAGCAACAAAATGTGATATGAAAGCGACATGCGTTTACAATTATATGCCTTCAAAATAGGAAAAAGCAGACTTGAATTTTCCTGAATGTGATTTAGACCGTAGTTTTTAGATCACATTTAAGTTTGGAATCTTTTTACAAAGTAGAACAAGTTGATTTGTGAGCTCAAGAGGTGCTGATAGGCAGGTTCATGTTATTCCTAGTAGTATCTGACAGTTGCAGTGAAACAAGTCCCAGAGTCTCCAATGCTTATGGTCAGCCATTGCTTTTTGTCTGGAAAAACAACCACCAACAACGGTTTAAGTCCCTCACTAATGAAGGAACTGCAGGGACTGTTGCAAAGGTCTAAGCATAAATAGAGGCTACTATAATGGGACATTTTAATCAATACAGAAGCTTTAATGCTGTTCCTAATGTCTTGGCCTTTAGTGGTTGTACTCTGGGTTCATTGTGTCAATCAAATCACAGCACAGTGATGTAGTGCTGAACTCTGCTGCCTCACAGCAAAAGAGCTTTGGTTATAATCTGAGAAAAGGCATGTCAGTGTGGAGTTTGCATGTTTGTCCTGAGCTGGCATAGTTTTTTTCTTCAGAACCTGGTTGTTTCCTATAGCGCGTTTCTTTTTTCCCATTCAATTGTGAGTTTAAATTGCCAATAGGAGTGAAAGTGAATGTAAGTGTCTCTCTGCCTGTGTTAGTCCTCGGCACCTGACCGAGGTGCGCCCTGTATTTTGAAATCTGCCGACTCAGTCAGATTGACACCCAATCCAGATAAAGTAGTTCTAAAAGATATTCAAGCATGACTTGTTTCCGCCTTTGTAGACATTGATATATTTCTCTGTTGTCTTCATTTTAATGCTTGAATTTCTCCTCACTGTCTTTGCAGGTCAAATCACTGGTGGGTCTTCCACACTACATAGAGGAGCATATGTGTCCCCTACTGATGACCTGAAGTATAATCAGGTACAAAAAGTCACTTCCTTCACTCTCTCTTCAGGTTATCAGCTCTTGTTAACTCTTTATAACTAATCCCCCTATTTACAAAAAGATGCTTCGTGTTTCCAGCCTGTGATCATTTCTATCTATGGACAAACTGAATGAGCGACATAGTCTTTCATAATTGTACCATAAATATACTATGAAAACCTCAAAGGTCGCTAAGTATAGATGGTCGATAAAGTTCTTTAGACCTCCATTTACACGTCATAGCAATACAGCAATGCATTTCCTGTCAGTCTGTCAAGGTCTGGCATTTGGCTTTGCATTGCTGGCAGTAAAGCGTGTCATACCATCCATAACAGCCATTGAGAGGAGTGTGAAGAGCTGGCTGTATCTTCAGTTTAATCCACGTCTCTGACAAATATGAGCCAGCCAACGTATTCTAAAACAAGGTTCGCTGAAGTTTCACCTGTCTTGCAAACACTTCTCTGTAAATATTAATAACAGTATTATTTCAATTTACTTTCTATTTGATAAAGGGAAAAAAAATGCTTACATGAAAGTTCAGGTGCGAATTAGAACAACTCCTGCTGAACACAGATCATCAGCTGGATTAAGCAGCTTTGGAAGTGGTCAGGAAAACATCATTGACCAAATTGAACTGAAGATTAAACGCCAGGCACGGCCAATTAGACTAAATGTTTTCCACCACCCTCCAATCCAGCCGTATAGATTAACGTCTCCTCTGCTTTGCACTGCCTGCAGCAGATCGGTTTGACTGACACACTTCATTTGTTCAACACGCCACTTCTTTTGATTATTTCTTTTACATCCACATTAAATTGACAGTGACAGCTCCAACTACAGCTGTGGTGACGAGGAGCCGCTTGTAACGGTATTTCTCACCCGAATGTTTGGGTTTGAACGGCGTGAATTTTAATTAACAACGACGCCTAAAAGCTGCTGCCATCCTCTTATCTTCTTTTTTCACGTTTGCTATTTTGTTAGACTTGTGGGGAAATGAATATGATGAGATGGGGGGCTAAACAATTACATCTCAATGGGATCACAGTGTGGACACAGCAAACATTCTCAATATTTCAATGGCAGGTGTAGATTGATTCTTTACTGTTTGATGATTTTTTGAAAGGTTAGCTTTTCAAATGCTGCTTCAGCAAGCACGAGTTTTATGTCCTCCGACCTCAGTAATATATTTTTGTTCTTTTTTTCCCAGATCTCTTCTCAAGGCTTGCCGTCAGAACCTTACCCCCCTTTCCAAAATCCACCTCCGCCCGACAGCGTAAACTACGAGGATCAGGCCTTTTACGAGAACCAGCTGCATGCCGGAGGGCGCCCTCCACAGGGCGAACTCAACATGCACCTGCAGGGCCTCAAATCCACGGGCAACTATGTAGACTTCTACTCAGCCTCGCGGCCCTACAGTGAGCTAAACTATGAGACCAGCCACTATCCAGCCTCGCCAGACTCCTGGGTCTGAGCGGAAGCGAGGGCGGAGGAGAAGGAGGAGGAGGAGGAGGAGAAGGAGAAGGTGAGGTGACGGATGAAGAGGAACAAATGGTAACTGTGTAGTTTGACGTTGGACGACTGTTTCCCTCCCGTCCTCCTCTGTAGTTCCTGAGTAGCATCTTAGATAGCAGGACAAAGGAGGGGAGGATGGACGTGCGTTACTCTCCTTCCAAAGACATCGGAGGGAGAGGCCGGCGGGAGAGGCCGGAGGGAGAGGCCCGAGGGGAGCGAAAAGGACCAGAAGCAAACAGAGGAGCGGCCCAGCATGTGCATGCACACCACCAACCAAACCGACAGACACATTTTCTTTCTGTGTTTAGTTTGTGATCAACAACTGGTACTGAAGGTTCAGCGGACAGCTGAAAGCCTCTGGACATACGGAATGTAAAAAAAAAGGGACGAATGTGGAGAGTGTGGCCGAGAGGCGCGACATAAAGGAAAAGCTTGAGGTCAGAAGTTGAAGAAATGATGTGACGAGGTGATGAAGGACAACGAAAGAGGAAAATCGACCAGCTGGCTTGCAGATGGGAGGTTATGCAATGTGGGGAGGAAACCTTTTGGGAGATGCTTGTGAAGAATCCTGTAAATATGTGGTATAGCGACGTGGCTTTTAGTAACATGAAGCACAAGAAGCAGAGCTGTAGGACATGTAGGACGTCTGTCACACAAACGTTTGTTTCTCTCTATGACTTGGGCGTGATGCATCCTCCTCTGGACAGAGAATGCTTCTGGACTTTGGTCATTTGTAACAGGTTTATTTTGTTTGTTTGTTTGTTTGTTTTGTTGTGTTTCTACTTTTTTAATTCTGGTTGTATAGTATTTGATGTACATTTACTGAGATGCATTGTGTACTGTACATTGCACTATTTTCTGTGTCATGTCAGGCCTTTCGCCACTGGGTCAGCCTCACCTGCTCACTAACTAACCCCTCTCAAATACATGCACACACACACACACGCACACACACACACACACACACACACACACACACACACACACACACACACACGCACACACACACGATAACTGCACTCGGGTTTTTAAAACATAAACCACGGATGTATTGATGACGTGAAACACTGGATTTGAAATGCTCGGTGACGGTGCTCCTTTCACTGCCCTACAGTTTAGCTGGAGAGAGGTTTCGTTTCAATTCTTTATTTTTAATTTTTTCCCCGATTCTAGCTTTGCTGGTTTGGTGGCTCTTCTTTCCACATTAACGTCCCGAATCCCCCGATTTCATTTCTTTGAGTGACCGTTGCTCATTGTGTATATAACCGTGCCAAACAAGGGGGTCACTTCCTCCACCTCAGCCGGTGGCCGGGGGCTCAAGGTGTGTCAAAGGGTCCAAGTTGAGCTGAACGTTTTCAGCTGAACAGCCTCACCGTTCTTAACAATGCCAGTTTGTAAATGCTTTGGTTTTTCTAAAACTGTGTTTTACTGCGACGACTGCAGCCTCGACTGCACCCGAGACTGGAAAGATTAAAAACCCACAACAACAACAAAAAAAAAAAAAAAAAAAAGAAAAGAAAAAGACAAAGGAGTGAAGGGACTGTGACGGGGCGGAGCCTCACTTCCTCCAAAGTTGTACAAAATTAGTTCATTTCTGTGTTGTAAAATAATCAATGTTTGAGGAAAAAAACAAAAAAACTTTTCTGAGAGATGGGCGGCAGTTCTAACGTCATGCTAGACAAAACTGTTAATAGAGTACGGATATATATTATATAAATATAAATATATACTTTTTATGTGCAGATGTGGATGTCACTTATAGCAGCAACATTATGAGAAGAAAAAAAAACTTGTTTGAAAAAAAATAACAAAAAAAAAAACGGCTACGTGTAGGAATTTTGTTCACGTTTTATTTTCTGGTCAACACACTAAATTGTCGACTTTGTGTAGTAATGTTGTTGCTATGTGGAGTAGAGTAGACCAGGGCCCAGGGATCCACGTTGTCACTGAAGAGCTTCAAAAAGGTGCTACATCCGTAAGAAGTATTTCCAACATGTCTGTATTTTATCTGTGCACAAACTGTTTTCTTTCCACACACACACACACACACACACACACACACACACACACACACACACACACACACACACACACACACACACACACACACACACACACACACACACACACACACACACACACACACGCCAACATATTGCTGCATTCATAACGAAGTAATTATCAGGCCTGAGTTCCCCGTGCATGAACCAAACATACACACACAGACGTCAACATACTCTCCTTCTGATCGACTGGTCTCATCGTCTTTAAATGGCAAAACCTGCACCCATGAACGCATGAGAACTCTGGTCAATTTGAAATGTTTGAACTTTGCTTTTGTTTTTTGTTTTTTTAAGTGAGGAAGGCTAAAATTGTCAAATGTGACAAGTGACCCTGGCTCTCCCTACCCTCTGCTCTTTAGAAGTCCTAGAGGTTATCGTCAGTTGCTTGAAAAAACGATTCATAATGCAACTACCCCCCCCAAACACACACACACACACACACACACACACACACACACACACACACACACACACACACACACACACACACGTACACACGTACACAAGCTAGACAGATAACAGACGTACTGTATTTGTTATTAGGCATTTGGAAACTGACAACGTTCTGTATGTCCTTGTGATCCTTAGGCAGAAAAAAAACCTGACTATAAGACCTGTATGGAGATATAAACGTTGGTGACCTTTTTGTTGCTAGACCAAACGTGTTTTAAAAAGAAAAATTGTGAATCTTTCTATTGCCTCAAACAGATTGCAACTGCTCCAAAAATATAAACGGAACATCAAAGAACTGCTGATTTCCAGAGTTTGTTTGTGCTGTTGTCAGAAAAACTGGTCTTTGAGTCTGTGAGGTTGTTTTTTTGGTTTAGTTTTTTTTTAACAGCAGGACACTATAGCTGGCGATATAAATACATATCTATTAATAATTTTCATGACAGAAAGAGGTGTGTGTGTGTGTGTGTGTGTCCGCGGTGGTCTTGATAATTACCAGAAAGCCTTTTGATGAGCTCATTTGCCTGTTTTGTTCTTTAAACCCTGGGAAATCAAAGAGGAACCAGAAGGGCTTAACCCATGCAGCAGACGGACACAATCAAATGGACAGAATGGAGGACAGACACTCACAAGCTTTCTCTGATCATCCTGCTCATTCATGCAATCATTCAGTGGTCAGGAGTTCCGGGACTAGATCTAAATGGGAAAAACCTTTGGAATGTGGTTCAGGAGGAGAGTGAGCTGAAGGAATCTCATTGCATTGATCTTTGTTGTTCACCGAACAGCCCCGACTATTTCTATTAGGAAGTGTCAGCCTTTTCTCACACGGGAGGCAAAAGAGGAAGCCAACAATGAACGAAAGCAAAGAACAGCTTCAACAGGTTGCCAGACTATCATATGAAACTAGAAACCCATATTTTCATCTCAAAATACTGTTGAATAGCAACATGAATTATCTCTTAATTGATTTTAATATTATCAACTGTCCCCATGACAGTGAACTGCAGTTCTGAATGCATTACAGCTCGTAACTTTGTAAGATACATCGGGAGAACACGATACAGGTGAGCTCGTTCAAGTCCATCCATCCATTTTCTATACCACTCAGATTAGGGTCCTGGGGAATTAACCTCAAAAGCATGTTTGAGACTGTGGGGGGAATTGCGTTGTCTTTATAAACCACACTGCACAAGGAGAACATGCAAACTCTGCACAGGAACGGTCATATTGAAGCGAGGGTGTGAACCGCTGCTAAAAAAAAACACTATCGCTGTCAGTGAAACCTCACAACGCTTTGCAGGCTTTCAGAAAGGAAAACAATCTTTTTTTTTTCCATACAGAGGTCTAGCATAAGATATGTGTATGTTTTTGCCTGTGACGGTGTGTCACAGATGGACACCCCCAATCTTTGTTTCCCTTCTGCAGCGTTTCAAGATGACAAACTCAATGATTTCAGGTGTGTTGGAGCAGGAACTAATTGAAAGCTTGCACGACTGTCTAGTATTTTGACTTGTTAAGGGTCATGGGCGCTCTCTGGTGGTCATTAGTCGAACTGCACCGCAGGTCAGGGTGGCAGCCATTTTAGTCTTAAAAGCCTGTTCTGAATGACTCTCCGCAGATGGATCACCACACCACAGGCACAGATTGTATCTGTGAAAGCCAGGGATTAGGTTTTTCTATTTGTTCAGCACATTCACTCTGTAGGAGTACAGAGCAGGGGAGGAACATCAGCCACGGCTCCAGAAATGAGATGCATCTCAGGACCGTGTATCATCTCAGGTGAAGCCCAGTGTGCTGCAGGCTCCAGGGGAGGTGGCTCAATGCGTTTTAAGTTTAGCTCACAATATTTCGCCGAGATTTCTTCCAAAGTCACTATCTCATGGTTAAATATATTTATCTTTCATCCTTCAGCAGCAATTCCCCCCCACAAAAAAATATTTTGCGACTTTTTTTTGGTTTGTGTGTGTGTGAAGTACTGCTGTATGGTGAATCAATGAGGCTATATTAAAGTGATTTTTCAGCCAAGCAACCTCTAAACGAGTTTAGTGCCGCAATCCAGTCAATGTGTGTAATGACAAACAACATGCAAAAACATCCTCCCCTGAAAGACATTCATGTGCGTCCCCAGTCAAACATTAACGGCAGCACTTGTACATTTATCCAAGAAAGGTTCTTCTCCGTGACATGAAAGCAATGGTTCATGAAAATAAGAATCAGGTCAGCAACATTGAGGTGTGTGTGTGCGTAGTGTTTCTAAATGACTTCGGCTTTCAGATCCGGTTTTCATTGTACATTCGGTCTCTCAGTTGTTCCAGGAGTTCAGCTGTGTTTTAACACTCCGTTGTTGCGTGTGCCCTCTGTCAACACAGTCCTGTTTTGTGCCACGTAGGAATTCCACTGTTTGGCAATGAAAGCCAGGGTGGGAGGCTTTGCTACTTTGACAGTCTCCAGTGTGTCTTACTACTGCACAGTAAGACAAGGATGTTAAACGTTTTTAAAAAAAATCTTATTATCCATTCATTTCGACAATAGGAATAGACCAGAAAATAGGATAAGATATATATTAAACGCCAATTTCAGCCGTAGATGATGTCCATAAATCTCAGCGTAATGCCCCACAAAGTTCCAAACAAAGAAATATTGCTCAGTTTTTCAAGATCATACATCGACAGACGTAACTCAAGAGTCCCACTGCAACCAAAACAATTCTTGCTCAATAGCTTTGACCTTGACTGAACAGACTGATTTGTGTTCAGAGGCTGTTTTTCATATTCCTCTGCTTGATGTGGAGCTTTTCTCTGACAATCTGCGAGCCAGGAGGGAACCCAGCAAGCAACACACAGCAAGCGACACGTCGTGGGTGCAATGGGGAGATCTGGAGCCTGCGTTGTAAAATTGAAAAGAGACTTTCAAAAATATATAGGAGACTTCATATCTTCTAGTTGGGGTACAGCAGGGGTCGTCCAGATGCAGACAGAGAACCTGAAGGGGCTGCTGCTGTGTAGAAAATGGATGGATGGATGGTCAAAACGTGCACATCTGGATTCTTGCTGACTTTAATTTCAATACGATGCCTTTTAAGTTTCATAGAGAGTCTTCTTAGAGGCTGACCAATAGGTTCAGCAGGGCTCTCTGTTCAAATTAAGTGTATCAATACAGAAAAGCCTGTAACAAAGATTTCATTTGGACTCTTTTGGCTGTTGCCGACATGAGGCAGCAGTTTCATGGATGTGAAAAGAATCGATGCCTAAAAGAGCAACTAAGCTTCCCCAAGGGTGGGCAGGATCATATCAACCTTCCTTGCCGCTGCATGCCAACCTTGAGGTGAGTACTCACTATTTCATTCATCCCTTCATCCACGTGGAGTGTGGTGCGCAGGCAGCTGGTAGATGAAATACAATTTGAATCCAAGAAAGATTGAATGTCTGGTTCGTCTCTGAATGATGGTTTGTAGTTAATCATGGTCAAATTAAATGGAAAGAAAGAGACTTGAAAGTGATGAAAGAAATCTTAAGTGGATGATGATTGACTGATTGCTTGTGCAACAACCAATTTCTCTATTCTGACACCCTGCAAGTTGTCCAAACTGAGTGCAGCGCAGATATAGTCTCTCATTCTTAGTCTGTTGGCAAAAAAGTCAAAAAGTAGACGTGAAATGTTATTTAATAGATTTACTCAAACCTGTACTTAAGTCTTGTGTAAATGAACACATTTGTCAATTTTCACCCTCTAGTTTCTTCCAACCTCACACTGGGAAATTAGTTACATTTAGGATTACATGATTATAAAAGTGTGAAAATGTATATTTCTGGTTTAAAACAAATGTTGCTGGTTTAGCCTTTAGTTGACCTGCTCTCAGTCAGTGCACATGACTGATGCATTCGACATAGATCATCACACCATGCTTGATCAGATCCCAAATTGGTGCACCAGTGAGGCGCGGTCAAATTTAGGGTGCTTTCTTTTACTAACACCACAATATACTACACAGCAACCCAATGAGAGTGTGGGAAAAACTGGCAGCACTCCACTAATCTGCTGTGCTGATATCATGCATCACTAATTTCTTAAAAACAAGTCATTTTAATCATTGAATGATTAAAATCCAGTGTAGTTATTGTCAAACTTTATTTCTTTGCTGGCATATCGTTTCAATTAGTTGTATTTTGCTTTGTATGCTCTATTTTGACATGGTTCAATCAGCATGTGTTTTTGGTTTGTAAAGATCTGAGTACTTATCCCACATATCTGGTGTATCAAAAAAAAAAAAGAGAGAAATCCAAAATTTTAACTGATTGAGATTGAAGGAATTCACCCTTCAGAGGAATCATTCAATATTAGTTTATAATTGCCTCTTATGATTAAAAGGTATTGTGATGATAGGCACCAACAGTGACCCAGATAAAGTTCTGAAACACTCATTCATCATCGGTCATGTCTGTGGATCAATCAAAAGATGTATTAGGCCTGAATTTCATGTTGTTTTGACGTTTTATTTTTGGGTTAGGGTTGCAACTGTGGCCATCATAATCGTTTGAGAAATTCCCAGTCATACATATGAAGTTTATAAATCTGCTTAAATAACCGAGTTGCCCTTAAAGGCGTCGATCGCAAAAACATTTTTGATTAATTTTCCTTTAATCCCGAAGTGAAAGTTTTGAAATGTTGCACATATTGGAGCATCCGTGCTGAATTAAAATATTGTGCTCATATAGTTCATAACCAGTTTGGATGTATGTTCATGGAAATGTCATACATGACATGACATTGGATATTTCATACATTTGAAGCCAACTGAAGGTTTTCGTTATATTGGTCTGCTATATTTCACAAAGCTGCATTATTATCATCATGTTGTTGTTTGTACACTTATTGAATGGGCTTGTTAGAGGGACCTCTGGGTGCTGCCAACAGATTTGTATGAGCAGACAATGAAGGAATCAATCACCAACCAATGGGAAACTGCCAGATCATTGTAGACGGTTGACAATAATGGTGCAACGTAACCTTTTTTTTTTTTTTTGGTGTAAAATAAGAAGCAAAAGGGTTTTCACTGCCTTTCTTTCATTTTTGTAATACCTTATAATGCTATAATATATTAATATTCATCCCTCTCAGTTTTTCCGCAATCATGCAACTATAGTTCGCCTCACGGCGAGCGACAGCCGTCACGGAGCCGCAGATACGCACATTACCTGACAGTAGACTTTCTCAGGATCATTTTGGAAGTCAGCAAGTCACAGTGGAGCACTAAGCTGTTTATTTTTGGCTCTGCCTTTCAAATTCCCCACAAAGCCCCGACAAAGCTTGTGTGAGCTGGCTCCTCAAGCTCATCTGTCGAAAAAAAACCGCTCATAAGCTCTTCTTTTCCATGAAAATACCTGTTGTACCGTGTATCGCAGTAAAAATGGCTTTTTGGCTTCCCCCTGCGTGCTCAGTGGTCCCTTCCTGTCCCAATCTGCTGCTGAAGCAGCGAACCACCGATTTCCGTTTGGCTGCTGGAGCGCCGGTGGAAATCCCTCTGACTGGCTGTCACCTTGCTGCCTCTTCAGGCCCCGTTTTTTGCCTTCTTGACATTCCTGCTCAGCAAATGTCCCTGTCAGATACCAGAACGTCGCAGCTTTTGCGAACCGTAATTTCACTCCTCCACAGTTCAGCAGGGTATCTCCTCGTGTTGCTCCTTTAGCCGTCCTTCAGTGTCCTTCCTGCAGTAATCTCCACCTCTCACCTCGCCGGTGCTTTCACCTGATTTACTTTGTCACCTACTTTTCAGGATACTTGAGACTTTTCATAGCTGCATTTTATTTTTTTTATTTTTTTCAGCATATAATCTCTGCTGTCTTTGTGCATATGCACGATTCAGACAGAATAGACCATAAATTGCCCCATAGCGTTAATTGTTGGCAAAAACCTGACGAGGTACTTTGAAATGTTTGGTGAACCGGACGGTTTTGGGCCAGCCTGAGAATGTTTTCACAGATTCTTTGTCACAGATTCGTCTGTTCTATTGCCACACGTTATATCATACTAAAGTTGCCAACATAGAAAAATGAATTTCGGTCACAACACTGTGAGGACTTTCAAGTAGTATGCTGTATTTCAAGAATATTTTATTTGTATCATTTCTATCCCCTCATCCCAACCGGAACAACATAAAGTCTCCACCTCTGAGTCTGGTTTGGTAGGTTTCTTCCAGTTAAGAGGGAGTTTTCCCTTCCCACCGTCGCTTATTCTTGCTCATGAGGAATTGGTTGGTTTAAAAGTGCTGGCAGATGACCGTTTGGCGCTATAGAAATACAGTTCAGAATCAGAAAATACATCTCACAAAGGAAGTGTGTGAATTCAAATAGAAACAAGGCAACAATTCCAACTTGCAATTGCAGCAAGTGGACGTGAAAATGTAGTGATTGTCTATTAACGACATTGTGGGAGCCGTCCGGTGAATATTGGAAAAAGACCCGCTCGAGCTGTCAATCCGCAATAAGTCCTACTTTGTCTTCACCTCCTCTTTAACAGAGGGAGCAGTCTTTTCCTCTCCTCCTCCTCACGCTTCCTCTCTATTTTCTTCATCTTATATTCCCACTTGGGGATCTGGAGCCCGTTGCAGTTTCTGCTCCGTTTGAGGTTTTCCGGGATGAAGTTCGGAGCAGGAGCCTTGCAGAGCCTCACTTTTGGCACCACGAGCCCCGGCCGCACGCTGCTTCGCCTCAGCAGATTGAGTGGCACGAGGCTGGCTCGTCTTATGGCCACCGTGGACGCGGCAGCCATGTCAGTGAGCAGCTGAGGCTGCAGACTGGCCCTCCGATCCCTCGTCTTGGGGATGAGGAGAACCCGCGAGTTCTGGAAAAGTCTCTTGTAGTTGTTCAGTCTGTCTGGGCCCAGGAGCTTCAGCTCGGCCACCCGCTGCCTTCGCAAGATCTCCTGGACTGCGTGGCGACGCTTTCCGATGCACGGCGGGCTGCCGGGGCAGACCGTGCGGCAAGCCGTGGCGATGACGGGACTGGAGATGCTGGTGGTGACCCGAACCATATGGTCAAGCACGCCATCATCCAAAGGGTTGACTTTGTTTTTGAGGTAGAACGAATAGGGGCAGCAGGACAGGAGGTTGATCAAACGCCTCCAGCAGCTTTTTGGTTCTTGGGCCTGGGCCACCAGCTCCTAGAGGAGATGGATGAATGAATGAATGAATGAATGAATGAATGAATGAATGAATGAATGAATTATTTCCGTTACATTCCAAAAAATTAACTGTTGTGCATTCAGTTTATAGTGCTTAAAAGTTCACACATGCATTGTTTTTTTTCAATAGATTATACATTTTAGAGATCATATGTTGTTAAAAAGGTTTTCTTAACTCTTCGGCCTCGCTCACACGACAGCTCTTCAAGTGAAACTGGAAAACTTTTGTCGTGTTTTGAGTGTCCGTTTACATCACAACGGAGCTCGGAGTCACCGAAAACGCAGCTTTCTTAAAAATGGCAACCGAGGGGGACTTTGGAAAAACTCAACCTTTGTGAAACGCTGCTACTGCGCATGTGCACCTTGGTCCGTAGGGAATAGTTCTTCTGGACATGCGCGAGTAGATGGCCAAAAAAAAACCATTGTCGTGCAAACGGGGCCCGGGCACAACACCGGGCTACCACATCTAGAACTTTCTCCCTTAATAGTAGCAGTACGCAGCTTTTGTAGACCTTTTATGTTAATTCAGTTGAAATAGCTATCCATTAATTTTTTTATTTTCAATTTGTAATGCCCAAAGCTCACGTTGCTATGTCGTTGCTAAGTCGTCAGCTTAGCAACTGAGCAGCAAATTTGAAATAGTTAGTAAACACCCATAAAGTTCATATCAGTCTAATATTGTGTACTAAATGTAAGACTCTTTATGTAATTATTTGCATGTCCACACAGTCAATCATCAACGCTAATACAGTGAAATTTAGGGAAATAATGTACTTTTGTCATTAGTTCACGTAAAAAGCCTTAAAATATGTCTATTTGTCCAGAGATTATATAATTCTGCTGTGGTTGTGAATGAAGAATTGACATTACTTTGATAAACACAACTGTCAGAGATTCAATCTTTGCTTTGCTTGTAAACCTTTGCTTTCCCCGTAGCGCTTAATAACTAATCGCAAAAAATGTCCAACCAATACTATATACGTTTCATATTAGAACTTTTTAAACCCAGTCCAGAGTGACACTGAGATTCACATGAGGTTAATTATTGAGCTAATTTAGCTGCAGCTGTTGGAAACCGCCATGAATCTGCTGCTATAGACACTGTTTCTCCATTTTAATCGCCTTAAGTAATAAAATCACAACTAAAAACCCCTTCAAGGGTTGAGATGACGATTTGAGAGACATTCTAAGTTTAAAATGTCAATGTTCATAGACTTCTTGTGTTCAGCAGCTGAATTTTGTGTTTAAGTCCACTAAAGTTTTTAGTTTTTTTTATCTTTTGTGTAGAAAAAAATAAATCAATCATTTTAAACATCCTGAAACATGCCTGGAGGTGAGTTTTATAATGAAATGTTTAAAATCTGTTAATATGCATGAGGTGTAGCGGTCAGTAGAGGGGATTGAAGTCTGGATGAATGTATTGACCTCCAGCATGGGCCACTCCAGGGAGAAGGAGTCACAGAACTGTTCTGCACAGGGCCTGGACATCAGCTTATGCATGAGGCTGGCCGTCTCGTATCGACCAGTGAAGAGAGCCCACTCCCTGGGTGTCATCCTGCGGCCGTAGTCCCGGGCCTGGATGTCACTTCCTGGAAAACATACGGTGGTGATGTTCGGATTGAGTTAGATTTGATTCCACTTTTGAGAAGTTTTCCATGGAAATGTAGTTTTTTTGGAATAAAATAATTTTTAATATATGGAATACAGTATCCAAAATTAGATCATCTGCTGTTTCTATTTTGCTTTTTGGACTAAAACAAAATCAGATGTTCATACCTGCCAGCATGAGCGCTCTGACACACTCAGCCCGGCCCTGCATGGCCGCCTTCATCAAAGCTGTGAAGCCGTGACAGTTTCTCCTCTCAATGTCCAAACCGGGGAAGTAGTTGAGCAGATAGTTGGAGATCATTAGATGACCTGCAGATCAGAGAGAACGTGAGGCATGTGTTGTGAAGGCTACACTTGTTACAATTAGTAGGTGGTAAACCTCGCCATCTTCTCATATGCATACCAAATATATTTGTAGACATTTAGCAATGAACAAATCTTCACGTTTCTTTTTTTCTACCTCACTGGTAATGAAATAAATATCTATGAAACTGCACAAATTTATCATAACTGAATTGCAATACATTTTGTTTCCAAGGACTGCACTGAGAAACATCTATGAAGTCAACAATAAAAATTCAAGTCACTATCTTTACACAAACCAAATCTAGTTTGGAAGTCAAAAATATTTGTTCAAATTACAAGACACCGGGATTTTTTTTCTTCTGAAACTTGAATAATTAAAGTAATGTGAGTCAACAGAAAACGATCTTGTTAACTTTATACCCGTCAGCCATCAGCGTTCCCTCGCACGACATGCGGATAGAATGAAGATATACAAACACAAAATGAAGTTCACTTTACTTGGATTTTACTTTTCATGTAAAATTTAGAAAAAGAAAAAAAAAAGTAGTTTAAACAAAGAACAATCTTGCTTGATCAACATCAGTTCTGCAAAAAGTTGCCTTATTTTTTTTAAAGTATATCTAGTAGAATATTTTTCATCAGTGTATGCACTCATGCTCTTCTCGTTCCACATCAATGTCATAGTTCATGTTTGGTTTCTTGTGACATTTTGAACCTTTACACGTACCCAGGTATTTAAACAAAATTGGTGATATTTTTCTGCGTTTGGGCCCTTCATTTACACATAAATGCAGCTCCGAGTCACCACAAATGATGACTTCTGAAAACTCCGGCCACAGTGGAGATTTAGAAAAACTCTGTGTCTCCGTTTGCATCTAAAGGGAGGCCGGCGGGGATTCATGTCACAATTTACGACGAAAGCGTCATCTCCGTCATGGTTTTAATTTTCATTACACTGCCCCCTACAGGTTTAGCATGCTCATAGTAGCTCTGAACCAGGTGTATATGCGAGTCCGTGTAAATTAACTTTTATTTTGTAAACGATCAGGTGTAAATTAACTTTTTTTTTGTAAATGATCAGGTGTAAATGAACTTTTATTTTGTAAACGATCAGGTGTAAATGAACTTTTTTTTTGTAAACGATCAGGTGTAAATTAACTTTTTTTTTTAATACATAGAGAGGGGAAATACCCGTTTTTGTACAAATCCAAGTATTTGTGGCCTCGGGCTCCTTGACTTCCCCTCCTCATGTCTGATTGCAGCTCCCTGCCCTGATGCATTTCACCTGTGTCTGAATGTGTGATTGTCTTCACCTGGTGGCAGTGATAAATATTGGGCATCTTGTTTGTGTTCTGGTTGTTGGCTTGTCTGTGTTTCTGTGGGATTGGTTCTCTTGTGTCTCAATCAGTTGTCAAAGGTGAAGGGGCCCGGGGTGCAGTTATTCTGTCCCCAGACAAAGGCGAGGGTTGGTTTATCTTGGCTCCTTCAGAGCCACTGAAGTCCTGCTTCAAGTGTTTTAAGCAAAAACACAGCGTGCACTGATGACATTTACCTATTACGTATGATGTATTTCCCTGCTACACCACTGTCCTGGAGCGCATTTGGGATGCAGGACTGTTCATACAACAAAGTCTATGTGGTCAGACGTGTCCCAGACCACCTGGGGAAGGGGTTTCAGTGAAAGCACTTTAGTGCTTGTTCACACTTGTCTTTAGGGCTCACCACATGCGATCTTATCACCCAAAATGTATATTAATGCCAGGTGTAAACGGGCTGTAACTTCTTTCCCATACTCTCAGCAATCATATTACCAATGACTGCTCAATTACAATTCTCCCAAATTAGTTTTAGCATAGTGGTCTGAAATATGACTAAACTCGAGCCAAATTCTGAGCCGTTAAACTGTTTTTACATTAAGAAAAAAGTGCTGTTTTCACTCATGCTTGTTAGATTTACTGATATTTTGTGATTCAATGTGCTCTGTCATTTATTGTAGATATTATTGGAGGGGGTTCATTAATATAGTGCAAACGGTTGCCTGCTCAGTTCCAGACTGTGACTTTTGGGTTTGGATAGAAACATAAGTGCTAAAAATGTGAAGATGCTGGTCGACAAACTTGAACTCAGACTTCATGAGCTGTGTTGAGACGCCCTTGACCTTGAGTAACCAGTATTTGGGGAAATCTTGTCTGGGCTGTGCTGCGGTGCTGCAGACTGACTTTTGGTCATCTGTTTCCCCCGAGGTGTTGCGGAGTATTTTCTCGTAAAAGGGGATCGATACTTCTTTTAATGAAGCAGAAAATGAAGAGCAGTCTGCAGCTATTCATCACAGACCTCAGTGAGCCATTCATCATCGTTAGTAGGCGAGAGGCCGAGGCGCCATGTCTGATACATGTGGCTGCATCACTATGAAATTACTTATGATGGTACTTTCTAATGTCGGCGAACAACAATGATTCTTGCAATTGGAGGCACCAGACCTCAAAGGTATGCCATGTGCTTTAATATGGAGCCATTATAAAAGTCTCTGGCTCACGTCAATGCAATGAAATTTCTTTCGCTATATATTATGTCATGAAGGCGGTGAGAATGCAAAGACAGATTCAATATTTGCATTGATAATGAATAAAAATTGACTAATGGGACTATTAATAAATAGAATTCTTTACAGCTTGATGAAAGCGACAATGGAGCAGAAGGGTCATTACAGGAGCCAAAACACAATTCTACATCTATACTGTGGCTCAAATAGTTGTGCTATTGCTTGTGCATGTTAAGTGTTTTTTATAATCTGAAAAAACAAAACACTTTTTGTCCACAGTCTGGGCTTAATCCTTCATCATAAGTCCTGGAAATATTTCTCTTAAACAGTTAAATTTGTTTAACAAATGGAAGCAAAATTACTCCAAGTAAAACGCATCTAATAAAATAATTAAAATAATCTAATAATAATTTAATGCACCAATGGATTTTTTAAAAGATATGCACCTACATGTATTAAACATTTAGATTAATCATATAATAGCGCCGTTAATAAATCTGTAAAGTACTATTGCAATGACACTGAAGACCATGAGAGATGCGGTCTCTAAAGGCATCAACTCTTCTATGCACATCGTAAAATACCCAAACACACCAAAGTCATAAGAAAGAGACTTTCCGTCATTGTTTGTTTATAAGGCTGAGCTGTAAGAAAGATTGATAGAAACAAACACTGTGACGTTTGTTTACCTGCTTGTGCTGCAGTGATGAGGGCCGTGTTGCCCTCGTTGTCTTGCCAGTTAACATCCAGATACGGGCACTGAGAGAGGGCGATGACCACGTCCACGTAACCGTAGTAACACGCCGCGATGAGCCCAGACTGAAACACAAAAACAAGCATGCATACATTTGTTTTTATAGTCTGTTCATGCAACTACAGGTACTGCTCTAAATTACAGTGAAGTTGCAGTTTTTTGCCTGTGTGTAACAAGCAGAGACATTTTGACTCAGGCTAAGCAGGCATTTCCAGCTGGTCACCCTGCCAGGCACTGGCTTTTATTTAAAATGTCAATTGCTGCGAAACCAAAGTTGGTGTTTAGCTTCGGGGTATGGGGAATACTTCACATTTTATAGATTTTCTACCAAAAACAAATAAGCAACAGGTTCACAAAGGGGTCTTCAGGGGACAGTACATCCACACCAGTTACAACTGCAGGCTGCCAGTTGTGTAGGGAAAGGAAATAAATGAAACTAAACGTTAACAGTAAGTCTTCTGCGATGTCCTCTGAAGAAGGCAGTACACACTGTGGACTTGTCATCAAAAGGTTCCCACCCGTCATGGTGATCACAACTTCTGAAATGCCATAGTTTTCCACATTGAGGAGTCAATGAAACAGCTAAATGAGTTCTTTTTGCAACAGCGAATTGATTCATAAGTCCAATGGATCCTTAAGGAACTGAACATGTTTAGTTTACAAAGTTTACAAACAGACAAAAAAATAGAATCTTTGATTTACTAAGGAATGTATGAGTTTTTCCCTAATAGTTTGCACCGTGTACACTAAGTGGGTTTTCTCTGGGCAATTGAAATTCCCCTCAAAGTCTAAAAATTTATTTTTGATGGTAAATTGCCTCTTTAACATGAGTTACTTGTGTTTGGTGTGAACCCTGACTTTCATCGGCGTAAAGTGGAATCAGCTTCAGCACCCCCAGTGACCCGCAACTGGACGAATTAATGTAGAAGATGATGCATATATATATATATATATATATATATATATATATATAAGCACGTTTCATCCAGACATAAATGACTTAGTATCAATAAAGTAATTAAGGTGACAGTGACTCCATATGCTATATCTGCACAATCCGACATGCACCACTGGTCTCTCTGGGCACTGTGCTCTGGGACAATCCTGCTCTGTCAGTTCCGGGTCTGTAAGCGTGTAGTATCTCTTACCCAGTGTTAAGGTCAATGTCTTAGTGAGTCCTTTAAAAGCTGAGCCCTGAGTGACAAGCTGTTTCCTGACGCTCCCCTGCTCAGTTTACACTCTCCATCTGTCCCTGGAGGCTTACCTGACTGTCCAGGACCCTCCTTCAAGGTCTGACCTTCAGTTACTGAACCAGGCACCAGGTCCGGTGTGACTGCAAGAGCTGGACTTTTAAAGGCATTTCATCAAAATCAAATGCTGGTTTAATTCCGCCTAAAGCTCCATTAATTCCGCATGAAAGCCTAATTATTTTGAATAAACCACTAGATATCTTCAAATGTAATTGAACTCTCTTGAAACGGATAATAAAACACACTAATGTTAATTAAATGTAAACTAATGCATTTTTATCTCTGGTTTAAACTTGTAAATGATAAAGATTGGCAGTAAATACAGTGGGTGCAATACATTTGATGGAGATACGTCCATATAACAGCTATCGAACGGATAAACTATATGACTAGAAAACAATTATGAGGTATAAAGCTAATTAAAGATTTATACGCACTGATGTGGAATGAGGGTGAATAGGTTAGTTACTAGAAATTGAATCCTAAAGACAGCATAAACCTGAGTGGGTCCAGTTGTGAAAACATCTGTATTTACTCCGGGTCAGCGTACAGTCTTTCACTGAGGCTTTGTGTTACATTCTAGAATGTGTTGTGGTGTGTCACCTTAAAGATTTTTCACTGTCACAAGACTGTAAACATCTTTTTTAGATTTGATTTTTGTACCAGATTCTTGTTTATATCAAATACGTCTGGTACTGATGTGCACTGGTGTTTGAGTGTGAAACCAGGAAGACGGTGTGGTTTCTTGGTTCTTATTGTAATGAAACCTCGTGACCTGAGACACCTACTGTTCTGTTCTTGTCCGTCTCCTTCACTTCCTCTTCGGTCACCCCTTGCCTGATCATGATTTTGACGATGATGACGTTGTTGTTGCAGCAGGCCTTGAAAAAGGAGATTGGCTCTGGGCTGTCGGGGCTCGGCGCGCGGTACAAGTCAGACGTGACCGAACTGTCCAGCGGATAGTAGGAATCGTCTGAGGCGATGCTCCGAGTGTCCGAGCGGTCTGGCAGGGACTCGAAGTCCAACTCCTCAAACTCCTGGTAGATGTCGTCCTCATCGTCCCAGTAGTTCCTTGTGTAGTCGACTTCACTCTCCTCGTTATTGTCATCTTCTGACACGTCACACTCCTCCTGGGCTCCATCAGCCTTAGTGATGGACATGACAGGTGTAGCCATAGCTGCTCCATTGTTTCTGAACGCCATCTCATGAAGTCCAACTCCTCCTGCAACTCCATTCTTTTGAACTTTTGAACCTTCAGGTTTCTGCTCCGTTAACACCATTTAAATCCTCCCTGGCCAGATCACGCTTTAAAAAAATGGTTGTGTGGTGCCAGGGCCACTCTAGGAGTACCTAGAGTTTATGTCCACCGGCCCTTTGCAGTACGGCGCCACATTGTGTTTTCCAGAACATCCAAGTCTCCCAGGCTCCCGAGTCCAACGAGTCTCAGATCTTTGGGAGATTTCCCGAGAACGAGGTCACAGGAAAGGCATCCAAACTTTAGTGTCAGACCTCTGTCACTGCTGAATAATCCTCACTGCCTGCCGTTGAGGGTTCCCCATAAATCCACCAGATGAACTTTTTCTCAATCCTTCTGAATTTGTGTGTCCAAAGTGACCTGAAAGAGGTACTGAGCGCAAAGCATGACTCTGCGGTTTCCAACAAGGTTTGACAAGTGAGACAATATCCATGAGCTTCCTTTCTCCACGTGGCTCTTCGCAACCGCGTCTCCGACTCTCCCATCTGTCACATTCTACGATCATGGCCCTCGAAACACGACAAGAAACCTGAAGTCCCGAACGTCCTGCTGAAAGGAGAAGCGCAGGCCGTTGTCTCGATTTGAAAACAGCACTGAGGAACTAATCCCATGTTTCCCTGTGGAGGGACACCAGGCTTACTTTGATGATGGCCTGCAACGGGATGAACGGCAGGCTGTTGAACTGCTGCATGATAATCCTTTTAGACTCTATCTCTCTCTCTCTCTCTCTCTCTCTCTCTCTCTCTCTCTCTCTCTCTCTCTCTCTCTCTCTCTCTCTCTCTCTCTCTCTCTCTCAAGTATAGACCATCGTGGTGCATTCCCCTCCTCACTAACCCAAGTGTTTGTTTCCTGTCGGAATGCAATAAACTAGAAAGCACAAAACAGATGTAACACTTTAAAATGTTATCTCCTACATACTTTCATTCACTCCTCTTGTTCTGATCAACATATCTGTATTGGTAAGGCAACTAGTGACGCTGGAGCTCCACCTCATCTTCTCCTGCACTTAACGTGGCCACTGTAAATTGGATTTGTTAGCCATGTGACTTAATTTGAATACAAGGTTGCGGTGGAAGAGCTGGGATCACCCTAAACCCAGTGAAGTTCAGAGATGTGACCCTTGTAAGCCACACATTCTGTCGAGTGCACTCCTTTAACGTCACCTTTATCAACTTTAACTGTAATCCCATCAAAACCCCTCTGGAATAATGGTTGACTCTGAATCAGTTGAGGTAATGGCTTTGTGGCTTCAATTCAAGAGCCTCACTGAAAGCGCATTTAGCAAAAGTTAAAAAAACAATCATTTGCTACTTACCAGAAAAAGAAAGTGTAAATAATTGGCATTTATAAAGCAACCTGAAGCTTCACAACTGAATTTTAAATCTTGACATTTTAAGGCATCTCATTTGATACTGTTCTGCGATTAGAAACAAAGATGCTGGCATGTCGTGGTCTGTAAGTAAGCGTAGTTCACATGGTCACGATCTGTGTATTCATGTCAGACAGTCTGGGATTAATTCCCCGAGCATTTGCCGACACCTTGGGCAGGTAAGGTTTGCCAACAGTGAGGACACAGTTCACACTAAGTCACGATGTGTTCAGGCGGCACAGAAACAGACTGCAGCTGTTAAACCCAGCCATTCCTGAAAAGAAAACATTAATCCCGTGTGAACAAACGCTCTTAACTAATACTTTTGAGGAGGTGAAATAATTATCCTCTCCCTGTGTGAGACTACCCTTCTGCCAGGTAGAAATCTGAAGCCAGTGAAAATATAGATGTGACACTTCTTTCATGCCTGAAGTCAGGTTTTACAACCAAGGAGAAAAAGAAACTTTTTTTTTTTGACACACAACTAATCTCTCCAGAGCTCCTTAAGGAGGAGGAAAAAATAAACCCACAGGCGCTTATACTCCGTGATTGGATAAGTTGGTCTCATTGTGTCTGTTGAAAATGGTGCAAAGGTTGGAAAAAAAATCTGATTTATGTTGACGGGAGAAATCTTTTTGCTTCAGCTGCATATGCTCCTAATCTGTACTTGGACCAACTACTTAGTCTGTGCATTAGCAGAAAGGTAATTGGATTCAGCAGAAATAACCCTACATCCTGTTTCCTTAAGCTGCACTTTCCAACAGCACCAGACATGATCCCAAATTAGAGCTGGCCCCGTTAATGATGACTTGACACTGATTCATGTGTTTGATGTGGGGCTTAAATAGTGATGAATGATGTGAAGCTGTTTGTAGTCTATTGCCACTGCTTTTTTTCATTGCATACAGATTCCAGTCTTTGCTTTTGTCCTCGTGTTGCAGTATTTTCTTCTACAGCCCCTGCAGAATGTTCCTCGGGTCACTCTGCCTTCGAGACAAATTCATCTTCTTTTTGCTTGTTTTCCTATTTGTTTTTATTTTGTCAAAAAACTCACTCATTTTGTGTTGTACCATCTGTGCTTCTTCTGTTGGCAAGTTGTTTGCCTGAGGAATATTAACTGCATAAATCTAAGATATGGATGAATTCAGTTTTACTCTGTGTTCAACATGTTCCTAAAATAGTTACTTCTGTATTTATTATTGGAGTTGCAGTTAATGTTTCACGTCATCGTTTATTCTCATTCGCCACCTGAATGATTGAGACCGGACTGTCCATTCATTTATCCCATCAATCTTCTATTACGCTTTGTCCAACTGAAGGTTCGGTACCATGAAAAAGTAAAGTTTTTTGAAAAGAAAAACATTTTTCTCATGGAAATATGATTGACATCAATATTTGTGTTTTTAATCACGATAATACAAACTAAAAAAGGTTTCTCACCATGTGGTTTTTTCGTTCTTTTAGGTCCTCCAGTTTCAGGTGCAAAGTCACACGAGCAACATCAAAAACATTTCTTCACGTGTGCCGTGTTACAGAAGAAGCCGTACTTATGTTGAATCTATTTATTGTTGTTTAATATGACTGAACAAAACAATGGCTACGCCTTTGAAAGAGCAGAGTGTGACAATCCGGGTGTGTTTGCTGCGTCAGATACTCCAACTGGCATCACACTTGCAAGATTAATTAACTCCCACCACCAAACTTTTAATATCCGAGCAAACGATCTAAGACAAGCACAGGCCTTAAATAGAATTGTTCTAATAAAATATTGGAGTGTCCATTACTGCTATTGGCACATAGAAAAATAGAAGGCATTTAGAAATCCAACTCCAAACATCATTCATCTCGGTTCAAAGATACTGAACGGTCGCTTTTCATCATCATTTATAGCATTTATATTCCCGTCAATGCAAATCACATCAAACAGAAAAACACTTAACGCAGAAACAAATGGAAACATCAGCATTAGGATTAGTAAGCCATTCTACAACGTCCTCACAGCAAAACACTGATATTTTGAGGACAAGACAAATCCACCTGTGATGACCGAGTTGTTTTGAAAATGGCCGCAGACTGAAAAGTGCAAAAAGACTTGCATAAAAACACACAGTTGTCTATTATAGTTCAAACATAAAGGGGGTGGGGAACATTTCAAACCCGAATAAAATTGGTTGTGGTTTCTTTGGCAGCGGTTTAATTTCCTGTGAACTTTTCAATTGATTTTCTAGATTTGTTCTGTATCGTTCTGAGGGCAGAAAATAAATAATGTGGTTAAAGTGAAATACTGGGAGAACGACGCAAGGATGTTGATTTGTTTTCATATAGAAATGTGACATTTCGAGTCGTTTGGGGATCAACAGCAGCAAACATTTTGGGGGGGGGGGGGGGGTCATTGGAATACATTTGTCAGGCAGGATGTTTCTCTTTAAGATTAAAAAAAAAAAAGTGGATACAAATATTATAGACCTGAATGGAATGCATGTGTGATGGAGATTAATCAACATGTTAAAAGAAGCTTTGGTTCAAAACCACGAGTGTCTAACAGTTGTGACAGATGCAGACTTACCAGATATTTAGAAACTAAACGCCCCCGACTCCAGATAAAGGAATGTTTTCCCTCTTTATTGCTGGTGGGTCCCATTAACAATATCTTATTGTGAAAGACACCGGGACGTCTGACCAAAGAAAGCATGTATGGTGTGGGAGTCAGGGGGACACTAGCTGTGTGTCAGGGCTTTTCCTGGGCTTTTCCTGAATTGAATAAACAAAAGTCGGAAAAGAGCATGACGACCTTGTCGACTCAGTAGTGGTTTTCTGTTGTGCAAGCTCAAATGGCAAGACTTCTTTGGCGTGTATGAGTATTTAAACATTTGAATCGAGAGACTTTTCTCCTGGATGATAATCTCTCCTCTCCTGGAGCTGCATTCAGCTCGTTTTAAGATGTGTGAAACTGCACAGAAGGCCAGGATCTCACGATCCAACCCGACTAGTTGCTCGAATTCACAGAACGCAAACGTGTCCGAGATCTTAGCAAAGTGATTTCTTTTGTTATTTTTTTTGTATTTCTTTAGTTAAAGGGGATCATCAGTGGACTGTGGACTGTTATGTCTTGAAAATGAATCAATAAAATTCAATCGAATCGAACCTCTGAGGGAAAAAAAAAGGATCGTCACATTGCAACACATTGTGTCGTACCTTTAGAAGGATCATGTCACATCGTAATAAAAGGGCAGGTAGGAGGAGTTAAGTGACAGGAAGTGTGGGTGTGTCAGAGGTCACAAGGGACATGCAAATCGTTCCGTCCGTCCTTTTGACTTCCACATTAGTGGCAAGCAGCAGGGCTCCAAGTCCAGTTCAGCCCCCGCCGTCTCCCAAACACTTTGTCTGAGCCCACTACAGGCCAGTGAAAGCCCAAATCCGAGACGCAAATGAGATCCACGCACAAGTAAAAAGGAGCTGTGCTTATATATACTTTCACAGAACATACTGCAAATACTCTCAGCAAGAAAATCCTGCTCTGCACATGTGCAGAATCTGAAGGAGGAAGGCTGCTGTCACTGCTCAGTCATTGGAATCCCTAAAAATAACTGGTCACAGTCCTCGTCTTCTACGATTGGCTGCTTTCTGTGTGAAACACTGGACGCCTCTTGAGGTTTTCTAAACGATGCCTGCGGAAACCACTTCACTGACTTATTGAAAAGAGAAAGAGATGGCATCTTGAGGTTACAAGTTCTACTTTCTTCCATCAACCGACCCTACTTGTACCAGAGTCCATAAACAAAAGATAGGGCTGCTAAATCACAGCAAAAATCGTAATCCTTTCACTGCACTGAGATTATTTATTTAATGAGATTACTCGTTGACTTTGGACACATTGCGCATTTATTAAAATTGTGTTCTTTAAAAAAAAAGAAAAAGGGTTTTCTTTCAAACTGTGGGTTTTCTTGAACTTTAAATACAATTTAAACGTCTCTTTTTTCAGTACTAACAGCTTCTATCTGATGAAGGGCATCATTTGAGTAAAAAACAGTAACAGGCCCATGGAGGCATTTCCACCAGATATTTCCCTCCCAACAAGTTTATAAAAAAAAAAAAGAAAGAAAAGAAAAAAAAGACACTTAGTGCAACTCTCACAGTTTACAATATTTCAAAACAAACATTCATAGGAAAACACATTCTGAGGTAAAAGCTCATTTGACCTATGTTCAATCCAAACACCTTTGTAAAAAAAAAAAAGAAAAAAAAGAAGAAGAGGAAATGAAAACACCAGCTGCACTGAAGAGGAAAAAAACTGAACACTTGTACAAATCTGGGCACTCTGTGGCTCTGCTGAGATTCAGTCAGTTTTTGCAGGTTGGTAACAACCATGTTCAGAAATACTTTCTGAGGAGTAGAAATGTTTGTTGTCTTTCACCTTTCAACGTCTCTCGGTGAATAAAAGAGCAGCAGTCGGGAGTTTAACGCTCGTGTCGCTCGTGTCGGAAGGCGACGCTGAAGCAAACGGAAAACAAAAAGGCTTTCGCCGGCCGAGCTGCCGGCGGGAGGAGTGACTCCGCTCCTCCCGCCGGCGGCGTTCAGTCTATGAGGAGGTGCTACAGATGCTCCTGCTGGAGGTCCGCTCATAGTTCACGAGCTGCTGTCCAATCAGGTATCTGCAGGAGAAAGAGAAAACACCGATTGGTCACATTTTTTGAAGTGAATTACCAGCTTTTCATGGTTGTTAGGTTAAAAAAATATATATAATTTAATCTTAAACGTTTAATCGCTCCTCACTCTTCACTACAGTCTGCTTTGCTCTTCATGCTGCTCCTCATATAAAGACCTTTCTCCTTACTGTCACCATCTAGTCTGATTATTAATCTGGATGACAACAACCTCACAAACACAACTGAGCAATATTCATACCCACACAGCTGCTGTCAGGAGAGACAAGTAATGTCAGGGATCCTCGTGATTAGAAATACGTGACAACAAGTCGCCTTGTTTTTCTCCATCTTATCCAGAAAATATTGATAGTTCCTGAAAAACTGTCAATTTGAAGTGCAAGACAGCCGAATGAAAGGCAACATTTGAGTCATCAATTCAATTCTGATGAATAAAATCTGCTCCCCTGCTTACAACACTGATCTTATTGAAATGGTGCGGCGAACAGAAGCCATCAACTCCAGTAATGCAGAAGCACTTTGGATGGAGCTGGAACCCAATTTCTTAGTTTATCATTAAGCACTTAATGAAGACTTCTTGAATCACGTTGTCATTCAAACCAAAATATTCCCGTCTCCAATAATACTGTTTAGAAAGAAGATTCTGTCTACAATCTGTGCAGAAAGAGATACTTTTTTTAAAAAATAAAAAATCATCAAAAGCAGGGATATATACTCCAAAAAACTCTGACTATGTCTAGACATATTGTAATGCTCCGATTTGAGAGACTAATGGTTTGCCTCAGTTAATAGAAAAAAAAGAAAACTGACTTGCATTATTGCACCACCTATTCAACACCAATCTCAAGTGCTCAGATCTACTGACTTGTCATTTTTGATGTCTTCATAAAGGCGTCTGAACTGCCGTATCTGAAAGTAAAAGATGGCCAACAGTATGACCACCAGCATTGTGAAAGGATAGATTTTTCTTTCCACCAGTGTCTGCGTCTCCGGCTGCACTCCTGCAAAAGTGTGAGACAGAGCGAAAGAGGGGATTAGACACTGTAACACAATGTTTTCTACGAGGCTCCGATGTTCAGGCAGAGAAAAATCACTATTTCATATATGTGTATGGCATGATTTAAAGCCAAGAGAAGACTACCACACTCTGCACACTGACCTTTTTAACTAGTTGTCTCTTTCCACGTCATAATACACAAAGCATTCATTCATTATGCCTTCTGTTTTTGATTCATCTGATACAAAATGCAGCGTCAAACAAATAACTTTCCTGATCTCACCGAGCAATAAATAGAGGGTGAATAACAGAGGGAGGAAAAATAAATAAATGAAGGTAACAAAAATCAGTCCCTGGTGGTTTTAAGTGAACCGTATGATACAAGAGAATCCACACAAAGCAGAATGACTGAGACAAACTCACCCAGCAGAGGAACAACTCCCATAGCGATGGTGTAGGGTACACAGAGCGACGGCAGCAGGATAAAGAGGAGAGGTGCGGCCAGTCTTTGCATGATGAAGTGGAGGTCGATATTTCTAATACCGTTAGCGTACACCTGCAAGACAGCGTGACGCTTGGGTTTTTACATTCAGTTCAAACTTTTCAGTCTTGAACGTCCCTGAAAACCACCCAAAGGAATGATCCAGACTATGATTCTACATCACTGTTTTTATCTGGATCTACTTGATTAAATGAAGCTTCACAGAGAGTGACACTTGCCTGTTCAATGGCCGTCTTGAACCACCACTGAGGTCCCATCAGCACCATGGCACCAAAGATTTTAGTGTGAAGCACGCCCAAAGCCCAGTCCTGCAACACACAAGAAACCTGAAGTCAGATTGTAACCAAGCAATACTGGAGCGGTCCGAGAATGTTACCCGTTGAGTGTTATGGTGCAAAAACAATCCAGTATCCTTGAACGGAAAATGACCAAATGTGTTTGGAAAACTTCTTTACTTTATATTAAAAAAAACTGACTTTTCCATCAAAAGAAAAAGGCTTACAGTTCTCATCATTGAATGTCATTTCAACCCAGGCAGCCACACCAAGGAAATAAAGTTGATTTATGATACTCAGGACAACAAAAAACACTCATAAATATTCCAAAAGAGTGCAAAACTTTGATGCACTTTGATTTGGGTACTTTCCTTTGTCATTTTGATTTAAAAAGAGTAAACACAGTTGTTTGCCAATAAATAGCTTCACCCAGCCATTAACCATGAGTGGAAGAAAGGCTTCTGTGTTATCATTCATATTCTCTGAAGAGTGGCCAAGAAATCATAGATTCTCCCAGGGTATGTAAACTTATGAGCACAATTGTATACACTAAAACAAAGGCAACGTGCGGACACTAGAGAAACACTAGACTTGTTCATTTTTTGTTTTAACCTGCTCGTGAAGATGGCCCACGTAATGACACAAGAATTTCAAACTGTCCCTTCAAAAAGGTTGCCGCGAGTGAAAAATGAGATTTACCAATGACTGTCACACACCTGCCAGAGGAAGAAGAGTGGCGTCTGGTTCAGGGGGACTCTGAGAGGAGCCAAGATGACCAGCTCCAACAGCAACCCCACCAGCAGTGGAACCACTCCGACCAGCAGCACGGCTACTACCACCGTCTTCGCAACCTATTTTCGCCAGGAAACCAAATGCATGTCAGAAAACTAGTTTGACACTTAAGAAACAAAGTTTTTTATCTGAGACCAGTGATTCCCAACCAGGGGGGCTTCAAATGCTTTGTCGCGAAGCCCTCTTGAGTATAATAATTTGTTATGTATTAAATATAGATGAGTCAGCATTTAAATAATTTATGTAAAAAAAGCCCCACTAAGTTCAAATGTTGGATAAGTGGATTTCTAAAACAAAATCTATTCAAACGTTTTGAAATATTGCAAGGATGTGGGTGTTTTGAACATGAACATCTGTCTGAAGTATCCAGAGTGAAGAAATGGCAAAGCGGCATAAAATGAAGTGACTCCGTCAAAAAGAAAAAGGGGGCGTGCCGAGAGTTAAACAGAATAAAGCAAAGGACAAAATTAGAGCTGAATGCATCTTTTGTGGTGGAAAAAAAACACAGTCTGAAACCATGTAAGCTGAAGCGGCACCAGTTCACTATGAGATGTTGTGTAAATCCAAAGTGTTTATCCTCAGAAAAAAATGAACTTGTCACTCCTATGTATGATAAAAGTGCATTTTACGAGGTTTCTTCATTTGTTTTGTTTTTTTAATTAAATGTGCATTGTCTGGTGGGGAGGGAGTCGCCTAAGTTAACTATAGTAAAGTTTAGCTCCCACCAAGGGGAAAGGCTGGGAACCACTGGCTGAGACAACTCCAGAAACAGAAAACGTTACCATGACTTCCCACTCGTGGAATTTGAACATGAAGACAGACCGTCCCAGTGGCATCCAGCAGAGCAGCACTGTGGTGCATCGGATGGCTATCCAGCAGACGTACAGACCACTGGCCGCCGTGTACATCTCGTGAACTGTGGCACTGCCCATCCAGAACGAGATTAGCCAGCGGCCCACACACACTGCACGAAAGACAGAGGAGACGGTTTTAAGCGGCGGAGGAGAGCGAGGGGCGCAGCTGTGACTGACGGGTAAGTAACCTTACCTGGAATTGTGATGCAGATGAAACTGGTCAGTAAGAGCGTCACACACAGAAACACAATCAGCAAAAAGATCTGCAGACAGAGAAAGACCAAACAAGCACAAGTTTAAGAAAACAAGAACTGAGCGGAAGGCGGCGAGCCGAGCTGCGTGGCGATAAGTCACCCTGAGGGGGAAGTTGGCGGGCCGTTGGTACGGCTGGAAGTTGAAGGGCCGATCCAGCTGCAGGACAGCCTGATGGATGACGTCAAGCCCCAGGCCTGCAATGTGGCCGTCCTCATCCTCCTCTTCATCAACGCCGTCCTCATCATCCGTGTCATCGTCATCTTCCTCATCCTCATCTTCGTCGTCATCAGAGTCTTCGATGACCTGGCCCCCCAGCAGGTACGAGTGAAGATCACTGTCGGGGTCATTTGAGCGATATTTGGGTTTGAACACCGCTTGTGGCGTTTCGTACGTCATCGTGAGGTCTGAAGCACGAAAAATGTCTTCGTGTGCAACTGGAACTTACAGCATGTATGCGGCGGTGAACGTCCAGGCGTGGATGAGGTGTTTGACCCAGTGGCGGGTGTTCCCCTGCTCAAGTAGCGCTGGCAGCACAACCTGAAGCAGCAGCAGCTCCAACGACAGCTCGGTGACGGGGGAATCGCTGAAGAGGTGGCAAAAGACGACAATTCAGCTTTTTTTTTTTTTTTTAAACCTTCTGAAAATGGGAGCTTGTTTTTTTTTTTTCTTTCTTCTTAGTTGCTCCCAGATTCAGCTTTGCCTGAATACACAGTGTCATCTTCAGCTCTTAACTAATGAATGTTAATGAGGCATTTCGTGTACCTGTAAATTGTGACGTTGTAGGGGAGGAAGGTCGGGAAGAGCATCTTAACCATTCTAATGGGAAGCCATAGCATCAACAAGACCAGGGAGCCAAAAAACACCTGGAAACACACACAGACACACGCACTTATATTTGTTCCTCAAAAAAATAAGCATCTGCATTCCTGAGGACACACAGTACTGACACTGACAGTCCTTCACTCTTTCAGTTAAAAAAAAAGCAGACAGAATCACGCGTCATTACATGGAAACATGACGAAAAAACTAAAGGAATCGGCATAATCCACAAAATGTTTCAAGATAAAATTGTCAATATACTTTATCGCTATGTAAATAATAGAAACTGCTGTTAATTGAGTCAGACATCCCCTGATAATGCTGCGGTGCTTTGTTGAAACTGAAAGAAACTTCAAATGGGATGATGACACGTAGAAAGCCCTCCATTCACCAAATAACACTGAGTCATGATACTACAAGGTCATTGGAAGTCACCCTGACCGTGATCACTGCAGTATACATCCCAAATTTCCATCTTAGACGCTCTTAAAGCTTTTGAGTTGCAGCCACTTGTACATAGCAGCACTGTGGAAAGATAAATACGGCCCGTTTGTTTTTATGGGCGTCTTTTCACCAACCAACCAGCGACTTCCCTTTCTTCTCAAAGGTCAGTAAGGTAAGAGAAATGCTCAGCCGTTTGTCTCGTAACCTCGCTGACTGCAAAAAAAAAACAGTCATTATCCTCTCACCCCAACTTCATAAAAATCTTACATCAGGAGCACCAAAAGAAATAAATATCAAACTAGTAGAGAAAGGCAGGTTTTATACGGACACAATGTTGAGTGTTGAATTAATACTTAAGAATTAAGGTTTGGTTAGGATAAGCAAGTAGTAGTTGAGGTTAGTTAAAGGTTAAGATCAATGCGACAAATAATGTAAGCCAAAAATAATATTTGCAACTCACTAATGTGTTTCCAAGATCGGCATTTTCACAGTAATACTGCGGCGTAAGAAAAGCTGGGAGTATTCCGACAAAGCTGCTTGTCAGGTTTACACCACATTAGCAGTCTTCTGAATGTGCTGCCGCCGCATGAAGTGATGCCTGCAGCAATATATACCTGTGTGATCATTTTATAAGTTGACAAGTGCTCTGGCAGTCAAGTCAACAAAAACAAGTAATGCTGGCATTAAAAGCCAATATTACTAGCGTCTGGCTCTGGCAGCTTTCAGCATCACATATTAGTCTTTTTGTCCCCTCTGGGACAGAAAATCACCTTCATATGCATTTTGTAGATGCAGTGACTGTAAAAAAAAAACATTTCTTTCTCCCAAAAAATAAGGACATGTAAAGCTCTAATAGTATTCTATGAATGTCATTATGCTCAAATTAATTGTTGACTTCACTGGAATTAAGAATCAACATTAAGCGTGAGTGTGTGTATATATGTAGGCAAAAACTCATTAAAAGGGTGCGAACATGAGGAAGTTTTGGCTTTATGGACACCAGATGTCTACGATTTTGGACGCCAAGATCCCGTGACAATAAGCCACATTTCTTCTAGGATCCTCAGGTCACTGGATAATGCGTCAGAGTTTGTCAGAGAAAAACTTTTCCTGTAAACAGTCTGTGTTTTGGGTGGATTTCTTCATAGGAATCATAGTTTCTTGTGACATGATTTCAACCCTGATCTGTGACTCATACAGAACAATGCTTAAGAGAGGAAATGGTGCTGAATGTATTACTAAGGTTGGCGATGTCCTCTAATTTGTCCTCTGTGAATGGATGCCACAATACTGTAAACAGTAGGTGCCAAACTCCACGAAACAAAACCATGTTTGATCCGTGTGACACTGTTTTTATATCTGAAATGATTGACACCAATGCTTCTTTAATGTGGTTCAAATTGATTTGCCAAAGTTGCACTTGTGTATTTAGTAAATGTACATCTCAGCGTTGTCCTATCGCAAAAGTTTGAGTTCAAGAGAGAAATGAAGCCGGGTGGAACTCACAACAGAGAGTATAAACCTCCGGAGATGTCGGTGCATGGGGCAGTGGATCATCTCCTGGACTAGGTTGAAGTCGGGATCGCTGACGTTCCTAAGAAACCAGAGTACACCCGGTCGAAGCACCTACAAACACACACACACACACTAAGTCCAATAATGACATAATAAGCCTACGGCATAGATGTGATTTGATGACAGTTTCTACTTACTTGTCTCAGTAGAAGGATGAAAGAGGTGAAATAGAAAACATAGAGAACCCCAACCAGCCAGTGGAGGCCCAGGTTAGTTCCAGGAGAAGCGTCAAAGCTCAGCTTCCGGTTACTAAGAGTGGCGTCAAACATTTCCTGCAATGAATAATGCTGAATGCTTTAAAATGCCGGAACACGTTTCTTTAGGTTGGTCCCATCAGGGTAACATTGAGGGGCTTCTTCACAATGTATCATTATCATGATTTCTCTCCTTCGGTTCAGTATTGTTCTCGCTTACCAGCGAACAAATGTCGAGCCACCAACCACAAATCAGAGGGAATAGGCCGAGTTCCATGAAAACCAGCAGGGACACCTGCACAAAGAACAAAACACTTGTGAAACACTTCCGTTTATTTTCTTACATAATACATAACTTTCTTAGTTTTAACCGAGACCTTGATTAGTTAAACACAGAATCAAGAGGCCTTACTTTGAATCCCTCAGCTGCTGCATTGCTGTAACTTACCTTTATGACAATATAGCAAACACCCAGGAGCCACTGAGACCGCTGAAACTTCACTAAAGATGCCAGTGACTGATTGAGACACAGTTAAGGACTCATGAAAAACTAGAACGCTCCCATTAGATTCAATAAGAAAGACGTGCAACTTCATGCTTTTTTTTTTTTTTTTTCCCAAATGTGTAAAGAGTGAGGCTCATAACTGGCACTGCTAATAACTTAAGGCTACATTTAATGTACATGAGCCACTCCATACCAGACATGTGAAACGCACTGTGCTATATCAATGCATTAAGAAGAACGGAGAGGATACATGGCAGGCGATGAGGGCTCCAGCGAGGACGATGTATCCGAGTAGTGTGGTGATGAGGCCGTCAAAGTGCGTGGGTTTGAGCTGCAGCCAAAAAACAGCATCACCGTAATTATCATCATCATCAAAGACATCCCAATAATGCAGAACAAACTCAAATATTATTCCGGGTTTCCCCCCCAGTGCGTTATGGGTCGGGCAGCCTGCCAGGCCTCGGTTAACCCCCCCGCCTGGCTTATGCATCATACATATTTTTCAATTGAATCAATAAGTTTTAGACTACACTTGCAGTGGCTCTTATAATTTTGAAGCAGAATATAATGGTTGGAGCTCACTGGTGACATCTAATCAATGAAGCACCGCTGGTGAGAATCTGTCTAACTAAAGACATGAGAAATTGGTATCAATTACTTAGTAGTGAAATATCACAGATCTCAGATGTAGTCATGATAGTGAAAAATTCAGTTTTACTGTAATTATTTTTTTTTAATTAGCATTCCTCTACTTCTCATTCTCAAGTTGCAGTCCTGTGAACAGGACGTGGTCAAATCAGTTCACAGCAACAGCGTGACAACGAGAGGAGCAGAAATGTATCTGTAAACAAGCGATCAAAATGACATTGTTGTTTAGCTCAATTTTGTGACTCCCTGTCCCAGCGTACATTGTTCTGCCAAGTGGACTGAAACTTTTTTAGGATATAATGTCCAACTGAAAGGACATTTTTTTTAGGATGTAGAGCCATTGTGTCGTTAATGCCGCCATCTACTTACAGTTCAAGCAGACAGAAACTAAGTCATTAGGTAGTTGATGGCTGAAGAAGCCAGAATCAATGAAGTGCAATGTAATGTTTGTTATTCTGACCACTGACATAACAAACACCCTGGAAAACTTTCTGGAGGAAACCTTAATGTGATGGATTTCACCCTCTCCCAGCACTTACGTAGTCTTCAAAGCCTAATCCGACCACTGAGAAATGGCCAATGTGATACGGGCAGAACGCTAAGAGGAAACAAAGAAGAGGTGATGTTAGCAGGGCTTGATTTATACTCTCAGACTAAGTTAAGATGAAAAACAAATGTTTACCCATCATAAAGGTCACAAGTGCACGTCAACGCAGGCTTGACTTACCAAAGACCAGGATGAAGAGTGTGTTGAAGGACACCACCCAGAAGACATGCTCCTAGAGAACGAGGGACGTTTGTCACTATTAAACAGCTTCTGCTGTACATAAAGGTTCTCTAATTTTAGCAAAGAATATGTAAAAGTGTGTAAGAAAATAAGAGATTATACTTACCAAGAAATCAAGAGATCCATCCAGCCCCAGCATCTGAGACACATGATTCATGATCATATATTCGTTACTTATTATAAGTATATGGGAATTTTAATCACAAGACAATTCTGTGTAACTTAAACTTCTACTAGTGTGACAAAGAAAACATTTCATGATTGATACTGGCGTTAGGGTAGAAACAGTATCTCGGAACAGGTACACTCCTTTTTTTTTTATTTTAACCCCGGCTATACAAGCTCAAACTTACCTGCCAAACACTTGCTACCCTGCTCACTTTGCATTTTTGTCATGTCCCAACCAGAACAGTGCTAGACCCTTTTATAAGACAGGGCAGACACGTTTAAAATAAAAAAAGAAATGAATAAAATAAAGCTTCTCACCCGTTCCCAGGTCAGTTCATCTGCTGCATGGTCCCACTCAAGAACATTCCAGATTAGATCTACCTCAAAAGAAATCACACACGGGAGAGAGGGAAAAAAAGAGGAATTATACCAAAATGTATTTATAAAACTGTAGTCGCTTAGTAGTGTACAATCGCCAAACAAATTCTCAACAGGGATTACAATTTGCTGAAAAAACACCGCAATTCCCTTTTCTCCTGGAAATGTTCAATTGACCTGAAATGCTGGAATGACCTTAATTCAGTAAGTGCTAAAGGGGAGATAACCATTAATGAGAACAATATAGAAACATACACTTTAAATATATGTCAGTTTTTCATTTAAAAATGAATAAAGTGGTTGTAATCAGTGGAGTAACTTGGATTTGTTAGTGAGCTAAAATGCAATGATTAGATTGAGTGGCACCTCTACTTGCATCAGAGCGAAGCAACACGTTTTGGTTTTTCCCCCAACACTCTGCCAACGAGCAGTCTCTCTCGGTTTGGACCCCCCCCCCCGTGTGTGTGTAGGTTTGTGCGAGTGTGGTGTGCATCCATCCATCTTCTATTACACTTCGCTTAACCTGGGGTCACTGGGCACATGAGCTGATCCCAGATGACTACGGGTGAAGTCAGGACACAGGCTGGCGAGGCCGCCACTCCATCATACGACAAGCACACACTCACTCACTATCGCCCCCACTGGCAATTTAGTGACAGCTATTCATATCAGTTGTGATAAACCTTGGTATCCAGAGAAAAGCCACACGTGCACTAACCATGCACTCTGAGATAGACATCAACAGCATCCTCCTCTCTTTCCTCGTCGTCCTCCTCCTCTCCATCGTCATCTTCGTCATCGTTCAGTTCAGCTTCTTCTTGGTTAGCAGGTGCCTGCTGTCCATCAGGAGCCGCGTTCACAGCATGCTGGTCACCTGCAGCAGCGGCGGCTTCGGCATCTACAGCAGCGTTGTCGCCTTGCCCCTGCGAAGCCACAAAATAATCAACCATCATGAACAAATACGTATCAAACGTCAAAAAGACACTGCTATCCTCATTTGCCCTTTCGTCTGTCTTCAGATTTAGCAGTTACCAAAAATAGTTGGCTGTTGTATGCCTTTAAATTAAAACCCGCAGCAGCAACCGTTTTGTCATTTGTGAAGAACTCAGATTGTCGTTGTCGTAGTGACACCAGAGAGCTGACATTATCTGGCAGGCTCTGCTTTACTCGTGTGGGTTTGCATAAAGGCAGACAAATGTCACTGCCAGCTTGGCAAGCGCAAACACACTCTGGAAAGTTTGTCCTGAGAGGGAACGTTGTCCTGACCACCCAAGTGATAACAACAGAAACTAAAAGTGAGCCAGTATCCCCCCCCCCCCCCCCCCCGCCGCCCCCCGCCCCGCCCTTCAATATATTCAGTATATTCCATTAAATCGTGGTCCCAAATGCGGAATTTAAACAACAAACCGAATAAAATAAATCAAATGGTGGCCTGGTGTAACCTCACGGTCCGCTGGCTTTCTTTAACGGGAACCTGTCACTGTGCCAGGTACCACAGAGGGCATTAAAGGTCGAGGCAGGTAGGCTTATTAAGTCATTAACTGTTCCACTCAGCGCGCAGGTTAACGAAACAGAAGACATCGCTGGGCCTCGACATGAACTGAGCTCACCTCATTTGCTCGGGGTTGATTCTGTTCTAACCACTGGGGGGCGCCACCATGGATGACCTGTTCTCTGAGCCACACCAGGCTGATGAAGCTGCACAGTGTGCACATGACAATCACGCAGCCCTGGAGGCAGTCAATGAGCAGGTTCTGCCTGTGATGAAGAGGAGTAATGTGTTTTGGTATCAACACAATGAGTCAAAACAAAAAACATCAACACGAAGATAAAATATGAGATATAGAAGTGCGACAGTTGGGTAGAAGAGAGTCAACAATGAAGACCACTTACGTCGAAAGCATATCTAACGGCAGGGTAAAGAGAGAGCTCACAGAGCCAGTAAATAAACACTTGTAGATTCGATCTGTTTTGAAAAAAACAAAACAAAAAAAACATTAACAGAAATGAAATAACTAATTTACCAGCCCCCCCCCCCAATTTCAATGACTTTTATTTTACTTAAATCATTTTTCTTGATACGGAGAACTTTCATATTTTACCTTGAAAATTTACAAAAAATCTACAATTTTCCACATTCAGTGCAACGTCCGGGTTACAAGAACAACCAGAGCTGAACATCTGGTTGTGCACAACTTACATGCTGTGAGAGGGACCACACCTAACCAGGCGAAGGCCACCAGTGTGTAGTGTAACCAATACTTCAGGGCTGTGCCCATACTGATGACCAGGCCCACGAAAATATATTGCACAGGCAAGCGGGATGGCATGTCTGGAGAGTAGACTGAAGAAAAGCAAAAGACAGAGGTTAGACAGACCGACACTGTTTTTCCACAACAAATGAAGGCACTGTGAAAACTTTGAACCAATTTACTCAACAAGAGGCAACTTACTTGGAGTAAATGCAAACCTGTGGCTGCATACTTCACAGTATTCTTTTCTGCTGTGTTTCAACCAGAGGAGCAAGCTGCGGAGGAAAAAGAAGAAATTGTGAGTTTCATTCTTTGCAAACTGCCCAACACATATCCTCTTCTTCATTTTACATCTCACTGTTATTAATGTTTGCCAAGTGGATCACAGACGTACCATTCCTGATGGACAAACTTGATGGTGCCTGTGCAAACACAGGGGTGGTAGAGCGGCTTGTCCTGGCTCCCCTCGGACCGACACACCCGACAGATGTCCACTGTGCGAAAGGCACCCAACAAAATGAATTAGTAGATCCTCAGTCTGAAACATCTAGTAACTTCTAAACTATGCATTCCACATTTGGTTCCCTGATAAGAATGCACCTTTTTAATAACATAGAATTATACATAAACAGTATATGCGGATATGCTGCAGAGCATGAACAGACTGTTGGCAGAATTGTAAAAGAGACTGTGCAAACATGTGTATTGGTGTAGAGTATTATAAAAGCGGAGAAAAGAGTTGCAGAGAGATTTCATTCGTTTCTGTATCTTATTTAATCGCGTGCAGAACAGGAATTAAAGTTATCCTGTGGGGTCACACAATGAATTAGTGTAGTTTCAAAATACCTAAACTCGCAAACTTCGAGATTAGAATTATGATGAAAAGAAACGTTGGTACGTTGTTTACAACGTTCGGCTGTGAGCTGACATTTCTGTGTGATCCTGGTTTGCTTTTACATCATTTGCCATTACACTGTTTGTAAACATACACAGGTTGCATTCACTAAACATCCCCACCGTTCGCTTGTAAACTACCTACACTGCATGTGACCTTGCTGAGCAGCAGTCATACTCGGGGATCCCCTAGTCTACCAGATTTGTGTCTATTGCAATTTTTCGGGGGAAGAAAAGCCACCTGAACTTTGGAAAGTGGTTTTGTTTACATAGCCACATGCTAGCGGAGGCACGCTAACCACAGTCAGCTGGCGAGCTAACGCTAATTGCGTAGAGCTTTTCTCCAAATCAAGCGAAGCTTTGTCAAAGTTTAACAAAACGCGGAATCCGTCCCGACCACTACACTGACTCCTAAGAGGGGCTATCAGTGCTGTAATGTTGGCCTGTGTTGTTGGGAGCATTGTAAGAGTGGGATCGCAGTTGTAGCTACCATCATCAAAGGTGTCCATCTTGACTGGCTCCCCCCGCCGTCCGCCGCTCAGTCACCCCTCCGGTTTAGAAGCGATGACCGCTCGCTATCTACATGTAAACGTCGCGGGGTGAACTCCTCCCAAGTGTACGTTTTTTCTCTCTAAGTTGTCAGATGTTTATTTTATTTCAAGAGGAAAAATCGCCCAGAAGTCATATTTGGTCTGCAATTGTTGAGGGCGGATACGAAGCGGCGACACGTGACTGTGACGTGTTTCCACCGCGAGATGGCAGCACCGTGTCGTTGGTGTTTCCAAGCTCGCGCGCGCACGTAAGCCCGCACTCACGCTTCTGCACATTGGATTCTTTATCAACTGCACACTTCAAATATCTTCCAAACACAATTTATATATATATATATATATATATATATATATATAATATATATACACACAGACCAGACTGTACAGTGAGGGTAACAATGAAAGCCACAAACAGTCTGGAGGACTGTAAACACGCAACTTGTCAGAGTACACTTATTCATATATTCATTTATTAATTGCACTCTTATTAGTTCCCAGAGAAGAAATTTCTTCACAGAATTGACCCATCGGTAGGCAGCCACTAATACGGCACTCAGAGTGAGCTGATGGGTTCAAGAGTCATGCTCAAGGCCCCACCGTGCAAGATTTTGGACTGTGGTAGGACAGAGTGGGTTAGGTTTGGAAGATAGATGATTGTCATTTTGTTTGGCTAAAAGAGTACTCCCTTTATGTCGTAAAAATACTTCACTAAACCTGTTGTGACCACACTCTTGTTTTATTTGTAAAGTAGGCCACCATCAGTTTTGAAGTGAAATCAGAACACACAAACTACTAGTGGAGAGTCATTTGTTACAATCTATTCATCTCACAAGCTGTTGAAATATGTTGTAGCTTAATTTGAATTATTGGATATTGACGTTTCCATATGTTCACATCTCAGTCATCCTAATAGGGAGGAAAGACAAATCATCTCTCTATAATCAAGTAATAACCTCCACAGAACATTCAGACATTACAAAAAAATACATTGCAATTCTATTTAAATAGGCGACATAACTTGTTAAAATCCAACACTGCAAATATGAACATCTCTTGGGTCGTTCAGTCTACTTTACATGAATGTTTGTTACAAACCCAGGTACGAATATAGCAAGCTGACTTTAACATGACGATGCGAGTCTCACAGCCATTGTTCAGTTTCTTACTCTTCAGTTCCTCGGAGTTCATACTGATGAATGTCTTCGGTAAAGCTCTTTCAAAATATACATCAGCTCTTTCCCATCATTTCATGGCAATTTCAAAATCAAAGCATTATGCATTCCAGATATGAATGTTTGCAATCATGAGTGTGAATCTTGTGTGTCCTTTTGTTCCGCTGTCGTTTTCGTCGCCGTTCCATGTCGCAAGTGTGATTTAAATGTGTTGGCATCATACACCCAAACAGTGTCTATGCCCTCCCCTGCAGTATGTTCAGGCACCCAGGTAGGGAAAGGGAAGCGACAGGCCACCACTTTTGCTGTGCTCGCCAACTCGTTGGCCAGCTTGAGCTCCAGCTGGTCCATCTGCAAAGACAGATTAGATTGTGACTAATGCACCACAATAAAATATGCCAAACAAATCACAATTAAAGCGAGAAACTCCAACTTAAGAATGTCATTGATTGTTATACTGTTTTTAAAAAGCTACAAAATAACTGACTTTAATGTTTTCTGTGTTTTTATTTGTGGCTGTACAGTATGCATAAAAACACAACAATGCTGATAAAACTGAAAATAACTGCACTCACCATTTGTGGGACTCCAAAAATTACCACATTGGAGTACTGAGCAAAACTGACCTATACAGCAATGAAATATCGTTATTGACTGAATAAAAAGTCCAAATCGAGGTTGTTGACATTCTTTTGTCAGAATAAACTGTTTTCAACCCTGATCAGGTACCTTCCATAAGTCAGAGATGTGGAAAGAGGTGGAACGGTGCACTCCTTCTCTCCAGGCCTTGTAGCGAGAATACCACACCAACCAGGGGTTCAGCTCAAATCCAGAGGCCACAAATCCACGCTTGGCGGCTGCAATCACCTGCAAGGAAGAAACAATAACAATGGAATGTATCACAGCGCCTAATTATTTTTTGACTGTCCTGTTGAATTTTCTCCGTTTTTAATAATTTATACATTAAAAAAAAAAAGAATAGTATTGCAGAAATTGTAGTCTTCAACCCTACACTCTAGATAAGATGTAAAACAGACACACCAGCACATAGTTAAGTGTTAAACGTTGAAGAACCCTGTTGAACACTTTGTTTACTGTTGCATTATCAGTGAAGCAACATGTGTCGTTAGGTCCAAACATCAAGAGATGTGAAAAGCACTTACTATCCTCCCATCTCCACTTCCAATGTCCACCAGGGTCCCTGCTCGTGGCCGCAGCACGCTGAGCACGTTCTCCACCTGAGCCGTGGTGGCTGGGACAAACGGGAGGCAGATCTTCCTGAGAGCCGGGGTAACGAACGGAGCTGTCACCGCATACAAGGCGACCAGGGACCCTCCAACCACCCCCGTTATGACGAGGCCGAGACGATTTCGGCTCTTTCGCTCGGTGACAGCCCCTTTATTCTGCCCCGAGTCCAGGAAAAACGTCTCCTGTGACATATCGAGTGCTGCCCTTTAAATGTTGACAGTGCGAGTGACAGCTAGGAGGTAGCGGCTATCGAAGGTCAATAATAGTCGAGCAAACCACGGATTTCAGATTATTCTCAGACGCAAGCGGGAAAACTACAGTTAAACAAACATCTTCTGACAGAGAACTTGTTGTCTTTCTATTTTCATTCATGCCGTCTAAAATATCACCTGTCCATCGCTGTTATCATCCCGGGTGGACACAACGGTAGCTGAACAAAGGTTCCTCTCGTCCCTTCTTCTGTCCATCATCGTTTTAAAAAAGTTTGGACTTCTGCCACGGTATTTGTAAAACCCACATTTCAGCCATGATTTATCCAGAAAATACTTAAACTTAGTTATTTCCAAATCCTGATCGTGGAGACCAGCCAGATGTGACCTTGAATGGACTTTTAATCAGGCTTTTGTATGGATGCCAGGAGCCTGATTAATTATATCATAGACTTTCCATCTCTATAAATCAATATTAAAAACACACAAAAAGTACAACACATAAAATTCCGTACATGTATATTTAACCCTGTATGTTGGACACATTGTCAAACTGAATGGGGTGCTTACCAGTTAGCAGTCAAGAAAACTGCTTTATCTTCGATTGAATTTTAAATAAGTAAACAAGATAAGTGATTTAAGACTTCAGTTGTTTTCAGGAGTAGAAAAAAAAACGTGGAAAAAGCAGGGCCCTAGAATTTGAGGGCCTCAAAGAAATTATGAGGACCTTTTGGCCAATAGCAATTATCCCTCACACACATACAGCAACACATTAGGGTTACTTTACCACTTAAAAATATGAAGTAACCAACGGAAGGTGCTTTAATCTGTTTGAGTTAATCAGCCATGAATTAAATTATATTTTGTCCACTGCACAGCTCCCGCAACAGCAATGTAATTTGCAGAAGTGATGGCATTAACAAGAGATTTAGGCTAAATACTCGTCTGCACCTGGAAAAAAATAAATCTGTCTAAAAAGGATGCAGTAAACACACTTTTGTTGTGTTCTTTTTGTATGTTTTTCAGACGAACCATTTAAAAAAACTTCAAGTTTCTAGGGTTTTGAGTTCCCATGTTTGCTCTGGATTCTGTGACTGTTTTTGTAACCGTCTTTTCATCTTAACTGGTGTCCGCTCTGAAAGCTGAGTCGGGTCTCATTTTGTTGTGTTCAGGGCTACTCGATGTGCAGAAAGCTATGTCATGAGCAGAATTGTGGCACATTTGTTCTTAAAAGTGCAACTTGAGACGAAGCACACACTGGACTTCTATCCACATATACAGCATTGTTGGGCCATCTTGTTTTCTCTTGTACTTTTGCTCCTGTGTTCCTATGTAGAGTAGCCTAAAGACCAAAGAGACTGAAGTATGCAGCATGAGATGTAAAATGGCTTTAATCAGGTTACCACACCAATACTAACCCAATCTGGTGATGTGTTCACTGACAGACTGAATTAGCCTTAAAGGAAACATAGAAGGAGGAAAGCGTGATACATAGGGAGTGCAGATGTAAATTTAGATCTTTAGGATGTTTCCACACACATTCATCTGCTTATTTTATCCTGCATTAACTGTCATATTGTGGTCAAGACGCACAAGGGAGACTTTATCGTCATCTCCCAGTTTGAAGACAATGCCGGCTTCAGTACTAACTCCCTTTATCTGACTCGATTGTTCAGCCAGTAGTCCGAATAATATTGTAAATCACCATTCATGGTAAAATGCTAGAAAACCTGTGTCCTGGTTATTACCTGAAAGCATAAATACATAAGGGTAAATACGGACCAACCCACAATAGAAAGAGAAGAAACTTTTTAATTACAGCAATTGATGACCAAATCTGTTGTGAATTATCTACATTTAAATATCCATGCACAGTAAAATAACATTTACCTTAATGACTTTAATTATCTGCATTTGGGTTGCATGACTGTTCTTGATTATCATTGTAGTCTTCTATTATCCTTAAAATATTTCAAATGTGCGATCTTATATCATAAATATTTTTACACTGCTGTGAAATGTCAAACTAAACAAAGAGCAAAAAAAAAAAAAAGACAAACAAAGGGATCTGGTATTAAAAAGTATGGGTAGCTTTGTCTCAGTTCATGTGCATTTAAATCCTTTTTGATTAATCCCTGTCAAATATTACAGTTTAAGTCCTTGTTGCTGCGGTACAAGCTGGAATGTTTGTAGTGCAGTATTCAGAAATGGCCCCTGACCTCTTTGACTGTGGGGAATTAACATTAAAACAGTACATGTAGGAGTTAAAGCAAGAGTTTCTGTGATCATCGTTCACATCGTCAGACACTGTCAGTTAAATACTTTATTGCTTTATTCCTCCAACACTTGACATGTGGGTCCATTTGGGTAAAGATTAGTTGACCTCTTTTTCTTTTCAATTCACACATAGATTAGAAGTCATTGGACAACGTTCGATGGACAGCGTGATCCAGCCCCGACATGCCATGGTGCATCTGATGATGGTACATGTGGTGGTGGCTGGTGGTGGGGCCATCATCCAACATCAAGTCATCATCATCATCCTCCTCCCTCCTGTACCCCTCTGCCCCGTCCTGTGAGTAGCTGTGCTTCATCACCACGATGTTCCGTCGACCAGTTGGTGTGGTGTGGTGAGAGAGGCGTGGTGACTGCTGGCTCATCATCATTGGCGGCAACGGAGGCGCAAGTGCGGCACCGTCGGGCGCAATGGTGGCATCCCGCATGCTCAGGTTGCTGCGGCTGCCGTGCACACTGCCATGCACGCTCCCCTGCCGAGACCCACAGTGGTGGTCTCGAATGCATTTGCTTTCAGCACGCCGGAGCTTGTGGAACTTATCGAAGTCGTCAGCCAGCGCGGGATCAGTGAGGTCGCCAGACGGGGTGCGGCGGAGAGTGCAGAGCTCGTAGTGAGGAGGCTCAAACCCCGGGTGGAGAAGGGCAGGGTCAAAGTCGTCTCTGTGGAAACAAAGGAGGGGAAGAGGTCCCTGATTGAAACTATTGCGGTGAAAGTACAGAGATGTTTTGGTGTCAAGAGAAAAATGTGTTTTAAAAATTAGGAGTATTAATAAATTGTATGACTTTAAGAAGCCCATGCAAATTCTCCCAACGTTTTTGTTTTGCATTTTTCTACATTTGATTCAAGATGTAACAAATTATTGCAATTTTGAACAAATAATCAAAACTTTCCGTTGCACTTCTAAAATTTCTAATACATCCTCAGGGTATTGGTATTCAAAGTAGGACTGGTACAAAGGTTTGTTAGATTCTAAAAAAGACTCCTTTCAACTCATTATGTAACTGAAATAACATTCAATCTGTGATATCTTTGTTGCTCATTCAGCCGCTTGCCGTGAAATTATATAATGCTTTATCATTTAACTATTATCATACAAATATAATAGAAACATGCATTTACTGCTTTGTAAGTGATTTAATTTGTATCAGAAGTTAAAGTTAAGCCTTTGTCCGCTCTAATTTGGGGTTTCAACATTACGCGGCTGTACTTAAAATTACCAGTTGGACTGAAAAATATTCATCCGGAGTTCAAATTCATGTTGAACATGAAAAAGATAAACACATATATTGCAGCTTTGTATCTTGCTGTGAATCTTGCTAATAGAATTGAAACTTTATGCAGTGACTAAAAACTCACCTGCGAATGATGTATTTCTTGCGAGGCTGTTTGACCTGGATGATGACAGAGATGACGAGCAGGATGACAACCAGACCGCATGTTACCCCAATGATGGTGAGATTAGTGTGGTCCAGGGTATCCAGGATGCTCGCTTTTCTCTTCTCTAGTTAAATAGGCAAGAAGGGAGAGAAATAATCCACTCTTGTTCAGATGAACGGCTGCCGGCAGCAGTTTTTTCAAGGCTGTGTGTTGGTATACCTTTGCAGTGATTCTCATCCCATGGGTAAACACAGTTCTGAATACCATTGCAGACCAGAGTGTTGTTGATGCACATGTTGCTATGGCAGAAGAAAGTGTCTCCCTCACATGGAGCTGCAAGAAAAGACAACAAGTACACACAGTGTACTAAACTGTAAAGCTGCATCCAACAGCTGTCAGTTAAACAATACTAATTGTTTGCTGTCTTCAAAACAAACTTATCACCTGCGGAAAAATCATGGCAGATACTAAACGAGGGTCTCATTCTAGTTCAAAAGGTCACATCCAGCCCAGATTGATTTAAAATGAGTAAAAATATAACTTAATATCCCAAAGAGAATAACATCTCCATAATCTCACAAAATATTTGAAACATTCCAAATGGTATGAAATGTTGAAAAGACAATGAATTTGTCCAAGACTGACTGTTCCAGAAAATGCACTGCAAAAAAAGAATAATAATTATATCTCAAAGATTTGGTAATCCTCTGACAACTGTCATTGTTATAGCAGATGAGTGCCCAATCAGAAAGATTTTGGACAAATTTGACCCGTTTATGATGCAAGCAAGTGACACTACAATGTCCCATTGAACATATCAGGTTCAAAGTACAAAGAAGGCGGCTTTCAGGGGATCAATTCAAATTCTGGATTGTCAATGCCGACAAATTCCACAATAAGTCTTGCGTTGTATTTATTTTCACCTGACTAAATGTCTGTAAAACACAGTGAACTGCCCCACAAAAAGAAGGTATCACTATTTCTTTTTTTTTAACTACTTCCTATAGATGAATTGACTCACGTTCATGGAAAGTTGTGAAGAGAATCTTGAATCTGCTCTTCCTGCTCCCCTCGTCTGCCCACAGCCTCACAACACCCAGAGAGGACACCAGCATGACGTCGTTGGCCACCGTCGAGCAGAACTTATTCTTCAGGTGCTCCACTGAACTGCTGCCGTCGTAGATGGCAACAAAGTTACGCTTGCACTCATTTGAGTTGTGCATCTCGTACTCCAGGAAGCGCATGTAGATCTGTGTGTGTGTGTGTGTGGGGGGGGTGAGAAGAACAATTTGATTTATAGAGCGTTCCTGATAAATCATTGACATCGTGCTCTATTTGTTCTATTATAATATTTTTCATGCATGGTGTAAACATTATAATAATATGTGGGTTTTTTTAGAGAATTATAACAATAATTATATTACAATGTGTACAGACCCGAGCTCTTGGTGGCGCTCTGATGTACCACCTGCAGTCCACAGCTTCAGTGTACTGTGCCCGGCTCTCCTTCGCTATCTGCAGTGATTCTACAAAGCCTTCAGATCCGCCCATCTCAAACTCACAAACTGCAAAAGCAAAGCAGTTTGATACGACACTTGAAATAACCATCAAGAGTGCTTGGTGTGGTATTCTGAATATCATGCAATGTTCGTTTAGCAGAGTACTTACATGGAAGAGCTGGCAGGTCCCCAAGCTCTTTAAATTCAGGATCTAAATGCGGGACGGAACAACATGAGTTACATTTCAAGAGCAAAACCTGATTAGTTGTTGCAGATGGGTGTCTTTTATACATTTTCACGTACACCTGCTAATGCAAAATAGCAGCAAATAAATACAAATACGTGTTCATAGCAATGGTATGTTTGCAATTATTCTGTAGTGAGCTGTGTGCTTGCAATATTCACTGCAGACTACAGACAGAAGGGATAAAAACCAAATCTCTGACCTCTCTCGACTTTTTGGGTTAAGTACAAAGAAACCAAAATAACACAGAATAGAAATAACAATATTAAAGACATATTGCAAAGCAAAATAACAAGACAGCTGGCCAAAGCTTGCATAATCTGTATACCCGTGCATTTCTCCTTGCCCTATTTCTACCCCCTTGCAATAGCGATGCCCTTCGTTGCAAAAGAGAAACAGAAGGGAACAAATATTGTGTTCTAAACCTTTGTGCTGATGAATCTGCTTGATAGGTGGATTATAAATCCTGATGTACCAGCTTAGTTCAAGACAGATTAGATTCCAGCAGCAGTCCCAACCTGGTCATAGGAATAGTAGGCCACCTCTCTTTTCCTTAGGCTTCCTCTTGGAGACACACATTTTAACGTTAATGAAAGTCAACGCTTTCGACATTACTGTCACTATTGCTGACAGAGATGAACGAGCACACAAAATTAAATTAAGTTTGATTTTTTTTTTTTTTTAAAGAAGTAGATGCAATAAATAAAGCAAACGAGTTAGGTCAAAGTTGAATGGTGTGACGTGAGCTCAGCTATGTCATATGGTACAACGACAGAAAGTAACAGGACATTGGGGGTTGGAGGTCACAGGAAGTTCACTTCTGCAGTGAGCCAGGACGTGCCGGCGACTGGTGCGAGGAATGAGACGGAGGATATTGGATGATCAGCTGTCAGGAAGATTGTCATCACCATTGTGATGCAGCCGATAGCGGACGTAACAAACGATGTGGAGGTGATGAATTTGTCACGGCTCAAATCAACAAAGACTCCTATTAATCCTTTCATGTCCCTGTGTAGGTTTTGTGGCGACGCATCCCAAGGAGCTTTACACCGATTACAAGCAATAAAAACATACAGGCGAGATGAGTTGAGCTATAGGGTCATTTAGGTAAATCCTTTGATACTGTTTTGTTTAAAAATGTGCGGCACATGAAAAAACGTGGCTTTAAAGACAGAGAATGTCTATACCCAAGATAGATTGATAGACCGATTGAACAATTTGAAAGGGGTTTTGTGGTTTAGATGCCATTTGGACATCATCATTAAGGAAGTTAATTATGCTATTTACTTTAGCACAAGGGGTGGGAGTAAATAAGTTTTACTTCTTCTCACTCCTTTTCGAATACTCATCTGACGATGTTTTTCTTGATTTATTTTTATATTATTATTACTGTTATTCATTTATTTATTTATTTGAGAGGAAAACTTTGTTGTTGTTTTTCTTTTTTTTTCCTTCTTTTTTTTTGTTTTCGTACCTTGATATTCGAAATAAACATTTCAAACAAAAAAAAAAAATCATTCTTAGGATAAAATACACTGTATAGCTGAGAAGACTACATCACCAAGTATTGTGTGGATTTCTAATAACATATTTTGGGCTATAAGGTCTGTTGTTTCATACGACCGTATTGTTTTTATACTAAAAACAAAAATCTGCAATTACTGAAAAATATCCACCTGCAAAAATCAATCTGCAAATCAACAACATGTCGTTGTGTAAGTAAAACTTCTTTAATCACCCTGTGGTTGACAAGAGTAGACAAAGCTGATGTCAGCGTTATCAAGTATTCCCAAGCACAAACCTGTGCACACACAGGGAGAACAGGCAATTCTCACACAGAAATGTCCCCTGAACCAACCTGGACTCACAACAACAGTTTACTGTCGCACCAATGCTGAGTTTTAATATGGGAAAAACAAACATCTAAATTGAGCATACAGTATTATAAGCCAACTAAGATACAATTTAAATAGCAGGATTTTCCTGAAAGTAAAACCTTTGCTTGTGTTTGAGAGTGGCTTGAACAACAACAAAAAAAAGTCACTGGGAAACATCTTTATTATCCTTCTTTCTATAATGTGCACTTTTGAATTTAAGTGTTGGTCAGTATACTGTGTGCCAGAGGGCAAATATATTCTCTTCTGCTCCCCCTGATGGGAATTAGACAGGGGATTAACATTTGGAATTAAGAGCTCATTACTTTTAATACAAACACACAACCTGCTCTTATCCGCCAATAGTCATTTTAAAGAGCAAGAGTTGATCGCAGACACATATTTAAAGAAAAAGTGCTTGCTCAAAGACCTTTTCTTAAAATAGAAATTCTTAGGTTTGCTTCTGAATTCCCTAGAACTGGGAGGGAAATGGTTGTTTGTCAAAACAATGTCACCCTGCTGGCACTTTGGTAATTTGCATGTGGGGAAATTCCAAGTCGTAAACTGTAGCAATCCCTTGAGGGGAAACACAATACAAAGACTCAATCATGTTAAGAAAGGGGGGGGGGGGTGTAGATGGACAGCGGGTTGCAGATTAATCTTTGCCCCCTGTCTGTGTAGGTGGCCTATAAAATCAGCAGTTAATAAAGCCTCTGCCTCAGACTCCCTTAAGCTGCTACTGCGGCTCATCACTGACAAGCTGTATTCCCCTGAAGACAAGTTTTCATTAACTCTCGTGTGAGACTGAGGAATCAAGAGCCTTCTGTGGTTATGTGTGTGTGTGCGTGCGTGCGTGCATACGTGTGTGTTTTCTCCCCTGCTCCTCCTGTCCAATGCAGCTGCTGTGTCTGCTACAAATGGAAATGAAAATATATTCCCAGCAGCATGTATAAAGTTCCAGACCTAAAATGACAATGTAGTCCTATATGTACTCCTTTCCCGCATCACTTAGTCCGAATCATGTTGGCTTTTAATTTGACTGAGTCCCACATTCTTTAACACTAGTTTAAGAAATAAAAAGTTTCTCTCATCTTAAAACATCCTATCTTGAGTGTATATATGTCTGACAGTGATAACACGAGCCACTACTGTGTCTTTGTGCTTTTCTATTTGACAAGGAAAAAAAATCTGAAATAAAGGTTGAAAAGATTGGAGTTGTTCCAGGGCGACAACATTAAATTCAAAGCAAGGATGTCGATTTGTAGAAAGCACAACATATTAAAGTTACTGAATATGAACATGCTTGTGGTGGAATTTTCCACTTTTTGGGGGGAGAAAATGTGATTTCTCTTGACCTGGAAACTTAATCGTAGCAAGCCAGTCAGAATTTACCCATGAAGCAGTTTCCTCAACGCACCTTGTGTGAAGTTGTATCGGGCAGAGAAACCAATGGCCTCCAATTCTCCATCAGCCACGAACTTGATGTACAGGTACCTCCCGGTGGAGCGGACGTATGCAGGGCTTTCCTGCCCACAGTAGCGACCAATGATGGGTGAGAAACCGAACGGTCCGTCACGGACTTCAATGTGGTCAAACTTGCATTCCCAGGATGGCTCAATGGAGTACTTGTCATCAAAGAACAGGTCAATGCACTGCCGTGGAGAAGCTGGAGCAGGAGCAGGGGTTTGACTATCAGTTTCGAGAATGTGAATACTTTTAGGGTAGATGAAAACAAGAGCCTCACCTTCTATAATGTATATGCATTCCCTCTCAGGGGGGTACTTCTCAGGGTAATTGGGTGAGGTGAAGCACCCCCCCTCAGGTTCCTTTATCCAAGTCCCACACTGGCCAGCGGGTGTCACGCCTGAGTTATTCTTCACTGGAAACAGTGCAGTATGTTTCTCTGTTAATGAATTTAAAGTAAAAACTCACTGTTCGATAAATTATTTAGTTATTTATTGTGATGGATGACTGACACTTTCAGGTATGTCAGATTTTAAATTGCCTTCATTTTATACCAGACGATGTTCATGCACATGTTTCTTCGGGTCACCCTTATTTGTTGTCTATTTTAGGAAATGATCTTTTGATATGGTGTACTGAAAAAGCCATGCGGCAAAGTAATGAAGCAATCTCTCCATCCATCTATCCATCATCTATACCACATTATCCATTTTATTATCATGGGGGGCTGGAACCAGTGGGTTAAGGCAGAATACACTCAGGACAGGTGCAAATAAATAGTAATAATAATAATAATAATGACAGTGATCACAAATAAGAAGTCAGAATGTGAAATAGTACCTTGAGTTTTTGTTTTAGTAGATGTGGCATGGGAGAGGTGACGTGAGATGAGGCAAGCGGCTAGAGCTGAGAGTACACAAGACAAACAAGATCTTAAAGGTTGTGTCACTTATCAGAACTCTTCCTCGAATTATGTTAAGATGAAAAAAATACAAATCGAAATATGGGATCAATGTGATGAACTCACCTATGAGCAGCAGATGTTTGTGCACCATTTTCTGTTCTCTAAGGATGATTAGCTGTGAACAAGGCAGTTCTTCATTCATTCAAAAAAGCTGTTCAGCTCATCAAGTCCTCATAAAATACATGAAACCCCACAGCAGAAACTTCAGCATGTCCATCCCTCACTGTCTGTCTCTTCTGATAAGGATTACTCCCTTCTCCGGCACAAACCTTCACAATTTTTGCTCCACCTTTAGGCTGCATTAATCCTCTCAGGGGATATACCCTATATACAGTCATTCACAACGCTGCCCCCACTGCAAAAAAGGGTGTGTGTGAGTTTGTGCATTCAATTTGAAATTTACCTATTTTGTTGTTCTGGATTTGAATTGATATTATTTGATTGATTGATTTCACAATTAAGCTGTTGTACTCCTGGAGCTTATTACAGAATAACTTCTGCCTCTCCGTCAATACATTACCTGGTTCAGTTTGCTGCAGTTAACAAAATGAATTAATAAAGCACAGAGCTTTATAAATACATGGCAGTCACACCTCTCTGTCTCCACTCTCATTCTTCTGGGTTTATTAGCAATGTGGGGTACCAACTGGTTGGAAAAACGTGAGGGTTTGATAAACAAATTCTGAATATTTTTCGGGTTTTTTTGTCTGACAACTGAAACTCTTTTCCTGTTGTATATTGACAATGATTGTCATTAATCTCTGGTGATCCTGCTATGGCCAAGGCAATGCAGCTGTAATTATGATAGTACACTGCTCACTGTTTCGTTTACTTGTACGAATTTGTATTAGTCTGTTTTTGTTTTCTTTTTGTTTTTTTAAAAACGATTTTTCATAAGAGTTGTTCTACAAAAAACGCAGAATCTCAAGTTTTGTTGAAATCAATGCAACTAAAAAAGATTTATCTTAATGGTGTCAAGATCATGAAGTGATGACCAAGGTTGCTGAAAGTCTCTGTAGTATCCACGAGGGGGCAGCACATACAAGTAAAAGTTCAATACGATGAACCAAAAACAAATGCAGTTTCCTAAATTACAGTTAAATCAACAAAGACTATATAGGAAAAAATATATATATAGAGAGAGAGGGCGAGAGGGAGAGAGACCTGCACACAACCCCTGCTATCATTTTCAGAATCTCCATTGTAAAGCATAAAGATGCTCGTGGATTACATTTATTGGGTATTATATTGTTTTTGGCAAACCATTTTAAGGTAAGACCAGTTTCTTTACGTAGCAGCTTTCAGGAATATCGGAATAGAGGGGATACCCTTTTCCAGGAGAACTACATTTTTTAAGAGGAATTCTGATCAGGAGGAATAAATTGAGGGTGAAACGCATATTTTGATGGGTTTTTTTTAACTGAATGTGTTATGAGTATAAGATGTGTTCTGTTTATAAAAAATACATTTCAAGCCTCTCACTAGCACAGGAACAGTTACATATTCTGGTTAAGACACTTGGAGGTGCTCTTTCAGGGGGGTCCTTAACTTTGAACTTGCCCTATATGCTGGCTGCAGTGTGTGTGCGGGTGAAGGAATTTCCCTCGGAGATTAAAAAAAAGTATTTCTGGCACACTGCAACCTCATGAGGCCCTTTACAGGTGTGTTAAATACATAATAAACACATATTACCATGTATTTAAAATTTTTGTGATAACCCTCATTGCTATGCAACAATGTTTTAACCAATGGCTTTTTTAGGGGGGTTTGTCATGGAGTGAATCTAACTAGAGACAAGCAGGTCAACTGCCGCCACTCCAATACCGGGCGATTTCTTTGACATCATTGCAGCAAGGTGGAGATTTCATTGAAGACCAGCTTCAGCCAGTGGAAGGGACGAAGGCTTGTGTGGTCCTATTTTGCCAACACCGATAAGGCGAGAGTTGCTGCGTACCACACTGGTTTGCCGACTGCTGGGCTCGTCCAGGGGACTCGTTATAAACAAACATCCAACTGTTTCCAAACAAACTGTTTTATTTTCTTGTGCAATGAGGTAGCAAACAAAGTGCAAAATTAGAAAATGAGATACATTTAAAAAGATAAAATGTAACTCAACTGTGCCATATATTCCGTGAGAAAATAAATTATTCACAACCATTAACTGTATACATATTAAACTTGTTCATGTGCCACAGACAGTGTCTGCAAATTCACGTTTGCTTCAGCCTGTGTTCGTACAATGTGGTGAACACTGTATACATGACATCGGCCCTCTTGTCCTCTGGTACCCGCCGTAGCATGTCCCCAACCGTCTGCCCAAATCTTGAACACTCGTCGCTCTCCGGCATCAGCTTCTGTTGAAGCTCCAGTCGACGTTCTTCAAGCTGCGTCATCTGTCGACTCAACATGTCATCCTCGGCATTGCGCTTCCGTTTGCGAGCAGAGAATCTTGACAGACGAGATTGCGCTGGCATGGATGGAGCAGTTGAGGAAGGGGACAGTGGCTGTGTTGACAAACTGAGTATTCCTGGAGTGGGTGTGGAGGGAGAAGGGGGCTCTGAAGTGGATGGAGACTGTAGATCTGAGTCCAAGGTGCAGTGTGACGTCCTCTTCTGTTGCTAAGGAAAAGCAGAAAGTTGATTTTTGTCCATGCAAAAGAATTACAAGCATTAATGAACCTAAAAAGAAAAGAATATCGTATTTTCTTACCACAAACTCAAAATATAATGCATTACCATTTTAGACTATATGCCATGTGTGTCGTCAGATATTGATCTCGCATTTTGTTTGCACCGTGCCACGTGTGTTTACAAACATTGTTAGCTTGCTCGTTCAGCCAAACAGATACGTACCTTAGATTTAAACGTCGACTCGTTCTCCCGATGTTTCACATGCGGTTCCAGCCAGGACATGTTTGCATAGAACGCCGGGGCCCTTCTTTCATCAGGATCATCGCTCCTACATGCCATTTTCCTGCGACGGCGAACGTATTTGTCCCGCAGGTTCTTCCACCGTTTCATACACTCGGTCGCATCCACACCGATGTTATGTGCGATCTCCCTCCACGAGTTGTAGGATATTTTGCTGTCTTTATAATCCTTGCAGGATGAATTGTAGAGATGTTCGTACTTCCTGACTTCTGTGATGAGACGCTCCTCAATTTGCTCCATTTCAGTAAATAGTAAACAACTCCAGAGACTGAAAAATGGCAATAAACTCCAGAAAAGCAGTGCCGGAAATGACGTAGGAGAGCGGCACGATCACAACCGCTGCATGCGATCTGTGCGTTACTATAAACAGGCCTTAAATATGTTGAAAGACTTACGGTTAACAACCTCGAAAAACCAATGTGTTTAGCAAACAATGTGTTAATTCAAGCACAAGAGTCTCTTCTGTATGAACTCTTCTGGTTGTCACTGACATCCAGAATCATCCGCGTTGGTGAAGTCCGGAGTAAACGCACTCACCGACTGTAAAGCTAAGCTAGGCTAACGGCAGACCGCTGAACGATACTTTCTCGGCGAATTTAATTTACAGAAACAGTCCTTCTAATACAACACAAGGTAGGCAGCGTCCATGGGTCGCGTACTCACGTTATTATATTCCTTTCAACGTATACGGCGTGTTCATATTGATTGGTAACTACGTCTACAATACGCACAGGGCAATGCGTAGCGTGTGCGCAGTGGCCGCGTCGAGGTCGTTCGTGCCTCGGAGTAGTTCACCGCCACAACGCTAGGGGCGTGGAAGGATCGGTCAAAACAGCATGAAACTTGTTGGTAGAGTATTTATTTTCTGGTTGTGCTTTATGACCGCATAATGGGGGTCAGAGTGGGATTTCTACGTACTTCCCCTTGCATTCTGAGCAGCAGAGGCTGTACGGAGGTGGTTAGAGTCATAGATATAATAAAGATTTATTATGTCTATGGTTAGGCCTACAGGTCACCCTGGACCACTTACTATTCAAGCTGATTCAGGTTTATATTGCTCAGAGACCTTTACTGCACATATCCTCTCTCTCCTGCCTCACTCTTAATAGTCGTGTAACATTATGGCCACATCCACACCGAGAAAAACTATCTTTTTTCTCCCCGAGGTTCTCAGAAACAACTTCCGTCCGCCCCTCACTACAGACACGGCTCAACACGAGTTTTTTAGGGCATGTAGTACACTTGCCAAGCCTTTATAGGCGCTGTGACTCACAAACAAAACAGCAAAAAACGCAGAAGAAGACAGACCACATAGAAATTTAGTAGTAGTCTTCCAGATCTTGCTTTGACCTCCACTGTTCCTGTTTACTGCCGCGTCGCAGTCCACTGCTTAGAGGAACCCATGGTGCTGGATTGTTGGGTCAAGGTCAGATGAGTGGGGCAGTTTAAAAACCTTTGGAATTTGCATCATCTGGTCCTTGCTATTGATGACTGAGAACAAGCCCTGACCCTGTTAGGTTAATTCAGGTTTCAGCTTTCCAAAAGGGGGCGCTACAAAGTATTAACTATATTGGGTGTCAAGACTTTTGCAGGAGCCTTTTTTCCTTTTCTGTTATTTTGAAAATGTAAACGATGGAAATAAAACCTAATTATTATTTTTTTGACGTTATGGGAAAGTCTCATCTGTGATTTGGTGCCTTTTGGAGATATTTTCAGCTTTCCTTGGCTTCATTATTCACATTTATACACATTTTGACCCGGGGTGCCCAAACGTTCAATCCCCGCTATATTAAAAAAAAAAAAAAAAACATGTCAAAAACATCCAAATACTGCTGCATGAGTCTTGTTAGAACCCAGTATGTCACAACGACCCAAAATATGACAACGACCTGAATTGCTATAAAATATACTGTAATAAAACTGATGATACTGATGATTGGAGAAATAGATTGCAGATGATAGAGGACAGACGACTATAAATGACTTGGGCAACAGCAATCATACATACATACCATGATCACTAAACCTAACCATGCCTACTGAAGGCGGACTTGAAATGAATGAAAAATTCATTTTGAGTATTTGTTTTAATTATGATATAATTATAATTAATTTTTTCTATAAAAAATTCCGGTAGCTCACAGTACCTATAGATTTGAAAGTATCAGCAGTTTGTGCTTTTCATAGCCCAAATGACTCAACACCGCTATTTAACTGATATGGCAGAGAGTCACTCACTCCTGCACTATCTTACTGTGAAGGCCACACCCTCTCCTGAAAGAGGAGTGAACCTTTGAGTGAGTAAATCAAGATTAAAATGGTTTAGGTGCTTGTGAGTATATTTGATTATATTTGATGTTTCCTTTATGGGTGCTGATGATTTGATATGATTCTCCTTCTTTTATTGGAGTCAACTTCATTTATCCATATTGTTTAGTTTACATTTCTGTTTCTATTTATTGGCTCTTTTTTGTTTTGTAATATATAATATTTGTTTAAAATAAAGTGTTACTAATTGAATCGGGGCCCCGCCCCAGCGTACTACTTCACCCCCTCTATGTATTAGCGACCTTGGGCTGGGGTTACAAATGTGAAAACCATATCATTTCTAAATGTCCTTTATTTTGAAAACCCGAGAGTTTGACTCTGCTCCTAGACAAACCAAATTGAGCAGCATGGTATGTATTACAAGCAATATAATTCATTTGTTTTTTGATATTTTTACACAATAGAGAAGTTTACTTGAACTGCATATTGAGCAACCCATTGAAATTCCCATTGGGAACAGACACAATCGTTAATATAGAGTATTTAAAAAACATAAGGCCTCACACACATGCTTTAATTCACATCTGTTTATACTAATTTACAGTCAAAATTGTACAACAAATTGCAAATGTGTTTACTTTAAGATCACATGAATGATCACAGTTAGAACCATATTATTCCTTTATTGTTTCTAATACCACCACAACAATTTGATGGTAATGAATTTCATTCTCTTTCTTTTATATTTCATTGGGTGATCTGTACAGTGAGCTACTCTGTCCACTTTCCAAGTGAATTGGCCGTTAGGTCGAAATCTTCTCTCTGAGTCATCAGTTCAGCGTTCTCGCCCTTAAAATGAAAGATTTCCCTATAGACAAAATTCATCCAGTCCAGAAATGCAGCGGAATGTAACAATGTTGGTGCGGCTATTGTATCAATCTGACATCGTTCAAAAGCCATTTGGGTGTCATTTGATTTCTGCACTTCAGTCAGATAGATGTTGCTGGCTGCTTCTGGGTGACAGTTAAAATTGAATTCAAATGGTTCAGGGTTTTTTGAAATATGAGCGAAATCAAAGCCCCTTCATCTGCGTTTTCCAGCATGAGCTTTGACACCTTCTGCTTCAGTTGGGTTTCCTTGAACGACTACTTTTTCTTTATTGTTCTTATTTCCTCCAATGTCTTCATCAAGATATGAAGAATTGGTGGCAAGTACAAAATGATTTTGGATATGATGATGAAGGAGTTCCACAACTGCTTCATTGATTCTTGTGATGTCCAGAGAGGGATCTGGTTTCGTTGCATCTCTAAGCTCTTTATCTTTCTGGACCAGCGTCCAGTACCTGAGTGAGATAAACAGAGATAGTGAATGAAATGTTTTTAACAAAAAACTGACAGAATAGTAAACGTATAATGTTGTGATTCCCACCCCTTTTGTAAGACATAAAAGCTGAAACTGTAAAGTTATCTGCTATCTGAATTTTGTTCAAATGGAGGACACGAGCAGTTACTTTCTAACAGTTTTGGACTGAAAACTTGCAACAGAACACAGCCAAGACTGGAAGGGGATTTTCCAAAGTTGAATTGAACGATTCAGTAGGTCTACATACCTCTTTGTCTCCTCTCTCATTCTTTCAGGGTTGTTTGCGATGTATGGTACCAGCCTCAGGTAGCTACTGGCCGTGAAGACTTCTGGTGGGTAGTACCCTCCCAGGTTTTTGATGAACAGATTTGGAACAGGGCCTGACTCTGGCACAAATTCGCCCTTGGCCTGTTTTGCGAAGGTATCAAACAGAATAGCCAGGGACAGGGCCACTATCCCGACCCCACCAAAAGTGACCCTGCCCTCCCTGCCAAAAGTAGTTTTCAGGCTCTGGGTGAATTCCTCCAGCTGCTTCGGTGTCAAGGAGTTCTGCACTGCTGCATAGTGGTTCCTCAGGTGCTGTGAAGAATTGTTATACAGCAAGTTTGCAAAATTTGGACGGACGTTGTAGCTTGGGAAAGGACAGATGTCTCGAGCAACAGAAGCCAGAAGTGCTACATCTTCAGCTGGACAGGGTAAGTTTCCCATCCTGGTGTCTGTCTGTCAGAGAAGACCTCTCCAAGAAAAAGTGGAATCCCAAAATACAACTTACTCTGCTCAAGGCTGACAAGCAATCCCTCGGCTTTACAGACGAAGTTATTTAAGGACCTGTAATAAAAAAAAAAAAAAGCAGCCTGGTTACTTATTCACTTGTTTGTATTTTTAAAAGGTCACTGTCTCAGCGACCATGGTCAGAGGTTCATCACCTCAACAGGACATCAAAATGTGCAGCCCTTTATTTGTTTAGGAAAATAATATTTTAACTGGCTTCATCGCAGGTGTGTGGAAATAATTTCAATGCCAACACACTGAATTAATAAAATAGACTGATTTAATTTCAGATTTAATTTGATTTGTGTCACAATTATATGCACTTTGGCACAGTGCAGCATCTTGTCTTGCTATTAAAGAGCAAGGGGGGAGGAGCTTGGTCGCTAATTTGGTCACACCCCTCCTGTCATTCATACTTCAACAGTGAAAGTAAAAAAATAAAGATTTAAAGTTTCTTGTCTTCAATTGTTTCAAAATCAGAAATGACGAGAACGATTGCTGAAAGTGTTGGTAGTATCCATAAGAGGGCAGTAGACACAAGTAAGTGTTAAATACAACGTACCATCAACACTGATATTGAAAATACAGTTTCCAACATTATAGTTAGATCACCCGAATATTGTGAAGCAATAGGGCATATTAACCTTGAGTTCCGTCAGCTGAAAAGGTGGATCTCCTAAAACAAGTGCATATGTTGTTGCACTTAATTACATTTGAAACATGGTGATGGTATCAAAGACCAACATGAGCGAGACTCACCAGTTTACTAAAATAATTCATTTCACCACTCAGTCAGTGTGAATTCTGGACTCGTGGGATCATAAAGTAACTTTCCGAGGAGCTTTACTAAGACTTCTCGCTGCATCAAGGATGAGGGAGAACAGACTGAGACCAAACCAATGTCACCATCTCATCCAGCAGAATTACTGAACCCATCATCCGCAATTAAACAATTGTATACAATAGGGGTGGACTATTATTCTTGGCTAAGAACTCTTTTATTTCATGTTTGCAATGTCAAGCAAGACAGAAAAGAAGAAAGGTTTTTTTTCATCCTCTGTCCTGATGTGCAGACAGAGCAGAGCATGTTTGAGCAGAGGAATCAAAGCCAGCGAGCATAAATACAGAGGGACACATATACACGCAGACAGCCCGCAAACGCTCTCAAATGTTCGTGTGTGTTAAAGCAGATGAATCATTGCTTTGTGGTTGTGTCGCAAGAAGACTCCGGGGCCGGGCCACCCTGCTGGCAGCTACAACTCCTGCTGCCATTCTGAGAATCTGATTACTCCCCCCCCCCCCCCCCCCCCCCCCCCCCCAAAAAAAAAACCCAACAAAAAAACAAACAATAAAAACCCTGATGGGCCCAGTGTGAAGTAAATAAAACGAAGAGGAGAATAATATTGAAAAAGCTGGAAACAGCTAAGTTTGCATTTTTATTAGTCACAGACATCTGTCTTCATGTCACTTCCAAAGGTGGGTCTTCAAATAGATCCACCCGTGGGTTCTCGCCATGTGTGTGCGTCAGCTGCAGCACGCGCGGGGTGCGCGTGGGTGCGCGCGTGTTCATGGATAGAAGTGTGTGTGTGTGTGTGTGTTTGTGTGTGTGTGGGTGCGTGTGCGTGTGCGTGTGCGTGTGTGTGTGTGTGCTCGGTGGGGGCCGGGGGGGGCGTGGTTCGTTTGAGTTGCACGTTGCTAAGCGCAAATTTGGCATATAAGCGCAAAATGAGGCGCAGTCCCGTGCTGCCTGCAGCGGGCTGAGGAATTCAACAGGTACCTATATATTCATTAGTGGGAGCACTGTCCTCAGGAGTGAATGTAGAGTCCGAAAGAGGTCCTGCGCTCATTCTGTGTGATGGATGGATGTAAAGACTCCCTGGTTTGGATTCTGCAGTAACCTTCTGTCGGGTTCTCATCAGGACTATTTGCACCAGAGAGGAACTTTGATCACTTTGGAGGTAATCTTGAATCCGTCGTCCTCACAATTATCGTAAATTTCCTGTATTGTTTCAAGATGTTCTTTAATATCCTTTTTCAAATTTGACATCAAAATGTATTAATTAATACGTTTAAAAAAAAAATAAAAATTCTCCATCACCTTTTCTTTGCTTTCTCTTTTGTGCTTATTGGATGAATTATGGGACTTTAAGGGGACTCAAGCATGCGCACTGAATCCTCTGCTCTCAAACATAATGTGTGAAAAGTCAGTTTACACTGGTCCTACTGTGTGTCTGGATGCAGTGACCCGCGGATGCACTCAGACTGCTGAAAGCTGCATTAGATTTACTGTTTGAAGTGAGGTCTCCCTATAATTAAAGCATTATTAAACAGAGACAGAGGATGGATTCAAGCTACCTGTGGGCTCCTTTTTTTTTATAAGTTCCCCAGTGTATACATGTAGTGGGGGGTGAGTTATACTGACACAATGATTTAAATGTTAACATTTAGGCTGCAATTGCAAATTTGCAGTAAAGCAGTTTGAGGAAGGCTTATAAGGCATCCATTGAATCACCCTGAATAAATCATTCACTTTTCTGCTTCTGTGTGTGCTCTCTAGGTTGTGCAGAGAAAGAGTTTCCCTCATTGCATCCCTATTCTTTCATCACCATGAAGAATCTTCTGTCCTTTTCCTGCTGGATTAGAGCTGCGAGCTTGTTCTTTTGCTTCACCCATACCGTCGTGGCCATGGTCCTCACCAACTCCACACGTCTGGAGTCCATCCTGGACAAGTACAGAAACAAGGATGAAGAGTGGTGGAAGGTGAGGTCAAGGGGCAAGCGAGCCATCAGCGAAGGAGACATGCACCTTATCCTGGACCTGCATAATAAGCTGCGTGGTCAGGTTCACCCTCCCGCTTCAAATATGGAGTACATGGTGAGTGCTGAGGTCACAGCGTTGTTCAAATGTGTTACGTTTCAGACAGTATCAGTGTTGAGAACTGTTCATGCGCAAAATGTTTGTATGGCGAAGTCCATCAGAAAAACAATCATACATCCACTAAGATGAGGTTTTCATTGAGAATACACGAAATATAATTAACTTTTGGTTTGTGAGAGTACCAGACATAAAAAACTAGCCCGCTTAAATGTTTTTAATTGCAACAAGATTTTAATTCAAAAATGTGCTCGAGAAGATAGTAATAATTTTTGGTAATTGGTTATTTCAACATCTCCATGCTTCATCAAAAAAGTATGGAATTTATTTTTATTTTTTTTTTGTACTTCTTTGGATTTAAAAGGACAGCATGCAGAGTTGTGGTGTTTCAAACAATAACATGGCTTCATTTAACTGGTAGAGTCCACTTGAGATAATCCTGGGCTGTATGTGGCCCCTGAACTAAAATAAGTGTAACAACCCTCGATCTGAAGAATATGCACATTTCTCAAAATATCCTCTTGCTTAAGCAAGTCAACCAAAAGTATGGATATATGCTCTTTTGTACTATTTCTATGGAAATAATAGGGGTATGAATTAATATAGTAATATAGTACTTTAATAGAGTTACTATCAACAGGCCTCATTGTAGCTGGGAAACTCAGTACTCATTCATTGACATACACATCAGTCACATGCAGTGAAAGCTGGATGCACACAAACAGTAATTAATGGGTCTGTTTGAACTTTTCCAATTTCTATTCCCAAAGATTGCAACATATAAATACAAATACCATTGATCAGTGTCAAAGTCACTCAAAGCCAAATTTATTATCAATACTGCATATGTACAGGACTTACAGAGTTTTGAAATTCCGTTTCTCTCTGGCCCATGGTGTAAACATAAAAACATAATAAATAAATAAATACAAGTAAATAAAAATAGGAAAATAAAAACAGCAGCAAACAGACAGAAAAACGGGTCCCTGACTTAATTTGCTATCTAAAAGAGGGTGATAGGGTACAGTGTAGAAAGATGGATGGTGGGTATTTGGGGGAGTCCAGGGTGTGTGTGAGTGCTTGTGTGTGTGTGTGCGTCAGGATCCAGCTTTCTTGTGTGAGAGAGGCAGTGGGGGCAGAGCCGGGAGGGAGTTGAGTGTCCTGACAGCCTGGTGGATGAAGCTGTCCCTCAGTCGACTGGTCCTGGCTTGGAGACTCCGCAGTCTCCTCCCCGATGGCAGCAGGCTGAATAGGCTGTGTAAACGTCTGGGTGGGATCACCTGCAACGCCGAGGGCCTTGGAGGGCCTTTGAGGGCCTTGGAGGGCGGGGAGAGAGGCACCAATGATCTTCTCAGCTGCTCTCACGATGCGCTGGAGGGTTCTGCGGCAGGATGCGGTGCAGGTGCCGTGCCACACCGTGATGCAGCTTGTCATGAGTGACTCGATGGTGCCTCTGTAGAAGGAGTGAGTGTGTCCTCATGACTGCATTAATATCCATATTGTAGACTAGACAGAGGGTCAGTTTCTAGTCATGCAGAATCACAATGGGAGGTTTGACCTTTAAAGGTAAAACCTTAAAAGTCTTTCTCAGGTGAAAACCCTTTTTTTTTTTTTTTGTCTCTGCCTTTGCAGCGTTGTCAGCTAAAGACATCGGATTAGGGGAAAAGAACCGAGAAAAGTAGATCTGTAAGCCAAAGCCACTGGCTGGCAGCCTCCATCTACTGCGGGGGTGAAAGCTGGATCTGAGCCAGGGTCAGTGAGGGCGGGCGAGCAGGAGGCCGTAGATGGAGGCTGCCCTCTGCCTCACCCATCCTTTACCTCCTTCCCCTCGTCCATGCTCTGCCTTCCCGTTACTCTATCACTCCATTGTCTCTTCTCTTTTTCTTGCTGCCTCACCCTTTTGCCCACTTGATCTTCAGCCTTTGCCGGAGACTTTCTTTTCACCCTACTCCACTTTCACTCTCTCCTTCGCCTGCTCTCTGCATCCGTCGCCGCTCGTTCAAACCTCAGCCGAGGCCAATGTTATCTTTTATTTGATCTTCCACGCATCTCATTTTGGGTGCCACAGCAGCGAATCTATTTCAAACATCTCAGCCTTGTCGTTTGAAGTGTGGGTCATGGTTGCGCAAATGTATGTTATGTACACTAAATCCAGTGTTTCTTCAGCAAGGGATACTATTACTGATGATAATGATGCGGCCAAGTATTTGGTTTTCAGATTGCAGGATTTGGAAGCCAAAAAGGCTGCACCTCCATTGTAGCTTTGACTCTCTCATTCCATACCAAAACTATACAGCAAACGCTTTAAAACACACGGCTTGTGTCTGTTAATCAAAAGCACGTCACTTCTTGCACAGCATATCCCCTTGAGAAATAGAGACATCTTTAAAGGAACCCACAAATAGAACCACGTTTTATATCGAGGCTGAATTACAAGCATTGATGTAAATGATTTTTGCCTATTTTGAATCACAAAAACCAGGGATGGTGTCATGTTTTCTTCTACAATAGTTTTCATTACAAACGCTGCGCTCCCTGCACTGATTCTGAATGCTGTAAGGAATGCAGATCTTGCACTTAACTCTGCAGCAGAGGTGGTCTTGGCAGATGGTTGGAAGAAGGGTCTGTATTTTGGAAACTTTATGCTCCCTGGAATGCAAAAGGAGATTGGTAGTTGTTACAGTGACCTCTCTCCAAAGGCAGCCGGGCGGGCAGTCCATCTTCCCGTCTGCTGGATAATTCAAGGGGAAGAATAACAAGAACACAGAGGGAATAATAAGCGGGAGGAGACCATTAGATTCTTCAGTAGATTGTGTGCACTAAAAGCTTTGTGCTGAACTCAAATTTCATTAAAGATGTAGTGACACATGGGTGTACAGGTTTGATGTGAGGTTTGGTGAAACTGGGTTTGGTGAGGAATCTGAGCACTTTTAAACACAAGTTTTGTTTTCCGAACAAAATACTGTTATAAGCAGCTTGTTGCAGAAATGTATGTATACATATACAAAGATATTGCTGCAAGCCTTCATAATATTAATTCCTTGATCAGATATCATCATACTCTGTAATGATTCCTAAATACGCAGTAGAACTTACATCACCCTTATGTGACGTAAGTTCACCCCAGCTGAACTCTTCAATAATCTGACAGTGATGAGGTTTTGAACAGCCAAGGTGTTTATTTTCTGATGACTGATACATTTCCTGCACTCTTTACCTAAATTCGAAGGAAAATTCAATAAAAAATTAAATGCATGATGAGAATTCTGCATCGACAACCCATTGTAACAGCCCTGGAGAAACAAAAACAGTATCACATAGCAGACATAAAGGAGTTCTCTGCTTTGGTACCTTGACCACAGCTGAATAGTGGCCAATGGACTAAGAAGCCAAAATATCACCATTCCAATCACCCCTGAACAGTAAGCAGCACCCCAGTGAATGGGCAACAGTGTGCACACTGTGTTGGACTTGTGCTGAGCATATGGAACGCATTATGGTGGTCAAGCAGAGCAGTTACAACGCTACACTTGAGTATTATCCTATTACCTTTTAGCGTGATCGCTGTAATGCAACTAAACATCATGCCCAACAGCGCAGCACAGTGCATCTATTCTTCTTCCTCTCCAACAAAGTCAACAGTAAGTTAACTTTACTGCCACATTTGTATTGCTCGGCCCTTTACCCACCGCTTGATTTCCTGCTTTGTGTGAACCAAGAGGTGGGCAAATACTTTTCAGGTATTTTGACATCAGTTTAGCTGATTTTGTCACTGATTTTAAAGTAAAGATGGCATCGAGCCCTAAAACAGAGACTTTCTTTGTTTCAAATTTTTTTCTTCGGTTTCTTTTTGTTTGCTTTTTTCACCTCGGATTGCTTTATGAGACCAGAACTTACTGGAAACAAGCTATGCAACAACATCACGGAATAGTAGCAGAAAGCTGCAAGTTGATGTGGCAGGATCTCATGTATGTGACTGTGTGTAAGGGAGTGCAAGTGTGTGCTTAATATGAGAGGCCTAGTTTTGACTATACTGTGTAAAATTTGCGAGTGCCATGCGTAGAACCGCAGCACTTTCAAGTCCAGCCCGGGTTCATCTTGCTGGTTTCCCGAGAGTGTTTATGGTTCTATTCCTGTTGATTGTCATCGACTTTATGGGACTTTAGTTTAAATAAAGAAAATGGGGTATCTGTACAAGTTGTAATTGGATACAGCTAAAGACACAACTATGGTAAGTAAGCCTACTTAAATCAGGAGGGTTATCCAGAGTGGGGTCCTAGATTAACCTGCTGCCCAAGCAAAAACCAGATACAATAATCAAACATTACCCTTTTATCTTTGAAAGAACACTCACTAAATACGCATGTTCAAAGACAAATAAATTCTCCTACAGCAACTTGACGTTGCTGTGTGTTCATGTGAGTGTTCACGTGTATGTATGTTTCCAGGAGTGGGACTATGAGCTGGAGCGGAGCGCAGAGCACTGGGCACACACCTGCCGATGGGAACATGGACCGAGCCACATGTTGACACAGATTGGTCAAAACCTGGGAGCACACTGGGGCAGGTGTGTAGGTAACACAAGTACACAAAGGGGTTAAATAGGGTCTCAGATGTTCTTGCACTCTGCACCATCTTTTCTTTCTTAATTTCTTTTGGTTTTATTTTGGTTGACGAAATCTATGTGTAAACTACAACTCAAAAGGACATAAATAATTTTGAATTCTGGTCTTGGAGGGTCACTGTTCTGTGTGCATGTCGGTGGTTGTTTTGTCTGATTCCGGTGAGTTAAAGTAGGAACAATCCTAAAACATACAGGACAGCAGTCTCTTCAGCACATGAGCTGAACACCAGTGATTTAAATGGGCTTGCTGTTTACTTTTAGGGTTGTAATGTGTCTGGTTTCATGTTTCTCTTTTGGAGATTTAATATGGACAGATGTGGTAAATTTTCATTTTGCAGCATCATGAAGAAGTATGATGAGAATTATGAGTCTTTCCTTTGTCTTAAGGGACCGGCCTCCAACTTACCATGTTCAGGCCTGGTATGATGAAGTGAGGTACTACTCCTATCCCTACTCTCAAGAATGTAACCCACACTGTCCATTCAGATGTTCAGGACCTGTGTGCACTCACTACACTCAGGTAACAACTTTAATACTCTTTTTATTGTGAGTAGATGTCTATATATGTTTTGATCAGTCTTTTCTGCTTTTATTGAGTCTTCCGAAGTGGGTGTAGATATGACTTATTTGTTCAATCATTCCATTATTTTTACTTATTGCAACTCATTCTAATAAACTTTCAGTAATTTATAGATTTATGTAACAGATATTTCCCAAAATCTCATTGTTTTGGTTTTTCTTTGTGTTCTTCTGTTTAGTTGGTGTGGGCGACTAGTAATCGTATTGGCTGTGCCATCAACGTGTGTTACAACATGAACGTGTGGGGAATGATTTGGACCAAAGCTGTCTACCTGGTCTGCAACTACTCTCCACCGTAAGTTTTATCCAGTTACAATGAGTGTTTCAATCCTAACGTTAATTTTTAAAAAGCAAGGTTTTTTTTGGTGATCGATTGCCTAATATTCCAAACATGAGAATTCATTCCGAACAAGAGAACCTATAAAGGCAGAGTTGCCTGGTCGTTTTATACACTGGATTTATACGTTGTATATTCCTATCAATAGTACATTCAAATGCTATAATAAATAGCATTCATCATTTTTAAATGTGATGAGATCAGTAAAAGTATTTGTTTGGTGTATTTTAGGGGCAACTGGTGGGGTCATGCTCCATATAAATATGGGACTCCCTGTTCTGCCTGTCCTGCGAGCTATGCTGGAGGCTGCAGGGACAACCTTTGCTATAGAGGTGAGTTCAGGATAAACTTCAGATTTCCCAGAAGCTTGTAATCCAACTCATTCATCTAGACACTTTTCCTGAATGAAACTGTACTTTACTGATGCACTCTGCGTGCTGCTGCTCGTTTGTCAATTTTGTATGTACGTAAAGTTGCATTTTCAACGAGTGAATCAGTACAAGGCATCATCTTCTGTGTCTGCAGAGGGAGGTGTCGAGAGGCGTCCAGCTCCTGAGACTGAGGAGAGCAACTACATTGAACCTGAACCAGAGCCAGTAAGGGACCGAGAACCCCAACCGAGGGCCCAGCCACCAAACCCTGCACCCAGGGACAATGTTGACAGAAACCAGGTTGTCAGCACAGAGCAGATGTGTAAGAATGCTCCCTCAATATTACTAACTTGTCTGTCTGAATGAACCTCATTGCATTAGTTTTTCACCTTGCATTATAATGGACTTGTGTTTGTTATTTAAGCCCAACAGGTTGAATGTGATACCAAGTTAAGGGATCAGTGCAAAGGAACAACCTGTAACAGGTAGATCCTGATTGAACTGTTATAATAAAGCACTGTTATTGCAAACATAGCAACAGTGCGAGTGTGTGTTTCACTTTTTTTTGTTTACGTCCATAGATACGAGTGTCCACCTGGTTGCCTTGATAGGCCTGGAAAAGTAGTTGGCACTGCATATTATGACATGGTAAGAGTCAATAGTACAATAATAATAATAAGTACAATAATAATATACTGTATAATAATAATAATAATAATTACAATGATCACCAATTATGGAATACTTAGTACATATGTCATGTAAGGATATCCTTTTCTTGACTGATATTTCAGCAATCCAGTGTGTGTGGCGCTGCCCTACACGCTGGTGTTATTGACAATGATGGAGGGTGGCTGGATGTGACCAGACTGGGCAGAAAGCAGCACTTTACAAAGTCATACAAGAATGGTATTCAATCCATCGGGTAGGAATCTGTCTTTGTATGTAATACGGTAATCAAATGGTAATTGCCAGATATTTATCTAGCAAAATATGAATATTTACCAGAGAAGAAAACTTATTACAGTTTCATTCAACTTCACAGAAAAAACAGGAGTGCGAATTCCTTCAAAGTGGAGTCAGTCCCTGGTAAGAAACACGTTTCACCAACTACATCTGGCCATCCATGTGCAGAATCACTGCTTGGTTATTTTTCATTCATGGGGATGTTTTTATTTACATTTGTTCCCAGTCAAGGCCGTAAGATGTGACGCCACAGTGGCGCTTTTCTGCCCTTTCAAGAAACCTGTGCGACACTGTCCAAGGTAACAAACTTTTATGTGGACAGTCAATTCAACTAAAAGAGACTGGATGTTTAAACCATGTTGCTATCCACATTTCAAGCAGCAACTATAGCATATAGCCACGGAATGAGAGTATGCATCTACTCAACTCCCACACACACTTTAGGGAACGAGAGCAGATCCCTGCTGATGGATAATGGGGAAAAAGAACAATATAAACCCCCCCCCCAAAGAAATACTCATCTTTGAGGCTCTATCACTAAGCTCTACACTACTGCGTGGCCCTTGCTAATACACTCATTGGAATGTGCTTTTACCATCCTACTGACTTATTTGTTTCTTTTCTAGATTATATTGCCCCAGGAACTGTTTCCATGAGAGTCAGGCCCGAGTCATTGGGACAAAATACTACTCAGATGTGAGTTCTTGTGTCCTTGTACTTATTTACCGACCATCACTGTGTCCATTCATTGAATGAAGAATTTGAGTCCTTTAAGATCGTCCTGTCATGCGAAAACAATTTAACCTACAGTATGTATTTTGTACCCTCCAGAAATCCAGTATCTGCAGGGCAGCCCTTCATGCGGGAGTGATCCAGAATGAGTCTGGAGGTTATCTTGACGTGATGCCAGTGGACAGAAGGAGGCAGTACAGTGGCAGTCATCAGAACGGCATCTCATCAGAGAGGTATCACTCTATTGAGTCAAGAAGAAAAATTTGTTTTGAAATATTCAGTCGATATACATAGAACTACAGAAATATAGAATTTGAACGTGTATGTTTCAACAAAATACTTTGTGTCAGCAGTATATTCATTGCATGCATTTTTACTGACAATCTGCTCTTTTTTTTCATTTTTTTTTGTTCTGTCCTCCCTTCTTGTTTCAGCCTAATAAACCCCACAGGAGGAAAAGCCTTCAGAGTGTTTGCAGTCATCTGAAAAAAAATGCTCTCAAGGGACAAAGCACCATCCAACATTCCCACCTCATAAACCCGCAAACCCAGCCCATTATGAACCTCCAGCCTGTAATTCACTAAATCAGAGTTGCTGTTCTTGATGCTAAAAGTGGAAAATACCTTTACTCGAGGCTTAGCTTCTATCTTTGGTCATGGCTGAATCACTGCCTACACGTAAATCTTTTGCCCTATTTCTCTGCTTAAGTCTCGAGAGCTCACCCTAAAAAAATGCTGCAATGTCACCCTCTGCGGGCGTGATATCCTGTCATCATGGTTTTTAAAACCACCAGATTTTTCATCATTCCAGTTAAATTGTGTTAATTTCCAAACTCAGTAAAAACCTGGTTTTATTAATGCAGGATGTGCTGTACATTAAAGTTCTGCATAAATGTTGCAAGTAAGACAAAGCTGCAGTGTAATTAGTCCGCTGGCTGTGTGTGTACAGTCTAATTCTGGTATGATTGGACTGTTTGGAATCAAAAGTTTCCTATCAGTCTCCCAAAATGTGATGATGCATGTGTGTGAAGGACTGATCTGGTTACATTGACTAATTAGAAGAACAAGTCATTCATAATGAAGGATTGGCCAAACTTAAAAAGAATCCTAAAATGTGTTGCATAGCTAGAAAACAGTGATGCTTTTCTTCCTTCTAAAATCTAACTTCATTATTTACCAAATATTAATTATTTGTGTTTATTTTCCTCCAGGTGATCTAGAGAGGTTCTGAAATCTTTTCTTTTCCAGGTCGGACCACCATCCAGTTTTTACAACCTCCGAATATCTATATTATTATCTATATTGAATCTGATTAGGGCCTCCATTTATTGTATATTTGATCACAGTACAGGACAGCAACAGTGCAGGCAGTTAAACTACCGTTGTATATTTTTGTATATAATATATTTTGTATATAGTATTGGAAATGCTTGCTAATGTTGATTTACATTTTATCCAGCCCTGCAAATCAGACATGCTATAAAGAGTAGACGGCTAAACAGCTTCTGCATGCAGCGCATATAATTTCCCACACAGGCTTTCATTTGTTTCAAAGGACAATTTCACCATGATGTTGGTGTGTTCATGTTTTGTAAATATTGTGTGTGTAACATACTTTTTTTTTTTTCCAGCTTTTCTTTATACATTTATATAATTGAACCCTGGCTGGCCAGGTGTGTGCATGGCAGAATCCCAATTAAAATATTTACAATTGTTCATAGATTTTTGTTCTCTGTGTCACTTGTTCCCACCTTAGATTTTTTTTTTAGTCTGTTCTTTTAGCTCAGGATAAAAGTCTGGGAAAATATGTAAGTATGGTGATTTAGCAAAGACTGTCAGCGGTTAAATCCCACTAACCTCAAGTTAAAGGCTTGAATCTGCTCTTTAGTTTACATTGTATTACATTACTCTTGTTTTTCAGTTTTTGCGGACATATGGTGGTCGGCATATGGTTGAGCGGCCACACTATTTTAATATCAGTCCCTACAGCTTCCAGATAGCCTTAGGATTCTGGGCATTAACATTTCATCACGGTCTCAAATTCAGCTACAGATCAAACTTTCAAGAGAAATGTCTTTCTCGAAATCTGCGGGTGTTTCCAGGAACTGAGGGAACACAGAGGAAGAGAAAGTTGCTTGTTTCAGGTCTTTGGAGGAGATGTTATCTACTAGTGTGCTTGGCATGTTCCACGCTGGGTGGAAGAAAATCTCATTTTTATGGTTCACGGGCTAAAACATACATTTTCGTCTTTCAGCATTTTCCCATGAGGGGGTGCCACAGCAGATAATCTATACATAATGTATAAAACAGGGTCAAAAACTGCTTTAACTACTTCTTCTTGGCTCATAGTTTCAGGATCTCGGGACAAATAAGACATTTTAGTCGGCGTTTAACCTGTACTCTTTGTAAAATGTTTTATCTTTCACTCAGTTCCTGCACTGTTTATCAACCCTGTTTTTAGTGTTTATTTTTTTTTTTAAATCTCAGCTTTTCAACGACTGTCAAAGAATTCTCGCCATCTTGCTGTGCCAGCATTCACACAAAGCCCAGCTTTGTGTTTTGTCGATCTCAATCAGTCAACCTCCCAGGATGCATTTCCTCTTCTTCCTGTGGACTGGCACAGATGTGTTTTGGCTCCAGTTGCTGACCGTCACCTCTTAACACACACCAATCTTCACACGCATGGAGAAACACATGAAACTGCACATTCAACTTTGAAAATATAAGAACAACGCCATTCAGACTCATTGCTTGTTACTCTGGTAAAGCTTTAAATATAGAGTTGAATGTGTTTCTGATTAAGCAATCATAAAAAAGTAAAACAACTCTTAATCACAAACCAGTTGAGACTAACAACCACATCAGCCTGCTAGAGGCGGACACGAACTCTTACAGGATGTATATCACACAAAGGAAGTATGGACCAAGATTTTAATATGCTTGCTGGATTTGGTCCAGGTTTCCTGGAAGAAGAAGGCAAGCCTCGAAGCCCTGTTAAAATTCACGTTACCTTGTTGCAGAGGCGGCCATTGGCACAGGACCCTTGTGAACTGCTTTTGTTACTTACCAGGCCTGCCAGTCAAAAAAAACAGCCATCCAGTAAGTAGGCCCTCGGACTAGTCAAATAGAGGCTTACTTTAAGCTTCATAGTTCGTCAGTCATTACTCCATCAGTCAAACAGGCAGCGAGTCTGGTCAGACAAATAACCACCCACTTAGCCAAGTCGTCCATTACTGCAGAAAGGCAGTTTTTTCAGTCAATCTACCAGGCTGTCAATCAAGGTTTACAACTCTTGGATTCTGGTTCCACATATAAAGCAATTTCTTTCCTCCTGGAATAAAAAGCTTATTTACTTTTTAAACAAGCATTAAGGCACGGTGTTGAGCTGTTGGCATGTGAATGCATTGACTGTAGTTACTTGCAAGAGACATAACAATTAAACTTGGAGCCTAGTGGCAGGTGGAGAAAGAAGCTAAAACTCAATCTCCCTCTGGAGGTTACAGAGACCGTACGTTTTTGTAAACTACTTGAGCTGAAACTTGATTGCCAAGTGCAAGTTCACCATTTGGTGACAGTAAAATAGAAGTTAAGTTCCAGCATTGACTGAAGCAAACATAACAATGTTCAGTCATAACAATCTTCCTTACTATTTAGTAAAAATGTTGGCATGTCATATTGATCATAAGTAGAAAATGCTTTTAAAACAACAGTCACCTTATTTTCGTGAATGAATTCAATAAATGAACAATAAAAAACATTGATCATCTGTCTGTGGATCAGAGGTTAAACGATTGATGAAGGTACTGTGAAAAACAGTGAAATGTTCAGTCATCTGTAACTATTTGTAGCTAATGCAATATTCGTATAAAATGCAATCAACTCATAATGAATACTTCTAAAAAAAAAATTGTTGCTGCCCTGCGATGGACTCTTGGACTGTTGACCTCATTGACCTTAGCTCAATACAATCTTTACCCTTTGAGTGGAGCCCCCACAGAGTTGGAGGGTGTTGTCTCTACTTCATCTGGCACACTTTTTAGCGAGCCCCTATACGTGAATGCTTCAGTGAATCTTCATCAGAGCCAAAGCCCTCACCATGTGTTCAGTCTCGAACAGAATTAAACTCTAGTCACCCTACTTTTTGTCTAAACTTCGCTCTTGTACTCATACCTGTCATCTCACAAGTCTTTAAATATTGCTAGTTGCAGGCCCGGGACACTTAATCCTTAACTGTGAGGGGAAATGTAGGTCTTTTCATAGTAAATGAATAAATAGTCCCGGCTAGTATTTGTGTAAGACTAACATACCCTCATGTTGCCAGTTTTAGCGATAAAACCTTTTTGATTGTGTGTGTTGGTCAGTAAAATACAGAAATGTCAAGTGGACGTAGTAATTATGAGGGTTTTTGAGATATGTTTGAAATTTTGGGTACAGCTGGTCATGCCTGAAACACACCGGTGTGTAAATTGTGTGTATTTATGTATGCATACAATTCTGTGGACAGATGTGTAGTTGTGCTGGTGCACAAGTGAGGTACTTTCTAAATATGACTTGTACAATCATTCTCATGTCTTCATCGGCGGTTAACTCCTGGGTGGACACACACCATGCATGTGGGCTAACAATCACTGCGGGACGGGAAAAGAAGCAGTGTGTGTGTGTGTGTGTGTGTGTGTGTGTGTGTGTGTGGTTGGACTTCCTCCTCTCAGTCTTCAACCACTCATAGATATAGACATTATTATTTTAACATAGTTAGCAGCTGTGTTTTGGTGCTGAAACATGGTAATCATCTCCCTGCTGTGGGATTTTCTGTCGGTTGAGGCGTATTTATAAATGTGGACTTTTTCACTCTACTTTCTCATGACACAACGCAGACCTTGGGGATTCTTGTATCTGGTTAATTCTCGTATGTGTTCATTTTACGGTAACAGGATCATTCTCATGTGACACAGCTGCTCAATGGTAACGAGTTTTGGAGTTGAAAAAACTGAAATATGGACGGTGATGGAATGAGCATTACCTGCTTCATTTAGTTCTGATCTGGCGACACCTCATGAAAAGAGATTAAAAGCAGAAGGCATACCGGCCCTCTGTCCTCATGTTAACCTCACGCTAAATATAATTGCAATTGCAATTTTGTACCATATATTTCTGACTTCTGAATTTGAGTAGTACACAAGTTTGATGTGTATGAAACTCCCACATTTTGAGTTGTTATCCAAATTTGTAAATAATTAACGTCTAGTATGTTTTTGCTCAAGTTAAGAAACACTTAAAAAATTGTTATACCACATATACAAGCCTTCTTTTTATACATAATATCAATCATATATTTTTTGCACGTGTAAGAAGCATTTAAATATACATCAAATATATGAAGACATTTCTGGGTTTTTCATTTTACCTTTTAAAGAAGAAAGGAAAATATTAAACTGGAAGATAAAGTGTCTCAATAGTTAATCTCAATAACATTTTTATGGCCACCCACAATTCAACATTCTGCTGGAATCTAAAACGTTTCTTCACACATGACCATAAGGTAAATGGACTTCACATATATAGCATCTTTAAACTGCATGAGCAGCCACAAAGCACTTTACATAGTCCATCACATTCACCCACACACCAATGGAGGCTGCAGCCATGCAAGTCACCGTCACTCCAATGGGAGCAGTTTGGGATTCAGTGACTTGCCCTAAGGACACTTTGGCATGTGGACAGGTGGAGATGGGAATTGAACCTGTCCTGCACCCTTTCGATTGGGAGACGACCGCTCAACCAACCGAGCCATGCCACCCCGGACGATATGAAGACTTATGATGCCACATGGGACTCAAACAATATCCTCAGTCACATCGTTCACCCGGACCAGCTTTAATGTACACTCTCTCTTTCTTCATCTCTGTGTTAATCATTTTCCCATCTTTATATGTTACAGTTTGACTTTAGTGTCCTATTGTCTTACCATCATAATTAAGTCATTTGAAAAGACATGCTTCAACGGACACTTTAAAAGTTTGACCTTTTTTATTCACTCCCATACTTTCCTACATACAATCAAATCCATTGAAATCAAGTTTTTAGTCTGCATAGCATTTATGGGCTACACTTGTAAGAGGTCTCGCCTCAGAATAAGAATATTGATGGTTTGAGTCCAGCTCTCAGGAGCCTTTCTATGTGAACTTTGTATTGTCTCTCATTTGGGTGTTTGTGTGTGTGGATTTCTCCAGTTTTTCTCACAATTCAGAAATATGTGACTGACATTAAGTAGGCATTCTTAGTTGTGGCCGTTGACTCTGAACAGGATAAAGAGTTATAGAAAATGTGTCGACAGAGATTGATTGTTTTCTATTAGATTGTACTTGCTGTTTGCTATGAAAGAACTCTCCAAATAATTTTTTCAAATGTGCTCAATAGTTTTGAAAAAATATAAAATAAAAATGGCTCAGTGGTGGACCTACAGAAGGTTATAGATGTGGACTTGGAATTGGAAGTTCACAGGTTCAAATCCCACCGCTGACAGGTCACCATTGTGTTCACCGCTGTGGGCTCCCTGAGCACGACCTTTGACCCCAATTGCGTCTAACATGCAGAGATCAATAAATTAAAAATGGCTTTGCCCGGGTTGAGTTTCCCTGTTCTGCCTCTGCCTGACTGTGTGTTCTCCAGGATCTCCAGCTTTCCTCCACAATCCAAACACAACTGTTTGGTTATTTATGGAATCCAGATTGACCACGGGTGTGAATATACAGAGGCATCTAAAAAGATTTGAATTTCAATGAAAAGTTGATCATTTGCCATTTATTTCCACGCTGATGGCATATTATCTAAACCTTCTATTGAGAAAAATCTCGATTAAAATATTTTTAATAACATATATACTACATATTATAAACAATCAAGCGGATATCCCACTTGTGTATGCAATAAATGTAAGAGTTGGACCTCCCAGTGTTTATGATGGAAAAGGAAATGTGAACTCTGTGCTTCAGTACTGTGTGGAGTGCAAACCTTTCCTGATAAGTGTGGCTCCAGCTACCTGCAATTCTATTTGGGATCAAATGTGTGCAGAAGCAGGATGGATGGACGGTTGAGTGGCCAGGATGCCAGACTGTTAGGTCATCGGGTTCAAATCTTTCTGTGGTCATGAGAGTCTCTGGATTGCGTCCTTGAGCAAGTCTCTTAACCACATGGGAGGCAAGCGGTGTTGTGTTGTATATTTTATCAGATGGTCTTTTTGGAGAGAAGCGTCTCATAAAAGATGCTGTAAAGCCAATCCAGGCATCGTTAATATCTGTCTAGGAATCAGAACGAGACAAATAGACAAATAGAAAAACCGTGGTGCGTTTGCAGAGAAACGGTAATACAGGATTTGCTTTGGAACATCTAAAAGAGCTCTATTCATGCATACACACTCACTCTTACACACCCATTCAATAAGTAGAATAGAATATTGCACTGACATTGAAGTTTTACATTAAGGCAGGGTTATTAACCATTGACTCAGAGCTCGTAACAAGCTTTAATGTCGATATTATCACAAATACTAAATATTTTCAATTAATAAAGCATGACCAAAATCATAAAGCTTTGCAATAATACAGTTTGTTATTCTACAGGGTATCATTCCAATCTCTTACACAAAGATGAATAATCCCCCAAACTTATCAAAGTTTGTTCTCAAAGGACCTTGAATGTCCTTCTAAAATCCCTCTCAATTCTATGCAATAGCAAAGAATTATCAGACATTTCTCGTTTGCTAAATATACATCTTTGGACACCTATTTACTTTAGCGAAATCAGTATCCTGTAAGGAGTGAGATGAGTGTTTTCATTTCACATTTACAGAGAAAAAGAACTCACTGCCAAAGCTCGGCCCACACTGCCAGAAAGTGAGTGGGTGACGACAGGTGACAGAAATATGGATGAGAATGACACATCATTCATTCAGGTAGTTCCTGCACTTCCTCCACAAACACGTACACTGGGCTGCTTGGAGTAACAGCTCTGACTTCAAAGCAGGTAACTGGTCAGAAATCTTGCCTCACGTCTGGCACCGCCTCCTCTGTTTTGCTTGTGTTGCTTTAAATACGCCATGGTTTAAGCCTGGGAGCTGCCCACTGTACAAAAGTCTCTTCAACCATAATGTGATATGAGATTCCAGATGTACAGTATAATATCTAGAACCTAAAGACACTTCATTCTAAGTCCCTTCTCGTTCAGCTTGAAAGCAGGTTGAGGATGACAGATTCTGACTTGGCTGGAGCTCCACACCTCCCACCCACCAAACACACTCACATAGACATACTGATCCAAACTCAAACCGTGAGCTCGCCATGTTTCCTTCTGCCCGTGTTTTGTTGGTAACCTTCACGCAGACCTCCAGTCCCAGCAGAGTGTGGCGGAGGGTCACTGTTCCCACAGTCCCACAAGAGTCACAGACTTTCTTCTTACCCCCCCTCAAGTCTTTGCTGTTGATCCCCTCCTCTTCCAAAGCAAAAATTTTCCATTTGCACCAAAAATAGTTGTCTTGACTGCTCGCCATGCTTGTCTGGTGCCCTCCTGTCGCCTATGGTGGGCTAAGTACACACTTAGATTGCTAATGGTAATGAAATTCAGTATTTTGTTGTTGTTTCATTCTCTGTGACTAAAGACCGTTCAGTTTTTAAAGTGAAAGCCCTGTGAGAGAACAGAAATGTAAAAAGATTAAAATAATACTGAGCGCTATGGTCGTTGCGGCATGTTGGCAAGAAAAGATGAGAGAAATGGACATGGACATCATTTTCAATGTTACTATACATTACTATACATGTATTCAAAAAAAAACAATGAATTATCTTATAAAAAGCTAATGTTATGGTTTAAGGACTGTATGATCAAACAGATGTCTTTGGGTTTTAGGGTTCTCAAAAATGTTTCATATGTTAAGACTATAGATTTAAACCTGAAAATCAAATAATCCAGTGCACCAAAAGATTATAACGAAATATATGTATATGTATTTTCAATTTTTTTTTTTTTTCTTAAGTAAATAGTTCTATTAGATTTCAGTTAAAGGCTTTTCACACTGGTGGACATTAGTGTCAGATGTGAGAATTGGCTGCAATTTCTCTTTTGACAAGCCAGCAAATTTTACCAACTGGACCTTCAGAGTATTCTTTGTATGAATATGATTTGTTTGTCCCCATGGAAACATGTCGAAACAGCAACAACAAATCCAACCCCACCCCCACCCCAAAAAAAACAAAAACATCTGCTGTTAAAGAATTTAACAGCACACACACAAAATCAGTACCTAATTGGAAATAATTAAAAGCTGTCTTCTTATATAAGAATATTTCTAACCCCTTCCTGTCCATTTCACCCTGAGCTCTTTGTATATGATATTGTGGTCTGACCGCACAGCGTAGGCAGTTGAAATTTGTCTCCCATGTGATGACACAAGAATTCATCCAAACCCTCCAGTATGTTTGTACAGCTACCTAGTTTTGGATTTGAGACGTCAGTAAACAGGTATAAATGCTACAAATAGAATCTATAGCCACTTAAGAATATAGTCTTGAAGGAGGGCGGCCTGTTCCCGAGCCTGCGTCAGCACTGACCTTTTTACTGTTTGCTAAAGGGATTTAATTTCACCTCTACCTCTCTGGCTTTTACTCTTTTTTTTTTTTTTTTTCAACAGTCACACTTAAGCCATCTGAGGAGCATAAAATGGCAGTTTTGTCCAGGAAGGAAACGCTTTAATAGTTCAGTCATGGGCCAAGTGATATCGCGGATACAAGGAAATGTCTGATATTAGTTTGCAAAGTGGTTATAGGTTCTGTATCTCTCCAAACATCACATCAGAAGAGGAGGCATACCTTAAAATGTCATGCATGCATTGTAACATTTCATTGGGGAGTCAGGAGGTGAAGAACAGCACAGACCGTGAACTCACTGAAACAACGTTTCACAGTTCAATTCCTTGTTACAGTAACTCTTTACTCTGCCTTTTGCCTTTTCCTGATTTGAACCATTGCTAAAACATATTTGCACTCATGCCCCCACTGGCTGTTTACAAACTATAAATAACATTTGCTGATGTTGGACATCACATCTTCTCAGTTTCTACTATTCATTGTCAGTGGAATAGTTTTGGCCCCGTATAGCAACATTGCCCTCTGCTGGTAAGACAGACCAAATGAGACTCTCACTTACGGTTTATAATGAGTGCCATTCATAGACAGCAGCATTGAAGTGGGGATCAGGAGGTCAGCATGTGTGAAAATCTCAGTGCTGTATTGCTTTGGCAGTCAGGAGACAGCAAAGAGGAAATGTGCAGATTGAGCACGACACTGCTTTTACAACAAAGCTGAACAAACAGCAGCTTTCTTTTTTTTTTACATCACCGAGGGTATTATCTGAAACCATTCAAGTTATAAGAAAGCAGGTTAAAATATCCACCATGTTTGCTTTTGACCCTGCTCCTCTTCAGATTTCTTCAATGAAATGTCCATTTTATGGATCATTAAAGGGGGAAAAAAAGCAATTTGTGTGTGTGTGTGTGTGTGTGTGTGTGTGTGTGTGTGTGTGTGTGTGTGTGTGTGTGTGTGTGCGTGTGCGTGTATGTGTTATATGACACACTCTGATTTAGTGTAATTCTCTTTTACCAATGTTGCAGATTGAAAAGTTTTGTCAATACTATTCCAATACAGAAAAAAAAAAAATTAGTCCCAGTTAAACTTCGAAGTGTAGAGGGAGAAATCCAGGTCAAACAAACACGCTGAAAGTTATTCCTGTGTGAGGCGATCCTCAATCACAGTAGGTATGCAGGAATGTGACGTGGTGACGCGAGGGTAAAACTGACTCTGACCTCTTGGTGGGATAATGTATGGGAATACCTTTTTGCTGTAGTTATTCCACTTCCATGTGATCACCTGTGATCCTTTATTTATTTATTTATTTTTATATAAACAAAAGAAAACATTTGGATGTTCCATAAAATTTGAATATTTCATTGCTCTTAAAAATTTGCAAAACATTCAATTCCACATTGGGGTGTTATTGTGGCCATTTGCTATTGAAGTAATTTAAACAAGTCATTTTATTGGTTTGATGGGAAGGGTTGGCTAAACTCCTCAAATCAGAAATAGTGGGTTGAATATAATCAATTTCAGATGTAATAGTTCATCGGACCTACACACTTTAACATTAAAGTATTTGTTTCCAACTTGCTGACGGTAAATAAAGAAAAAAACCTGTTCCAGCTGGGTGAGAAAACCAAAACAAAAAAACTTGTTAAAGTGCCAGTAGAATGATGTTTCCCACAAACTGAAAACAACTCATGTTTACTTCTGTCCATTGTTTTCCAGCGCTCGGTGCATTTTTCCCCTTGTGACTTCCCATTGTCATCTCCGACTGCTGGCACTCAAGCAAGCACAGAGGAACGTTCCAAGGTTTCACAACCGGTTTCCTCTGTCGGTACAATGAGCACGCGAGTGACAGTTTGAGTGTTGCTGCTGCCGAGACCGAACATCACCCATTACCCATGATGCACTGTGGGAAAGGTAACACCCTCTTTTCTTTACCTGGAAGAAACAAGGAACACGGCGGCTTGCCTGGGGAGGAAGCAAAGCTGAGAGAGACCAGAGGAGGACGTCTTCTTGTCAAAACTCGGTCCCAGTCTTTCTCCTATGTGGACTCTTATGGACAACTTCAGGACTCTTTTATGGATACTTAGTTTGTTTTCCTCCACCTTTTCAGAGAAGGTGTAAGTGAGAGAAGTGGGACTGTCAGAGGAAAAGGAGGAGCTCCAGGATTCTCCATGTAAGGACTGCAGCTCCCTTCATATGGTAAATAGAGGGTCACATGGGACAATAGACTTGAAGCAGTAAGGGGTGGAGGGGGGGAAAGGGAGGGAAAGGAGACAAAAGTAAGGAGACACACTGGGGAAGACTTTGGCCTGCTGCATGTGCAGGAGGCGGCACTTTTACCCTGAGCTTAGAGGACTGAACTGAGAAGGAGAAAGGAAACCAAATATATGGACCCAAAGCAATTTTAATGGCTCCAGCAGAACCTTGAAAGGAATCTAACCCTTTCTAACTTTCCTCCTTTGGATTCCTTCCTGCTCTTCTTTGTGGAGGTGAAAGTCCAGAGACAAGTGCAAGCGTCATCAACAGACTCCTCTTCTTTCAGTTTATTCTTCTTTTTTTTTTTCCCCCTCAGTTGAAAAAACAAAGATGCCCACCAACTTCACTGTGGTGCCGGTGGGGGATGTCGGCGATGGTGAAGCGGAGGCCGGAGGAAGCAAACCTGTGAGTCTTGACCAGATCTTCAGAGAGGAAAAGGATGCAGACACTTCACAAGGACCTGACTCGGGTAACTGCATACTCAAATAAACTTAATCAAGTTTGACACACCTCCACATGTTGGGTTTATTTTTTTTGTGTGTGTGTGTGTGTGTGGAGGGGGGGGGGGGGGGGGGGGGAATAGGTGTGCATCATTGATTTAACACGTAGAAACACAAGCATGCTGACACTGAACAAGTTAAGGCGAGGGCGTGCTTCAGATACACGAAGGCACACTGGCAGTTTTCAGGAGTTCAGCCGGCTGGAACTTGGCAGGCAGACGCGTGTGGCAGAAGGGAGAGCCCCGGAGCTGTTTTTACTTTGATTGTTGGTTGGGACTCTTGGATTTCTCATGACCTGCAGGACTGCAGTGTATTTAACAATGATCCCATCTCGAAGCGAAGCTCGGCGAAGAGAGAGGTTGTGAAGAGTTCAAATGTGCATTCTATACAAAGGTTCGAATACGCAAAAGTTAAAGGCCCGACATATTAGATAATCTTCAACAGAGCACAGGAAAAATGAGTTTTAACCAACGAAACTTCACCATCAATCAACTACAACTTCAATTTCAACTTGTTTTTTATGACAGTTTACCAACAATTCTATTACCGGAAGTAATCATTTTTTATGAAGTAGATGTTTGTAAGCCAGGAAATTAATTTAGAATTAATTGTATTCAGAACAGTTATTTGGTGTTCATATGTGGACCAATGTCAATCTGTGTGGGGTTTGCATCTCCTGCCTTGGCCTGCTTGGTTTCCTACAGGGGGGCTGTCTTCCTCCCACCATCCATAGTGATGTTTGTCAGGATCGGTGGCGACTTCCAATAAGTTAAAGATGTGAACGAGTGTGTCTTTATGCCTCTCTGGGCAGGACTGAGATCAGCTGGGATCGACTCTAGTTTGAATAAAGATGACCAAGAGGAAGAAAGATATACTCTGAAATACTGTGTATTCATCACAATTCTCCCCATAATGGTCAATTTAGAAACTATTGGGGGGAAAAAGTATTTTCAGAATTTCAGTTCAATAGCAACCTCACCATGGCCAAGACCGAAATGTATTTTAGTGCAGGCAGCAAGGTGAAGAATTATGTTTTGGCATTAAACATAACCTTTTATTGTATTGGTGATGCTGGAAAAATAATGTGCAGTATAAAAGTTTTAAGCCTACTAGTTCCACAAGGTGACCTTAGGATGAGGAAGTTAAATCCAGGTTTTTCATTAACAGGCAGTTAATGAGCCGGCTGTGTGTCCCTGCTACATCAGTGTAAGTTATTAACCCCTGAGGTTGCTGACGCTTCTGCCGAAATACACGTGGGTTCTTTCACGTTCACACTCATTGCACACTCTGTGGTGATCTGTATGGACATGTACAGTTCAGGATTACATTTCATCAGCCACATGCAACCTTTGAATTTAGCAATCTTGGAGTCGTTGGTGCCGTTTTATCCGCGCTGTTACCTATAAACCATATAAAAGAGTTTGTCCATGCAGAGTTTATTAAAATAGTTTGTAACTGGTCTGGTGGATGTGTTCGCAATGTGAACCTCAGTGTTGACTGATGGACTTTATGAAGGTTTCATATTGTTCCAGACTTTATTGTCTTAATGAGTCGATGTCTGTCTGGCTTTTTGTAACATAATTATAAATGAATGAGCAAATTCTTGAAAACAAAGATAATTGGTCCAGAGTTTCAATAACATTAAACATTTTGATTTGAGTTTAAAAGTGAAGCAAATACAATAAACAATGTTGTGTTTTTTTGTTGTTTTTTTTCAAGCACAAAATGGTCTCCATTGCTTGATCCCACTATAATATTGAAGATTGTAATGTGTTGTTTTTAAATACATAATCATGGTTAAATATAAAGTACTGCACATAATAGTTATCATAATGCAACCTCAAGCATAAATTGATAAACCTCTGAATTTCAACCATTACATGTGTTTTCCAAAGATGATGATAGACCTTTAACTGCAGTAGCGAGTGCTTTCACTGCATGCTCTTGTGATCCAGGCAGAACTCAGGAGGACACAGACGGTCTGTACAAAGTGCTGATTCCACCAGATACAATCTGCAGAAATTATATTTTTCCGACGCGGTGTCCTGTGACCGACTTTCTGCTTGTGACACGGTTTCAAATCGACAGTAAAACATAATACCTATACATCACTGTTTCCAAAAGGATTCTCAGAATTCCAAAGCATGTAAATGTGGACATAATGGAGTGTAAAAGGCTTTCAGAAGTAAATGGACTTTTTTTGTGTGTTTGAATATCACAATTGATAGAGACACTATTTCACATGAAAAGAGACATTGCACATTGTTCACATGTTAGTTTGGCATTGTGTAAATGCTGAAAATAACCATCAGTGTGAATCCTTAAAGCCAGATATCACCTTCATGTGAATGTGAAGTTTCGTTTGCCTATAAAAACGAAAAGGGTTTGACTTTGTCTCAGCTGGATGTGCTGTGTATGCATTCCATTCTTTTTAATTATTCATGTAATCTTGCAGTTACAAACTACTTTTGTCAATGTCCTCATTGTCATGTTTATGAAGGATGCCAAAGAGGGTACAATGCACGCATAAATTACGTAATTGATTTGTGTCTTATCTTTAGAAATGGGTTTTTAAGTGCATTATAAAACCAATATTTATTTCTAATGACTGATTGTTTGAGGTAGAAGAATAATAATAAATGTAATGGGATCAGATCAAAATCTATAAAAAAGGCTGTGATGTAACAGTGGGTATAATGGGTTTGACATTTTTAGGCCGCAAAAACTAAATGAGTCATTTTTTTAAATAAAAATTCACAAATGGACATTCAAAGTCAACTCTATCATTCAGGGTTGAGAATAATGGTTGAATCCATTGATGTGAGTCAAACGCATGAGTTTCTTACTCAATGAGTGAGAGTTGGCTGCTTTGCAATATACTATGACTACTTTGACATGGCATTCACGCCTCCTGTCATATTCAGGGCCTGAAATGAAGCAAATGCTTAACCTTTAGTGTGATGTCCCTGGTTGGGTTGTGGATAGATTGATCCACACTTAAACGACATTGAGAGGATGTTAATCATCCGCTGTGGCATTGTTTGTACCGTGTTGGCCTTGTGTGGTTGGCTAACCGCCAGGAGAAGTTGCCGTCCTGCTTGAGAAGAACATTTATTTTTAGTTTAGGCCCCTGCACTTTTCTCTATCCTGCAATGTAAACTTGTTTGCTTGAATATTCTCCAAACTACTGCAACATAGTAAGTAAAAATCATCCGAATGAGCCACAAATAGGTCCACCATTTTCACATTGGTTCTATTTGCAGGTGGCACAAGTATCTTTTTTTGTTCATTTGGGGATTTACAGGAACTACTGAAGACAATAACTGCAGAAATGCGTGAATTAAAGACATGGTTTGGCAAGAATTATTTGTTACTGAATCTAAACTAAACGTATTGTATTTGGGAAATGGAAATCTCACACTAAACACGTACAAAACCAGCACTTCAATAATATGGCAAAACACTTTGTGGAGCGCGATTCACTGCCAATAAGGCGTCACTCTTGTAAACATAGAAATGGAGACATCTGCTGGTTAACTTCGGTATTGCATAAAAACGTTTACTGCCTTTGCCTCTACTTGTTTTATTACATGTTTATTATTTCAGCTCAGCGTTAGGGAATAAGTGTTCAGTAGGTGAACATAATGTAGTGTTCCACAGCAAAACTCCTGTGCTGTATGTGCATTTTCTTTTTGTACCTTTTCTTTTTATAGGAGAGCTCAACGTTTACATTGACAACGCAGTTTAAATAGAAAGGAGGAAAAACTGGGAATGTCGGAATGAAGCACATCGACATGGGAATGAACCCTTTACTAAATTATAAATATCAATCTATTGGACCTTTTTTGAACCACTATAGCTTTTGCGTTGTGATAAAAGGGGCCGCATCTCATTTATTTTGATCTTGAAAGTGGATATCAACACTTGACTGCAGTACTGAGCATACGTGTCAGTGTGCCCATGCTTCTTCTCTGTCATAATACCTCAGTATGTGTGTGGATGTGTGAGTGACCTTCAGTCTCTGAGTATGAGGCACGGCCATGCTTAACCATCAATTAAAGGCAGGTTTGCTTGTATATAATTACTGTCTTATTATTGTTTTCATCCTACATGTTGAATACTGATTGTTTTGTATCACTGAGGTGAACATCAGAAAGTTTTCCAACTTCGAGTGTCGAAGTGACAAGAATATATACAACATGGCACGAGGTTTTCATCTTTCATTCATATGCTTTTTGTGTATAGAAATTCTATTTGTTTAAATTCATTTGTTTCTGTCCCTGTAACTGCGTTGGCATAGAGACACTCTGCCGAGATTATATAGGTCAATATCCATTATATTCCCATTAAAAAGAGTCCAGGCAATTAATTCTCACCTGAGTTAAAATCCTGACCCCTGCAAATATATTGGAAAATTAAGGTAGTTATTCTAATTATAAAGCCCAAGAGTTTTACTCCGAGTTTCCCTGATGTCTTTACCTGCTGTGTGCGTTAACTACTTTAGTGACTTTAACAAATTGGTTTGACAAACTACACTTTTTTGCAATGTTTACGCTGTCATGTGCACCGATTTCCATCTCATCTTTGTGATCCTTGCACTCCTGTTCGTCAGCGTGTTCTTTAAAGAAGAGCCAACAAGCGAGTTCCCCAGTGAGATAATACACCACATCCAGTGTGCTGAGAGATCAGGGGCAGGACGACCAGGGGCAAAAACCAACCAAAATGAAACGCAGTGTGTCAAAGACATGTTTTAATGTTACTTTAATGCTTTTGTCTTTTTAACAGGGCAACAGAGTAACGGAAGCAGATTTTAGCACAAGGCTCAACTGTAGCCAGTTTGTCTGTCGGATGTGAAAATACTGACCTCCTTTGCTCTTGAAAGTTCTTATAACGGTTTAAAAAAATAAACTTAGCGAATTACTAATGCTATACTGCAGGTTATAGCAAATGCAGAAAAAAACAAAATGTTAGTAATGTTAGTTTTGACGCTCGTCTGGTGGTTTTCACTGCATTTGGAAGCCTTCAGCACAAAGTAGTTAAGCACCATGGTTGCTTAAAAGGCCCATGTTTACATTATAGGAGCAAAACAATAAACTAGACCTTTATTGTTGAAGTATATGTACATGTCTGCAAAAATGTATTTGCAGTCGTGGAATTTGAAGAAATGTCTTTCCCATAAGTTAATCTTTTACTGTTACCCATCATGTTTCAGCATTTACATTTGAAATAACTTTCATGTTTTCTATTTATCTGACATCAATTAAAATATTCCAGGCTTCTTTATTTGTTTGTTTGTTTGTTTTCATGTCTATAATTTTAGCAAAAAACTAAAATATGGTATCTGAGAATATTTCAATATTTCACAAAATCGGATCATTTTTGTCTTATTTATTTTAAACCAGTGACATATTGAGCACATTATCATAATTTCAAACAGTTAATGTTCATGCTTGAAACCTTTTAGTTTATATGTTATGCGTAGAAATACCCCAAAACTATTTTTACACAATATTCTGATTATTTGAGATGCATCTTTAACATGCCAACTTTGAGAAGTAGTTTAGGTGAATTTTTTTCTAGTTTCAAGATAATAATTGAAAGTTATTGTAACAGTTGCAAAACTACAGCTTCATTTTGGTGTTTGAAATCTGTTGTATGTCGTGCATGCTGCACCCATTTGTCATTATTTCCACTTCAGGTTGGGGATATGATAAGGAAAGAAAAGAAGCAGAGACGTCACTGCAGCCATCCACATCATGGCATGATTCACTTAAAAGCTCTGCAACTTCTGCACGCAAATTAAGTGTAACAGTTATATTTAGTCATACAATGAGCGACTTAATGAGTTTCTTGTTCATTGCTTAAAGAACATTTCGATGAACAGTCAGTGTTGTTGGTCTTTTATGGAAAAGACATCTGAACGATAAATCCCTTTGTTCATTTATGCATTTATTGCATAAGAGATGTATTTTAGGCCTTGGAAAAAGTATTTAAGGTCAGGCTAAACGGACACACAAATAATGTGCCAGCGTTGACATGGATGAAAGCATGTCTTGAATATCGGGTCCAGCCCGCGGTACAATTCTGTCACAATAACGCCGGACTAACTACTGCAGCTCTTAACAATAATATAATAACACTATACTGAGCGGTTAACAATAATACATGAAAGCACATTTTGTTTTCATTTTGTTTTACAAGCTGTTGTGTCCCTGTGTGTTTTGATATTTTCTATCTTGTATCCCAATAGGAGACGACAGTCGGAGGGAGTCGAGTCCGTTCATCACCTCGGACAACAGCATAGAGAACTATGACGGCAAGAACATGGCTCTGTTTGAGGTAAGACAAAATACATTTCACCAGTGTGTTTTTTGTTTGTTTTAAATTTCCAAGCTCATTATAATTATTATAGAGAACATCAATTCTCTGCAGCATACGTGGAATGTAATATGAATCCCTGCAGGATGTGAATTGATGCCACAGACATGAAAGACAAGGTGTCACAGATGTTTTGTCACATTCATTCACTGATCTCATTTATTAAAGATTTAAAAAAAATAAACATTATGCTTTTTTCATGTGGGACAACACAGTACTGGGTTTTTACCACATTCTACAGGAATGAAGCTTCTTATCTGGGGGATAGTTTCCTAAATATGTTTCTATAGATTTTGTTTGTGATTAATATAAGTAGTGAGGATTAAAAGTGTGACTTTTCAAGAGCTGTTGCCTTTCATAACTTATCAGCCAACATTGTAAAATACATCTAAACATGAGGGTAATATACATACAAGCTCAATCTTAAAAAAAGAATAAATAAAAACTAATCCCTGTCCATTTCAAGTGAGCACTATACAGCAGTTGGATCTCGAAGTGCCTGTAGAAAAATAAGCTCTGAGGTCATAAACATTTAAAAGTGAAACATCAATTGTGACGTATGTAGAAATCCACAAGTCAGGAGGCTAATGCAGTAGCAATGTGGTCGCAGCTCCAAATCCGTGGTTTGTTTCTCTGCAGGAAGAAATGGACAGTACCCCCATGGTGTCGTCTTTCCTCAACAAGCTGTCGAACTACACCAACCTGTTCCCGGGTGTATGCGAGGATGAAGAGGGAGAGGATGACGGCAGGAGGGTCGCACCAATGGTACACGTCTCTTTATTTCTGTCCACATTTCCGTAGGCATCATCTGCTTTGATTCTGAAGAGGCGTAGTTTTCCAGAAAATCAACTTTGTAACAATAAAATGTTTGCACAATGCATCAAGACTGAATCTTTCAAGGTGGACTATTTTATAGATATCCACCTTTAAATCATTAACCCGAGTTATGTCAACTTTGTGTAGCTTTTAAATAAATGAGTCTTTTTGCACAATTATTTCCAATGCTCATGATCTGACATCTTTCTGAATATTTATAAAATGCACACTCCTCTGATTATGGAAAAAGCCGCAATGCAACAAAATAAATGGGGCTTTTCAGTCCAGCAAACTTTCTGTACACATTTGAAATAACGCAGACTTTGATCGCTGGACTCGTGTCACGAGGGAAATAAAGAACAGACTGCAGTGTCAGAAAGGAAATGTACTGTTTTTTTAAAGGTCTTTCATCTTATGACATTTTCAATGAACTCATTTCAGTTTTGACCAAAAGCACAAAAGCCACGTTGTGTATTTCAGCCTACTGCAAAAGGTTCGGAGGACGTGGGAGTGGGTGATGTCTTTGGTTCACATTTGAAGACGGTCACTGTATCGCAGAGTCAATATTGAAAGGAAAGCGACAATCTGCATGAAGAAGGTTTTATATTTCATTCATCCGCAGTTTGTTCTCATGTAGAATATCGAGCTTTATGAAACATTCAATAGATACTGAATGTTCAGATGTTTCAGTGGAGTGTGGATGTATATTGGCTACCTTTTTTTTTTAGGTTTGTAAATTTCACCTGGAAGCCTTGGTTTTCCGTCTTCCAGAAGGAATAGGATATGCTTAAAAAGTCGATTATTCTTCTCCCCAAAGTATTTCTTTATGTCACACCAGGCTTGAAAACAGAACGATTCAACCATACAATCTAATGAAGGCCAAACAATCTGACCTTTCATTATACAGAAATGGCGAAGCAGTTAAAATGTAAGAATTTATTACCGAAACAAAATAGGAAAAGAAATATTGAATTGCTAAATATAAAGTTTGAATTCATGAATATTTGCCGCGAGCGCGTGAAAACAGCTCATCTCTCGGCCTCTTTGACCGGAGTCTTTAATTATTCTTTTTCTCAAACCGCTTTGCAGACATCCATGCGGATTTGACTGAAGCCCGAGCGGTCTGCACATTGGGGCCCTTTTATCATGAAACAAACAACACAACACTTCTTAACAGAAATGTTTTTATTGATCACAGAGCAGAAATTCTTTTGATTTTCCAAATGAAGAGATCCCTGGTAACAAAATAAAAAAAACGATGGCGTCAATATCAGAACAACGTTAGTCTTGATGATTTGTTTTTGCCTGAGCAATTATCCTTTTCAGGAGGAACTAGATGAAAAATGATGTCAGATGCCAAAGGTTCATGCAAGAATATATTGACAATGTATGAACTGCTACATAGAACTGGTGTTAACGATAGAAAGAACAACCGTGATGTCTACTATATTAGTGTATCGCTATACAGCTGCACTAATAATTACTCAACAGTTCAGGGTTCTTATCTAATGATGAAGCCTAGATTTATTTATTTTTTTATTGGTGTTGACATTAGTCACTGCTTTTATGGCTTCAGATATCTTATCCTATGTGGCGATGCCTTAAAGCCAAACGTGACTACATACAGGAAGAACAGAAAGGAAAGTGAAAGTGCTCCAGATGGTAAAGGTACAAATGAAGGAAACAAGGTTCTCTGCATTCCTTTATGCTTTGTAAATAGTTTGCCTATTGTGTGAAAAAAAAGAAAAGAAATTCCACTTTTCCACTGCTGGTTTGAAAAAGAGGCGATTAACCTGGAGAGGAGATCCACACCTCCAACGATGTAGGAGGTGGTGTTTGAGTGCCAGCCGAAGCTACGGAGTGTAGGTGGTTCTTGGCTCTCTGACCTTTAGTCAGTTTCCCTGGATCAGATCATGTTTGAGACCGACACGAGGAGGAACTCGTGCGCAGACCAGAGGGTTGTAAAAGTTTGTCCTTCATCGGCAAGGCAAAAGGCAGGACACACCCGGGACAGTTCCTCCAGCACGTCCAGGGCTCACTTCACACAATTAACCACAAACACTCAGTCACACCTAAAATCAAGTTACAGTAACTAAGAAAGTTCATTTTTTTAATGTTTTCAATTGTTTTGTTTTTTTACCTTCATACCCCGAATCTCATGATTTCAATCTGATTTTTTGCTTTTTTTTAAGTGAAGTGACTCTTCTGGGGTTTGCATAAATGTGAAGTCACATCCAAACCCAAGCACATAATTTAGTGATATCTCGGTACTTTAATCAACTTAGGGTTGTTGTTTTTTTTCTTCTCTTTTCCACGATATAATGTCACGTACTAGTAGTGAACAGCAGACACAGATTCTTTTTTTATTCTTTAATGGTCGGCCTTGTCATCCAGCTGGCTTTCTGAAATGGTAAGCTTCCTTTTCAAGGATGGTCTTTTCCTATTAAAAAAAAAAAGAAGTTTTTCCAAGACCCCTGTGTCTTGTAGCAGCAAAAAGTGCAAACTGTGGTGATGATACTGAGTCGTAGGCGCTATAAACAGCTGCATTTAACATTAATGAAAACAGACGAAACCCAAAAGAAAGACTATAGCCTATAAACACTCTGGAATCAGAATGGAAAAAAAAAAAAAACACCAAGAAAAACTCATTGATTTATGGTCGTCCACATTCCTAGTGGCAAAATGTATACTTGCTGCCGTCAGCAGCCATTTAAATAGGTCAATAAAGTCATTGAGAATACGCTCCAATAACAGCAATACTTGCCTCTTGTGCAGCGCCGCTGACACGAACCATTGGGAGCCTTTGGGTGAGAGACAGGAGGACCTTGGACTGTAGCTCTTTGTCGAAGCATTGATGATGCTTTCCCCTAATCCCGCCCACTTAATGATAGCTCATAGCCATGAACATCTGAAGCTGGAGTCTCAAATGAAAAGGACAGACAATGCAGAGACAGTGAGGGGGGAGAGAACGGAGACGATAAAGAGGGATACTGTAACGGAGGAGACGAGATGTGGGAGATGTGGAAATCCACGGCAGGCCCTCTGCAGCATTTAGACAGACAGCTGAGTGCAATGGAGAAAGCACAGGACAAGGCGCTCATAGGTCGGAAAATGGTACGTACTCTCTTGATTTTGTGGAAGAAGTGGAGGGTATGCAGTCTGTCCATGTAAGGTTTTGAGTTGTATTCAAGGCTGAGGACAATAGAAGAAGCCTGAATCATCAGTTTACTCCAGACACCGTATTGGTCCGTGTATAAGTCCGGGAAATGGGTCAGATAGAATCAGGTCATCTATTATTCTGAGACGAGAGATTTCTGCTCTTTTTCATGTTGCCGTTTAATTGTCAATAAAAAGTCTTCTAAATTAAGTGGGTGGTCTTATAATTGGACCACTATGTTAATACAAAAATATTTATTATTCTGCATTTATAAAACTTCTAAAACGTCCTGTAGATACAAAAAAACAACTAAGCACAATTAGTCCATCAAATCTTTTATCAGTGTTTGTGAGTTTTCAAGTATTTATCCATCAACGTGTATGTCGATATTACACAAAATGTTTTCACAAGCAACGAATTTCTTCCCTTTTTCGTTTGCAATAAACTGAAATAAAGAAAAGTCTATATTTCCGTTTTGTTCCCTCTGTTTCTCGACCCGCTGGATTTATGTCCGCGGCATGTCTACAACTGCCCGCATGTTTTCTGCTGTTAAGTGACAGCGATCCCTCCTGTTCGGGTCTCGTGCAACATAAGGCCCGTTGACCGATGGTCCCTGTAAAATGCAATGCAAATGTGCAGCTTCCCATTAATTTGAGCACTGGAACAGCATCAATTACAGGAATGCACTGTACTCCTTTCAATTTTAAGGAATTTTAAGAACTTTTAATTTTAAGGAAAAACTGCTGTCAATAGTTACCTTTGATAAACCTGTACAATACAGGGAAAACAACTTCTTTAATGCCCATCACCACTCTTTACACAGTATAATTTGCCCCCCAATTTTTTTTTTCTTTTCTTTCCATGCATCTTATTAACCTTCACCATCCTGCATGTGTTTCTCCATTTTCAGGTCCCCCAGATGGGCACGTTCATCGGGGTTTACTTGCCCTGTATGCAGAACATCCTGGGTGTGATTCTCTTTCTGCGTCTCACCTGGATTGTTGGTACAGCAGGAATCTTGGGATCTTTCGCCATCGTCTTCATGTGCTGCATCTGTGTGAGTGACCGAAATCCTCAGACGGCGGAACGTCTCAACTTCCCGCACGCGAGTAGAAAGAACTGCGGCGGCAAATAAAATGCGCCTAATTTCCCAACATAATCTCAAAACATGGCTTTTTTTTTTTTTGGCTACTGTGTATGATGACGAAAAAAAGTTCAAGAAATTCCCTCCGAGCCATCGTTTTAGACTAACGGAACAATGTCGCGTCTGCGGCCGGGTGTGAAGTTTACAGTGTGGTAAATAAACTGGAGTTCCATCAATACTGTCTTTTTTTTTTTTTTTTTTTTAATTTATGGCGGCATGAGCGTTAATCTCTGTGTCCTCGCTTCGAGGAGCGAGTCCTCAAAATAGGCAGAAAATTTGTGTCTCATTTTCAACCACAGTTCCTACGTCAGTAGGTCCAGATGGCAAAACAGAGGAAGGACTGTTTAAAGAGCGTGAACTTAAATGCTCAGCGCTCATGTGACATGATAAGCGAAAATGGCACACAGCATCCTAACACAATGTATAATCGCCCTGCCGGGAACTTCACACCAGTGACATGAAGAAACGTGTGTGATGCTCACTGGTGGCTGTTACGTCCTCTTGATTAGTATTTTGGGGAATTCAAGTGGCCGATTGCATCGGTGCAAACTGATCGTCAAACATATTGAGTAAATTTAAAGTAAAACAGAATTAAAGGCAGTGACTTCACTTTCATGAAGTTCTATTTGCAAATCGATTACATGTCAAATATCAACATTTTAAAAGTACCTTTTTACAGTTTTAGTTTGGAAGAAGCAGGTTTTACTCCTCCACTGACAGTATTTTCTTTTTGTCATGCAGACTTTGCTCACGGCCATTTCAATGAGTGCCATAGCAACCAATGGCGTTGTCCCAGGTATGTTAATATTTACTGTGTTTAATCTTAATTTACCTCTGCTATATATTACGTCTTAAAATTTTAGTCCGATACACCAGAGTCTTACCAGTTTTAATTCAAGGACACATAATTTAAAAATAAATAAATGCTAGTAGCCTTTTGTGATCATAACAGTTTGTTTTAACTACACAAAGAAGCAAACAAAGACTCTGCAAAAACACAAACTCCATTAGTTCAATAACATTTTGCAAAAAAAGAATCAGAAATTATGTGTTTTTTTTAGTACGGCATGACGTGAAAATACTTAAATCTGGTGTGTGCCTTAACACAAGAGAAAACACATTTATAATAGATAAATAGGCGAGTTATTAAAAGATTCTCAGTCATTGATACACAGTTGTTTTACAATTTAGAACATTGAACGAGTTGTTTGAATATAGTTTTTTATGATAATAAGTTTTATGCACCTAACAATACAGTATGTGTTCACCGACGTTCAGTAGTTTGACCAGGAATTGCTCTCCCTGCAGCCGGTGGCTCGTACTACATGATCTCCAGATCTTTGGGTCCAGAGTTCGGAGGAGCGGTGGGTCTCTGTTTCTACCTGGGAACCACCTTCGCCGGGTCCCTGTACATACTGGGAACCATAGAGATCCTGCTGGTATGTCACACAGGATTTCAGACTCATCGGGAGTGTCCTGTGGCGCAACGTCATTGTCTCATGTCACTGTTTCGCTGTCTGCCTGCGTCCAGATCTACATTGTCCCAACAGCCACAGTGTTCAAAGGCAGCAATAGTGACGCAATGTCCAACAACATGCGCGTCTACGGGACGTGCTGCCTCCTCCTGATGGCACTAGTTGTATTTGTGGGGGTGAAGTGAGTGTTCTCTCACACACACACACACACACACGCACACACACACGCACACGCACACACACACACGCACACGCACACGCACCAGCATAGAGGCTGACCGTTATTTCCCTTTCTCTCTGCAGGTATGTGAACAAACTGGCTCTCGTGTTTTTGTCTTGTGTGATTCTTTCCATCATGGCCACTTATGCCGGAGTCATCAAGACGCTTATCGAGCCGCCAGAGTTCAGGTGAGTGACACCGATTCATTGCGCTACAGATGAGACGTTAATCAGCTGTCTGTCCAGACAGCCACAGATTGCAGGTGGATGTTTATTTATTAGCTTTTTGGTGAACTGAGCCTTATTAACCTTGGTTATATTTCAACTTTTTATTATTATTTTTGTACACATGTAAATAGTAAAAAAAAAAAAATTGTAGGATCAAAAATAGATGAATATAGATGTGATAGTGGTGATAAAGGAATATTTTTCATAAAACACACTTCGCCTGTTTCTACTTATTGACATCCTATCGCCAAGTTTATAGTCATGGACAGTTGAACTCGTTTCAGAAAATAAAGCGAAATGAATTTTAAATGTCCCAATGCAGTCTCAAAAAAAGCTTTGACGTGTGAAAAGTTCATGATTATTCCAGTCCGCTTGGTGAAAACATTTTTTGGCTTTGATTCACAGCAGCACGTATTTATTCAGTGCATAAAAATGTTCCGATGATTTATTAGGCATTGCTTAAAAACTGCAACCACCTAAAGCCATAGTCTTTGTCCCTCTGCCCCATCTCATCCGCAGTGTTTGTCTGTTGGGGAATCGCTCTTTGAAGAATGAAAACTTTGAAATATGCGCAAAAATCGTGTATATCAAAAACACAACAGTTGCCACTCAGCTCAGTAGCCACTTCTGTAACAGCCAGTATCCCAACGCAACATGTGACGAGTACTACATGTTAAACAACTTCACGGAAATACAAGCCATACCTGGGCTGCTGAGTGGAGTTATCAAAGGTGAGGAAGGTTCACTTGTACGGTAAATTGTCTCTTGAACTCCAAACATGCTCTCTTAAGAGATGATGATGATGATGATGATGATGATGATGATGTTTTTCTGCTTTTTCTTCAGACAACTTGTGGGGCGACTACGGTCCAGCTGGTATGGTGATCGAGAAGAAAAGCCAGCCTTCAGTTTCACCCGAGGAACTGCCTGAAGAATTCAATGACATTTATGTCCTCAATGACATTGCGACCTACTTTACGCTGCTGGTGGGAATATACTTCCCCTCTGTCACAGGTAGATTATTTAAGTAAAGCAAGAATATATATATATATATATATATATATATATATATATATATATATATATATATATATATATATATATATATATATATGTGTGTGTGTGTGTGTGTGTGTGTGTGTGTGTGTGTGTGTGTGTATATATATATATATATATGTGTGTGTGTGTGTGTGTATATATATATATATATATATATATACACATTTTCAGTGTTTTCTTTTATAAAATGACTCTTTAACACAAAAGTAGGATCAGTTAACAAAGTAACGTGATTAAGCTGTTTCGTTATAAGACGTATGTATGTATTAGTTTTTACTAATTAGTTTTACTCCATGACAAACGTATTTGTGTTTAAGGTTCATTAGAGACTCTAAATTGCCCGTATTAGTGAACGAGTGTGTGACTGTGTGTCCTGTGTGCAGCAAACCGCAACCTGGATAAAGTAGTGCAAAGATGGATATATATATATACTTATTTTGATTCTAGATACCGTGCGATCATACTAAATCACTCAATACTTTTGAAACAACTTGAGTAAAATTCATCTTTGTGTGTGTTTCATATCAGGGATCATGGCTGGATCCAACAGATCTGGTGATCTCAGAGATGCACAAAAGTCCATCCCAACAGGAACGATATTGGCAATCCTCACCACCTCTTTCATCTGTATCCTCCAGCACAAACATTAGAAGTCAATTCTTTATTCAGAGGGACTTGGAGAGACACTGATTGTATTTCTCAAATCAATTTTTAGTTTTGTGTCTTACGTTGTTGATATTTTCCGTCTAAACTTCACGGCCAGACATCTCCTGTGTCGTCTTGTTTGGAGCCTGTATTGAAGGAGTGGTGCTGAGAGACAAGTAAGCAAATACAGTTTGTTCATTTCTGATGAATTGTATGACGACTCTTTGAAAGTATCTATCTTAAATGATTATGATTTTCTTTTTTTTTTTTCTTTTCTTTTTTTTATGGGAGGGGGAAGGTATACAAAATAAAACGGCAGAATGTGCTTTCATTACAAATCCTGGCCTAATTAGTGTGCATGTCTGGGGATTTTCCAGGTTTGGTTTCTCAGTAAAGAAGAATCCAGTCATCGGTGTTCTGGCCTGGCCATCTCCTTGGGTGATTGTGATCGGCTCGTTTTTCTCCTGCTGTGGGGCAGGGCTCCAGAGCCTCACCGGGGCCCCCCGCCTGCTGCAGGCCATCGCCCGTGATGGCATCATCCCCTTCTTACAGGTTAGGCTTTCAAAGACTCCCTTTTTTTTTTAAAGATACGAATGAGTCATCGTGGCGTGGCTTCTCTGATTCCTCTTTCATAAAATGTAACAGAGTTTATCAAATAAAATCTACTCTTTGCTGGTCATTTATTATAATTGAATATGATTTAGTTTACAATCAATGGACCTTTATACAATGCTATTCATGCTGGTTCATGTAATTCAAAGTGATTCACAGATGAATGGGGAGATAATGAAAAGTTAAAAAAAAAAAAGGGTGGGGGTGGGGGTGGGGGTGGGGGGGAGACATTAATTATACGAGATTGACTGGATTAATCTCAATTTCATGGCTGGTGAATATTTTCTGTAAATATACTGAAAAAGTCCCGGAGCCAGTTTGGCGACTGACAGATGGTGTCGGTGTTCCGCTTTGCTGCATCAGTGGCAAGATGGAAGCAAATGTGTGTTTTTTTTTTTTAATTAAGTGTAATGAAGCTTGAAATATATTTAACAATATAAGTAAATTGATAAAATACTGAAAATAATCAAGTTAAAAAACGTGAATGTCAAATAAACACACAGTGAATAAGTATTTACCAAATCATAAGAATATCAATTGATATAGCGAAATGAACTATTGTGACAAAATAAATGTAACACACATTACTGCTCCACTCAAAAAAATTTGATTAATATTGACAACATGTTTTATGGGTTTGGTTCTTTTCCAATGTATCTAAATGTGTTATTCTTGTATCAAATGTTGTTTTTCCTTATGACATTAATCATTCACATTTGGTATCGCTTATTAAATTACTTAACTATAAAATCACACGCACAATAGTTTCACACTCAATCACAACAGGACAAAAGCCAGAGAGACGTTCGGCTGTAAAGTAAAACATAATAGAACATATTATTGCTTTTGATTGCAAAAATCCAGATTTATTTATGTTGGAATAAGGCCTTTTTTTTTTTTTCCCTTTATGATTGTCTCTCTCAGGTGTTTGGTCATGGGAAGGCGAACGGTGAACCCACCTGGGCTCTGTTGCTGACGGTGGGCATCTGTGAGATAGGAATCCTCATTGCTTCTCTGGACGATGTGGCCCCCATCCTCTCCATGTGTGTGGAAATGCCTCTCAGCGTGTTGTCTTTCATGCTAAAACGAGTATTTTTCTTCTTATTATTGTTATTATTTCTTATCCGCTTAGGTTTTTCCTCATGTGCTACCTGTTTGTCAACCTGGCCTGTGCTGTTCAGACTTTGCTGCGTGCTCCGAACTGGAGACCTCGCTTTAAGTTTTATCACTGGTGAGAATGTGTTTTAAATAACTCTGCAAACATTTCTTCATATATTTATTTTGGGTTGTTCAACAGTCTGTGTTTTTGTGTGTGCTTTAGGACGCTGTCCTTCTTGGGGATGAGTCTTTGTCTGTCCCTCATGTTCATCTGCTCCTGGTACTATGCCCTGGTTGCCATCGTGATTGCTGGCTGTATCTACAAATACATTGAATATAGAGGGTGAGTCTTGGGGTTTACTGCTGAAGCAATGCATTACTGATCGTATTATAGCAACAAACAAAAAAAGCCACAGGAAGTATAAACTCATCCTTGATATTACGTGGCTATAAGGAAAGCAATGCCTGCCTTTCATTTTCAGGGCAGTGAAGGAATGGGGAGATGGGATCAGAGGTCTGTCTTTAAATGCAGCGCGTTACGCTCTCATCCATCTGGAGGAAACTCCACTGCACACCAAAAACTGGAGGTGAGTGCAGCGGCTCTCCTCGGGCGACCTCAGGACTTTTCATAGCCCGTTCACACGTATTTGGAACATTTTGAAACTAAAACGATGAGTGGAAGTGCAGGAGACCTGATTTGCCTCACAGAAAGAAGTACCCAGCTCGAGCCTCAGCTGGGGGAGTATTTTTGGGGAGGCGCATGTTTTCCATGTGTCTGTGTTAGCTTTTTCATTGTACTCTCGTTTTAAGTTATTCTGAATAGTTAAAAGGTGTAACTGTATGTTAGAGTCGGTCTCTCTGTTTTTCCCCAATGTTAGCAGGGACAGATCCTTGTCTGAGAAAAATTATTATGAAATGCAAAAAAAAAAAAAAAAAAAGGTAGATTTTTGTTTATTTGTTTTACATAACTGTTAGTGAAGTTGTGGGTTTGCACAAACCTGCACCATGAAAACAATGTAAAATTTAATTTTTCGGTTAATTATACTCGAACTATTTTTGTTCTGATTTATTGTGCTTTATTTATTCATTTATTCAACCAGGTAAGCCACTAAAAACAAATGATTTTTACAATGGCAGCATGGCAAAAGGGGCCTTTTCAGAGAGAGGAAAGAATACAGTTATAAAATTGGGAAATATAGTGTCTCAACATTGGAAGATTTTATAATATGTGATTTTCTTTTTCTTTGACCACCGAACACACAAAATAAAAAAAGTGAGACATAGCGTTGAGAAGATACTCACTTTTTTTTTACTTAACATTGGGCTTTAATGTAGTTGTTTATTTTTCTTTTGCTACAGTCAAAGCTTTTAGATGCTTACAGTACTCATAACCACATCCATTATGGAAATGTAAGGTTTTTGCAGTGTTATTAGAACCACTAGTCATTAGATATGACTTATCATTTGGTAAAATAAAGGGGGGGGGGGGGGGCCCTGACATTTTGGTTTGCAGTATAAATAAATCATTCATTGTAAATGTTAATCAAAATAAATAATGTGCATTTCATCCGCGCTTTGCTTAATTTTTCTCTGCCTGTCTCTGCGGGTCCTCAGGCCTCAGCTGTTGGTGTTGTGTAAACTGGACTCGGAGCTGGAGGTGAAACACCCTCGTCTCTTGTCCTTCACCTCACAGCTCAAAGCGGGAAAGGGACTGACCATCGTCTGTTCGGTCCTGGAAGGAACCTTCATGACCCGCGGGGAGGACGCCAAGACCGCAGAGCAGGTTTCTCACTTTCTTCTGTCGCTTCCCCCCGGTGGATGCTCTGCCAACGAAAAAAGGCCATCAGCATTAAAAATATGCATGATGATTTTATCTTGGTGACCTTTTCTTTGTATTTACTCGCACTCAGTTCTGCGGCTTAGTTTTGCCTCATGTCTGACAGTAATTTATAGTTGCCATTTAAATCATCGACACACGTTACTGAAGCATGCGGGCCACATTTAATACGGTCAAGCAGTCAATCAGTCTTTATTTATGTTGCAATTGTCTGACAGGAAATGTGGCTCAAAGTGCTTTACAAGACACTAAAAGCTAAACAACAAAACAAAATACACAGAATTATACTCAACTTCCAGAGACTTGCCTTCTAATTCTGTTGTGACTCTGCACAATCACAGTTTTCTCTACTTTCCAATGATCTTTCCAGCCAATGACACATGAATAATCTTTGCAATTTGCCGAAGTTAATTTAAATCCACTTCAAAAATTTGTCATGGTACATCTGTCGTTGTAGTAATCTAAATTCTCTCTACATTCTGATGCAACTATACTACTTATGATGCTTCAGCTCATACAGACGTACAGTTACACCTAAATCAAATTAAGTTGGGACACCTGTAATAATAGTATATATAATAATAATGCTCCAATTTAGAAATGTATTCACGTTCACCTTGGTTTCTAACCTCTCATGTCAGGTTTTCTATTTAGTCACTTCAAGTGCTTCAATTCAAATAAACAGACAAACAACAAAAGGCCAGTTCAGATTTTCTGCACAGTTCAGCATCTTTTCTCACAACTTGCCCTTTCTCTGTTTTCTGCCTGCAGAATCTGAAAGCGGCCCTGGCTACAGAGCGGACCAAAGGTTTTTCCCATGTTGTGGTGTCGTCCAACTTACGGGACGGCTTCTCCATATTAATCCAGTCAGCAGGACTGGGAGGAATGAAACACAACACTGTCCTGATGGCCTGGCCAGCAGGCTGGAAACAAGCCCGGGACTCCACCGCAAGGAGGAACTTCATAGGTAAATTACACCGGCAAGAAGAGTGGGGCAAGATGAAGTCAAGCAAGTTTAAAAATAAAAGAATTAAAAAATATATATATATATATTTTTACTTCAAAGGATGCAACAATTAAGTAATGCTATGTAATTGTGTTATGTTCTGAACAAGAAGCTCTCTGAAGCTCATTTCATGAGAACACATGTTCCTGTTATGTGCTGCCGGCAGGGTTTCCCCCACAATCATTGTTTTTTTTGTTGCCACGCATCAAATGTGCTTGATGTTCGTTCCAGTTTTTACAACCAAGATTTTCTACTGTCATAGATCCTCAATTGAAAGATTTATTGGAACCAATGTGATGCTACTTCATGAAACATTCATGATCCAAAAGTGATCAATCCCAACTTTATAATACTCATATAAATAATGTTATTAGGTTCTCACATTTGTAATTCAAGTTTTTAGATGAATCGTCAATTAAATTGATTTACGTGTATGTTTTTCCATGCAAAATAAGTAGTATATATAAAGCCTTGAATTTCTTAAAGATCATATGAAAGATGAAAAAGGATGAAAAAGGTAAAGAATAGCTTCATCGATGACGCTCAGTCGCACTGCGTTCACTATGTGTCTCACCAGAGACGGTGAGAGAGACAACCTCAGCACATCAGGCCCTGCTGGTCGCCAAGAACATCGATCATTTCCCTGGGAATCAGGAGCGTCTGACCGACGGGACTATTGACGTGTGGTGGATCGTGCACGATGGCGGACTCCTCATGCTGTTGCCTTTTTTAATCAGCCTGCACAAGGTGTGTGTGTGTGTGTGTGTGTGTGTGCGTGCGTGCGTACGTGTGTTCTTTGTGTATGCAGTTAAAAATGTTAAGGCCTCGACTAAAATGTCTTTATTGTCAATTGAATTCAGTTAAACTCTGAATTTTGAAACTTGGTCATCACGCCCTAGTTAATTTTTTTATTTTAAATAATTTTTTTACAGTGGAAGCCTCAGCTCTGTGTTTGACTCATTCTGGCCAGAGATGAGTGCTAATAAACGAACTTTAACACATGATTAACAAGAGATTTTATGCAAGAGCTGTTTATATCTTTAAACCTCAAGCACCATTTTCACACAAAGGACTGTTGTCTGGCTCTTTTCCTATAAAACATCTAATTTTAGCCAGGAAATAAGATTTCAGTGGATATTCGGGGTGCAGATGTGTCCTTCCCTACTGAGCATAATAATGTGAAAATATGCTATAACACTTAAGTGTCAGGCTGCTTATTATATTTCTCTGTAGGTGTGGAGGAAGTGCAGAATGCGCATCTTCACGGTGGCCCAGCTGGATGACAACTCCATCCAGATGAAGAAAGACCTGCAGATGTTTATCTACAATCTACGTCTGGATGCAATAGTGGAGGTGGTGGAGATGGTGAGTCTCTTGTTTTGAACAGATTTGCTTGGACGGTGCTTCGCTCTGTGTGTCTGCAGCTGTTGACTCTTTGAGCGCAAAACTGTTGTCGCCTCCGCAGCACGACAGTGACATCTCAGCCTTCACCTATGAGAAGACGCTGGTGATGGAGCAGAGAACCGAAATGCTGAAACAGATGCAGCTGTCACGCACTGAGAGGGAGCGAGAGGTACGATCGCACACTCTTGATTGTCATGGGGAGCTTTGGCACGTTGCGATGCATTAGGAAGCATTACTTGTGCAATGCTGTGTATATTTTTTTAATAGCATTTCTGACTAATACTTGGTTTGTTAACAATGTTTAATATGATGAGCCACAAATATTTTCTATTTCAGACCATTAAGGTCCAACAACTCGACGTACGAGTACCACTACATCTAAAGTTGAGACACTTGAGACAATTATTTTGTCCCTCAAATATCATACAAGATATCCAACAAATAATAGCAGAGACTCCACAGGTTCTAACATTATCAGGGTGTGTCATTTTCCAGCTTTGGTCCACTGACAGAAAGAGGAATAAAACTCTTTTAAGTTTCGGACCCAAAGAAAAAGGTCTATCATACCTTCAGTATCTGTTCTGCCCTTGTTGACCTTTGAACTTTTCCCCCAATCTTGTGCCGTGATTGGCGCCGCTCAGATTCAGAGCATCACAGATGTGTCACGTGGCTCCATTAAGAGGAAGAAGTGTTACCGTGTTGAAGCCCCGCCCCTCAACATTCAGTCCATACCCGAGGATGAGGTAGTCGCCAATCGACCATGGTGCCATGACTCCACCTATTCATCACACCATTTGTCCTCAACCATGCTAATCCATTCACACCAACCGCGGTGCTTCACACGGCTCTGTCAGCGGAAGCTGAGCCGACTCGGCCGGTATGGTTCGGGTTCTGTTGACGGTGTCCTCCTCATTTGAATTTAACTCCACTCGCGGGTGTTGCTGTCCTCCCTTCTCACCGTCTCCCGACCATGTCGTCGACAAAGACCTCAAAAACCGGCAGCCGCCACAAGAGGGAAACAAATTCACTCACTGAGTGGCTTTTTAAATGTGGCCTACAATCCCAGTGGTACAGCAGAGGTCTGCGTGAGACTCGGCGTGGTTTCTTTTTCCATTCATTTCAATTCCAGTACTAACCATGTATTCTCTAAACTAACCACAGTGTGGTCTTTCACCCGTCCAGGTCCGACAATACGTAGTTTCATGCTGTTTGTTTGTCTCAGACGTCTCATTTTAATGTTGTGAACTCATTCAAGACTGAGCAGAGCCTTTTGCTCGCAGAGTGGAAGGTTTTTGCTACTGACATTCTTCTTTTTTTCCACTAAGATACACACAAAAAGTAAGAAAATTTGTGTTTGATAGATATTTCTTTTTAACCTTTCTACTGTGGCTTTGGCCGAGAAGATTTGGCAATGAGCATTCTTAACTCTTCTGCTCATCCCACAAATGTTTGTTCCCTACAACTGTGGCACCATTCAATAGGAAAATAAACAAGCTTTCGGATTATAGAAGATTTTCTGCCGAGAAGCATTGTTACGACAAGAAAATAATCTATCAAACACATATTTCCATACTCGTTTTGCCACAAAGCTTTTTTGTTTTTTCACAATTTTACTCTGAAAAGCTGTATAACTGAGTTACCAGGTAAGAGGTAAAACGGGTACTGTATATATGTATATGTTAATTAAGTTTATATCAATGTTTTTGTCTTTATTGGTCATGATCGTCACTCAACAGGATTGGAAGTGCAGCGTCTTTATTTGTAGAGCCTAAATTTAGCGACGCAGGTATTGCTTGTCGCGCTCCTATCATTCATTATTATAACGCTGCTTCCCTCAGTCAATCATGCTTGTGATGTTTGTTGACGTTTACTTCAATCTTTGGTGTGATGCAGCCACGCACAGCATTGAAACTAAGCGTATGTTAGTTAGAAAACTGTGAAAAATGGTCGACTCATCCTTTGCTCAGGCCCAGCTGATCCATGACAGGAACACAGCGTCTCACACTTTGATGGCTGACAAAGCAACTGGAGCGCCACCAGACCGGGTCCACATGACCTGGACCAAAGAAAAACTGTTCCACGAGAAGAACAAACAAAGAGAAAGCATGGGGAACGTCAAAGACATGTTTAATATGAGACCGTAAGTACATACAGCTTCGATTTGAGTCCGAAAACGTCGTCTAAGAATGCAAGAAGAATGGACGTTACCCAATGTGATACATGGTCCTAATATTTATCATAAAGTGGTCAAATGTCTTGTTTCCAACAAATGTTATGTCATGGTTATCTGGTGAACAGAATGTGAATTAGGGTGAAACGCACTTTCAGTTTTGAGCGTCTAATGTTCAGTAAGTGTATTTGTAAGTTATCACTTTATGCGTATTTGGTCATTTTATGAGTATTGGTAATGCAGTAGTAATCTGAGATGATTTGCAAACCAAGTAATTGTACATTAATCCAGTCCCTTATTTTTATACCGCCAGTTTGTTCTTATAAATACTCCACTGAAATCTGAAACTAAAGCTCCAATTTTGAGTATTGATGTTTTTCTGTTGTTTTTTTGCTCCCCTCCCCAGAGAGTATGAAAGTCTGTAAGTTGTCTTTAATTACTTGTTTGCATGTGCATGAACTCCTTATGCTTGTGAAATTCATTCCTCTGATGGCTTTCTGGTTTGAAACTAACCCTAGTTTGTACAACCTAACCCTTCATACTGCTTCATACTTGCATTGGATATTGCATACTAAGATAATTCGTTGAAAATGTTTAACCCTGAAGTGACGCTCAAGGATACGTCACTTCATGGCAGTTATCCAATCAAATCATTTACAAAGTGGCATAAAACTGACAAATCACAAATTTTTTCCGATATCCAGATTTAAAAAAAAAAAATCTCCTAACATGACATGTAAGGAGCTGTTACATTATTGAGTACTACTGTCCTACAAGACTGTGGGTTATTCACAATAATGTACACACTAACGTATTGAGTGTATGCAGCAGTTTCCAGTATACAATGCATTTGTCAAGCCGAGTTTATCACATTTTTAACCTTTTTATGCATCAATCATGTAAAGTGTCTCAATAATTAGCACCACTATTGTTCATATATTGTATCTGTCCTATGTTTAGAGGAACGTTACACAAGTTACCAAATATGTTCACGACCTCAATAAAAGGTTAACTGAGGCGCTGGGTGATAATCACACATTATAAAAGCTGCATGCAAATCCATTACCCCTCATTGTTTGATCCCTGGAAGTGGCTGCTTTGTCCCGTCATAGTTTTAATTGAAATAATTTTTTCATCCCTGACTTCATGTAGCAACCAGTCGAATGTACGGAGGATGCACACAGCAGTGAAGCTCAATGAGGTGCTGGTCAAGAAATCCCACAATGCACAGCTGGTTTTGCTCAACATGCCAGGCCCGCCAAAGAACAAGAAAGGAGATGAGAACTGTATCCTTCTCAAAACACAACTCCAGACACACTCACAGATTAAATATTAGACACATTCTCAAGCGTAACGCAAAGTTTGAACCTATTCTATCGTGTATCTTGTTTAATTTCCAGGTTTTGCAAAGCCAAGCACCACTTGCAGTTGTGCCTTTAACTCGATCCTTTCTCTCAGATATGGAGTTCCTGGAGGTTTTAATGGAAGGCCTTGACCGTGTCCTGTTGGTCCGAGGCGGAGGTCGGGAGGTCATCACTATCTACTCCTAGCACCAAGATGGTTCAGGGTATTTGGAAGGGGCACTTGGCGGACGTACGGTACAACCACGGAAACCAAGAGGGCAAGGCTGGGGGAACGACTTCGTCTCGCACGAACGCCTCCCCCCGCAACGTCGGGAGGAAAGAAACTAGAGTGCCACTTGACATTTGGGAGAACCACAGTTTCTATGAAGAAGAGGGGCTTGTTGCTGCCGTGCGGCCGGAGCACAATGCACTGCCTGGCGAGTACAGGGAGCTCACATCCTGTCCCGCTGTGGTTCCCCCGTCCCGACACATGTCTACATGGCCGCACTGCAAAAATGCTCTTTCATCACTGTGTTTGGACACCTGTTGGAGGAGAGTACTCACTGATGGCTCGTGGCTGCCAAGAAGATCCCCAGTTTCGCTGAAAAATGCAAATATTTTTAATACCAGTGTTGGTAATGTAAATGTCATCAGAATTGATCGAAATTCTGACTTTGGATGACAGTGGAAGATGTTTGTGCTTTTAAGATAAATACTTTTTCTTAATATTAGTCAGTTAAAATTACCATGTGCCGGTATTACCTATAATCAGTAGTTTAGATGCTCCTGTAATTTGGTTATGGCTGAAAATATAGAAGTGCCACGTGTGATCGTCACAGAAAGTGAAAATGCTGCAGATTATTAGTATCTTAGTCACAAACATTAGTTTTTATAATTCACTAAGTGCTTGTCCAGAGACTTACAGTTCAGAATTTTTTTCTATTAACCATTTGTTTTCTGGTATATCAGGGTCACCTCTGTCTCCAGAAGCCATTATTGCAATTTTTCAACTATGTGTAGAGTTATTTGTAATGAGACGTTATTTTCTGAAAAAGGAATGCACATTAAAATATTCCTTACTTTCTTTAACTCTGAAACGTTCATTTATTGGACTTTGAGTGTGAAGAAACTTGGTTCAAGTGAATGACTTTGAATTATAGAAGTATCCAAAACAGATCTTTACCGTCCTCATATTGATGACTTTTGTTTGTGTGTGTTTTCTTAGTTTTTACGAGTTATTGAACTGCCCTTGAGAGTGTAAAAGAAAGTAGATCTCTACAATTACCTTATGTGATCAGAATGGTGTCATACAGTATGTCCCACGTAGTTAAAAATATGACAAAAGTTCCTAATTGTGAAAGTTACCCCTAATAAACGTAGTAAAATTACATATCTAGTTACAGACTCTCTGCTGGATTGCTAGTAAGTCATTTTTTGGGCTTTAAACACAACTCCAAGCAAATGGGGAACCAAATACCAAAATCCATTTCCACAATGTATTGGAGAGATAAACCTATTACGAGGTGGAATAGGCTGTGAAATGTTTAAGATCCACTGTATTAGAGAGTAAACGGCTCCCAGTCAGTCAAGTGATCGAAACCTTGAAATCGCAGAGGATCGTTATCTCCTATCTAATCTCAAAGATCAGTTTTGAAGGCAAAGTGGCATCAAAGTGAAGTGACAGACATGCCATTATAACAGCAGCGGTGTTCAGTCCCGGTCGAGGAAGTCTGCTGTTTCAACACCTCTAAATCTGATCAATGTGAGATTATCTGTGGAAAGCCTCTGAGCAGCATTTGTAATATGCAGGACCTCCCGCAGCAGAATTTACTGTTTAAAAATGAGCGTTAATCCAAGGGGATTAAATCACTGATTTTATAAATGAAGTATTTTACAATAAAAAGTTGTTTTTGTGAATGACGGCCTGCATGATGAGTTCATCCACAGTGACAAATGTTTGCGAGGACTTTGAAGAAACCTCCCATAACACGACACGAAACATGGATCTACAGACACGCACACACAAAAGCCCGGAAATGTCAAAGCAGGGACTTGGTATGCAAAGGAAATGAAGCTGAAAGGGTGGTGGCGTGTTTTCTGATTAATTTCGACTCATTAGTCTGTTGTTTGTACTGCTGGACTATTTTGAAATTACAGCCAAGGTTACGCCTACAGATTTATTTATTTTTGGTTTTTATTCATTTCATCTGATGAAACTAATCGGTTTTCTGCTGCAATAGACTCTGGGTGGCATATTCTTATCTGATTTAATGGCTATTGTCTGTCCTACGTAGAAGAGTTTGTTGACATATGTTGCATAACTGGTCTGTGCTCAGTGTCCAAAAATCAATTTAATCCTAAAAACAGCATTGTCTCTCGAGTCACAAAAGAACAAAGGCAATCTTGGAGCAGCGGTAAGAAAGCTCTATGAAAACTTGGCCCCGGATAAATGGCTTCCTGTTTGTCCCGGAGAGTGGTTAGCTGGGTCAGCACGCAGGAAACAACAAAAACCTACCCGGTCTGATGCTCGGATCACTTTTTGAAATCCATCTCTGCTGCACTGCCTGTTGTTTTCAATCTGTGCTCTTTGCTGGGGTTTAAAGTGCAGTCAGTGCTTCAGAACGATTCAGGGGTTTTTATGTCATTTGACACTTTATTGTTTCCCCAGTGGGAATCACGTCTGCTTGTTAGCGTCCACTTAAAAATACACAATGACCACAAGTGTCTCTGTGAAAAACACAGAGGGGAGAAATTGATGGGTGCACGGAGGCTTCAGCCTTGGAAATGTGGGCTGTATTATGATCCAAAAACCTTTATGCAGCTTCTAACTTGTTGCATTTGTTTTTTCTTAGGCCTCAAACAAGCTGCACGAGAGACATCTGCAAAAAAAGAAATGAAGGTATCTTTGTGCATAAGCTTTGCAAATTAGTAAAATAAATGCACAACTTGAGGTGACTTGAGGACAATCTTCACTTGAACCCTTAAGTTGAAAAATGTGTTTTCACTCTGCATGGAAGCTCAGGTAGCAACAGACATGAGGCCACAACCACAGTAGCCCTTGTTCAAGCCACAGCTTGTCATACTGACTCACCAAATACAAAATGCTTATTATAGCTTGTAAACTGCTGATATTGTAATATACAATGCCACTCATCCAATCTGATACCAAGAATTATTATAGATGGTATAAATGGTATTGACATATGAGTGACTGTCATTAGTTTTTGATTACATTTGGGGGGGGGGGGGGGGGCTGAGGAAGAGAATATAATATATTAAAGGGGAGAAGATGGGGCAATCTTTCTTTCTCTTTATTTTTTCATTCTTTCATTCTTTCCTTCTTTCTTTCTCTCTCTCAGAGTCATTAACATTCCAGCATCTACTAATAGTTGGGTGTTAACGTCATAAGATGGATTCTTTTTGCCATTCCTGTTGACCCGATTCACTCTGGAAGCTTTGTTTATTTTGGCTTTGGAGAGAATTATGAAAATGGTGTTTGTTTCTTCACCTGGCAGCGCTCATTTCTAAATTGTACGATCATAAAACAACTTGCGTAAAGTGTTTTATATTATGTCTCTACCTATTTAATTTAAGAGGGATACACTCTCTTGACATGATGTTGAGCCTGAGGCCATGCCGACTAATCTGATGATTGGTCGCTTCCCACAATCACTTCAACTTCGCCTATCACCCGAGCTTACAAACAGCCTGAAGGTGTTATTTTTAAACATTGGCAAACAGAAGATACCAACTTAAAGTCACTCAGTCCATTTTTATTGGACGAGTGGCTTATTAAAAGAAGACGAACAATTATTTGGTGAAACAAAAGAAATATCAGACACTTGGACAATTGAGGAGAATTCTTCAAGTTCTCTGATCTTCATTACATTTTTAAATTCAGATCCAGGAAAGCCAGAAAAGAGGATATGGAGGTAGTTGGCGTAACAGTATAGGGGCAGGAATAGACAAATTAAAAAAAAGCCTCTATAGCAACACAGTCAAAATATGAATAATACTGATCTAAAAGCTTTTTTTCCACATTTCCATACAAGGAGTATAGGATAGACATTTTTTATAAATTTAAATATACATTCCTGTCATTTCACATCTGATATAACTTGTAGCTTATGGTTCACAACTAATGCTGGAAAGGGTTGAGAAGTGTTGCAAATACTGTGTACATGTCTGCACTATTGTATACACAACTATCAGCACGGTCTGGGTCAGTGTAACGATTCATTCACTCATGAAGGTCAGACAGTTGGACAAAGACGTTCTATAAAATGAATTTTACTGGTTGTTGAAAGAAATATCTTCACAATAACGCTGTTGACTAAAGATAGAAACAACATAAGATGATTTGGTACACACAAGGCATTACCGTTGACCTCATTCAATATTTGCCCTAAATCCACATGTCTCTTGATTTTCCAGTTTTTAAAACAATAATCACACAATTTTGCAGGATTACAATTGTCTGTTTTGTTTCTGATGTTTCCTACAATTACTGACTTTTTACATTGAAAAAGCAAAGAAAAAAAGAAAAAAAGAAAAAAAAATATCAAAGAAGCTATTTATGTCTTATTTGATTATTCCTCATTGACCTCCTGCAGACCCGTCTGGGACAACCAAAGGGCCACATGTGGCCCTCAGACTGCACAATGCTGAGATCTGGACTGATTTTATTGGTCCAGACAGTTGAACATATTTAGTTATACTGTCTGAAACACCGACTGTGTTCACAAATTGGAACACTATTCCTCCAGATAACAGGAGTTCAGTGAAACATAAAACGTTTTGCACAGAAAGGCGGTATTCTCGTGTTTATGAATTAACAAATCAAAATCTCTTGCTTATTTGACATGAAGACGATGGATCAAGTCATTTTGTCTTACTGGTTGATCCTGTGGGCGAAATATCCTGAAGTTGACATCGGTTGTTTACGCCGTGGGTTAATGGGACTTCCAATGATTACAGGGTGGGTGCGTAATGCAACCTGAATGGGACATGGGATGGTCAGCAAATCTTGGCCTCGGGGGCCACCTGACAAGTCAAACCAACTGTGGTATTTGCGTTTGGTTTTATTTCATTCACCGGGAGCATTTTTGGAATTCTTACAACCTTAAAATCTATTAAACATTTAATATCAATGATAGTTATCACAATATCAAAGTAGATCAGAAACGCATGCTGATATGGAAGATATATTCAAACTAATCATAACTTTAAATGAAAATGCCCAATAAATTGTCACAGGTAAAATAAAATGGTCTGAAGCAGCAGGTTAGGAGAGAGGGTCTACTGAGTGAGTTGGAGGGGTTTTTTTGAGTTGTTTTTTTTTACCTCTTCATGGAGTCAAATTTCCGAACTGTGTGGGTCCTGAGAGCCACTGAGCTCAGAACTGAGAGAGTCTTTGTGCAGAGAGCGAGAGAGAGAGAGAGAGAGAGAGAGAGAGAGAGAGAGAGAGAGAGAGAGAAGCGCAGTGTGGCTTCTGATCGCCACAGTCAGGCAGAGGGACCCGAGAGTTTGCTGGAGTTTCATCTCACACATGTACTTGCAGTTCACTTCCAAAGCTGGATTTTTATTCACTTACTCGATAAAATGTTTCAAGGGTAAGAAACATCAGGATTTCCTGCTTTGAAAATGGCAACATGTGGACTATTATTTTAACAAACGATTCATTCATTCATAAGCACTTGAGAAATCTCTCTTTGAGTAAACCTTAATTTTTTTTTTTTATTTCTTCTTGGTGCAAAAAAAAATGTTGTTATCCTCCAGTTGCAACGTAGGCCCTGATGAAGTATTTTTTTTCATGTTTTCATGACTATCTAGGACCTTGACAACTTTAAATGTGTGCCTGATGTGTCTCCTCAGGTGGTCTCTTGCCCTCTATCTCTGCTTGTTGTGCTGGCTGGCTTCTGCCCTGCAGGTTATAGAAGGTAAGATTCATGCAGCAGCTGCTGCTGCTGCTGCTGCTGCTGCACTGTGTCAACATTGTTTCTGTAAACAAACATCCTGCCGATGAATCTTTGAGTGGAGAGTTGAAGGGTAAAGCCATTTGCTCAAAGTGTGAATTTATGGGTATTTCCTTGTGTTGATGATAGAGACCAGCTTTACGTGAACAGTTGAAGACCTTATCTACGCTGCCGCTTCATTTAACCAGAATGTCTATGAACCTGCAGCAATATAAACGACATCGAAGTTAAATATGTGATGTTATGTACCCAATCGGTGCAAAACACAAAGTGTAACAGTCAAAGTCACTGCAGATGCTGATATTAAATGTGTTTGAAATGCCTACATTTCCAGTGACCAAGGGTTTGCTCTACTTGACTTGTTTATACAGATGAAATCATGATTACCAACATGTTTCACCCTAAATGCTGCTAACAGGGGAAAAAAGAATAGACTTAAGATTCAGTAGTTTGATTATTCACATGCAGAGATGGAAGGAAATGTGGTTGCAACTCCAGCAACAAGAGAAAGTTGTTTATAGTAATACTTCTATATCAAGTGGGAGAAATAAAATAAAGGTAAGTGTAGGTTAGTGTATATTTAAATCTACTCCTACTCTGACATCTCTTTAAAATAGAAAACAGTTCAAACCACGTGGTTCACAGCAGTCATGGCTTTCCTTTTTTGGTTCTGATGGGTCATTTTGTAATAAATGCCACTTTTCTTTCCGGGCTCGGTATGTTGGGTCAAATTAAAATGAGTTAACTCAAATGCACCTGTCGTGTCAGGCGTGATGACTAGAGATGACGCCTGTGTCCCATTTGAGTTTTTAATTGTCTTTCATCGTGATGAAATATCCCAACATTTAACCCCCTGTAGACTCTCCCACGTTGCTCTTTTTGTGCCTCCGGAGCAGCTTTCAACTGATGGTCTTATATTTTGGCGCGACGACTAAATTATCTGATGACGGCAAAAAAGTTTTTCTCACACACCCACATACGGTTCAGCCCTTCCTTCCCATTTACATTCTCACACCTCCGCTGTTGAGGTTTTCATCCAGTTACACCCCCACCCCCCACCCATGGTGAGGGTCTTCTTATACAGCTCTGCAGGAAAGTGGTTGTTTGTTTGCCAACAGACTCGGCTTCCTCTGCCCTCTTTATACTGTGTGTGTTTGTTGACGACAACTCAAACTCTGCACCAGGGTGAGAGGTGAACAGTTTGTATGGTAATGGTGCGAGGGGTTTCCTATGCCCTGCAGTGGTTGGTTGTGTGACTGACATATATGGGGGTGAGGTTGTGAGGGTGGGGTGGGGGGTGGTTTCAAACTGAACTTTGAAGTGAGACGTTGGGAGCACACCTGACCCTGCAACACAGAACCCTTGCGCCATGTCGAGTGATCTCGGACAGTCAGAACAGGACTCAACTAAATTCTATATTTTTTCTCACATTAAACACAGTAGTTGTTGGTAATGTGAAGTGCCAAAGGCGCGATGGTCCGAAAAATCTTGTGACTAAATCATATGTTAAACCCAAAGCAAAAACTACATAGTGGAGATGTTGTTATTGGCAGAGCAACACTTATTTCAGCCCCCGAACCATTAAAATGAGGCTGCAACATCTGACATCATAGAAACTCAAATGTTTAATTAGCCAGCTTTCCTAAAGACAAAATGCAAATAGGTAGAACATGTCTGTGACATTGCGTAATTATTCAGATTAGCTCAAATAAATAAGAGTGCCCCTCTGTGGAGCTCTGTTGACATACTGGCAAAACCCCATTACCAGAACCTTCCATGTGGACTTCAAGCATGTTGTGTTGGTGCAAAGATTATAAGAAGCTTGGACATCTGACTATCCCACAAAGTGGCTGAGAGCAAATTTTAATTCATCCACCGTTCAAGTTATTCTGCTTTTTTATGAATTCTCTACAGAAAAGTGGACTTGTTTCCATTTTTGAAAGTTGATTGAAATCCTCCTGCAAAATAAGAACAGAAGCAGACTTGGGTTTAGTTTGGGGGTGAATCTACACTCTCACAACAGTTTTTGGTCTTGTTGTTTTCTACATTTCCACATTACAGCCCGCTCCCACCCCCCCACCCCCCAAAAAAAAGAAAGAAAGGGAAAAAAAAACTCCACTCTCATTTCTGGCTCAAGGAACCTTCACTTTCCATTTACCGTTGGTTGAATTGCTCTGAAAGGATTCCATGTTTAGCCAATATAAATGATTGCGAGGTGAGCCCAGTAGGAGACTATTTCTGACGAGTTTCCTCTGTACAGTAAAACCGGGGGACATTATTTCACTCTTGACAATTTCGGCCTTGTTAGCGTTGACATCCTGCGTTATGACCGTATGTCATCCACAATTTTATCTGATGTCAAGAAAAGCCATACTTCTTGTTTGCTTATTCACATTCATTTGGCTCGCTCCCACCATGCACCATGAACTGTTTCCACTCCTTGACCTTATTTGGTCTCTGATGTTTTTGCATTAAAAAAAATAATAAATAAATAAAAACTCCCTTCAGCGTTTTTACGAGTCTGAAACCTGGCAAGTGAGCTGTATGAAAGATCCTGTACCTAAATGCCTTGCGTATATTAGAGGAGTGAGCGGCGTCCGGTCTGGAATGTGCTCATTCACACAGAGGGAGTTTGATTTGAACACAGTTGGGCACAATGGATCAACTGTAAAAGGTGTCATTGCTGTTTGTGTGAAACCGTCAGTTCTGTGTGGGAAATTAATGGGGGGAAGAAAAAAAATGTCCAACTGGAAACTTCAAAAGAAGAATGGGCGTTTCTCCTGGGGTCTTTGGACTTTCCGTTGAAAATTGTCTTACTTACATATTTTCCATGATTCAATGCTTGCAGAGATGATGTCGTCCTTGTTCGTTGGTTCTCATGGCATTTAGAGGAAATCTGAGAATTGCTGTGGTTGAAAATAAGGCAGGGGGGGAAAAAAAGTTGCACGGTGGCAAAGGAACTGAACCAAACGTTGTTTTCTGACGGACCTCGTCATTGTATGGGAAAAAAAACTGACTTACAGTTTTCAATGGTTGTGACGTATGAACATTAAAATATGTCTTGTGCTTGTTGTTGTTTGAGCTCCCAGTTTCCATGGTAACCATTTAAAAAGTTGGCTGTGACTCACTGTCATTGTGTGTTTGCTGGAAGTTGTCTCAGCTTTGAGGAATGAATCGTACAAAGAAAGTCTTTTACCTACTGAGGAAACGAGAAGAGGGCCTAAATGTTGTGCTTATTTTCAGGGGACATTGGGTCTTTTTTCTTTTCTTTTTTTTTTTAGATATTATTATACACCGTCATTGCCAGACCTCTACATTTTGACAGACTAAGCTCAGTTTTATGAACATTCAAAAGCTCATTGGAAAATTCAAGATGATCTTCTCTATTTGCCTTGTCTGAACTGCACCTTCAGGGAAGCTCAAATACTTGTAGGCAGTCCTTGTGTACAAGGCCAATGTCCAGAATCAGAATTGGACCGTCCACAGCGACACTTTAGTTCTCCATATATTTTTGTTATGATTTATAGAAAGCGATCAAGATCAAATTTGTTACAATACAATCATATTTTTGACTAAAGTGTGATTTTACATCACCTCGGCTATATTTTCAAACGCCGTTGCACCACAGTGACTGATGTGGACACCATGTGGACTGACTGTCCAAGCTTTGAAGATATTTGGCAAAATCAGGCACCGAAAGGGAGCAAAGAAAAACACGTATGCCATTTCCTTTTTTCACAGCAGCCAGAAGATAACAAAATGTTTTTCAAAATAAAGTGTTGTGGGTGTTGTACAAGGTTGAATTTCTTCCTGCACACGTGGTATATTATACTACATTTTTTTCAAGTTTACACACCTTTGGGCCCATTTTTACTTGACTTCATGTGGATATCGGCTGTAGTCATTCTGCCAGTGTGAGCTGGTTTAGCTCTGCTTTAGTTTCTGGTTTCTATCGAGGAGCATGTATGTAGGTAAATAACAATCTATAGTATCTCGGTGTGTAACACTCAGTCACATTTGTAGGGTAATTTAACACAGGCTGCAGATCCAAAATCTGGCTTTATCATGCACCTTAATATATGAATACATGGAGAGTTTTGTAGCTCTACTCCATTTACTATGAGGGAAACACACACTTTCATGTGCAAAGCCCACCATCGTATCCAAGAGTTGCTCACAATCAAAAACAATGTCTAGACTCTGCCCACTGTGTTTAAACGTCTGCTGAAAGCCAGTGTGGAAAGATGAAAGTGAGTTTAGAGATCCACTGAGATGGCATCAGTCGGTAATTACTTGGCAGACGGACAATAATTACCTGACCTGTGTGAGGAACACACAGGAATGCATGCAGAGCTGATTTCAGAGTCACTTTTCATTTTCTCTTTTTTTTTCTTCCTGTTCGATGTCTGTTGATCTTGTTTTTGATTAACTGATTAAAACAACGTACTATTCATCAGTTTTCTACAAGTAGCAGCACAGAGATCTCTACTGTGTTTTAATATGTTTTAATGATGCAGTCCGAAGGGGTCTTACATTTTAAACAAATCAGTTCATTGATACAGATAACATATAATCTTTAAAACCAGAAAGTAACACACACGAAAATGGAATCATAACATTTCAATATATTTCCTTCAAACCAAAAGTAAGAGACTATAAGATCACATTACAGTCATAGAATATATTGTAATATATTTTGGTCTTTTTATATATTTGTATACAATTTGCTTGCTGAGTGCAGGTAAACCTGTGGTGATGAAATGATTTCCAGTGTTGGATTAATCTTCATATTTAGTGAAAGTGATTAAAAAAAGCTGGATTTAAATGATTGATATTGACCATAAAACCTCTCAACAGACATCCTGAACCCTGATTTTCAGTAATAGACATAACTAAATATGTCTCCACTGTCCTTGTGTTTGGGATAATATTTATGGATAAAACAATATCTCATTCACAAGTTAACAAGAATTAAAACTGCGTTTGCTGTCTATGATCCACTGTGTGTTTGTGGACTGGATTGGACTGCAAACGTAAGAACTGAGAATGACTCTTATTTTTTAAGTCAAAAACAGAGCCAACACTGATTTTCATGAATCTATAACATGCACACTCATTTCATGTGGCAAAACAATCAATCACAGCTGAAACTTTGAGTTTATTCATCAATCACTTCTTTTTATTCCAATTCAGGTTGTAGTTTTTCCCGCTACTTTGATTTTTCAACCCTTCAAAAGCCTTTCGAGTTCCTCTGCATATCAGCCCCTCCTCAGACGACTCATGCTGACCTTCAGTGCCACAGCTGATTGCTTTTTGGAGATCAGATCCCTTTCCTCCACCTCGCCGACGTGATGTAGCAGTCCAGCTCGTTGCCACCTATTTGGTCTCTGTTGTGATTGTTTTTGTTCTTGTGGTTGTGGTTACTCCTGATGAGCCATAAAATGTGGACGTTAAGAAAAGACACAACAAAATCCATGTGAATCCAACTTTTTTCCACACGTTATCAGTCTCTTTTCACTTCTGAAAGTCACAGGATCTAACAGCTCAAAAGACCTGTTGTAAATTTGATTTAGTTTAATTTCTCCTATGACAAGAGGAAGATTAGCACGCTGTGTGTGGATTAAAAAACACTTCTGGGATTTGTTTGCATATAGAAATGCTCAATGGGTTTATTTTGAGAAATCATCTTGACGCTCCATCTATTTTGAATGCATTAATTACTCACAGGCACCGTTTTATTTAGTGCGTGAGACATTTTTTCCAGAAGAAAGAATTCTTAACTCATGTTGATTCCACCTGGACATTTGTTCATTCGCTCCAAAACACAAACAGAAGAAGAGTCGAGTAGGAAACAGCAGACTGTGCAACATTCGCCACATGCACTTCTGAACAATGAGGATTTTTGTGGCGGATACTCAGTGGGTGGAGGTCAATAGATGGTACTCTGCCAGAGGGACCATGGAGCAAATATGAGATAATATTTTCCTGTCACATTTTCTTTCTGAAGGTTGTCTGTCCTTCCCAATTGCACAACAATCCACATTGCAACTCGAAATACAAACAAGAAAGACGTTAAGGGCCATGTGAATATACAAGTGCAACTCAGAAACTGAAAAATGTAAAAACATTTCTGTTATATTCTCAATAGGTTTAGCTTATTATATATATTATCTCAAAGATGGAACTATTTTAGAAGCAAAAATGTTCCAATTTAGATGTATTTGTAAGCCAAAATCACAATTAAGAAAAATGTTTATTTGTTAAGAGTGTAGAAAAACATTAACAAAACAATTAACCTTTTAACTATATTGGATTTGTTTATTCAAATGAACCTTCACGAGAATGATTTATAAAGTTAGAAGTCATTTTGTCTGTTTGTTTGAGCCGTTTTGATTTACTAAATCGTTCATTTGTTTGGTCATTGATTTTAAGCTACAAGGCAATTAAACTGAAGGTTGTTGTGATATTGTGAGAGGGGCAGAATATTCTCGACACATCTTGTCTCAAAAACGCAGGGTTACCCAGAGAGAGCCACCTCCCACACCGCCACTCAGATAATCCCACTTTTTCCCTCAATCATGCAGAATCTGCTCATTTACTGTGCCTCCTTTGTGTTTCATTGACATTCGGATTGGAGGAGGAGACGAGCCAAAGCAAGAAGCTCTGTGAGCGATAGTTGCAGCTGAGCAAACATCACACACGCGGACACACACACACACACACACACACACACACACACACACACACACACACACACACACACACACACACACACACACACACACACACACACACACACACACTTTCTAATTAATGAATAAGCAGTGTGATGCAGATGTGAACAGTTCATATATAAATTGCTGTACAACCATATCAAGTTTGCACCATTTCTAAGTTTCTCTGGTTGTTTTATCAGATAAATCTATAGATACTAATTGAATATGAAGAGGAAGTGCATGAAAAACAAAAACAAACGTATTTGGCTGCTGATCTACATGCTCGTGCCCTCTGCTTGTCTCCGGATGGTTGGGGTGTATCTGAGGCGAAGTTGCTGTCGGAAGATGGGAGAGGAGGGGCGAGGGGAGGTGGTGTACGACATGATGGGGTAATGGTCATGGACACTTGCTGTAATGGAAACTGTCCCCCTGCAGATGTCCACATCTGACCCCCTCACGACTCCAAACAATGCATGCTTTGAAGAGCAATGCACTGGAGGCCTTTCAGTGTGTCATTGAGCGGCCGTGTGTGTGTGTGTGTGTGTGTGTGTGTGTGTGTGTGTGTGTGTGTGTGTGTGTGTGTGTGTGTGTGTGTGTGTGTGTGTGTGTGTGTGTGTGTGTGTGTGTGTGTGTGTGTGTTGGTGCATGTGTGTGTTTGAAGTCAAAAGTTCATCTGTAGCATTGGTGGAGTTTCTGAAGCCTGTCTGCTTCCTTTATACAGTCACATGCATAATATGATCTCAGTGTAAAACTGACCAAAACCGCATGTTTCATGATTCAGAACAAAAAAAATGTGTGTATATATTAGATATATTTCTCACAGGGTTTTTGTGTGAAAGGATTACAAAATCTCATTCAGTACAGCTGTCTTTCAATTCAATTCAATTAAAATCAGGCGACAATGGGCACGTACTGGGAGTAAGAGGTGCTTTTTGAAGCAACATGAGCAAAGAACAACAATGCTCAATGGTGTTAAATGTGAAGTTTAAAGAGCAGCGCTTGTATTTTGCGATTATTTACACAAATCCTTAAAATCTTAAGCTGAAAAAGTGGTCCAATATTACATCATTTGTTAAAACAATCTCTCACAGTAGGAAACCCAATATTAACTCATATTATCTAACTTGACTTCCAAGTTCATGTTACTAGACGTGACTATATGTTAGGTGACTACTGCATATATTTATAATGACCTATTGTATGAATACAGTAGGTCATTATAAATCATTCAACATTTGCTTCCAACTTATCATATCAGTAGAATGGAATATCTTAAATGGGAAAAGGTATATTTTTATGTATTTTTAGTTGCATTTCACACGTCATGAACTCGTCCCGGAAGAGAAACTGTATATGGCTTTGAGTAATAGTAAAACATGTTGAAAATAGAATGAAATTGTATTAATTAGAATTTCTCATCATTTCAGCAACAATAAATTATTGTGCAAAAATATATTTAGAGAAAATTCTATTCTATTCTATTCTATTCTATTCTATTCTATTCTATTCTATTCTATTCTATTCTATACAGTGGATAAACAAATAGGGGAAATGAGAGGTAAAGAATTGGGGATAGCTGCACCTTGAGTCTGAATCTCCTTCCGTACAAACACTCTATATATTTTGCAGTTGCAGTAAGACATATGCCAAATGTAGATGTAAAATTTAAAGACTACCTTAACTCGGAGGTCAAACGTCACATACGATAAAATCTTGTGCCTTCAGGGATGTTTTCTGAAAGAGGCATCGACACATGGTTAGTTTCCAACACGAGGTCTTTCGACCTCTGAGATTCACCTACACAGTGACCTTCTCTGTAAGAGTTACATCACTTAAACATGTAGGGGGGAAAAACCTTTTAAGATAATGACAGTTAAATAAACTAAATTTACTCTTGACCACATTCCTGATTTGTCTGATCAGCTGTGTCTCAAACTGGGGCTGTGTTATGTTGGCCCCATGGCTTCTGTGATGTAACTGGCTGGACGCCCGTTCCCGGGCTTCATCTTAAGGGTTTGAAGATCTGTGGAAAGATCAACACACACAGTACCACCTTACACTTCAGATATGCTTTTGAAATGAAGGATAGCTTACAGCTTGTTAAGAGTTAAACTAAAAGAAAATACTTTAGCTGACTGTCAATATCACGTGTAGAACAATTACAAACAATAATATAGGGACACCTTCCTGAACTCACTTTTGGCAACCACTGTGTAACAACCAATAATGTAATATTGACCAATAACATAATAGTTTGAATTATTGTGAATCTAATAAAGTCAATAACATAATAACTTGCTGATAATGTAATGAAATAGTGACAGATTTATTACAGTCATAACAGAGAAAGTGCTGCAAAGTGTGTATCTTTAATGAGTGAGTATGACACTCTGCCATCCTCTATACCAATGTTAGATAAGGAAACCACACTAAACCTGCAAAATACAGCTTTATTTATATATTATTGGCTGAAGGTATAACATTTAGACTTTTCAATGCTATTTTAGTCGTATAATAGGTAGTTCATTAACAAAATGTTATCACAATAATGATGCAAATATCCTATTACACTACTGACAAGTTATGACATTATGGGCTTTATTATATTTTAAAAAGGACAAAATTATTACATTATTGGCAAGTATGCCATTGGCAGCAATTACATTATCGGTTGTTACACATTGGTAACAATCAATAATACATCCATAGTCAAACAGATCATGTTCTATTGCATGTAAAAAGTGTAACTTTGGTTATTTATCCTCAGTAAGTCCAGATCCAGTTGTTGATGTGTCTTTTTCATAGGATCAAGCCAGAACTTGTATTTTCTTCTTGTCACTCACAGATCCGGACATACATGTGCTCAGATGCAACTTTCTGTCATTTATCTAGTCAACAGCAAGAAAACATCTGAGCAGGCAAAATCAGACTCTTATTGTGTACTTACCGTGCCTTTATTGAGTCTTTGGTATGTGTCTGAGTGGGCAGGTCAAGTGTTTGGGGTAATCCTGCCCAGAGGTTAAACTCTCCATCTGATAAGGTTTCTGCCTCCCACTACGTTCTTTTCTCCTCTTTTGATGTAACTCATGCAGTTCTACTGAATGTATCAGCAGAATCAGTTCAATGTCTCAAAAAGTCTAATGTGACTTTACAAAGTATATATTTCTTTTTTAATTAAAAAGCAGTATTTAAACTTTTCTTTCAAGCCAAAATTACTTAGACAAAGCTGCTCTGCAAGTTTATATGAATGACACACAGTCACCATGCCATTATAAATCTGATAATTTCTTAGTATTTATTTTTCACGCTGAGCAATCCTGCTTCAAAGTAGCTGCCGTTACTCTAGTTTTACTGCGGGGTGCCTCAAGGCTCAGTCCCTGGCCCAGCGCTATTGTAAATGTTCATTATTCTAAGATGTTTTTGTGTTTCTATTCTATCAATCCAATACGATCAGTCCAAAAAATAAAATTATTTTTTAAAAACATTAAACTAATTGTCTCAAAATCTGCGTGTAGATTTACTATCAGGAAAAAAGTCAAAACTTGCACCCACTTAAATTATTTTCCCTTTTTCTATAGCTCAGAGAATATAACTGACTGCATGTGTGAGCTGATACAAACTATCCAAACATTAATGAATTATTCATCAATACATTTATAAATTTTGATATTTTTTTGTTTGTTTGTTACTTGTAGGTTTCAGAACTGATTCAGGCATGCCAGGATGTTATCTATGATTTTTGTCTGCCACAACCAATCTACATTAGAGTCCTTTTGCTTTATTTAAATTTTTAATTTAACAGTAGGCTGTACCTGCTGATCCTTGCTGTACTTTTGTAGTATTTGTTTTCTGGTTTTAATGGCAGACTATATTCTGATGTCACTTGATTCAAACTATTAAGAAGATTACTGCTTTTCCTGCTGGTATTTTGGCCGCCATCAGCCTTGTCTGCTCTATTTTGGCCGGTGTCGTTTGAACTTACTAAGAAGACAGCTAATAGAGACTGATGGATTTAACCCATTCCCAGGCCACGCTGGCCCTTTTTGCCCGCAGGTCGTCTCCCTTTGTCTTGTCTGAGGTGGGAGCCTCAGGGAGCCTGAGGGTAAGAGAGTTTGAGCATGTATATGTGTGTGTGTGCAAGTGTGTGTCCGTGCACGTCCATCATCTTGTCTGGCATTCCTCACATTCCTCGTCTCCCACCTGCGGACTGGGACACAAAGGAGACCCGATGAGACAGACGCAGGCTGTCCCTGGGTCACCAGTGAACCTCAAGTATGTGCATGGCCAGAGCTAGTGTGTGTGTGTGTGTGTGTGTGTGTGTGTGTGTGTGTGTGTGTGTGTGTGTGTGTGTGTGTGTGTGTGTGTGTGTGTGTGTGTGCATGTTTGTGCAAAGTGTTGCTGCCCCTTAGTGATGCAGCTGTAAATTACAAGCCAGGCGAGGGACATGCCCGTGGTGGAGCTCCTGTTATAACAATAGTCTGAACTAACTGGTAAACTCCTCACCTTTTAGACAAACTAGGTTTGATTCCGGTCTTGTTTACGGGTTTATTTTGAGTATCTTATTCAAAATGTCTGTACCCCAGATTTCCACAAGTGCTGCAGTCCCTCCACTTATTTATTGTAATGAAGAAGCTTTAAAAAAATTTTTATAAAATAAAATCACTTCTGTGTAAAAATAGACAGGTTCTAAAATGTCCTTATCCATCGAGGCATCTGATTGGCTTCAATTGTTTTCAGCCACAAAGCCTCAAAAAGGCAGTCAGTATCAATAAACATAAAGAAGAAAGAGACATCAAGTCTGGATGCTTCATGTCCAAGTGTACTGAGAGGAAATAATGTTGGTATGAAGGCAAAGACTTGTCCGTAAATACTGATCTAACTGCTGCTCGCTCACTTTACTTGTTTCCATTGACAAAGGAACTCTCAACTATCAGCATTTTTATTCTTCAAAGCATTTTCTTTTTTTTTTTGGACCTAAATACATTTTTTTACACAATGCTGTAAATCGTTTTGACATTTAGTACTTTTTTTTTTAATATGCATTAATTTTTCCCGAGTCACATCCACATTTGCACTGCTGTCCTTAAACATTATGCTGACTCAACAACCAACGTAATCAGTCAAGTTATGGATGTTCCTTCCCGGCTGTGTTAGTGATGATAATAAAAGATTCAGTAAGTCACAAGTCAGTGGCCACTGTTAGTTCTGGGACCTTTTTGCAGCCTTTCTTGTTCATTCTATCCAATAAGAGCTTTACAAAAGTTCTGTGATGTTTCCTGACTAAATATGAAATGAAAACACATTGTAGGAGGAGCGGAAGAGGGAGGAGGTAGGAAGGGGAGGTGTATGAGAGAGAGGGGGAAAAAAAAGACTTTGCAACACAGGTTTCATTGACTCCTTGCTTCATGTGTTGGAGTGTCTGAAAATGTGCATGTGTGGTATATCGTTAATGAAGAACAGGCACTCTCTGTTGACCTCTGCAACTCGCCCACTCAGGTGTTTACTATGGAGTCGGTTAAGAGGACGAGTCAATAACTACCTTCTGCATCACAGTATATAATACACATGCACAAAGAAATTTTAAATATCACATAAAAAAAAAGGTTTTTAAAAGCACATTGGATGCTCTAAAATTAATTTAGTGAGTTTTATTGAAAAGAAAATGCAGCAAATAGTCTGTTTTACAGTAGAAAAAAATATTTTCACAATGTTAAAAATTTTTTCACTTGAACTGGTGGTTGACAACTGTCCACACAAACACATGGAACAGAAACGGCAAAAAACATTTAATTCTACAAGTAAGTTTTTTTTTTGTTTTTTTTTAAATTAGCACAATTATGCACCTTTAAAAATATGACTATGTTGAAATTGTATTTATTTTTCATTCAACACTGAGTAGCCTACCTGTTTGGGCTTCGAGACAAGATGTTTAATGTTTAATTCAATAGTGCTGTTTCAGAATGTACATCTTTGTACTTGAGCTAAAACAGATATTTTATAATTCTCATCATTTGAAGTTTGTCATTCTATTAGAGTTCTGGAGTGGTCCCCATTAGATGTGTGAATTCTCCAACCCATGTAGAGTATGTCACCTCTCATCTCACATGTTTCACCGTGCTTGACCAGCAGGTGGCGGCAGAGTTTCCGTGTCAATGCGTTTGTTATTTACGTTTCATCTGCAGTTATTAAACTAGAATGCATTTTGAGTTTTCCTTTCTAACTTCATTTTTTTGTATTACATCTGCACTGTACACAGATTTGTAATGACTTCATTAAAATTGGCCCTGTTAGTATTTTTAAAATGAAACATTTAGACCCAATAAGTGATTTTAAAGTGATTATAAAGGGAAACTTGATCGTACAGGCATCTTAAGTGTGGGATTTCTGCAACCCAATTGGGTTTCCTTTGATTAATTTAATGCATCCCAGTGGGATTGTTAGTGACAGTAAACCAATTAGGGTTTATTGTTAGTGTGGTTTCTAGGTAGGACAGGAAGTGAGACAGAGGTGAGGGGTGAAGGGGTTACTCCTCCCTGGAATCCAGAGGCCCTAAATGGAGGTCAGGATGGAGGCTATGGAAATGAAAATAAGATCTACAAATACTCAAAAGAGTTGTAAAGTCCATACAAGTTGTTCCTTTCTTTTTACAACTTGTTGACACCAATAACTCCAATCAAAAGGGTGCTATTCACGCTCTCATCCATTAATACATTTTTTCCCAATATTACTATTAAAACTCTTTAAAGAAAACAGTCTAATCACGTAAATGTGCCTGATGAATTGGCTGAAAAGTACTGTGTTGCTGCTTTGTGTGGACTAGATGTTTTTCTTTGAGTAACAAACAAAACCCCATTCATAAAGAAAAAAATAACTAATACAAGAAATGTTCAGTTTACCAGTTTAAAAGAGCTCTTATACTGAAACCTTTAAACTATATATTCCTGTTAAAAAAAACTATTTGTTATAAGGTTCATTTTCATCATAATTTTCATCGTTAATAAACCATTTTCTTTTCTGCAGAAACCTCTTCTATTCTCTAATTGTACAACACCAAATGAAAACCTACACAGTCAAGCATACATTAGCTATAATGTCAGATATTTATCTCAATGAGTCAAATCTAAATAAAAATAAGAGTGAACCTTAGTTGTAGGCCGTAATCTTAGAACGCCGATGCTGCTCCATGTCTGATGACTGAGTAAATGTAAAACTGAGCAAACACATTCACCACAACTATAACGATAGTACGTTGAGACACATTATTGTCATTTATGACCTGTGTAATTACAGCAACTCGGCTTAATAAGGAGTAGGATGAGCAGTTGGTGGGTTAGGGTTAACAGGCTACAACTATACCCTGCATACCAGTGATGCGGCGTATGTCTGCTTCTGTGTTGGTAGTACGTCGCAGGTGTCATTGTGGTGAAGCGTCAGTGTGTGGCCCCTGTGACTCTCTACTCCAGCCCCTCTCACTCATCCTCTTCCCATCACACCCTTTATCCCCTCATCCCTGACTAATCAAGCTGCTCCCCCAAGAGGGGTTACCTCCTTTACCCCTTCTTTGAGTCTTAAACCCATCATCTGCTCCAATAGATACTGCCCTCTGCCTTTTCTCCCACCACAATTAAGACATTACTGTGTTATGAGTAGCAGGGTTTTCTCAGGGTTTAATCATAACTAAGAGACACCAAGAAACTGCAACATAGAAAAAACTAAGACATTAAACATGCACAAGTCTCTCTTCCAGCCTAATAAAGTTGTATTTTTCTTGGTTGATTTGCAAAATTCACGTTCTGAACAACACAACCAACAAACCCTAATAATCCTCAGTTGAGCTGAAAAACCAGCACAGTAAAAACAATGTGGCTTTTATCTGAGAAATGTGGGCCATGCCTGAACTTTTCTTTTCGCTGTTCGCAGCCAATCAGATTTCCAACCATTCAAGTGACGCACTCATTTGCAGTGTGAACGGTTCTGACTGTGTGAGATCATCTGCATTATAGCCCTCGTCACTCACTTCTGACTGACAGTGATTGGCTGGATTGTTTATTTAGTGAAACTGTTCGAATGGTGTCTTCTATTCAGTCTTTGTTCAATTTAATCGCTTTCATTTTATTTTTATTTTTTTACTTTTAGAGAGGAGTCGAACCCCCAACTTCTCATACAACTCCAAGCCAGTGCAGATGAATGATGTCAAGGGCCTGACTTCACATGTCATTTTGCGTTATTTTGATCTGATCGGCTTAAAGTTTCTCTTATCAGACCGTAGTGAGTAATTCTGGTTGACAGTGATAGAATGCTATTTCTCTTTCATCATCTTATGTCGTCTATGTTCTCACTTTAGTTCACATTTAGACCATCCTTTCTGATTCATTCTGATTTGCCCATCATCTGAAAAAATAACATCTGGCTTTTATTTTTGTGTAACATTCGATTTTTTTTCTCTTCCTTCTCTTCAGACTAAGTATTAATGGAAGATGAAACCTTGAAACACATTCAAATAATTCAATAATCAATGGCCAAAGTGGTCAACTGTTTGCAGTTTCAGATGTTGTCTGTGTTTCGATGGCTTCTTACCGAGCAAAAAGTATGAAATGTTTCCAGTGTCAGCCTAAACAAACACCTTCTCCAGTGCCCCATCTTCAATGGCACTCCAGGCCCTCGCCCTGCACCTCACCAAACATTTATAGACTCGGGAGTACAACAGAACAGGCGTCCCTTTGTGATCAGCGACATGGGGGCCCCAGTTCCGGCTCCATGATCAGCGAGCTGCGGCCAAGAGAAAGTGTGTACTTCATAAATGCCTCCATTCAACTTTTCTCAATCAAAACGCTCTAGATTGTAATCAGGTGACGAACAAATGTTGTCTGTTACACATCGACATCATCTCTGTTGTAATTATCCGCCGTCAGATGCGTTTTCAGGAGATGCTCATTTACAGATACCAAAGCGACAGCACCTTGTGAAACTAAACAACATTTATGAAATCCAACCTTTCCTTCTTCGTGCTGATTCTTGCAGTGGTTAAGTTGCCTGTCAGACGCTGACAATATTGTTTATAAAGAGCAAAGCAAAGAGTCACTGACAGCTGCGTGGATCAGTGAGAGTCTCTTTAATTGCTGTAGTAACAGAGGTAATACAAGGAGTTCAAAGAGGCGTACTTCTCAATAAAACATATTTTTGGTATTATTGCAAAGTTGTGCAAAAGTACATTTGCAAAGGCATAATTCAGAAGGAAAAATGGACTGATTATGTTGAAAGAGGACACTATATAATACGTTTTGAGAATTTACTTTCAGTTGCACGTGCCATTAATAGTAATATTATTACTGACTGCAAAAACATTAAGCAGCAATCAATGTCTATTTCATTTAATTCTCATTTCATTTATTAATGTATTTGAATGGGACAGTGCATATTAATGAACAGACAAGCAGTGCTGTAAATATGCTAGATTTAGCTCAACATAACATAACATAACACAACATAACATAACATAACAATGAACAGTCCTCCTGCTATGATGCCTCTCCAGTGTTTTCTGAGCTCATTCCTTGTTGTTTTATATACGCCTTGAAAACAGAAGCAGGGACTTCATGATGAGGGGACTCACCTCAGCCCCAACATGGCTAAGGTTCTCTATGTAATTGAAACAAATAGAAAGTTAAAAATAATAAATTAAAACTTCTTCAACCAAATAAAACTTTTTGGAGCGTATCGCTCTTTAACAATATCTATACCTCCGATCAGCTACTCCCCTCTGAAAGCTGCTGGTGGTTTAGTCCAGCCCTTAAGTAGTATTTGGCTTGGCTTGGGGGCCTTTGTTTGTGGAGTTTGCATTTTCTCTCTCTGTGCATGTCTGGGTTTTCTCTGTGTTCTCCGGTTTTCTTCGACAGTCAGTCAATTTCATCACTAAGCTCCGGTCCAAATATTGGTGCAAGGCTAAACCCAGTTGAATAGATGCAGAGATGAGATCCAAAGGATTCACACACAGAGAGAGAAAGAGGAGGAGAGACTGAGGAAAAGTGGAGAAGGAGGGGGAAGAAGCAGCAGTTTAACTAACTCTTTAATCTTCCTGTCTGAGGGAAAAGGGGGAAAGAAAATGAAGTCAGCTGCAATGTGGAGGGCTCCCTCCAGAGGAGGGGGAGTCAATAATTACACTGGGAGAGAGGAGGGTGGAAACGTCAGGGAGTAACAAACAGAGCAAGAGGCAGAGATTGCTGTTGGAAAGGAGGCCATAACCAAGTGGGAAGAGGAGAAGAATCAAGAGAAGAAGGGAGAGGGATGCAGGAAGAGGTCAACAGGTTGTTCTTGTAGAACGTTTTCTTCCGCTGGATCTCCTGGATTATTTTTTTTTTTTTAACATGTTTACGGACTCTACATGTGCCAGTGACTTCTCCTAGGTGGAAACCGAGCACCTGTCTTGTGTTTGCACATAGTAGTACTTTACAGCTGCAGTTGAGAGGAGTCGGACAGAGGATGGGAGCCATTCGCCTCTCTCTTACACTCTTCCTCCTCTTCTCCACTCCTGTACGAGCCCAGTGGTGGAGCTTTATCTGGGCAAACCCGAGAACCAGAACCACGACCTCTCCTCCCTCTGTTACCTCTCCATCCGTCACCTTCCCGGGCTCTTCTGACACTCCGGAGTCAGCAACAGCGTGGGTGGGCAGAGAGGACAGGGAGAAGGCTGAGGAGGACACTCAGACCGACGAGCCGGCCTCTGTGCCAGCCAGCTCGGGGGGGTCGGTCTCTGTGTCACCTGCTGAGCAGAGGGCAGGCGGAAGCAGCAAAACCAGGGCCCAGTACAAACCCCTTAGACACTGGAAAGGTGGTGAGTGTTAAAGCTTCCATTGGAGAGAAGAGACTGTATCTGTTTGTTGTTTTAAGAGACATCGACTGAGATGCAAACCCTTAACAGGGCTGTGATGTGATTTTAAAATGTAGGCACACAAAGACATCCAATGTAATCATACATGTTCAGAATGATCTGTTGGACACAAATGGTCAGAACTGACTCAAAGGATTTGAACTGTGTGGAGTTTGCATGTTCTTCCCGTGCATGAATGTGTTGTTTTTTTTGTTTTTTTCGGGTAAATCAATTATCACATATATTTACAGTATAAAAGCAGTATAGAAGATGGACAAATTGATATTCAGTGCCGAACAGATCCAGTATGTTTTTCGAAGCTCTCTTTTAGTGTGTGGAACTGTAACCTCTGTGCCTCGAGGTTCACCGACTGCCAGTGCAGTAAAATCAAAACAAAGGAAGCTGTCACGAGCTGAGTAAAAAATAGGGATTGCCGGTTTTCATGTTGATTTGTTGACAAGCATCTCCATTCACATGCACGCAGAAAATGTATCTAAAATATTGACTTGTGCGGCTTCAATTCATTTTGACCCTCTTTGATTGACTGGCGGGAAACAACCCTAACCCTTTGCAAATATGTAAAGGGGTTTGTCTAATAAACAAAACGTTTGAATGTTTGGCATGCAAGGTGTAAAGGTTGTGCGTGGCAACACTGGGGGAGCCGTTAATATAGGTTTTATAAGTCACAAGCTGATCAAGCATTCATGTGGCCAACATGACGAGGATTACATCCAGGAGGAAGGGAAAATGTGCTGCATGTAATTAGTTGACTGCAGACTCCCTGGGTGAGAAAGATAACCCAGAATGTCACTAACAAGTGATGTAGTTAATGAATTAATTCTGTGTTCATTGATTGGCATGACTTATATAACTCAGACTGGAGAGATTCAACTGTCACACTGGTTATTGGTTTAGGAATGAGTGAATGAAGAAAATTTCAGTGATTAAAGGTTTGGACGACTTCAATTAGTAAAGTAAATATGTTTTTTTTCCAGCCTCTTTTTTTTTTTTCTTTTAAGAAATCCCAAGCGGTGTCAGTATGAATATATCGTTGAATGTGATATTTAATCCCTGTCACATGATGCTATTAGAAAAGGATTTGTCCACAAGAACCCTTTGAAGGTGTTGTTACACATTTCTCTGTGATTGTGTTTCCAAGTGATGGTGAACAGCGACTGAACTCAAATTATCTTGCAAACTCAGATGCACAAAAAAATAACAAATAACACAATTTACCAATAACATTAAACACTTTCCTGAGAACGTTTCACAGCAGTAAAGCTGAGGACGTGGCCGTGCTGCATTTTGAAATGGCCGCAATCCAAGTTATGACTGGTAATCACCACCAAGTCTGTGCTGCCAAGTCGGTCTCTGACCAGATTCCAGTGAAGTTTGACCTCTGAAGTGGCCGCTGGTCACCTTGCTGGTTGTAAATCTAGTTCAGAGGTAGTCTGTTACTTTCAGTCATTACAGAGAAGTAATGGGTGCACATCTGGACTGGATATGTGTGTGTGTGTGTGTGTGTGTGTGTGTGTGTGTGTGTGTGTGTGTGTGTGTGTGTGTGTGTGTGTGTGTGTGTGTGTGTGTGTGTGTGTGTGTGTGTGTGTGTGTGTGTGTGTGTGTGTGTGTGTGTGTGTGTGTGTGTGTGTGTGTGTGTGTGTGTTTTGTTGGCCCACCTGCATTTGCAACAATAAACGTAGAAATGTTCAGAGGTCCACTAGTTGTATTTGTGGGGGTGAAGTCAGTCACACACACACACACACACACACACACACACACACACACACACACACACACACACACACACACACACACACACACACATAGACCCTCTAATCAGGTATGTTTCCAGTTGGTTGGGTTGATGGATTAGAGACCCCGACATGCTGGCCTGTCTGGTCTGGTCTGAGAGTTTGTGTGTGTTCACGTGGGTTGAGATGTCCGTTCCATGTGCGCTAAAGTTGTATGTAAATCTTTCGGTGTGTGCGGGCGTGCATCAGAGATATAGGTAGCAGGGGTGAGAGTCCCTACGGGAGACAGGCTCCATAGTGGGGAGAATCAAGGGAATGTGAAGCCATCTCTTCACAGACACACTAAATACTCTAATTGCCAGCCACTGTGCGTGCATTTTCTGTTTCGGGGGATTATGTCCATATGAGGCAGCGCAGTGAGGCATAGGCAGTGTCAGGATCAAATCAAGTCAAATTAAAGCCATGTCAGGATGATCTTTAAGTCGCGTACCTCCTCAGACTAATGTGGTGAGTGACAGAGCAGCTCACAGGTAGGCAGCCAGCAGACGAAGACGATCAACCACATACTGAAGATATATAGTTAAAAGATATATTTGTATTGACACATATTTGTAAAATGAACCTTGTTCAACTAAACAAATGCATGTCTGAGTGCAAGTGTATCTTTTCGGTCTCTGGTTAAACGTTAGATGCATTAACAGTATATTTTTACGTTATGTGGGGTCTTTGCTTTTATTTGTTGTGAGCACATGGAATTTTAGTATTTGGTATTTCATTTGGTGAATGTTGCAGTTGTTTTGTTTTTGGAGCATGTTAAATGTATGACACGATCTTGTCGATGAGGCTCTTATGTTTAATTTGATGTGTAACATCACTATATCTTCACATGATTAGTTTTCTGTTGTTTGTGGCACAGCTCTGCCTTATACATGTAATCCAGTGGCTCTGGTTTAAATAATGGACATCATTTACAGGCATATAGTTCTTTTCGTTAAATTAGTAGACACAATACACATGCATTCTGATTGGAGAAGTGTCCCGTCACAATTTGACCTTTATAAAGTGAGGTCATCTAGATTATACACCTAAAAACAATGTCATACACTCTCATAATAAATGCTATCATTCCTATTGTGATGAGTAGATATTGATCCTTTCCATGCCTCTCTCCCTCTGTTGGTCTCTCTCTGTCCTTCACCGTCTCTTTCAGAGCGCGGCTCAGGGGGTCATCTGGACCTGACGGAGTTAATAGGGGTCCCCCTCCCTCCTTCCGTCTCCTTCACTCCTGGCTATGAAGGCTTTCCAGCCTACAACTTTGGACCTGAAGCCAACATCGGCCGACTCGCCAAAACATTTGTTCCGGGGTCTTTCTACCGGGACTTCGCCATCATTGTAACGGTGAAGACACTGCAACACTGAAGAGATGAACGCTTTAACATTTTAAGCAACTACAAGCTGGCATTGATGATTGTGATCTAGCACTATGAGTTTAATTCTTTTTCCACTTTTACTTTTTACTCTTCTACCTAAGTGATGAGTACCATTTCTCTACTTTCACCACCTTTGGAAGCCAGACGTTTCCCAACCATCATTTACTTGTATTCCCTTCCATCTCTCCAGGTGCGTCCCACCAGTCCGAGGGGAGGCACGCTCTTTGCCATCGCAGACGCCCATCAGAAGGTGGTGGAGCTGGGTTTGGCCCTCACTCCAGTCCGTGGGGGTCTCCAGAGCATCTTACTGTATTACACTGACAGAGAACAGGCTTCCCACAGCCACAAAGCCGCCGCCTTCACTGTCCCAGATATGACTGACCAATGGACACGGTTCACAGTAAGTGTCACTTATTTTACTCCGGTAATCCTCTCAATCCATATGGTTTTTCTCTATTCACATGCATGAAGCATTTTTTTTATTTATTGTCATATAGTTTATCTGCTTGATCTGTGAGCACTGGGCTTAAGAAGCACAGTGCATTTCTGATGGGTGTTTTCTTTTGTGCTGTCGGTCAGGTGGTGGTGGAGCACGATGAGGTGCGTCTCTACATGGACTGTGGCGAGGCAGAGAGGGTGACCTTCCACCGGACGCCGGAGAAACTCACCTTCTCACTCAACTCAGGCATTTTCGTGGCTAATGCGGGAAGCACGGGGCTTGAGAATTTTGTGGTGAGTAAATTAATGATGATGAATAAATTATAATCTGTTTGTGGAATAAAATCTATCTGAAGATGTGTGGTATTCGTGTGAAAAATAGCTTGTAATAAAATCATTTGCGTACGCTTTAATGATTTCACCCGAAAAACTGTACTTTAGGATTAAAAAATAAACAATGTTTTGTAACAAAATAGTTTATTTCATATTCATGAGTCAAATAAATCTGAACAGAAATTCTAGACAATTCAAGGCACAACCACCTTCCATCCTAAACTTCCTTACCATAATAAAGCCAAACAAAACAGGAGGCAAGAAATGTAATAAAGAGGAAGTGTTTACACATCGTATAGTGAGGAAACTACAACTGGTCACGACAAGGACAGTGACATTAAGTCAACATCAAAGAGGGATTATTTCATCTTTGTGCTGACTTTGTTGAAAAGATCAGAGAGAGAGAGAGAGAGAAGAGAGAAGAGGGGGGAAAGGGTGAGGGAGGTTGTGAGGCTGATGAGATGCGGATGGGAGGAAAGGATGAGGGAGTAAATCAGTGGCAGATGAGGAAGTTAGAAATGTCAACATGACTTAGTTGTGGTCAGATCAAGCGCTAAGCTCAGACTCAGGAATGTGCCGCTATGTCAAGTGTGATGGTGCAATTCACTTAAACTTAATGCTAAAAGCAACCAAAAGAAATATATATATATATATATATATCCACCACTGGCTCTGTGATGCTGTTTGTTCAACGTGAAGGGAAACACACTGTGGAAGCTGGTGGACAGCCGGCGACACATAGCTGAGAACAAGTCTCCTGCGTTTTGACACTGTCGGTCCTTTCACAGCTCTGGCAACAGGAGTTGGTCAGTCGCTGTTGGCACGGAGACACAACGTGGTCTTCCTCATTTCATTTTGCTTTGTTCAGTGTGTCCGGGACTCTCTGAACGGGTTATCTGAAGCATGACCACAGAATATGTGCATGCTCGGCACCAGTCATGTCCGTCGTATCTGGGTCAGCATGGGTGTGTTTGCAGGCTACGTGCATGTTATTAGTTTTGTTGTTTTGAGCAGGCATGGCATGAGAAAAAAAAGGGGGGGGAAAAGCTTGTGTTGGTTTGTAATTCGGTTAATTAGTTGAGATTATTTTGTTAAAAAAAAAAAAAAAAGAACCCCCTTTCTCTCTTTTCCCATCAAACATGAGTGTTTAATTTTATATCTTTGTAAATCTGATGCATTCCATCAGGCGTGTGATGGTTATTTATTTCCTCTGTTTATAGAAAGTGAAAGAAAAGCACTAAATATATATACTTATTAAATGGAAAACGACATTTGAACCACAAGAGTGAAGCTACAGTCAAACAGTTGCCATCACAAATATAGTGTTCGGTTTGCTTTTAGAGGACAAATCAGATTCATCCCACATTTTTTTTTTCTGTTTTGGTGAGATTTTCAGATTAGAAATAACAGAGATACTTTCTGACGCTTCTGGATGCTTTACAGAGAGAACAAAACTGGAAGAGGCCCATCCTGAGAAATGGATGTACATCTGAAATGACCAGAATGAATAGCTAAGAAAGTATTCAACTTTAAATGAGTAATAATTCGTCACATAACCTCCTTCTAATTTTCCTTGGCTGCATTGATATTTAAATATTTGCACTTTCTTTTCCTCACATTCTTAAAACGGTTAGTTTTTTAACCTCTGTGAGGATGGTTCAGTTATAGTGAAATTGTCAACATATATGACAGTAACAATTATGAAGCTGCAGAAGTTCACAAATAAACAGTGATATTGTGACATTAATGTGAAAAACATAGTATTACATTAATAGCAATTGTGTATATGTGCACATACATTTATGATCCCACCATATATTGTATATGTTTAAAGTCACCTTGTAACATAAGGATTATTCTGTTTATGTGATTGTGGTGAAATAAGAGCGCAGCATTGTTTTCTCCCCCTGAACAGAATCTTATGATGACTTTCAAAAAGTGGTCACATCTTTCTTCTTCCTTCCAGGGCTCCATTCAGCAGCTTGTCATAAGAAACGATCCCAGAGCCGCCGAGGAGCAGTGTGAAGATGATGATCCTTACGTAAGACACAATCTATATATTCCGCAAGCAGTGTTTGGGGACACACAGTCAAAGAGCATGACGAGAAAACTCATATCAAATGTTGAGCAAAGAACATGAATCAACAGCTTCCCCTTGTGGAGAACTCATCTCATTGAACAAAGATACAAAGTTCCAATTAAAGTTTCTATAATACTTAGGGTTGAAAGAAACTAATTACAAATGCTTTAAGGGATATTTTTATTGTATATTTACTTTCTTGTCTATTTTTTATTTTTTTCACGTTTGGAATTTTACTCATAGATTAGTAGATTTTACACTTTGCAATCTCTTCCTAAGTCACTAATGAGAGCTCCTAAAAGTCTAAATCTCTGCATGTAAGTAGCCAATAAGTTTGCTCATTATTTATATCTACATTCATTCACCATCCTGTTATTTACACAAACGTGAAATGAACTTTAAATGTTGACATTTTAGACATGCAGATTAAATAAAATGACGATTCAAATATCTGCATTTACAACATAACTTATATTTGGAAACTTCTCTAGAAAAAGCACTTGATGGAACATTTGAACACATTTTCAGCTCTTTTTTCATCGAGGAATTGCACAATATTTAAAAACAAAATAAAGTGACATCTCTATATGAAATTGGATTATTAAAAGAAGATAATTTCATGACATTTTCAACTGATTCACTATGTAGTATGTGTGACAATGCATTATAAACCATTGATTTAATTACTCCTACACGTTGTTTTTCTAAAAAGTTTCTTCTTCTTGTTTTTTTTAAGGCCTCTGGTTATGCCAGTGGAGACGATGCTCTCGATGATAGAGAGACAGAGGATGACACAATGAAGCACACCCATGGCACGACACTGGTAGGTTCAATGAAAATACTCTTTAAAGGTATAAAGACCATTCAGTCAGTGGAAGTTGGTGAAATGACTAATAGGCACTGTCTAATACCGTGAAGGCCTTTTGGCCACACAACTGCCTGCGTCAGAATGAAACTGTAAGATAGAGAAAAAAGAAAAGGGAACAGCTGCAATCTAAACATCTCTTTTAAGGCTTGTGTCTCCACTTGTTGTGTCTGTTGCACACTGACCTTCTAACAGTCCGTGCTTCTTTTCCCTTTTCATCCTTCTGTTTTGAACTCCCACAACCTGGAAGTCAATCTGATTCCGAGCATCCCAGAAATCAACAGAGACTTTGAAGCTTCACAGGCAGCTGCAACCCAAAGTTAAACTGAGTCGTGGTGCAATGAAATGTTTGGTTCACTGAGGGTTTCAGATGAAGTTGTAACAAGTCTGTGAATTCACTTTCACCTGGACTAATAAAGTTCTTAATTCCGAGAATGTGCGTCAAGCACTTTGTTCACTGAAAATGTACAATATTTTGATTTGTTCATGACATATTTACACCACAGATCATTTTGACAAGATGATATGAGACGGCCACTGAAGTACAAAATATAAAGCAGTTGAAGATTGACCCCATAATTAACTAAATTTATTGGCTTGACCTGTTTAGTTTAGTTTAGTTTTTAATTTTTTTATTTACTCTATCCTAAAGAATATATGTGCAAAGGGTTTATTTAACAAGCCCCTGAGGCCTCTGCAGTCAGCTTTGGATTGTAGCTTAGAGGACATCACATGGGTGAGAAACATGAGAAAGGGGTGAACTTTTCATTTCTCTGACAAACTAGTGAAGTTATTTTCACATTTCACATTTCTTTCAGGGCGAGGACAGCGTTCCCGTTAGAGCTCCACCCACCGAGGCTCCAGAGGTGGAGTTTGACGAATATTCTGGTCATATGACTCCAACAGTGGCCAATGAAGAAATGCTCCGAGGTCAGAGAGTTTTTCAAAGTTTATCAGGGTTTTTTGTTTGTTTGTTTGTTTGTTTGTTTGTTTGTTTGTTTTTATGTTTGTTTGTTTTTATGTTGCAGCAATTTGTTGAAATATGTAAAAGAAACAGAACAGATTCTGAGAGAAAACTTCCTGGACTACATATGAATTTACACACAGATTAAGACGTTCTGGCTCAGACTGATTGACGGAAGTCATTTCAGGATTGTGTTTATATATTTGTTAAATTAGTTTTTATCCTGGTTGACACTGGAAAATTGATTTACAATTTTCTGCAGGGCCACAGAGGACAGAGGAGCCAGGAGAGCGAGCTGGAGACGTGAGTTCAAGCTTCATATCACTTGCATACCGTTTTGGTGTTTTTAGTTTAACATATAAATTAAAAATTAAAAATTAAAAATCAAACAGACTTTTTATTTTATTTTGCAGGGTCACATGAGGCTGAAAGGAGAGCGTGGTGACCCTGGACCACCCGGCCCACCAGGTTCCCCGGGCCGTCCCACAGTACAAGGGAACACTAAGCCTGGAGCATTTGGACCACAAGGACCACCGGGGACCCCTGGATCCCCTGGAATCCCAGGGAGAGAGGGACAAAAGGTTTGTGCATGAAAGGAAGAGAATTATTTCAGGGTTATCAGCGTAATGGGGGGGGGGGGGGGGGGGGGGGGGGGGGGGATACCTTTGTGCATGTTACACATTCCAGTTTTATATTAGTAAAAAAGAAAAGAAAACAATGTATCATGGTTATTCACTATGTTGTGTTGGTACATCACATAAAATCAAAATAAAGTATGTTCATATTTGTGGCTGTATTGTGACAAAATGTGTGAAAAGTTCACAGAGAATACTTTTGCAAGCCACTGCAGTGGCTATCTAGTGAAAGCATGAAACATGATGATCCTAAACCCTGTGTGATCTTTATCGGCCTCTCATGTTCATCCTTCTGTTCAACCTCGCAGGGACGCAAAGGTGATCAAGGAGATCTAGTAAGTTTAATCAACAGCTTCTTTTTCTGGTTCAAAGTCCTCATGTAGCTGCAAATGTGCACATTTGTTTTGAAAGGAAACTCACACATGACAAAGAAAGTATGCAAACTGTACAGGAAGCCCCCCCCCAAACCCAGCCTGAACTCAAACTGAAGACCTGCTCACTCTGAGGCGAGAGTGGCGTCGACCACACCCCCGTGTGTTAATATATTTAGTATTTATTTACCTTCAGGGTCAGAGGGGAACTCAAGGATTACCAGGTTTGACCGGAGAAGTTGGAGCTAAAGGAGAAAAGGTATAACTGAAACAGCCACGCTGATATCAGTTACCTATATGGATTGATCATTCTATCAGGTCTGTAGCCCTCTTTACTTTTTGTCTTTACAGGGAGACCAAGGAGTTGGATTTCCAGGCCCACCTGGCCTCCCTGGACCTCCTGGACCCCCCAGATCACGTAGTGTACCTGTAAGTCGTGCAATTTATTTAATGCGAACATGCAAACTATATTGTACTTTGAAATTTCGATGAAAACCGAATGAAACGGCTGTGGATAACACTGGAATACACGTGTTTTAGTACGGGCCAGATGCTCTCGGTTCTGGGTTTGAAGACTTTGACAGTGATACTGAGCTCATCAGGGTAAGAGAAAGACAAGTGGCACAGGTTTATTCTGGCGTTACTCAGTTTATTGAGCAGATCTGTTTTGATCAGGGTCCCCCCGGCCCACCAGGCCCTCCAGGGTCTCCTGGTCTCCCTGGAACTCGCCTGTCGTCAGAGGGACTCTCTTCTGCTCAGGGACCGCCCGGTGTTCCTGGCAGAGACGGACTCCCAGGCAAAGCTGGTATACCAGTAAGTTAACCTGAAATAAATCTGATGTGTTACTAAACTATATCAGCAGGATCGGCAGATTTAGGAATTGACTTCACTGACAAGCTGCATCAATTGTGAGCAGCTTGGAACAATTGCAATATCTGTAATAATCATGAATGAAAGATTCTGAAAGACCGTGTAAAATGCTTTCAGGATTTCTTTCCTTGATTATTGTTTTTCCTTCTTACATTGTAGTATTCTTGTCATCTCATTGTTGTTATTGATATGCTCTCCCTTTCCATTTTCCTCTGTTTTTATTGTCTATTTGTCAGTGTGTAATTCAAATGTATCTGTAGTTTTTCCCCTCCTAAATGTGATTGTAGTGATTTTTATGTTTGTTTGTTTTTTAACCAATAACCTTTATGTCTCCTTTCCTCCATTTTTTTTCACCCTTTCTTTAACTGTCACCTCTGATTTTGTCCTCTTTTTTTCCATCCTCCTCAACAATCTTTACTTGGTCTCTCTCCCATGATTCTGCTTCTGCCCTTTGCTGATTTCCGTCCATCTATTCCTCCTTCTGCTCTGTTTCAGATGTTTGAGGATTGGTTTAGTGGTTCTGGGCCTGATGGTTCAGGCTTGAGCTCAGAGTTGGCTTCTGTCCTGGGCTCAGACCTCGGCTCTGGTTTCAGTTCTGGTTTCACCGCTGACTCCAGTTTTGGTTCTGGTTCTGACCTTGACTTTGAGTCTGCCTGGGGTTCAGGCGAGGTATACTTTCTTGGTTTCGCCTTTGAAAACCAGAAAACTATCCAATGGAGACTTACAGTCAGAAACCAGCGCATTGGGGTAGAGTCACTCATCCGTTGTATAGAAATGATCATAAATGTTAGACTGAGCTAAGTTTTCCTGTTAAATTTAAACATTGGCACAAGTCCAAACGATCTCAGCTCACTGCCCCAGTGCTCTGGCTTTAATGACTGCTCATTATCTCTAACTATCATGTCTCATCTGCTAAACGGCTGCAAGCTGCTTCAAATGAAAGTTATGACTGGGCTATCTGAAGTACTCTGGTTCACTTGCACTGGTGCTGTGTGTGTCCATGCATGCATGTGGATTATTGCATTTTTTATTTTTTTTTGGTTGAAACTTCAACAGTTTCTGTCCGATTATTTTCAATTCAAAAACCTCGATGACACAATGCCGCATTCACATGATGACAAGTGGCTGAATTGAAAGTAACCGACCAGCAACCTTCTATATAAGCTTATAAAAGACGACTCTGCTATTTTCATTGGTTCATTTAAATTTTGCTTTCCCTGTTTTGCTTTTTTTGTTGTTTTTTTAAAGCCAGTGCACCAAGAAATGCTGGTATGCTTAGATTTTGCCTAATTCGTACAATCTAATGCTACAAGACCTGATATTTGTGGAGGTTTGATAAAAATGGAGGAGAATAGATTTAAATAATAATAATAATAATAATAATAATAATAATAATAATAATAATAATAATAATAATAATAATAATAGTAATAATGACTAGATGGTAGTCTTAAGATAGGCAAAAGGAGAAAAAGAAAACTTAGTAGTACGTGTTATCATACCACATATAACATTAGACCGTCGTGAGACACGTTAGTTTTACCCAACTGATGATGTGTTGTTGCAATAGTAATAACTATTTAAAGTATTTAAATGTGAATGGATACTTTTTGATTGTAGTTACGTTTAGTGATGACATACTTGTTAGATGAAGATGTAAACGGCATAGAAAGCATTCTATTTTAGTTCTGCTATTTTTCACCTTTAACAAAATAGCCTTATGAGCCAAATGGCTTCTTAACTGAAGATGTTAACCTGACAAACCTTCATAGAACAAACAAAAGCATCAGGACTCTTGAGACCTAATCAATAAGGAGAATATGCTGCAGTAGGCTGAATTGTGGGGAGGAAGCTGCCAGGCTTTTGCACCTTGTGAGTGAATCATCAGTAATGAGTCATTAAAGGTGCATTGGAATAAAGTGTTTCAGAGGTCTGTGGGGCCTTATGCTGTCATTCAACGCCAAATGAATGGCACGGAAACAACTGCTTTGTTAAAGGAATACACTGAATTTGATCTATTCAGCTTTCATGTTAAGTGATGATAGAAATCATGTGACGAGATTTAAAATACACATTATGTACAACTGACATGCAATCATAGTGAAATGGTAATATTGGCAGTATTCAGTCAAAAGACTCATGACCTACAACAAATATGTATTTATTGCAGCGATATCAGTATTTCATGGTAAAATCAGGTTACAATTATATGGCAACAGTGAACACTGTTAGCAATGATGCTATTATCACTGAAGGAAGCTGATGGATGAGTCGTTCTCAAAAATTCAATTATTCCTTTAAGATGACCGACTCACACCTTCACAGTTGGCGTTGATCCCTGCTGGAATGGCTAAAGGGTCAACAGAGAGCTGAACTTCTACACTAGCATACTTCCTGAGACTTATCACAGCCCCCCCCCCCCCCCCCCCATCCCACCCCACCCCACCCCACCCTCTCTACACTCTACTTGTGTTTGTCTGCATTTGTCTCTCCAGGGTTCAGCGGGAAAAGATGGGTCTCCAGGTCGACCCGGAGCAGCTGGAGAGAAGGTACCATGGTCAAAGTCACGTACTGTAGATGATCTCTATTCTTGTGTTGGCAGGAATGAGTAAAGAGGAGAAGTTTGTGATTTAGATATAGAATACAAGTGGCACACACCACCTTACTGTCCAGCTAAGCTCCCTGGTGCTCATTTGTTGGACTGAGTGTTGTTGTGGTTGTTTTTTATTTCTAAAACATAACTGATTGATGTTTTCTATTTGCTCTAACTTCTTACTTGATGATGTCTTCACATCCTCAGGGTGACCATGGGATGCCCGGACCACCCGGACCAAAGGTCATTTGTTCTACCCAAGATACAGTTGGTCTTAATAATCAATGACCGGTCGATGTGATCCAGATGTGTTTGCTAATAGAACTCACCTGTTGGTCTCTTCAGGGTGAATGTGGGACTGTGGGTACAGCAGGATCTCTTGGTCCTCAAGGGGACGTTGGTCCACCAGGAAGGAGAGGCCCAGCTGGTCCCCCAGGGCCCCCGGGCCCACCTGGACCATTAGGAAACAAATTCTTTGTAGAGGTAATCCCAAAATATAGGAAAATGTGATATCCTCTCCTTATGTGTCTGTATTGTTTCACTTCAACGTCAAACTGCATTCTTTGTTTTCAGGATATGGAAGGATCTGGGAAGAGTGACATGCTCATCGGTGCTGGGGTCAGAGGACCACAAGTGAGTTTAAGAGTGAGCAAGAACGAGTTCACACTTTTTGTGTTGTTTCTCATATAGTTTATGTTTTGCTTTTTGTGCTCTCCAGGGTCCTCCTGGCCTTCCTGGTCAACAGGGACCAAAGGTAATCGACACACAATCCCGAGAATATGATGTTTACAGTATGTAGCTGCTATTATGTCAGCTCACTGGAGAGGAAACTATATTTGGTCACGTTTGTTTCTTTCAAATTATATATTGTACAAAAGAAATTTATGAAAATCATATGACACCATGATTAAATTTTAACGCAAAAGGATTGAAATAGGTGCGAATGGTGGTATGTATTTCAAACTTACTATGTCAAAGTATCATTTCCTTTCAGTCAGTTCACGTGATTGATTGATACATTTATGTAGAGAATAAAATAAGCAATGAAGAACCTTCTCCGAGCAAAACATTGTGCATCATGAACCACGGTAGGACAGCAGTGCATTTACAGATCTCCAATGAGAAATTTACCGAATCTCGTGACTATAAATGGTGGGATATGTGTAATCTTGATCAGCGTAATGCTTTTCCACATATTTGATCATGTACAAATTGCTCACAAGAGCGTTTTACATTGAGTTTAAACTATTAAAATAATCTCAGCTAACAGACTTGGTTGTGGTATTGTAATGATGAATGGTTTGTTTTGACTGTTTTATCCACGCTTAGAACCTTTTACTTCTTGTTTGGTTATTAAAGCTGCTCCGTTGTGTCTTTTTCAGGGTGAGGATGGAGCCTCCGGAGCTCCAGGCCTTTCTATCAAAGTAAGCAAGATTTGGAACCTCTCTGTTTTATCTGTCACACAGTAAAGTTCTAATCTACTGCATGGATTCTAGATTCCTACTGTGTGTATTTGATTGCTAACAGATGATACATTGAGAGATTATAAAATAACACGTGATATTCCAGTGTGTGAAACCTCCTAATGCCTAATGTGCCTGCAGGGTGAACCAGGAGACCCGGGACCACAGGGGCTTCAGGGTCCTGCTGGACTTCCGGGCGCCAGGGTGAGGGGTTTTGATCAATGACTCAAGACTTGGCTGACCAAACATTTAGGCTCAAGTGATGCTGTGGGAAGATTTATGAAATGTCTTCAACTCCCAACTTATTTTGCCCTTTCCAGACTGAAACAAACATTTTGCACGTCTTAGTAAGAAGTTAAGTTTCTTGTTTTAACTGCTGAGCTCACAAACGAGTACAAATTGGTTTATTTTTGTCGACCTTCACTTCATTATCCTCCAGAATGAGTGGAAACCAAAAGCGAGAATGAAAACAGCACATTTCATACTTTTGGAGTTGCCTTTATATGACAGCTCCTGACTTTCTGGAGGTACTGGAAGTGAATTGTTTTCTAACAAGTCAGCACTTTAGGATTGCTTCTAGTAAAACTACCTGATTTCAAGTATGGAAACTATAGAGCAGAGTGATAACTAAGAGCCCAATTATCTTGTTAAGTATATCAAGATATGTTGTTAACATCTGGGTTGCGTTCACTGAACTGCAATCATTTCACTGTTACTGTCCAAGCCTGAGTAAGAACACTTCAAAATAAATCTGCACATGATCCTCAACATGACGTGACTTTAGATATTGTTTCTATCACCAGGGGTCCAAAGGAGACAAGGGGAGCCCAGGACTCAAGGTATGATTTCCAAATCAACAATTCTTCCTGGTATTGGTTTGCGTCTACGGAGAGCAGTGCCCGTAGTTTATTTCACCCTCTAAACTCTGTTTGATGCATGATGCTGAATCCCTGGTATAAATACACATTTCATATCCCTCCATGCTGCTGTGTTCTGAATCTTCAAAATAAAATGTAGCTTTTTGATATGAGAGTCATTATTGTGTTCTGCAGGGGGATCAAGGCTTTGATGGACTCAGCATCCCCGGACCGCCTGGACCTCCTGGTCGTCCTGGACCTCCAGTCAATCTGCAAGAGGTACATATGCACACAAACACACCCAAGAATGCACAATTACGTTTAGAGAATTATATTTTGAATCTACTTCAACACGCTTCATACAGAGCCAGTTCATAATGATCACAAACTAGTGAAATGTCAAATTTTGGCTTTGTCCTTTACTGATGATGGACAGACAAAATGATAATGATAACTAAATGAATGTGTCGTTGTGGATGTGTTGTGTTGGTTTGTATTGAATTAACTTATGGTTTTCCAAGTTTATTACATTTCAATCACTTTTGTTAGATTTTATTGATGATATATTTCTATATTTCTCCTGCTTATTTCTTGTGTTTTCTTCCCACAGCTGCTTCTCAATGTTACAGACGGTATATTGAACTTCACGGAGATCAGAGGACCACCAGGCCCAATGGTGCGTAACGTTTCAGCTATTAATGCTCATTTGTTTTCAACCCCCTCTTCATTTATTTAACATATGACTTGAACACTTGCTGCCCATGTGATAATAGAGATAATAGAGATGATTATGAATTGACTAGAGCAGCCAACACTTGTAATCTTTAAACACACCAAATGCAGAGTCTACATTATAATTTGTTGTGAGGAAGGTCATTCTCTCACTCTCCACGTGATCTTTTCATGTTTTAATTTTTAAAGCTGTACTTGCTGCTGTGTTTGTGTGCATCTCATTCATAGTTAGAGAATATATCTATATCCTAACCCTGATGCCTGTGCTTTGATATGTGCTGATGTCCCTGGATGCGTGTTTATATGTATGTATGAATGCATGTATGCATGTATGCCTGCATGTTGCAGGGCCCTGAAGGCTTGCCTGGCAGAGCTGGATTTCCCGTAAGACCATTTTGTAATATATCCCCTTATGCTGAATATATTTGTCTGAATTCAAATACACAAGTTTTTAAAATAACTATTTTCTAACCCCCTTTTTTTTTTTATATTAGAAGCATTTTTTTTTAATGTCTTTGCTTGTTTGTTTTGCTTCTTTGGACTAAACTGGGTAGGTATCTCAAGTATTTCAACTGGTGATACTTCCTTTCAATTTACAGATTGTTAGACACATGAAAACAACAGTTTGATATTCATATTGCTCTAAAGAGCTTCTACTTTGAATTGACTGTGGGTTTGTCTGCAGGGCCCCAGGGGACCAAAGGGAGACATAGGACCTCCGGGTGTTCACGGGCCTGCAGGGTTAAAGGTGGGCCTTGAACCTGGCTGTGATGACAACGCTGAAGAAAAAGCATATTCGTCACCAGATGTTCGCATTGAATTGTTTAAGCTCCACTCTGGTTACTCTTTCAGGGGGAAAAAGGAGAACCAGGAGTGACTATTGCTGCGGATGGATCGCTCTTGTCTGCTCCGAGAGGTCCTATGGGGACCAAAGGCATAAAGGTATAGGACAACTTCTTTTGCTTGACTGTCCTTACACACTAACTGATGCTTCTGACCATGTATGCTTTTGTCCTTGTGTCACGTGCTATAATATGTCTGAAGTGTGCCCAAATTATTCTGGTCCAATAGTAATCCATCAATCCTTAATGCTATTTAAAGACAGTGGAGCTTGAGCCCATCGAAAGGTCGAGGCTATATTCACTGTTAGGCCAGAGCGCCAGCCACGACACCGCCATCCATCATATTCTGCTTTCAAGATTTCATTAAAATGAAAAAAGCTTGTCTTTTATTTTAAACTTTAACCAGTGAGATCTTGTACAATGTATGAGAGTATGGTCGTTACGGCGAGTTCCATAACGACAACTTCACTCTGAATGTTCACAGGGTGACCGTGGTTTACCAGGACCTACTGGACTTAATGTGAGTTAACTGCAATACTGCAGTACTTCACCACACTAACTTTTATTGCAAACTACACTTCATTTGACGGAGTGTTATTGAGACATGAATGTATGCGCTTTTATTTAAGGGCCCAATCGGACCAACGGGACAAAAAGGAGAATATGGCTTTCCTGGACGCCCGGTGCGTACTTTCAATTGATCATATCATTGGCTTGCTCTGCATGTATTTTCAGTAAGTGTATACTGCCTTTCAAATACTGAGCACACAGTGGTTTATCAGGGAGGAAAAAATTATATTTTCACTCTGTGGACAATAAAAAAAATACCTATATATTCTGATTTAGTCACGCTTTCATTTAAAAGCATATGTTAAAGCTATAAACCCTGCATTATAAAGATTTGACTGTCTACAAATGTCCTACCTTTGTGCAGGGACGGCCTGGGATGGCTGGAAGAAAAGGTGACAAAGGAGATTCGACTGGCCTAACGGTAAGACAAAATAAGCAAAAAAAACTGATTCACATAATTATCATTAGATTAAATTTAATCCAAGCTGTTTGGAATTGTTACTCTAATGTCCTATGATTGTTTTATCTTAGTAAGAAAACACCATGTTACACGCTTGTTAAATATATGTGCTCTGGCACATGGCACCACAAGGGGAAGTGCTTCCTCCTCTTCCCAAGAGACAGTCCGCCCACACGTGGCTGAAAAACTGGATTTGGGGCATTAAACTTTGAATACAAGGTTTTTGGGCCAACGAGACCCATGTGACCTTGTTGAAAAGCTGTATAATATGACCCCTTTAAGAAAAAACACTGTTCAACGTTATGGAAAAAGAGAAAACACCCACCAGATTCCCCTCAAGTCTACGGAGAGCAAGCCATAAATTTATTTAAAGAGAATGTATCTACGTGTATTTTTCTCTTTGGCAAATGGCATATATTACAATACACTGATTCAGCATTTTATGTACATAATACCTACTTCCCTCTCTTTTCCCCCGCTGCCCCAGGGACCTCCAGGCCCTCCTGGCCCACCTGGAATTCCTGGAAGGGTTCTTGGACTAAATGGCGTAAGTTTGAATCTGACATGTGTAACTACCCAGTGACTTGTGCTTTGTTTGGAAAGGTAAAGCAAAATTCAATGGACATCAGTGCAGAGAAACGCTGAGGAAAGATAAACTGACTTTACCCTAGTTTTAACGTACTTTACTGTTGGGTTATAGTATTTAATCACAATCGACACATTTCTCCCGCTGCTCCTTTATTACTGTAAAAGTTGCATTTATTATGTTCTGTTTTAAATTGCCCAACATATTTTAATATCTAAAAAAAGGTCCGTAATAATTGCTGACTCAAACTGACAAATGCATTCAATTGAAACAGTCTCATTATATTGACGATCAACAGTAAAAGTACCCTCGGAGGCAAAACTGCTGTTAGTGGTCATTTCAGTCTGTTGAACTCCATTAGCAGCATTTTATAACTTCTCAGCAACCTACTGTCCAACATTTCTCATGAATGTCCCTCAGAAACATCATTGAAATGTGCTTATTTGCAAATTTCCACCATGACGAGTGATGATTTAGTCTGATCACGCTGCTCTCCTTTGAATCTTAAAGACCGTGTTTCCGGTGCGCCCCAGACCGCACTGCAAAAGGGGACGAGTAAGTCTGAGTCGGACCATCCGATTGGTCCGTTTCAGCTGAAAATCGGACCATCTGATGGTTTTGTTGGTGTGTGGGTTTCCCAGCATGACGGCTATGTGGTGTGGGCTACAAACAATACCCTGGACCCCCCCCTCCCCCTGTTTACTTCCCCTAATTTCCTCCCTCTTTGCCCTCCTAATGATCTTTAAAAAAAAAAATGTCATATTTGTCTTGAACACAAAGTGTATCCAGATCACCAGCAACTGGATAATAAGCAATTTTGTACCAATTTCCATCTTTAAATTTCCACCTTAATTTATCAATCACAAACTTCAGTGCATCAAAATCCATTTACTTCTATATTTACTGCTGCATACAGATTCAGACAAAATCACTATTCAAGTGACGCTGCTTCAAATAGAAAAATCATCCCGCTGTTTGTTTGTTTTTTTAAATATAGATTATAGCATGTGTTCATTTGAAATCTTCGCTTTTTTAAATGAATTAAACATGAGATTAGCCTGATCTCTGATCTGGGTGATACATGAGTGATGTTCCTGTATTTTAATCCTTGGTGTCTTTCATAGTGCATGGTGTTCGGGTGCTGCTTTACTATCTGTGAAAGGTTTCTCCTATGGTGACATGGTATTGGTATTATTATAGATAACTGCTTTTTTAATTTCCAATAATTGAGTGAAATGCTTTGAAAAGAGTTTATAGAAGGTTCATATTGGGCAGTAATAGACCGGGATGTCATTTAGCTGATCCCGTACGACGTTACTTGTCAAAATGAGAGATGTTCCATTCATTGAATTCAAATTATAATATGCCTTTCAAAATAAAACCGAAACCAGTTGAATTCCTGCATCTTGTTTTTTTTTTTATCCATTTTTGTGATATAGTCCTCCCTTAACCTTGCTCTCTGTGTTTCACCCACAATAATAAAAGCTGTATGTTCAGGTGTGACGCATGTATTTTATGTATTTAACTTTCTTTTTTTTTTTTAATACTGACAACAATGTTTCTATCCCCAATGCCCCTGTCTTTTTAATAATTCTCCAATTTTACCAATTTCATGTTTAACACAGTCTTCAATGTGACTTTTCAATATCGTAAATGAAGAAAAAAAAAGCCTATGTGCTCAGCAATGTGTGTGTGTGTGTGTGTGTGTGTGTGTGTGTGTGTGTGTGTGTGTGTGTGTGTGTGTGTGTGTGTGTGTGTGTGTGTGTGTGTGTGTGTGTGTGTGTGTGTGTGTGTGTGTGTGCGTGTGTGTGTGTGTGTGTGTGTGTTACTGTAGGAGGCATTAACGAGGGGAGATTCATTTGGACCGAAAGGAGAAAAAGGCGATGAGGGATTACCAGGAGAGCCGGGGACGTCTGGTAAGACCAACAAAATACAACAACATGCTGGATAGTTGTCTCCTTAGATGTTCTAAATAATCTAAAATAAAGACTATAACTCACATTGTCTATTTTCTTATCTCAGCTACCAGATTTACAGGTGGAGTGATGGTAAGTACTGTTTTATTACTCAGCACTTGATGATTAACGACTCTAAAAGCACTGTTAGTGGTAAACCCAAAGAGGATTATCACAAAATGTGAACGCTCCCCTCAGCTCCTCCCCTACAGCATGCAGCATTTCCACATAAACACAAACTTAAAATAATCCCATAGATGAAAGGCAAACAAATAATTTAAAAAGTTACCTAAATGGACTCAGGTCTGTTTTATACTTTGATTATATTCCATCTATGAACTCTGATTCTCGTTGAGCCACTCCAACACAGTGACAACAAAAACCTTAGAAACTGATCAAATGGTTCATGATCGATCGTCTCAATTCTGTACTGATCGTTCAGGGTGCGAGAGGTGATCAGGGATATCAAGGTTCGAAGGGCGATAAGGGTGAACCGGGTCTGCCGGGGCCTCAAGGACAGCCTGGGAGGTCCGGATTAGTGGTGAGTTCAATGGCACTTTACAAATTCTGATCCCATCCTGGTGCAAAAGTATCTAATTCCTCTGGAACCTGGATTTAATTAAATGTTTTCACACATTTAGGGTCCAAAAGGTGACGCCGTCATCGGTCCTCAGGGTTCGGCTGGTTCTCCAGGTCAGCCCGGTGCCCCTGGATTTGGCCGCCCTGGTCCCAGAGGTCCGCCTGGTCCTGCTGGGCCCCCAGGACCCCCTCCTCCGTTTGGATCAAGTATGTCTGCGCATTAACTTTAATCTTCTGTTGAACCAATCGGGTGTAACTTTGAGCATGTGTGTGTTCTCATCAGCGGTCAGTATCCCCGGCCCTCCCGGTCCTCCCGGTCCACCGGGGTCTCAAGGATACGCCAGCCCGGTGAGAAACTCACTTTCAGAAAAAAAAACAACCCAAAAGCAATCATGGGGAATTGATAATGAATGCTGTGATGACGTGTGTCCAGGTGATCGCCTATAGGACGATACACGCTCTGACCAGAGAGTCTCAGCGGGTCGCCGAGGGAAGTTTGGCGTATGTGTCTGAGAGGGGGGGCGAGCTGTACATCAGAGCGCGCAACGGCTGGAGAAAGATCCAGGTGTGACACCGTGAAGGAAATTGTACAATTATGGGCAGAAATTGTTGAATATATTGAAAGTTTCTTTAAAAAAACTTCAACTGTAAAAACATTTAGAAAAGTTTCAATAGGGAATTGTTTTTTCTTTCAGCTTGGAGAGCTGATTCAGTCTGGACCTTCCTCGTCAGAAGCCTCACAGGCCCTCAGCAGACCTGGAGACTGGAGTCGACCACACAGGAGCCACAGTCAGGTGAATACACGCACTTGCTCGGTAACTGACAAAGCCAACCTCAGTGAGTGACTCGCGTCTTCTGTGTTTCATTGAGATCTCATGTAAAACATGAAGGAGCCACACTGAGACTGTGTTTTGGTTGATTAGGAGCTGCAGGACGGGAGTAGAGGATACCAGCCCAGCTACAACGTTTTGCCACAGAACATCAACCCCGTACCCGGAGTGAGTACGACACATATTCATACTGACCTGACTTCATGACAGAGCTGTGAGAAACAACCTCATGTTTTGTGTTTTGTCTCTCTTCTTTCTTTTCTTTCAGCTCCATCTGGTGGCACTGAATGTCCCCTTAAGGGGGGACATGCGAGGAATCCGAGGAGCAGACTTCCAGTGCTACCAGCAGGCGCGCTCCATGGGGCTGACTGCCACCTTCAGGGCCTTCCTGTCCTCACACCTCCAGGATCTGGCAACCATCGTGAGGAAGGCGGACCGCAATGACATGCCCGTGGTTAATCTGAGGGTGAGCGCCTGATCACGTTTTCGACATGGAGAGATGCTTAATGAAATTGTGCAGCTCAGTCTTGACGGATGTTACATGTGCTGCTGTCCTCCCAGGGGGAAGTGTTGTTCAATAGTTGGATGTCCATCTTTTCTGGGAATGGAGGCACATTTGACCCGTCCACACCCATCTACTCCTTTGACGGACGCAACGTGATGACTGACTCAGCGTGGTGAGTGGCTGCGAGCAAAGAAAAGGAATCGGAGTTATTACTACTAAGTGAACAAGACTTTGAAATGCACTTTTATCCAAACCAAGTGCCTTGAAGGTCCATCCACTGAACTTCTAGCCCCAGGGAGCCTGTCCAAGATCCCTACAGGCAAAAGGCAGGGTACCACTAACCTCCAGCAGCCCCCTCTGGGGTCAGCCGGAGCTCAATACCATTGGTTTAGTTCAGCCTCTGGTCAAAGTGTAGGTCGCATTTAAAATGACAGGTTATTTTTGCCTTTATTTTTCTCAGACATACTATATTTTCAGGAAAATCATTGATAGGCACTGATCACTGGAGTCAATCTTAAAGGTTGGAACCGCCAGGGGGACGTCTTGTTTGAAAACTGAAAACTTCATAGCTTCACACACGTTGAAGAAAAACACGTAGAGATGTGGAGACAAATGCTCAATGTTGACCTGCATCCATCCAGGTTTATAGCAGACCGTTGTTCAGGTGAATACAGAGACTCCAAACCAGACAGGCTGGTCTGAATATTTCAAAAACTGCTGATTTACTGTGATTTTTTAAGGCAAAATCACCTTTAATGTTCAGAAAGAGACAGAAAGAGCCCGATGAGCACATTTCCACAAGGTCATATTCACTCCATCTATCGTCATGCAACACTTTTGACTTGAAGTTGAAACTAACACGAGTCTTATGGACGTGGACTCTAAACCTGCTGCAGATCTAATATGCTCTCGTTTAAAAATATAAGATTGTAATCTTGGAGTTAAAAATGAAGATAGTCGTCAAGATTAAAGGAGGCCAGACAAGGTGCCATTACTTGGCAGCCTCTGTCCCAAACTGAATAGAAAGTTACTCATGTGTTGTGATGCAGGGTGTCGGGACGTTGTGTCGCGCATCGCTCACTAAGCTTTGCTCTCCTTCCCCTCACAGGCCCGAGAAGCTGGTGTGGCACGGCTCCAGCACTGTGGGCATCCGTCTGACCACCAACTACTGCGAGGCGTGGCGGACGGCCGACATGGCGGTGACGGGCCAGGCCGCCCTGCTGCAGACGGGCCGCCTGCTGGGACAGCACGCCCGCTCCTGCTCCAACCACTACATTGTGCTGTGCATAGAGAACACGTACGTGGGGAGCATCCATCAGCGGAGGAACTGAAGGGGACGGCGCGAGGACGCACGCGCAGCGGAGCGTGCAGCGAGCAAGGAGCGTGACACATGAATGAAGAACACATGCGGGCACATACACACTGAGGGGATGGGTGGGGTGGGGGCGGGTGGGGGTTCTGTTCACACATGCAAACAAGCAAATTACACACAATAACATACAAAAAAAAAAAAAAAAAATGGAAAAAAAAACAAACCGTACGAGCGCAGCGTGCCGTCGAGACAACTGTGGCATCGATTGAACCATAGTTTGTGTTTCTGCACTGTGCGCTTTATACTTTAGTCACAGTTGTAGATTTTGTAGTGTTTTTTGTTGTTTTTACACTTTCAGGGGGTTGTACATGTTGCAGGGGAAAAAAAAAAAAAAAAAACGAAATAGAAAAAGAAAAAGAAAGTATCAGACGACGATGCAGGAGAAAGGTTTTTTGGAATTTACCTGTTGGTTCATTGAAGTCTGGGAATTCAGAAGTAACCAGTTTTAATTACTTGCATTAACACAGCTCTTCTTCACGTGTGGAAGGGTACTAAAAAAAAAAAAAATAAATAATAATTTCTCAAGTAAATGCACAAAAACTTATGAGTGATGTCAAATATGCATTCAAATTCATAGAAAAAAATTAGGTGAATGCACCTTGTTGGGTAAAATATACCGAATCCCTGCATTAAGAGTTTCTCTTGTTTGTCTTTTTCTTAACAATACTTGTATGGAGTTTTAATTTTTATTTCAGTTTTAGTGAAATTGTGACATTTAAAAAAAAAATAAAAATCATAGATCCAAAAAGATAAACTGATGACAAAATCCAGTATTTGTGCTGATGCCAAGAAATGACGTGAACGCACGAACATAAGCAATGTAGTCCAAACCTTATCTGTGGTATTGAGCCCTTAGTCAGTATATGAAATACAGATATGTATTTATATCTTAATCATTTTAAAAGTTGGATTAGTGGCCGAAAGCTTCTCAGCACAGTGGTTACTAGAAAAGAAATCCACTTTTGTTTGGGGAAGTTTTGTGCATTTATGGATTAATTTGTTTTCTGTCACCAATCAAAGTCCAATCACCTGGAGCAATTCTTTTTTCTTTAAGATTGAAGTGCTAATTTACAACAATACTCGTCCTCGTCTTTATCAAGCTCGTTGACATAAAAGAAAATGTTTGGTACCATGTGTAATATGAAGCTTCTTTTCCAGTGATTTATATCACATCTCACAACCATGACATGCATGTCATTATTTTTCCATGTAAATACACTGTATGTAAATGACTTCCAGTCATCACACCATTACTATTTTGTTTGGGGCCACTGAAGAAACAAAAATATAACATAAAAGGTGTCTAGGCTAATGTTTTCAAACTATTTACATGTACCACCAATTATTGAAGGATTTTTGATTTTAAAATGTTATAAATGCAACAACTCATGCTGTTTACCCTGATATTTAGACTATAAATGGACGTTAACTTGAATCTCTTATCCCACTGTATCAGAAAAAAGCAAACAAAAATATGAAAAACGTCAGCTTTGTCAGGAAATGATGTCAAATGTGTCCTGTTTTCTACTTACAGTGAAATAATCTGCCCTAGTTTCATGATTAAAATACGTCTGCTTTTTTAATATTCTCGTAGAGGCGAAATCGTGTGATTTCCATTAATTTATACTGAAGCAGGACGTAGAGGGGAAGAGTAGAAGTTCACATTCATTGATGTATGAAGTCAGAATATCCTCAGTATATTTGTATGTTTGTGTTTGTGTGTATGTTTGTGTAGTTATTTGCTTTTTTTTTTTTTTTATACCTGGTAGATGTAGGTTTGGTATGACTCACACTAGATCGTGCTTTGATTGACACACAGCTCACGTGTTTTTGCCTGTGAAGATAATCGTTAAGTGTTTTCGTGGCGTCACATTATGTTTCTCTTTTAAACAAAAACTTGAGCTCATGAGGAAAAAAAAAAAAAGTCTGTACTGAGTTACAGAATAAAATGTTTCATTTTGTTTTTGTTTTATAAAGGTCTGTGTCCTTTATTGCCTCCCTTTAAGAAAAATCGATCTTTTAATCTAATCAGCCATCTTTGAAACTATTGATAAACCTGAATTCACCTGTACATTTACATGAAGCGTCTATATCAAGATTGATCAATTGTTATATTTGCAAGGGAAAGACACAACCGTGGTATAACCAAAAAAAAATGTCCTTTATTAAATGGATATGTACAGCACATTCCTGAATCAAAAAAAAAAGGAATTAATATCTTCTCATATGAGAGTGTTCTGCTTAGTTTCAGTCCCCCCCCAAAAAAAAACAGCAACCCAAAAACCCAACGAATACAACAGGTGTGCTTGAATATCCCAAAAGTTTAAAACCTCCCTCTTTATTGCATCGGAGTCTGGTGGGCGTCAGTCCCAGGGTGTCCACCTTAAATAACAACAAAACCAGAAAACAAGCCAAACAAGCGCCGGCTGGCCTCTCGTCAAAGCGGTACTCGGTAAACACGCCTCGCTCGTTGCTTTTTCATCATAATCATCATTGGAAATTTTTTTTCCACACAGTGCTTCTATAAAAACAAAACAAAACAAAAAAATCCATAAAATTCACATTTTCAAACATAACGAAAACACGAATGAAAACTAGGACTTGTTTGTGTGAGAAACATGAATTACACGTGTTTTAAAGAAGCACCGACTGAGTGGGGGAAAAAAAGCATCTTAAGAGGCTCATTATTTGTATTGAAATCATGAACGTTCCACTGCCGTCTTCTTTTACACAAACCAAACAGGGTCACAGAGTGTTGATTTCCACCGTGTAAACACGATCATTTTACATGTAAGGTAGTGACACCGGTGTCACGGAATTTCTTTTTCACAAATCTTGCCCCAAAAGTTCATAAAATCTCTGGAAAAATCCGCATCTGTCCCGTTTTTTTTTTTTTTTTTAAATAATAAAATGCAACTTTATCTCAGTTATTTTCCACATTTGCAAAATAAAAAATGGATTCGTCATTTCAACCAATGAAACATGAAAGAAAAACTGTCAAACCAAGTAATTAATTTAGAAATCGGTGTGCTGATTAATAAAACTCCTCATTGGGGGGGCCTGGACATGGAAATAAACAAACTGTTGGTTCACCCACTTCACAGGGACGTCAGTCTCGCTTCATATTTTCTGTACATGTCAATGTAAAGCCTGCGAGTTTCAAACCTGCACACTGGCTGTATCTGTTCAAAGGGATGGAAGGCGGCAAAAAAAACAACCCAAAAAAACCCTAACATTTGTTTAGTATTTGAGAAGCAAATATAGGCTCATATCGGTGAGCGACTTCAGATTTTACTCCCCAAAGAACAATAACGTGCAAACTTGTGCTCGGAGTAAAGACGATCTAATTACTTCACGTCTGCTTTCTGTGGAAAAGGTCAACTTATGAAAATGTCACATTACAATTTAGAAACCAACTTTTTTTTAAGAAATCAAAGGAAAATGCAATAAAGGAAAAAAAAAAAAAAAAAAGAGTTTGAAATCAAAATGTTGCATCCAAAAGGAGAAAAGACACAACATCATCTTGGTTCCTTTTTGGACCGACCTCAGGTGACTGGATCACCGTGGAGATGCTGACCGGGCGGTGGAATCATTGATTTAGGTTCAGCAGAGGGGAATCGGATTGTTTTGACAAAATGTAAAAGATAAAAGTTGCTGTAGGTTTGGTCTGCCGCCGCCGGTGTGCTGGCGTTGGACAGCTCTGTAGTGGCGACATGATCGTGTGTGTGTGTGTGTGTGTGGACAAAAGATGGTTGAGGCCCCAAAACACATCAATTCAAAATAATTCTGAAATGTGCAGAGTGCATATGAAAAGCTTAGAACGACGACCACGATCAAAAAAAAAAAAGGGGGGGGGGGGGGGGGGGAACATGAGCACAGCTTTTCAGAGATTGAAACGTAGCTGACAGGAACAAGGCCAGCGGAGTTCTTATGCAGGCAAACTAAAAGAGTGAACGTGTATTCTGTGGTGTGTAAAGAAGGGGAGGAATCTTCTGGGGCTTTACTGTTGTAAACAAAGTCCACTTCAAAAATCATAAAAAAATAACTTTATATTAAATAGACAGTCGAGGGATTTTCCTCTGAAACGCATTTAGAATTAAAAAGACGACCATTGTCAGGTTAGAATATGTCCATTGTTATCACTATTAACTACATTCAGAAGGAGGAAGGATATTTATGGGAGGGGGGGGGGAGTTTAGTCGTATGAGGGTAGTGTTTTGGGAGTTTCAGCCAGGTGTTGTGTCAGAGAAAAGAGACACGACGCAGTCGAGGCTGAGATCCTAACGGGAACCAACAACCTTTAAAAGGAGGCAGCAGCTGAAAGCGGTCAGATCAGAGGAGGAGAAACAATAAGCTGCAATAAGTACCGGTAATAGTCAGAAAATGCAAAAATGACTCAACCTAAATAAACTGTTTGGTCAAATTTTAAAAGAAAATAGTTTTTTTTGTTCAAAACACAGAGTCTCATTAAGAAACTCTAAAAAATTGGATTACAATTTAACAGTTACTTGATAAATGTACACATTAATCAGTAAACACATTTTCTATTAAATATCTTCTACAGACCTCTATTCTTCTGTTTCCTGTGACCTCAGCAGAAACTCGCCAAGGGAATATAAACAGTGTGAAAAGGCAGGATTACAAAGATAAAATGCTTGATGAAATAAATCTGAGCTTTCCCCTTAGTTGAGCTGAAGCTTAATCTTATGTGAAGCTATAAAACACCGATTCAAAGAAAAAAGAAGAATTTAGATATGCTACCACGTCCCACAATGCACTTTGCTCCTCATTAGCTGTACTATAGCTATATTAGTGACATTTAGATTTTTCTAAAAGGCCTCTCAGACCACTTATGCCAGTTTTCGTGGATTTTTGTTTCGCCGACTCAGCTCTGGTCTCCACTGAGGAGACGGATGAGCGCCGTCGTTTGACGTTTGAGTAAAAATGGGAGTTTAAAAAAGCTTTAGTTTGCAAACTCAACCTGCTCGCCACTCAGAAATGTAGGATGAACAGAAGACATTACATTAACAAAAGTTCCTTTTTTTTTTTGCGTTTCTTTTACCAGAGATGACGACAGAGACACACACACACCTCATTCTCTCACACCCACACACACCAGCTCACAGCTCATCACTCGGACACTTTGGCGGCCCCAAAGTTGACGGCTAACTTCCTGTGCTTCCTCTTGGAGGCGGAGCCAGGGGTGTGGCCCGTCGCTGGCGTGTTTTGCCGGGGTGGTGTGGAGTCCGCGAGGCCGGACGACGACGGGTCGCTGTTGGCGGCGGGATGGCGCGGCTGGTCGGCTCTCCGGGAGTCGGCCTGCGCTTGAGACTGAGCGGAGGGCTGCTGGGCCTGAGCTCGCTGGGCTTGGTTCTTGGAGACGGTTTGGGCGGCGCTGTAAAACTCGCGTGTTTCCTGGTTCTTTTTGTTGGCAGATACTCGCTTCTTTGTCACCTGTCAGGGCCGAGACGACAAGAGACGAGTCACATGACCGGGACGTGGAAGCGGCGGAGCAGTTTCCATTTGACGAGCGAGCGTACCTGCAACGGGATGAACTGGTTGTGTGAGCCGATGGGCAGTGTTGCGGCGGGCGGCGGGTGGGCGGCACCGGGGAAGGTCCCCGCTGCTCCGAAGAAGGGCTGATTGGGGTGGTGGTGAGGAGGCAACGACATTCCCCACAGAGGGCCGGGGGGGTAACCCTGAGTGGGCAACAGCAAGCCACCTGACCAGTGACAGCACATTTGTGAGATCCTAGATCTTAAAAGACTCTAATTCATTTACTCACATGGGTTCTTCATCGAAAACGAATGATTAAATGGAACATTTTGCATAATTTGTCACATTAGTGGATAAAAACAATGACACTTTTACTTCACAGCAGTTTCTGCAAACATCTGCACACCTGTAAGCCGGACAGACTCACCTTGTTGGCTGAAGACTGGGTTCATGGCTCCTAAGGGTGGAGGTCGTATCTGACCCATTCCTTGGTACAGAGCAGGCGGCAGGGGGAAACCTGAACCAACCGAGTTCTGTGGCAAAGACGCAGCAGGAAATTCTTTAAAGCACTCTGAGATCGATATGATACAGTTTGTACATACAAACGTTTGTATGAATGTGCGCCTACCAGTCTTTGGAGAGCGAAAAAGGCGGCCTTTTCCTTGGCGTCATTCTCTGATTGGCTCTGTGGACCGTGAACCATCAAACCATTGGAGAGCTTCACCTGGCAAACTACCAGACCCTGAAGGGATAGAGAAGATACGAGTGTGAAGGAAGGTTCAGACAAATTCATTTGGATGTTTGTTATTAATGTACAAAGTGTTACCTGTCTGTTGCCGATGTAGCTGAACTCGGGGGGCGCCATGCCCAACCGGGCACAGACGCAGGCCAGCTCTGACACCTTACTGCTCATCACAGTGTTGGGAGAAGCAGCTGAAACTGGGGGCGGTAACAATACCGAGTCACTGAGGGGGATGTTCATATTTGCAGCTGGAGGGAGAAAAAGAAGCAATGAAAAAAGGAGAGAAACAGAGAAACCCTTCTTTGCTGCATGAACACAATTTAGTAAAGACACAATTTGGTACCTAGTTTCTTGGAGGATCGTCTCCGGTTCTGCTGCTGGCCCGCCGAGTGGCCGCTGATGGCCGAGTCTTGCGGGGGTGGAGCTCCTGCTCCGGGGCTGTCGATCTTCAGCATCTCCTTCAGCACCAGGGTCCCCTTCTGGAGCGACAACCATCACACAAAACACACTGTTCACCATGGAGCGTTTCCCGCCAGCTGGCGAGAAGAGCGACTGTCCTCGATGTTTACCATGGCGAAAGACTGGGGAGACAGCGGGCCCTCTGCCTGGTTCGCAGGCGGCTGTGGAAGAGCGGGAGGAGGCGGGGTTGGCTGGCTCCCGATCTTCAGACTGGCAATGAGGTCCTCGAATTCAGTCGACGCCTGCATGAGATTAAGTGCGAGGATATCATCTACTCTTAACCTCAGACTTTATCTTTCAGCCGCCACTTAAAGCTATGAGATGAAACGCAGGGTGACAGATTGTGGGTTTGTTTCTCCACCTTATTTGCCGTGTTCTGCAGTGGGAAGAGAGAGCTGGCGTCTTCACTTTTCTTCAACAGTCTGATGGCTCCGGCTGGGGCCTGCAAAGTGTCAACACACACACACACACACACTGAGCCAATAATACACACCAATCGGCCGTAACGATATGACTGGTGAGGTGAATAAGGGATTTTGTCTCTTTAGAAGATGTGGACAGTTTCATTCTGACCCCAGGACAAGAGTTTAGTTGTAGTTTTACACCGTTTGCTCTGTGAAAGTCAGTGCATGCGGTGTGTACGTGCACTCACAGCTTTGTTGGCGGGTTGGTTCCTCTCCTGTTGGTGATGTCCTTCCTAAAAGCAGAAACACGTTCGTACACATTTCAGACATGTTTGTGCAAATTATGATAAACAGACTTCACTTATATAGCAAACACAAACGCACGCATGCACGCACGCAGGAAATGTGACAGTTTCTAAGAGATGTTCTCTCCAACCATCGAAACATTCCAGGTTCAGCATCTTGTCCAGATGAATTGGACAAAAACAGGAATTGAACAACTATCTTTATAACCAGACCCTAAACCATCTTATCTTAGATGTAAACTTTGGCTTAATATAAGAATTCTGATTAGAAATATGGATATTACTGTAAATTAACTTAAAATAGAAAATGTTTTACCTTTTCCTTCTAAATTGCATTCACATTGGTGGGTTGTTAGATTGTGTAGGAACAGTGACGAGACAGTCTCTCATCATTTGGAGCGTCACAATGAATGTGGTTTGAGCTTAACTTTTTGAAAGTTGTTAAGCAGGTTTATTTTTCGGTGCTGAAATGTGGTTGATAAAAATAACGGACTCCCAATAAATGGAGAGAACGAAGTTAAGAGATTTGTTGTGAAAAATTAGGCAACGGGTTTAGCAGCTGCCTTTTTTATCATCACAAAAATGCCACTATGGTCCACCAACTCAATGCTCCCTCAACATTGCTTCAAGGTTTGCTGTGTGTTTCCTTTAGCTTTATTATTGCTTTGCCATTTTAATTGCTTCTGTGAAAGCTTCCACACTTCCACTGACCTGACATGCAGCAATGACTTGAACCGAGTCAACACACACTGGAGGTTATAAATAAACAAACACTCTTTGACTGGTCACAACTTCTATAGAAACACAGAGGAAGACTCACATTACTCTGCCAATGAACGGGAGGATTGTTGGGAGGGCCGGAGTTCAGCAGACACTGCCACACTTTATTGTACTCTTCTTTATTCTGGATGGGGAAGCAAACCAAGAATAAGGACTTGTTGTATTTCATTTACTCCAGCGAGCCATCCTCCACTAGCTTCACTCTACCACAGTATTTGCACACATTTGGACTGTGAAATGATCAATACCTTGGCCTGTTGTCTCTGGATGGGACCTTTGGAGGGCGAGCTTCTGTTTCCCTGCGACGAACCCTTCACCATACCAGGTTTGCCGTTATGCTTCAGGCAGAGAGTGTGCAACAGGCATCGAGTCAAGAATTTCAAACACTGAACATGTTGGGCCTTTTTGCGTCGTCTCTCCTCTTACCTGTGTGGGCACAAATGGTGAGCGCGGGGAGTGGTTGAGGCCCGCCAGATGGCGTTGGGTGTTGAAGTTGGCACCGCTGGCCGGCTGCGGCTTGACGATGGCGGTGAGTTTGTAATTCACTCGACCTCCGTGGGAAATGTTGATCAGGGCAAAAGGAGGGAGGCGGTACCCACGAGAAGAAGAAGACCTGAGAAGAAAGACCCCCCAAAAAAAAGAGTGACTAAGAAACAAACTTGACATAAGAGCTATAGAAGTGTCTTTTTATTATATTTATTCTAAAGGAGCTTGAAAATATTATACATCTGCTAATAAACCCGTAAAAGAAAAATCAGATTTCACTGCCAACCATTGCAACAGTATGTTTACAGTGTAAAAAATAAACACTGACTACATCATGTGCAACAATTTTATGAACAATTAAATTATGCATCTTCGAATACCATTGAAAAGTGCGACATAAGAGTCATGTATATATCATTATTATAATGATGTTTTTCTAAATGTATTTCATTTATAAAAGAAATGATGTTAAGATTAATGTTTAAGATAAAACCTGAAGGTAGTTTGCATCCATAAAGTTGCATTACCGGCATCTGCTGGTTTTATCTATCAACATCGTTTCCCACCGGTGGTCACAGTCTGGAACCGGCTCTACTCTGTGTGCCTGCCTCTACGCAGTGAGTTCCAAAACGGCCTGTCGTTCTAGCCTACTTCGTAATTACAAAAAAGAAACTGCACGAGGAGCGACCCCTTCATTTCTGAGTCATAATCTTTTCACCTCTCAGGACTACAGATGGAATGAGGACACAACTGAAGCAGGGTTGATTACCTGATGTTCAGGCCTCCGGCAAACTCCTCATCGAACAGCACCTCGTAGAGAACCTCTGCCTCACGGTCCGCTGGAGACAAACATGCAAAGGTCATCCACTGGCATGTTAACATTTGAAACGAAGAGAGAGAGAGATCTGTGGATAAAACTAATGTTTACCTCCTTTAATGCCAATGATAGTCCCTCGAAGTCCCAGTGGGACCGTGAAACTCTCCCGGATGTTGACGACTCTGTCGAACAGGCGATAGTCTGCCTCCGGGTCTGGAACTACTCCCTGCTGCTGCTCCAAGGGCTAAAAACAAACGGTCATTTACAGTCACATCCAAAGCATAACACCAATAGACTGTTATGGTTGTCATTTAACTGGCCAGACTTCTTCTCGATTGGTTAGTTTCTTAATTGACATTATTAAAAGCAGGTAGGTACTTTGCTTTGTTGCTCAAATAATTAACACCATTTCACACACTTTTTAGAACTACAGCATTAAACTACTGCAGCATTTTGATCCGTTTCTTTTTTAATTCACGAGCTAATTTATCAACACAAAGAACTGAAAAATGTCGTAAAAATGACTTACTCTAAACAGGAGATGCGGCTTGACTGTCACGCGCACTTTTTTGCTGCTCTTCTTCACCTGAGTAAAAGACAAAAAGAGGTTTAAACAAAAAAGGGGGGGAAAGTGATTGTTTGAATGGGAGGGAGTGAACTGAATTTATGAAGCGTGCAGTATTTTGAAACTGTGTCAGAATCACCTTGGCCTTCTCCACCGCTTCCTCGATCTTTTCCACGATTACGGTGTCCAGCACTTGGAGGTCACATGATGTTCTACTGACGGAGCTCACTGGGTGGCTTTTCAACCACGAGGTGATCTCAGCCACTTTCTCTGCCCTGTCACGTTCACAACAGCATAAAAGGCTTATTTAAACAATTTTCATGTTGAACTTTACTATAAAATCAATTGAAATCAATGTCTAAAGTATTGATTTGTGTATATATGAGTGTGTACATGTGAATTACCCGTTCTGGTCCACTCCAGGCCAGATGTCATCTTCATAGAAAACATCATCATGGCTGTTTCTGGATACGGTGTCAAACACCTCGTAGAATCTATGAGAGCATCAAGACGTGTTGAGATTTCAGTGTTCACTTTGACATAGAAGCACAATGTGATAATAAATATGCATTTGGGATTAAAAACGGCAGCAGCCTGGCGGTAGGTGTGAAAGAGGGAACTGGTTTTTGTTGTTTCACCTCTCCAGGTATTCAGCCAGCAGCTCCTCCACCGCAGCAGAGTAGAGCCACTCTTTCTCCGTTCTCTTCGTGTACCCAGGAACTTCCTCATTTTTCTTGTTGAACTTCAGGTTGAGGCCAACGTTGGCCTTCTGCTCCCCACAGGGACTGGACAGAGCGAAGAGGAGGAAAAGATGGACAGAAAAATGTAAGATAACTACAGAGCTTTGCAGTAGATTTCTTTGTGGGAGTCGAACATGACACCTACTTCTTCTTAGATCCTCGGCCAATAAAGATGCTTCCTGAGAAGCGGGAGACCAGATAGCTGGTGATGCTCAACCGAGAGGCAAGGAAGTATCCCGGGCTGTATTTCACACAGTATTTCTATGAAAAACACAAACAAATATCATTAATGAAGTGAAAACATCGTCCTAATCGATTTACTTCATTGAAACTTCATCTTACGTGTTGATTCTGGATCAACGAGTCCAGCTGGGGCTCATGTGGCACGTTGAAGACCACTCGGACTCTGCCTTCCTTGAGGACGTCCTGGGAGTCTTGCACCTGTGAACCAGAAAAGGTGAATAAACGGTCCACGTTTCTGCTCTGCCATTTTCAATCAACTGTTCTCAGAGTCTAACCTGAGTGAGAACATACCTCTCCCATGGCACCATAGTAAGGGTTTCCCACCATGAAAACAGAGGTGGTTGGAGGAAAGAGCTCATCCAAGCTCTTAAAGGAGGGCAGAGAGGAGTAAAAGGCCTTGATGTCCTGAGAAGATGAGGACAAAGATGCAGAATAACAGAGCGTGAGTTAGTCTTCAGAAATAACATGTCTGAATAGTGGAAGTAAGTGTTTCTAGCAGTTTAGCTGCGGCCCTGCTAAAAGTCAACACAGTTTAGCATAAAAACAACAACATGCTCCTCCTGCTTTTTCCTATTACATACTGAACTGTGTTGTGTCTTTGGTGTGTGAATAGTTTTTCATATTTGTGTGCCAGTACCTTCACCACAGTCTGGTGGGCGAGCGGCAGGACCTGCTTGGACCACTGCTTCTCCAGTTCAACTACCCCATTGGCTTTGGGGACATATTTCCTTCCTGTCAGCAGCTGTCCGTACAAAACCACCGAAGTCTCATTTATCACGATGCCTTTCCTCTTCACGTAACTTGGGGGGGGAATAACAATTACAAATTAGTAAACAATACAAGTCTGAAAATGGAACAGGCAGCTGCATTTTCGCTCTTAAAAAAAAAAAAAAAGATTTGTGCAGCTTACTGTTCAGTAATTCCCTGAACATCTTTCACCCAATCTTTCTGCTCTTTGTCAGACAGACAGGTGACTTTAGTGGGGGGCGGAGTGGACGGCCTGTCATACACTTGCTGGACACCCAGTGGTTCGTCCAGAGAAAACCTGAAAAAAACAGAGCAAAACGTCAAATCCAGTGGCCGATCCTCGTTGTATGACGATGCATAGACGATTTTTCAACATGTGATGTTTTGAAGCCCCAAACAGTTTCTTATCTAGTGTAAAACATTTATATATTACTAAAGAAAACACAGATGGGAGCAAAAGAATCCTGATCAGAAGGAGTTTTGCTTTTGTTGTGTGTAAAATATACAGTAGACATGTTAAATACAAACACTGCTGACGGTCCAGGGAAGTGGCTTACTTGGTGTCGCCATCTGACACTGCAACAATGCGAGCTTCCTCTAGATGGGGCCAATTTACAAAGACAGACTTGCCCAGTACATCTGCAGCAACATTGTCACAAAGCTACGAGAGAGAAAAAAATTACAACCGGAAAAGAAAAAGGAAAGAAGAAACAAGCAGAGATGAAGAACTCAACTATGAACAGAGGACAAGACCAGTGCCAAAACAAAGAGTGCTCACATTTCAAGCAACTGATTTAAATGTGTTCAATACTAGACATTTATTCTAACTCATACTAAGTTAATTTTCACAATGTTCAATACCAGTATGCCTCTGCAGGAATACAAAGGTCTAACATAAGAACTGGTAAAATAATGCAGTTCTAAAACTTTGCTTTAGGCACAACTCATGAATGTTATCACTTTTCAGTTTTTTAATTTAATATGTTTTTTTGAGCATAATAAAGGTTGTATGCATAAAACACAAACATCATCAAATGCAGGAAAACAAACTAATATTCCAGTAATGTACGACGCCAATTTTTTTTACATTACATTTAATGTGTTTTTAATTTCAACCACACGAGCACTTCTCCAATGAAATTAATGCAAGATGACTCTAAATTAGTCAAATACAGTCACCAGTATTGGGGTTGTAACTGAAAAGGTCTTATATTTAATCAAACTACACACATAAAAATCACTTTGGCTTCATGAAACCAGGTCAAACAAACAAACTCACCTTTTCCCAGTCCTGGTCAGAGACAATATCCAGCATCATGTTCTCGCCTCTGCTACTCTGCTGGAACACAACGACCCCGCTCTTCTTCTTAAAAAACTAAACAAGTGAAATGAAAAAGGAATTAGGACCCCCAAAAAATGAAGTTACAAACAGACTACTGAATGTTATTTGCTTGTTGTACATCATAAATGTGGGTAAACAGTCACACTTAAGGGAATTGTTAATAATAACATCTAATGCATGTATGTTTTTTGACTGCGGGAGGCAACAGGAGTACCAAGAGAAAACACACGTGTATATATGGGGAGGACATGTAATTTGGCTCCGATTCGAAACCAAGACTTTCTTCTTCTTTTTAATACAATTGTGTCTCGTAAAACTGTGTAATACCTTGTGTTTGATGTGGTGCAAGGTTGGGAAGCCACAGAAATAGAGAGAGGAGCGGTCAACACGTTTGCTCTTGTGGTCTAAAGCCACTTTCCAGGCATCAATGGGAATGTAGGCTTTCCTGCAACCATCAAACACAACAATACAATAAAAATGCTGTGAACACGAGGCGTAAAGCTTTGACATAATAAAACCGGTTAGAGGCACTTATAAATGACAATTCAAAATACATGATGATGTCGCCAATTATGTATATGTATGCACGTCTACCTGACGTGGCAGTGGACAATGTCCGGGAACAGCTTCGGTAGGGTGGAGTTGTACGTGAAGTCTGTTTCAGGGTCATACGTGTAGACGGCACACTCGGTGTGACGATTCCTGGACTTCTCTTCTTTTGTCATTTTGTTATTGTAGGGCTCCATGGCAGCGAGCAAGCAGTTCTGCTCAGTGAACACACAGCGCAAGAGTGGAAGTTTAAAAATAATAAAACAATAAAAAAAGCATGATTGCACCTAGACTTCACCAAGTCTAGGTGCACAAATGTCTGTGTACCTCATCAATAAACGGAATAAGCACAACGGCTTCCCATTCCTGTTGCTTGCCATTGAGGTCAGTTTTGAAGTCAAGAGGGTAGTTCTCAATGATGGGCGACCTCTCACTCGTCATCAGGTGCTGAAACGTCAAAATAATACATGATATTTTAAATGTTTAAGCTGCATTCTTACCACAATTTGCAGATTTTTTATTTTTAAAGGAACCCATGTTATCTTGACTTTTTAGATCATTTAAGTCTTCAGTGCTATTACCGCCAATAACAACAAGCGTCTGCCTTGCGGTGAACACAGGTATTCAATCGCCTTATTTTACAAGTCAGTAATAGAAACGATAATACAATGCAACAATATATGCAGGATGCCTCAACCAATAACGGATGTTTGTGTTTGCAGACACATCTTCTGTAAATACATGATAGTACAATGAGGTTTAATCTGTTACCCGGTAGCTCTCGGGCAACAGCGCCATGCTGGCAGCAGGCAGGACGGCCAACAACTGCTGAAAAGGCATGAAGGGCTTCCCAATGTCAAAGGTCAACTTCAGGCCCGCTATATTCCTGATGTCGGACAGGAAGGGGGCATAGTGGTAGGGGTAGTACCTGCATGGATAAAGACATAAGATTTAAATAGATAAGCTGAAAAAAAAAAACATTCAAATCAAGAAATAAGTTTCATAATTAAAAGTTGGAAAACCTTCTGTCTGGAGGTGACCAATAAATAATTTGACCTCGCAGACAAATCTGACATGCTCACCAGCTCCATGACTGAACTCCGTGGTAATAGTAATGCAGGATCCACTGGATACCCTCCACGTAACACTTTGCTTGACTTGCGAGAAATTCGCTGGAAACATAAAGAAAAGAAATACCATTTAAAGTAACATACAAAGTGCTCCACTTCAAAAACTCCAAATGTTATGGAGATAAGCCAGTCCTTCAACATTCACTACAAATTGTCTTATTACAACAATGTTTTTCTCGTAAGGCAACCACGCCAAGACACATCTTAAACAAACGGTGCCTCATTTTTTTGATTATTGTGATGTTGTTCCAACACATTCACGACTTACTCTCTTTTTGTACGAGTTTAAATAAACAAGAGTACGTTTTCTCATTATAATAGGCAGTGCCTGGTCAGGTGGCAGAAGTGGAAGTGTAGTTTTTGGAACCTGAAATCTACTTTGCCCTTCAGGGTGTGTGAAGCATTTTATTCGCAAGCACAGGGCAAACAGTACATCATAAAAATGGTTCATTTAAACAAGGCAGAGCAAATCAAGGGGCTACTATTGGGTCTCTTCCTTATACTAAGAGCAGAAGTCTCAACACAATCGGTTTCAGATCAATTCCCAATTCACTGCCAATGAGATGATTATATCAAGCCAACTTTTCCAAAATGCTTCCATACTTGGAGTTATAAAAAGGCAAATACTGGATCACATCTTAAATAGTGAATTCATACAATGAAATGAGATGAATCACTGAAGCAGTCCAGCATCACGTTTTAACAACCCACACTGACTCCTGTATATGTGCTGCCACACTGCCTCCAACTGGACACTTACTCAGACACCACATCCACACCCATCTTGGTCATATAGTACGTGCGCTTGTACTGTCTGAACTCCGTTTCAAAGATGTCGTCCTCCTCTTCCTCGTCGTCGGCCACGGCTGGTTTTCCTTCTCCAATCGCTTTTTCTGATGATGTCAGGGCTGACAGACAGAGGGCAGAATCCTACACAAATAACGCGAGAGACTAGTGTCAGAGAAAGACACATTGGAAACGGTCAAAGGAAGGATGTTTTTCATCGAGTCAGTTCACTGCTACCTCATTTTTGCTGTTGTCTGCACCACCAGCAGCAGCAGCAGCAGCAGCAGCAGCAGCAGCAGCAGCCGCAGCAGCAGCAGCAGCAGCAGCTTCTTTCTCGGCCGCCAGCCCTGCGGCCTCGTTGAGATATTTGTTACCAACTTTACTCTCAAACCACTTCAAGTCCACAAACACCTCGCTAAAATGTTCCCGGTCAAACTGAAGGAATGTGGGGAAAGGAGAAGAACAGGGAACATGAGCGTTCATCATGGAATTTGTTTTGGAAAAGCGGTCATCATACAACATGTTCCAAAATAAGGTCATGATAAACATGTAACAAGAGAACAAACCAAAAACGCACAACACTAATTTACTAATATTTGTGGTGAGAATGCTTGAATGATTTTCAAACCCACTGATTGTCGGAAATTAATAAACTAATTTTTGGAAAATAGTTGCAGTTGATATACAAAAAATAATAATAAATAAACGGAATCAAATTGGTCGAAAAAGCTGATCTTAAAATGTACATTTAAAAGCAACGGTGGCATTTATGTTATGTTTTACAAAACCTCGACACTAATTATGACTCAAAAGATTTGTTTCACCTCAGAAAGTTTCTCCAGGTACTTTTCAAAGTTTCCAAGGTTCAGGTGACCATTTTCATTCAGATAACCTATAAGATATAACATATAGATTCAGGGCATGCTTTCATTATGACCGTTAACAGCCATCACAATGCAACAAGCTGGTAGGTATTTTAGAAGTTTATGTATGTGTGTGTGTCTCTCACCTCCTATGCTGGGCAGCACACTGATATAGGTCTTGTACAACAACGGCAAAGCATCGTGACTGATGTGAAGATGAGGAAGGTGAGGGATGAAGTCGTTCCCAACCAGGAAGCCCATCAGAATCCAGTCGTCTATTATACGCTCCAGGTCATAATCAGAATCCATGTACTTCTGAGAAACACAAAAAAAAAAGCGTATTAACGCAGGTTACAAATCAAATATTTCTGTCAAACATGTTTAATAACAATGGCCATTAGAAAGACCTCCCATGACATCTGTGTGTGTCTTACCTTGAGCTCAGAGAACTCATAGTCTATGTACTCTCTCATCAGAGACAAGTGAAGCAAGTGAAAAGTGGTTTCCTCTGGAGCAGTTATCCTAAGGGAGAAGAAAAGATCAAGGTTCACGAGAGAAAACCATCAAGATTTAACTGAATGTGACAGAAAAGACTGGATTGTTGTCATTTTTCTTCTTCCAATCAGACAAAATCAAAAGCAAGAGAACCTTTTCTGGGATTTCTTTCCCCCGAAGCGAACTTCCTCCCTGAGCAGAGAGAAATTTGGCTCGTGGCTTGTCAGACCCAACATAACCTACAACATAAAGTAAAAAAAAAAAAAAAACCACAGAGTGAGCCTCAAAGGAGATTGAGCCGGTGTATATCATAATTTGAATGTAAGTCGTACCAAGTCAGCATCCAGGCCGTACAGGCAGTGTCGAGTGTTCGGGTCGTGATCTGGCTTAGCATTCTCAGACCGAATGAACTCCATGATCTTATGCTCTCCCTCTCCGGGGGTCTATGTGCACAAGAAATATGTAAATCAGTCAATCCAGGCAATGAATAAAGTCTTGTAATAACAGACAGACACAGACCTCGTGACCAGACAGGTAGATTCGGACATTCTGCCACAGCTTGTCAGTGGAGAGCTTGTTGTGGACAAAATACTTGAGCTGTTCCTGGAGTCTCGCCATGAAATCTGTGCCTGTAAGCAGAATTTGATATGACAGAAGGTCATGCAAAATATCTAAAAAGATGTGGCATGTTACACATTAATAAAACAGTCATTGTGTACACAATGGAACTTTGTAGACCATTAGAGTATTTAGAAAAATGCAGCTGCAACAATGACGCTGAAAAGTAAACTAAACTCCAACTACAGTGTGCCTGTATGGTTTGTTCAGCATTAAATAATTAATCCAAGTGTGAATGATGTTAAATGGTGTGAATTATGCAGCCAAGTCCAGATCAGAGATCAGATTATGGCTTGCTTAACTTTACTGTCCTGATACCTGCAGATTCAAAATTTTTATTCAGCAAGATGTATAACCTGTACACCTCACTAGATATTTGAGTCACAGCGTTATTGCTAACGTAAACTAACAAAACTAAATAAGTGAAACCAGACTGGGTGTTACCATTCTTCAAAACGAAACTTAAACCCATCCATACATGCATAGCTCTGGTGCTTCTTACAACTTAACATTTTACTGTTGCAATAACCACTTAACATAGTCAGTTAGCGCAGTCAGCCAATGAGCTTGAAAAATGGAAAAACAAATGTTGTTTATCAACTTGAATGTGGTGTTTATTGTGTGTTAAACCGCGGATCGTTCCTACCAGGAGTGATACAGTTGGAGTCGAAACGAGCTTCCGTGGGAAGCACCTCTCCTTTATCCAGAGCTTTTTTTATCTTATCCTCTGCTTCTTTGGCAGACCTGGACACAAGCAGATATAAAGGAAAGCAAAAAATAAATCCATTATCTGAAAACGTTTTCTTCTCTCCACTAGTTCTTAGAACCGGAGCAGCATAATCTTGATCCAGTCTGTTTGGGGTTAAGTCAACGTTATTTAATAAAGGATATATTACTATGGGTTGCTACTGTAACCTTACAAATATACAGGAACACCACACTGTGTATAATTATATAAGCAAACTATAGTTTACATGTTGATTAGAAAAAAATTAAGGAGAAGTTTCAACATGACAATGACAGCATGTTAATATAATAAAAAAAAAATATATATATATGGCTGGTTCAAGAAAATTATGTACTGTCCATGAAGCAGTCTTTAAAGATAATGTGGATATGGTAATTATGGTCATAATAATAATAATAATAATAATAATAATAATAATGGTTAATCTCTACCTGAATCTCCTGCCTCGTTGCTGGTTCATCTTTGCTCTTGGTGCCACACCATCCACGGCCATGAAGAAGACCTTGCGTGGCTTGATAATCCTGAAGAGAACCTCCAGGTAATGAAAGATGTCAGCAAAAATCTTTTCCTCCGAGATTCGAAAGTGGACATCTTCGTCATTTGGGTGAGAACACTGGTGGATGATGCCATTCATGTCCAGATACAAATTGTCAAACTCTGGAATCTGAGGTGAAAAAGTAAAAGAAAAAACATTTTAATGGTGTAATGTGCTTTGAAAACAGACCATCGCATTATTTAGAAAGTGAACGATTTGTTAAAAAATAAATAAATAAATAAAAAAAAAGCTTTCATTCATTTACTCTCTAAAATTGCTAGCCATTCATTGTTAACGTTTTTGACAAAAGCCTTCTAGTGGGCTCCTCAGGCTTGACACGAAGACAATAAAATCTCCCTCATAACACTGACATATGGGCTTAATAAAAAGGATTTTGTGAAGTGACCTTAAGTGACCTTCAAATCTGGCACTTTTTTTCAATATATTTGTTGTAAAATGCGGACGTTTATGCAAGAAACCTGTTTTTTTTGTTGCTTCGGCATAAATTTCTTATGTAACGAGAGTCACACCGAACAACCTTCAGCTGATGAAACGACTGCTCATACGCTGAAATACGACACAGGAGAAAAGTCCAATACTTATAAAGTAGCTGTTATCTCGAAATGAAATAAATCAATACTATAAATATATGTAATGAAATGTGGCTGACCACACAGATAAAACCATTCAATTAACACGGTAAACATTAAAGAGCTGGCAATAAAACAGCTGGTAACAGTAACGTGACCACACTTTCTCATTGGCGTAAGATTAAAGGTAGTCCGTGATCTGTTTGTCATGAAGCTAAACTACATTGTAATAACGCATTAAAAAAAATATATCTTGACTTGTTTCTCCTAACAGTTGTCCTCGCGGAAAACAAATAACAAACTAGTCACTATAGGAATTTCTTTAATTGTGTGAACTGTTTTCACTGTAATTGATGGGAGGTAAATGGGTAAAAGGCGTCCAGAAATGAGAAAATAGCAAAATCATGGAGGAAAATCTCAGGTAGACTTTGTGGAATAAAAGTTTGTGGGCTTTGCTATATTTAGCTCGCTGATAGCGGGCAGCTAGCACGGCTAGTGCCGCGGCTATCGCCGACAGTCACCACGGGTTTCCTACCTGGTGTTCCTTCACAACTTCGCTGAGACAAGGGTAGCGCTCCGAGATCCATCGGTAAAATTTCGGAACTCCCATTTTCACGGCAAAAGTTTAAAGCTCTGAAACAAAAACACTGATCAGTTTCCAACGGCCGATCATTAGCTAGTTGTTCCTCTGTCCGTCTGCCAAAACACTCCGCCGCTGTCCGGGAAACAATTGTTCCGGGTTTGTTGTTCCCGCCAGAAGAAAAAATCAAACAATGGCGTAAATGTATGAAGTGCATTCTGTACATCTACGTAATGATGCAAATGTACAAGACTGACCTTCACTTTGAAGGAAACGATCTAGAAATAAATCTTCAACTAAGCACTGAGCAGCTCATAATCTCCCTCATTTATTGTATATTCAATTTATGTTGCATTCATAAAATGCATAAAAGGAATTGACAGTAGACTTTAGACGTTAGACTTTGCTTTATTTATCCCTTGGGATGACTCTGTCAGAGAAATTTGAGTTCCAGCAGCTTAATAGAAGAGGAGCAGCACACAGAGGGTAACAAAGATGAGTTACAGAAAAAGGTCGTTCACCTTAACTTAACTAAATATAGAAGTGACAAAAAGAATAAGACTCCTAGCAAAATATAGTACAAAAAATATAAAATAATATAAACTCTTAACCAACCTTAACTTAGCTAGATATAGAAATGGTAAAAAGAGTAAATAAAACTCCTACCAAAATTGAGTACAGAAAATAATATAAACTCTTAACTAACCTTAACTTAACTAAATATAGAAATGGCAAAAAGAATAACACTTCTAACAAAATATAGGAGTGAAAGTGGCCGAACGTTAAATTGCACTGTGGTTACAGACAGAATTATTGCACAAGTATGATCATTTGCAGTGAATAGACAATTAGATATTGTACAGTTTTGCCTTATGGTATATAGTATGTGAGATGTAGGATGGTGAGGTGGATGGCGGCTCCTGCTACTTCCCTTCTGTCCTCTGTCACCTCCACCACCCCAGTGAGGAGTTGTACAGCCTGATGGCCTGAGGGACAAAGGAGTTCTTAAGTCTGTTAGTCCGACATTTGGGAAGAAGCCGTCTCTCACTGAACATGCTCCTCTGGTTGTTGATGACGGTGTGCAGAGGGTGTCTGGTATTGTCCATAATGTCCAGCGGCTTATTCAGTGTTCTTACCTCTGCTACCGTCACCAGAGAATCCAGCCTGATCAGTTTGTCCAGTCTGGACGTGTCCTTCTTGGATGTGCTGGCTCCCCAGCACACCACGGTGTAAAAAAGGACACTGGTCACAACAGACTGATAAAACATCCACAGTAGTTTGCTGCAGATGTTGAAGGACCGCGGTCTCCTCAGGAAGTACAGCCTGCTCTGTGTCTTTTAGCAGTTAAAGAAAAAAAGTGCTCTTGAAAAAAGGAGAGCAATTGGATTCGTAGATGTTGAATACACTGTTTAACTTTGTATAAATACTTCTTGGTAATACATATTATACCATCAGACTGATATTTGTAAATGATATGCATTTGTTAGCAGCACAGGTGAGTGTGTGAGATGCACCCATGAAAATTTTGTAGTCTCGCAATTCTGTTGACTCTTGTCAAAACTAACCCTTCTTTCTAAAGACCGTTTGCTGTGCAACAAAATGAAAGCAAACCATTACTTATTATTGTGTCTGCATTAGATTATTATCCTAAGTGGCTGCTTATTTCATTTTATTATTATATTTCTGCCATTTATTCTACGTGTAACTAGTCCCTCACCATTGGGAGCACAGACACAAAAAGCACATCACCCGGGAACAGGTTGCTACAACTTTTGTTAAAAGATATTCTAGACGGTCGTTTCATTTTATGTATCATTATTATTCTTACATATGTTGCTCAGTCTTTTCTTAAGACCTCGGCTAACCGTTTCTGAATAAATCCCCCAAAACTGGGAAAAAATGTCCCATATAAGTGGATGGGAGATGTACCTCATGGCGGAGCTCAAAGGAGATCAACATCCGTTGAGTACATGGACGCAAAATAGCACATCAAAACGTGCAGAATGTTCAGGAATAGTTTGCCATGACTTTTGCTAAGGATTCCACGGACCATTTTAAAATAACTAAAAAAAAGAACTGCGGTGAAAAAACCCCAAAACGAAGCAGATGGGAGTGGCACCTCATGGAGGAGATCAGCATCTGTTGCCATTGAGATGCCGAGATCAAAATTTCCTCTGGAATTTTCTAGTTTAGAGGTAATCTTGTGAAAGCTATAGGAAAGCACTACAGAAAGGCTGAAGAGCTGAAGATTAGACCTCTGTTCTAAATAGACATGAGTTAAAGCTCACAAGTAGCTGCTTCCTTTCACAATACTGAAGACAGATTTGTCTTGATAGTTAACCCATTGTGAATATTACCTGAAGAACTTTGCAATCGATTTGATAAAGTATCAATTTAAAAGTTCCTCAAAGATTCTCTATAAATTGAATATATTGGCATATACAAAAATGGCCCCTACCCGTACCAGGATCTGTATCCCTCCTCAAATCTGTCTGTCGATCCTATGGTTTCCTCTCTTCCATCCCCCTACTCTAATCGGCCAGCAGAAAAGCGGGAAAAAAAGCTGTTAAGAGGGAGTTTTTCCCTTTCCACAGTCACAAAAAAAAAAAAATCTGCTTTCTCATGTGGATTTGTTTTTCTCTTGTTAAAAGCACCTCGAAATGCCCGTGTTGTATTTGGTGCAATATAAATAGTGAATAGTTGAATTGAAAAACTCATTCTGGATTTCTAGGGACGCTTTCACTGCTTTGAAAGATAATTTTATTATGTACATTCACAAGCAGCTTTTCAAGAGCACAAGTGCATTCATGTAATCTTATTATAAAAAAGAAAGATCACATGATCATAATAGGGAAATAACAGATTTTGCCTTTGGTATGATTGCTGATGACTGGATAGTTTCAGTAGTTGTAAAACTTTGAAGAAGTGGAACTGCAGAGAAATCAGATAGGTCAGGAGGGAATGGCCTCACTGCTTGAAGTGAAAAGCAGAAATGCCACAAAAATAAAATAAAAAAATCAAACGCGAAAATATAGTTTCGAAATAATTTATTCAGTTATACAAATACAAAACCCCTCTCTCACTCAGTTATCATAAAATAGGCAGGTCTTGGTGACGTTTCCCAAATTCTCTAGATGGGTCAGCATGGCTAACCACAGAAACTGACAGAAGTTCGCCCCAAGTTACAATGTAGCTCAGTGCAGTTGATACGTTTGAAACCTAAAGTATGTGAAGAGTGATTCCATTGCTACTTTAATAGAACTAAAGTTGATTCTGTGAGGTTGTAATTTTTCCAACAAGCAACAAGTAACTTACATACATGAAAATGTCCAGTTCCAGGAGGCACTGCAGCTCAACACAAGTTATTTGAGTTGTGGTGATAACTGATGAGTCGTCCAATTTTGTTCTGATAGTAACACATATCAGCACAAAAAAAAAAAGGATTCTCAACATTTCCTTAATTCATGGGTCTTACATGACTTGTATATGCTACCCCGAATGTTGCATTCCTAAGCTAGAAGAGGAACTGACGATGCATATGAAAGAGTGAGATTCAAGTCATACCTATTAAAACGGCTTCTCCCAATCTGAAACAAACACAACTACACATAAGAGGTGAAAACAAGAGGCAGACAAAGAAAAGATATTAAAAGCTTAATCAGATGACACTACGCTTGCGTGTCATATTGTCTTGTGCTTTGGCCTTTAAGAGAAAATGCATCCTGCTTATAGCATTTGGCTGAATGTACCTTTGAGAGTGACAGATGAATTAAAATATGAAAAAAGTACAAGTTTTGATTTGACCTAAAAAGTTAAAAAAAAAAAAAAGTATTCCATTTGAGCTGAACATTACTGAAAAGAAATTAAGTCTCTTGTTTCGTTTCACGCCCTAGCTGGAAGTTTATTTAATGCTGCAAAACAGCAGCCCACGTTCTCCTGCCATGCTGACACACTGGTCCAAAGTCTCTGCTGCCGTTCCAAAGCTGGTAGCTCATTAAAAAAAAGAAATAGAGGTTATATTTCTTTCAGCCGTCTTGCTGCTCATTGGCCAGACTGGAATCTCCCTGTGTGAATTGCTCCTTCCGCCAAAACAAGAAAAGGCTGATGGTAGTTTCAAAGACCACGGAAGGTCCTTCAGACGAGCTCGAGTACCTGCGTGGGCAGAAAAGATACACCTGTGATGTTTTCCATACCGTTATTCAAACATGTACACGATTACTAGTGAAAAAAGCAGGAAAGTGTAAAAACAACTGTCAATGTAGTTTCACTTTTAGGTGAAGTTACGAAACAATATTAGTAGATAACATTTAATAAAAAACCTGGTATCTCAAAATGCAAGTAATATTGAAGCAATGGAGTGTGCTTTCAAACTCTCCCCAGGTGAGTTACGATTAAGAGCATTTCCTTTTATGTGTTCCGAGCACAAATGTGTTCAGAATCTTAATCACAAAACAGTCGGCCTCACATTCAATTAGAAAACTCAATTTAAAAGGTAATCTTTAATCGGCAGGCATTCATATATTTGGTACTATTTTGACTGCTTTTCCCCAAATATGCTAATTTCAAGAATTCCACTCTAGAATTAATAAAGCATTTTAGTTACAAAATTACTTTCCCCACCATCAGTTCCTGCCTGCAGGAAAACTTCCCTGAAACCCGTAACAAAACTCTGGCTGTGGTCAACTTATTATTAGTATGTACAAATTTCAGGACACAAACCTTGATTGTTCCTTGACTGTTGGCAGCAATCAGTACATTAGACTCCTGAAAAACAAGAAATCGCCATTAAAAACACAAGCTACTGCCATGGATGCTTGTTCCCCGATAAAACAATATGACAATTCAGAGTGATGCAAAAATAAACATCCCTCCTGTTGAACAGGGTGAGCGTCTTCACTTTCTGTAGCCCACATAGCTGATCAGGAACATGTGAAGAAAGTGAATAGTGACCAGTAGGTGTTGACTATATAGAAGCGGACTCACTCCGTCAGGCAAGGCCCTCCAGCAGACGGCACTAACAAACTCATTGGTGTCGTCTTCCTTCTTGTCCTTGTCCAGAACGCTCTTCACCGTGTCAAACTTAAACGTTAACAGTGTCTTGGAAAGTCCTTTGTAGTATAAATACAGGGAGTTGTTCTCGCTGCCTGTACACACAAAAACAAACACGTGGCAATTATCTTTCATATTATGTCTTCATACGTGGAGATGTCTCAGTATCTTGTTATTTTGGACGCTTACCACAGGCCACATAGTCGCCGTTGGACGCCAGGCCGACAAAGTTCTTCTCGTTGATGTGACCCTTGAAGGAGCGCAGGCAGTGAGGTTTGTTGACATTCCACAGCTTCAGCTGACTGTCCGTTGATCTGCAAGTGTTGGAGTATAACGGGAGTCAGTAGCCCCACTGACTTTTTAGTCACAAGTCGTCCTCACTTCATGAGGTCTGATCTAAAGTTTTCATTGTACTATACATTTCACACAGCATAATGAAAATGTACAAAATTGATAACTGAAGATTCATTGTTTATTTAGACTGAGCATGTTGTTGTTTTTTCTTGCCATTTTCCACAATAAAATATTTATAACGAATGTCCATTTTCTAAAAACCCAAACCAGAATCAAAAAGAATTTGGTTGGACATTTCCTGCAGCTATCACAGTATGTTTTCAAATCAAAAACTGGTAAAAGAACAGGGAAGGATAACTATCTTTGTTTAGAACTGTTTGCTTACATCAATATTCTACTCATAAAACACCTTTCATACATGGGTGTAGAACCTTTAAGTTCCAAAAAGCATTTGAGACGTTTTGCATTATTGCATGAGACAAACATTTCCTGATGCTCCCACTGAAAATGAAACTGGACAGACTTACGCAGAGACAATTTCCTCTCCATTGACAAACTTGGCATAGGACACCGCCTTCCTGTGGCCTTTAAACACCATGATTGGCTGCTTAGTGTTGCGTAGATCGTAGTAGTGGACACAGTGGTCTGTAAGCAATAACATAATATATAAAGTAAATAGCATGCATTTACATGGGAACTGTAATTGAACACTCAATAAAAAGGGACTGAAAACAACTCGGGGTGTCAGTTTTATCCAGTAACCAACAAGACACGCAGTCCTGTTAAGAAATTGGTGCAGCGTTGGCATTTGCTCAACAGAGAGATTAAACAAGAAATGTGTCAACCATCCTTTGTGTTGTTGAAATATATGGTGCAATATGCTTTTGCTCCACTATTGTACCCGTGCCCCAGCAGATCAGCAACTCAAAGGCTAAGCATAGATTTTCTTTTCTCTGGCTTATTGGACATAAACCTCAGAGACACGGGGAACGGGGTGAATAATCCAGAGCGATTTGCCGCTGGATAACATAGTTTCTCTTCCTATCCGTCATTACATGACTGACTCTTTCTGTGCATAACAAAACAATTCTAATAATTCCTATCTCTCCTTTGGGGGAGTAATAAATGACGTTTTCGCATGTGCGTCTGGACCAGAGACCACCGGAGTCTGTTTGACGGCAGGAGAAATTGAGTGGTCTACAAGGAGAAGCTATAGTGCTGTGAAATGAGTAATAATTCATCAAAATAGAAGGTGGAAAAAAAACATTGTCTTTGTCTGTGAAAGGAGACAGCTTAATGCATGGACGCATTTCACAATCTTTGTTTTGTGACTCAGTATGGACATCTGAAGGTAATTGACCTCACGACACACAAAACCCAGATCCGGTCTTATTGCAGTAAAATCTGCTCTTATCCAAGATTGTTAGGGAGTGCGAAGCAGGCAGACCGGCAGACAGATGATTTAATAGATTTAGAGGTTGAGAAGGAAAATCAAGCGCCATATAACATTTAAAAATGCATCTATATTCTTGTGAGTGTCTCCATCCTAAAATACAGCAACAGAAACAACTAATAATCTATCAGACAAAACATTAAAGCAAGCAAAACCTTACCTGCACAACCAAAAGCCAGATGATATCTGGAAGTTGGGCTGAACTTAACACAGCAAACATTGGCCTTAGCCTCAATGCTGGCCACCGAGTTGTCAAGATTGGTCGACCACAACTTAACTGAAAAAGAGGAGGAAAAACACACGAGAGAAATTGAGCATGTGTAAAGTCATGGTAGAGAAGATGTTGAAAACACAAACGACACATCTGTAATATTCTAGTTACCTTTAGCGTCATCGGAGCCCGAGGCTAAGAGTTTGGGGTCCATCAGATTGAAGTCAACACTCCAACACCTTTTTTCATGTTCCTGCAGAGGAGACGGATGAATCATTTAAAAAGCCATCATGCAGAGAAATGTGTCCGAGTACTGATGAGAAGCAACCGAGCTCAGACAGAAGAGACTTGCACACCTGGTAGACTTTGGACCTCTGGCCAGTGAAGCCATCCCACAAAATAACAGTTCCCTCATAGTCACTGCTGGCCAGGAGGTTCTTGTGATAACTGCTCCAGCTGATACAGCTACAAAGAAAAAAAACAAACATCTGGATCATTTCCACAATAAGATTCAAGCCTATAGCTGTATATAGTTTATTTTTGCCTCGACTTTGTAGATTTTAATCAGATTCAATATGATGACGTGCTTATTGAGCTTATTAAGTGCTTCTGGACAGGAGTGACATGACTTTCTCACCTGATTTTGGAATTGCAGGTCATTTCATTGACAGGGTAGTGGATGTCCACCGCATCCTGGATAACGGTGCCATATTCAAACACCTTGATCTTCTTGGTCACACCAGCGATGGCAAAGTAATCACAGTCACGGTCAAACTCAATACTGAAATACAAGTGAGGACATAGTTACAGGAATGATTACAAGTGCTTCTATAGAGGAAATCCAAATATAAAACAAGAATTGAATTATCTTAAAAAAATATATATTTTTAACTTTTGCTCCATTTACAGAGAAATGCTTGTTGTTCTAATGCATTATGTGATGCGATTGTACCAAAGAAATACACCTAACATGGTCTTTGTCCTGTAAAGAAACATCTAAATCATGCGCTCTAATCCCAGACCTAATATACGAGCCACATTGTTCTTTCTGTACCTAGAGACAATACTGGAGCCGTTATAAAGGTCACTGGCGTAGGAGAGGGTGGCCAGCGGCCGCACAGAGTTGTAGCGGGTGAACTTGGACAAACACTCCATAAAATCATCCAGCTGGTTCAGGTTTCTGCCCTCGTCTGAAAATAGCAGCCACAGTGTCAGTACAAACATGTTTGAGAATGACAAGTATTACAGAATAAATACATTACATAGTCATTTATAAATGTCGAGGAAGATTAACACACTTATGAGGTAACCACTAGATTGTAAATGTCTAAAATATTGACAATAGCTTTAGAATAAATGCTGGGATAGGTCTGACAGTGTCTTGTCACTTGTGTTCTTCCTCTATGAAACTGTGGTTCACTTCATCCAGAGAACAACATAAAGTCAATGCATTTAATAAGCTCGGGCATTTGTGCTGCCAACAACAGCAATCTGCGATGCCTGCAATGAGTACCTGTGATGCGTGACATTTTGTTAGAGAAATAGCACTGTTCCAAATCCTCAAAATGAGCCGTCAGCCTCTTTCTTCTTGATGCCAGCGTGCTGTTGTACCAAGTCTGTCTTTTACCCTGGAAAAACAATCCCAAATATACAGTTAAGCCTGAGCTAAACTCGTACTGACAGGTGTCTGGTTTCAGAATGCGCCCAATTACATTGGCGCTTATAATGACGACGTATAAATACATATCCAGCAGGGTTTTGTTTTTTTTCTTTCTTATCCACTGACATTACACGAGAAAACCTGCATGCAAAGAAGATGATTTCAAAACTGCCGCAGGCACTCAAGAAAATATTTCTGCAATGCGTCTGACAAGAAAATCAAATTCTGAAAAATTGTCAAGTATAACAAGGAAGAACAATAATGTGAGACGGGCGATCTGATTCTCTGAGTGTGCATGTGTGTGGTCTCTTTCTAACATACCTGGGTCGTTCCGCCAAATCCTGGAGGCTGGTTGTAGTCAGGAGGATCAATAATACTACTGCAGCTATAGAAAAAGAAACAAACTTAGTTAAAAACGCTACACATTGTTACAAAAGGTAGGTGTTACTACTAAACTTGTAGTACCTTGGCGCAGGAGATGGAGCCTCGACATTAGGCACCGTACACTCTGCCTCCATCATCGGGGAGTACAGTCCGCTCATCTCCTGGAAAATGCAATTGTTTATCTTGTTTAAGCTATGATGACACCAGTCGTTAATACAATAGTATCTCCTGATTGCACATGCTACTGCACTGTGATTGTACCTGGGAACCTAATGTGAACTATTGACGACGGCAGGTGTCAAAAGGTTTAGTTTACTCACCTCAACACGTTTTATGTCGTCTTCAAGAAAGTTGAGCTCTTTCTGGAGTTGCTCGTGTTGCTGTTGACAAATGAAAGGACAATTAGGACTGCAGGTCAGCTTTTCAATACAGAGCATGTAGCTACATTGTGATTTTGATCCTAATCAAACAAATCCAAAAGCAGGAGCACCTCTCTCTTGTTTCTTCTGGCTTCTTTAAGGAACTCCATGAGGATCTGTCTCTGAGCTGCTTGGGATTCCTATTGGAGAAACAGACACCGAACATGATTAAATAAAAATACAACTGAAGCCAAGCCTGTGCTGGTATGATGAAAATATGTTGGGATCAAACTTTTCTCTTTATTAGTTTGTCGTCTCTTAGAAAAGTGAAATTATTGAACTATATCTGGGGACGGCAATGGTTATTTGAACTGAACACTCATAGTGACACTACCGTACACATTATCGTCTCAGAAAGTCAAAACGTAAAGAACTGGACAGTAAAGCACATTTTCTCACAAACAGGCTGTCGCATTTTATGGATTTTTTCTTTGGACAAAAATACGAAAACAGAAAAGCCTCTGTGTGGTGGACAATAACAACAACAACAACTGACAACTAAGGGCAGAAAGTCACTGAAGCCGTTGGCTATGATTTGCTTAATGCCACAATCCCTGATGGGTAACCAAAGTCTGATCCTCAGAATGAAATTGATTGACAAAGCTATTAAATGTATTTACAAGACAGAGATTTTCAATATATATGTTATTATTTATTAATCAATCCTCTTTTGCACTCAGTATCTGTATCACACATATTTTCCCCTGGGATCATTTGAGGGTCATTTTCTCATGGTTTAAATGACATTAGAGCGCTGGTTATATCAGTAATAGTCGCAAATACATTATAGAATAAAGAAAACAAAGACACGTTTGACTATACTTGTAGTTTATGCGTTGGCAGATGTGTATGAAGCATTTAAGTAGCCGGGACTTCAACATCTGGAAAAGTCTCCACATTCTTCGATTCAGAAATTCACAGCTGATTAAGTGAAATGAATGACTGACTAAAAACAAGTACAAGTCCAATCAGATAAAAGTGAAATTGAACATGTCCAGAGGCAAATCTTCAGAGAAAAGTGGGAACACACACTAGCAATGAATCAGAAATGTGTCCTATATGTGGATTAAAGGCAGCTGTTCAGCCAGATGAATCGTATGAAACCACAGGAGAGGAAAGTCATATCTGCAAGATGAGGTACTAACAATGTAGTAGACAGCATTGTTTATTAAAAATGTGACATGTTTTTATTATTATTAGTTTTTGCAATAATACAAAAATGACAAAGAGTACAAAATACAAAACTGGAAAGAGCCATGAGAAAGCTGATCAAGAATCTATTGGCACTTTACTACAGAAGAAAAGTGATCTTTTGACAATACAACATATCAAATTCTACTGTCAGAAGAATACCTGATCCAAATGAGTTTCAAGCACCTCAATTCACCTTAGACAGAACCAGACACATTCTGCAGACATGCACAATACCACACAATATCACAAATGTTTATCCCACTTGACACCGAAAACGTCAAACCTCAACAACTGCGGAGACCATTTCAGCTCCTGCTGATTCATTCAAGACAACAGACATTAAGCATGAGTCCTTAAGCAGCGTCTCAACTTTAAATGCTTCTAATTAAATATCACAGGTGCGAGTGCTAATCCTATATAGCTCAGCAAAACCTTGCAGAACACTTTTATTAATTTTCCTTTGACGCATGTCCTTGCAAACAACTAGACAGCAGGTTATACACTTGCAATGAACAACGTGTCACATGGTTCATCAGTCCTTCACACAGACGCGTAGAAATCACTTGGTAATGTACAGCACTGGTGATAGTTGATATCAAATGCCAACTGGATTATCACACGTGACACATCTATGCTTGTTTGGTTTTCCTCACTACAACAGGCCTGCTAAGGCTTAGAATAAATGTGTTGTATTTAAGCAAAAATGCTGTGCCTCAACAAGGTAGAGAAGTCCAACAGCATGAAGACACATGTGATGCAATTTATTCAAAAAAATAAAACTGTGCACACCGTATCTGCAAGAGAGTGATGATGTGACACAACACAACACAACTGAGCGGTACAGATTGCAGCCCTCACTTCTCTTTTAATGTCACACAAACTGACCAAAACGAGAAGAAAACAGGATGTGTGCCGGACTCCACAGAGGACATACTGTTCGTAAAGTGTCAGTGCCTTCACTAAGTGTCGGTCTAACCATCGAACAAAAGCACAATTTCCAACATAATCAAGTACCTTACCGTACAAATAACCAATTACAACACAAACCCCACCCTGTGCTACTCTACAAGATACAGCTTCACAATGTAGAGTCTCATTTTTCTGGTTCTGGAGCTCCCAGTGAGTAGTGCCATTTAAAAGTGATAATAAGCCATCCTGTTGTTTTGATTAAAAAAAAAAAAAAAAAGAACAATTCTTTATCCTGCAACAAGTTTGAATACTTTAGGCTGAACAAGTTATGAATCACCTGTGTCACTGAAAAGAACAAATTATCATCAATACTAATGTAAGATATTTGCTTACCGCCTCCAGCTGCTTCTTCTTCTGAACCAGAAGCTCCAGCATAAGGTTGACATTTGCAAGGTCCAAGTTCTCCTGATCAGGACTCAAAACATCCTGAAAGACTTGCCACCTCGAACCGTTCTGAGAGTCGGAGACAATGATCAGTGAGAAGAAACAGATTTTTCTCAATGTGAGAGTACACACAGTAAGAGATGTGTGAGGAAAGAAACACGCTTGAGTTTGTATGTGTTGTACTTACAGGATGATCTAATTTCAGTCTCTTCTCCTCCGACCTTTGTTTCTGTTTTAGGATCAGTTCATTAACTGGAAAATGAATGAATGAATGAAGCAGGTGAAAAGATATTAAAGTATTTGACAGTGACTGAAACAGAAAAGCAATGACACATGGACATAGGGTTTTTGTAAATAGGTGAAAGACAACAAAATATATATTTTTTTTTTAACCATACTCAAGAACAACAAAATAACTGTGTTTTCCCTGCATTTCTGTCTATCCAAACAAACTTAAGAGTATATAAACTTTATCTCTGGGCATGCATAATATAACCCTGTTAGAAGAAAAAATATCAACATTTGTTTTATACACATGCAAATAAAAACTATTTGAAAACACATTTAAAGGTTACATTCCTATTACTGAAAACCTTAAAGAACAAATTTCTCTTTAAAGATACTTACCAAGAAAGTTTGGGTAAAGCTGATCCACATTATCAACAGTATAATTACATTTAGGACATCTGTTACTGTCCTCCAAGCTCTGGCGAATGCACTTGAAACTGCAAGAAATCATATAATCCACATATTACCATAACACACAGCTACAGCCAACTCTGACATTGAATTGTACAAATAAAAAGACTTAAATTATGTGCAAACTATGCAACTTGTATCCAAATATATAGCAACTTGCGAGGAAATTGAAATGGTCAATTGTGCCAATAGGTTACCTCTTTAAATACATGACTGTAAATAAATCTATTCTGTATTTTGGTTGAATTTGTGGTGAACCAGTTAGTTTGTGTCTGGAGATTGCGCAGTTGGGTAGTGATGAGACGTGTTATTCCAACACATTTCAACAAGTCACAAAAACTACACTTAAAACGACTTAACACTCACCAAAAACTGTGCCCACACTTTGTCATGTGTGCCTCCTCAATCATTTCAAAGCAAATGGGACTGAAAAAGAGAGACAAGAGTTGTGTCAAACATTGTTTTGCAGTAAAACTTGTGGCTGCAACGTAAAGCAGCGTTTCACTGTCACTCCTAAGAAAACTAACCAAACAAAATCGTTGCTCTTATCCTCGTAAGAATTCAACAGGCCGTTGTATAGGGGAGCTTGATGGAGGGATTTCTTTCTGCTGCCGGACGAGGCAGACGGTCTGCTGAGGGAGGCGAAGCCGCCCCGGGACGATGGCACGGCGGCCAGAGCTGGCACCGTCGAGCTTCCCTCGCCGGGGGTTGTCACGGACCGGGAGGGCACAACATTTCCAGAATTGTTGCCGTTGCTTGTGACGGCGTTGCCCCCGCCGCCACCGTTTGAGTTCCCGGTGCCCGCTGAGCTGCTGCCGCTGCTACTCGTGCTCGGCACTGAACTCGCCCCACCGGCGTTTTGCTGAGGCCGGTTGTTTGACATCATGCAAGGCCGACGAGAAACTCCCCGAAATCCACCGCAGCGTCGCGGATCAAAGCATCCGGACAGCGCCGCTGGTCGGCTCCGTTAGCGGGTTGTGCTCACTTTAGCCGTGCCGCGGAAGCGTTAGCATCATTGGAGAAAGCGACAGTGGCCAAACGTCCAGCGTGTATAAACTTTCCCGTTGGCATCCACGTCGAGTTTGTTACCGACGGCGTATCACAAAACACTGCGTTGTATGGCGCAAAACACGAACTCTGGAACGGTCGACAAAATAATCTGCGTTGTCCTGGAGATTAGCCGGTTAGCTTCAGTTGGCTAGAGTGAAACCTCTCTCTTGAGTTTCCTCAATTACTCCGGTAGACATTGCCCTTCAGAAGTTGAGCTATCTCCCCCTGGCGACAGGGAGGTGGAAAAACCCACTTATTTTCTGTCTGGCGTCAACAGAAACGTTCATATTGTCCTTTTATTTAATATTGGTGCATACGACGATAAAGTGACTGTTTTAGATATAATAATAAATTACAACAATCTCAGCTTCTCAGTTTTTGTCGAAAGCTCATAATCTTATGAAGTCACATGAAATAATCCTGAATCACATGTTAGACTACATTGCACAAAACAACACCCTGCTATTAACGTGACATGCATCATCATACCATGAATGCAAATTAAAAGAAGAAACTAAAATAACTTGTCTCTTAACTGTTTCTGTTAATGCTCAATTAACATTACCAATGTGTTTTAAATCTCACAGGTGGACATGGCAGAAGAGGCATATTGTGCAGCACGCAAATAAAATTGTTATGCAAACACCAAAATTCGTATTGAAACTCATTGTTATGGTTAGAAAATCACATTGGCCAAATAAAGCAACAACCATTTTCTGAGACCACCAGTATTTATAACTTTGTGACCTAATGGGCTTGATCATAAACAACAAGCACATCTCTTCTCTGCTTATGAACTTCTGTGTCAGGTATTTCTGCCAACAGTTTTTCCTTTTGCCTGATGGAGTTAATGTTGGGTTCTTCTATTTCAAAATGTTTGTGATGGACTCTGGTCATGAGAATCTCAATGGGTAGACGTCCTGTTGTAACTTTCTTCTCCACAGTTCTCAGATTAGCTCTTTCTTGAAGAATTTCCTCTGATGGACTATGTGAGCACAGTGCAATTATCAGACAATGGCCCGACACGAGGGTCTTCTTCTTCCTCACCTGCTCCTGCTTCTTGTTTATAAATAGGAGGCAATTTCCATGTTCCTCTGCATCATCCTCAATTAGTCACTTTAGTCACAACCAAAATGCAAATTACACACATAAAATATGGAAAAACCTGTTTGAAAAACTTAGAGACAGTTTAAATTGATTAGGAAGACCTAGTTCTGTGGACAACACAGTGATCTGTCTCACTGCAACGCTATATCGGATAACATGGTTGCGAATGATGGATCAGATTTGGTTTTGATGAATTGGTTCAGCAGCCATTTCAAATTTGCAAGTGACAATGTTATTTATCAAAATAGGAATACGGCATGAATATGCACACAAATTTTGAATGTATTACAATTTGAAATATCTCCTCTGAGATAAAGCAATTATTTACTACGTTAATATGAAATTCTGAAATCATAAAAAAAGATTGACTATTCTATCAACACAACTATGAAAAAAGAAACCTTCATATTGATATCAAAAAGATTTGTTTTTAATGCATCAAGATCACAGAAAGCATTTCGAGGTCATTCACATAACCTTGTAGTAAATCTAGCTCCTGCTACCTTGATTGTGAAAAGTCTCAAAGTGATACAGGAAACACTAAACAAATGAGACACCAAATGCAAAACCATGTGAAAGAAGGATCACCTACTAAACTGAAATAAACATGAATAATGACTCACAGTGAGCAAGCCTTACTCTGTTCAAATGGTTAAATGAAAAAAAGGCAATGCCACCTTGTGGCCAAACAAGAATTTAATCTGACAGCATAACACACAAATAATAACATGATAGGACCACATGTTACTTGTTGATATATGTCCTAAATGAGATCAGAGAAAGTTCAGCACACGGAATACTTTCTTCCTGTTAGACTTGTGCATAAGGGATTGCACTAAAGTATTTCTCTTTATATGTTTCAATTATTTTATTACCTCAGCTCAGTGCACAGACTGGTTCCACAGTTTCACTAGTTTTACAGACGACCACACACTGTCATTCACATACTGGCAATTTTAAAGACACAAATCAAATGTTTGGAATGTGAGAGGAAATCTGAGTACCCAGACGAAGCCCATGCAAGGACAGGGCGAACATGCAAACTCCACTCAGAAAGGTCCACTGTCCCAACCTGGACTCGAACCGTTGTCACAAGGAGGCCAGAATGCAAACCACTATAACCATTCAAATGTTTTAAGAGAGCAGATCAAACAAAGAGATAAACATGAAATTAAAAACTCAATTATCTGGGCAGGGTTTAGATGCTGAATTGACATTCCTTCAGAAAAAAAACATTTGCATAATCAAATAAAATTCACTGGCATTCAAGCAAATAACATTCAAATGTCCCCTTTGAATTACTTTAGTTTTCAGGCGCTGTTCAATCTGTGGTAGGGACATCAATTATATGTGAAGTATCAAACATACCTGACTGCGTAGTAAGCACTACAAGAACACCAGTTCCTGTTTTTAGTGATGAAAAAAAAAATATGTCTTAAGGATTTTAGTCCACCAGAAAAACAGTGTGTCCACATGCATGTCATTTTTTCCAGATGATATTGCCTTTACATCAAAAACAAGCAGGTAGGTCACATTCGCAAAGGGCAGCCAACGGCCAATCCAAGAAAAACAGTGTCATGTAATTCAGGCATCCACCTGCAGCTTTGCAAATAAAACCTAAGGAGCGCTAATGTATTCACGCTCACAGTTTATCCAGTTTGCTACTTGCTTTTCCATTTTTACCTCCACATGGGCAAATAAGGGGTCCTCCACGTAGGCACGCACAACATGGATTTTCCCATGTTTTTGTTTGCGGAAGAAGTTTATACGTATCATTATGGAGCTCAGTTCGGATTTGAAACAGGGTTTTCAGTGAGAGGAAAGTTACTGAAAACACTGAACAGTCAAATAATTTCACTGAAATGGACCACCATGTAAAATGTCTCCCCCTGTTTTGCCAAAGGTTATCGCGGCTCAACAGAAGGTAAAACAGCAACAACTTACTAAACAATAAAGATACTGCTGAACCGCATAATCACAAGCTTCTTTTGTTATCAAGTGGATAATGTATTTTTCAACACGTCGCTGCTGCTTTTCAACTCTTCTAATATGGCAAATTTTACAGTGAAGAAGGACTGGAATGGGAAGGATGATAACTTGTGCAACTTGCAAATGATATCACGCACCAACATCTGCTACAGCTCATTATTTGCAGATCTTAAAGGCTGAACACATTCATTAACAAACACCCGCGGTACTGTATATACATTGTGTTGTATTTGCCCCCCCCCCGCAAACCCCCCTCCGTCTATTTTACACTGAAAAGCTTGCCTTTTTTTCTTTCTCCCCTTTTCTTCTTTCTTCCCCTCCTCATTTATCCTGCACATCAGCCTGGATTTGCTCCCATTGGGTCCCCCTCTTTTGCATGAAGATCCAGGTTCTGTGTGTGTGTGTGTGTGTGTGTGTGTGTGTGTGTGTGTGTGTGTGTGTGTGTGTGTGTGTGTATGTGTTTGTGTGTAGTACTGTCGGGGTGGAGCTGGAGGGTCAGCGGTGTTGGTGTGTTAGATGTTTAGTGAGCAGCAGAGAAGTAACAGAGAAAGAAAGAGTGAGTGACAGAGAGGAAATAATGAGGGTGTGCGCAGAAACTAATGAGTGGCCGAGTGAGTGAGGAAAAGCGTGTGTGTGTGTGTGTGTGTGTGTGTGTGTGTGTGTGTGTGTGTGTGTGTGTGTGTGTGTGTGTGTGTGTGTGTGTGTGTGGTGCGTGTGTGTGTGTGTGTGTGAGCAAGCGAGAGAGGCAGAGAGTGGGCCTCAGGGTCAGTGGGGTCAAGACGGACAAACTCAGATGAAGGATAATCTGTGGAGGTCCCTTACAGTGGGGGGTGAGGCCCCGTTGGAGCACGCCCATTCAGACGCTCTCTCTCCCTCATACACATTCTCCCAGACACAACCTTCTTTCACTCTCTTCCTCTCTGTCTCTTCTCCTTCATCCTCCCTTTCACTTCCCTCTTTTTTTTTTTTTTTTGTTGCATTTTCTAAACTCCACCCCACCTATTTCTCTTGTGTCTTTTTTCCCCCCAACACAGTTGCAGCTGGATTTCAAAGGGCACTTGGCCAGCAGAAAAAGCTGAATGTTTAGCAGGCAGATCCCTCAGTCAGGCAGGCTGGGATTGTGGAATTCCTGCCTCCCACTCTTTAGGAACCGTTTTTTTGCCCCTTCGGGGGCCCCTGCCATAACTGCCAGTGGCCTCCTCCTCCATCTCCATCTCCCGGCTCTAGCCAAGGCCCTGTTTGCAAATTGAGCCTGACAAAAAACAGTAGGGTCTGGGGGATAAGAGGTGTGGAAAAACAGCAGTCTTTAGTGGCTTGTTTGTTTTGTGTTTGATGATTACTACATGGAAGGTGAATTCTGAGTGATCACCAGAACATGTCTGCATCACATGCCCAACAATAACAACCTTTGCAAAGCAACACCGAAAGTATTAACGTCATCAAGCCCTTCAATGGTGAAAACACAAATGTATGAAAATAAAAGGTAGTTTTAGAGGTTTGTCATTTCCATTGACATCATAGATTTGCTTTGCAGTGTCTGGAAACATCAGTACACCTTTCTTCCAAGTTCCATACAAACATAGCCATAATTTTATTTTTCCCCTTTACAAGGCATTTATCACGACTTAAAAGATTCATAAATGGACAATAACCTGCAAAAACACATTCTTGGCTCGGACAGGTGAAAGAGAAGGATATGAAGGGGTCCCGCAACACTTTAGAACACATGTATTTCATCACATGAAAAAAATAGAGGAATCAATTCAAATTGGAAAGGGTTGAAAATTAAGTATGGGGTACATACAGTACGTAGTAGACTCACTACTGTGGCAAGATGTTAAGCTGCATCTTCTCAACATGAATAGAAAATAAAATTCTAAGAATTTTTCACTCTCAAACAGTAAGACATTCCTTTTATATATATATATATATATATATATATATGTATATATATAAAAAGGCAAATTTACTTAAATGCAATTGATGAAATTGCATTTTCATTCGTGAGATCATGACACAATAATGGGTCAAATCTTATCTCCCTCAATTGTATTTACCCCCTTTTGCCCCATTGCTTCCTCTCCCCTGTTCAGCCCCTTTTCAGCAGTGCCTTGGCTCGCATGAGCACAAGGATTTGGACCAAAGCAGGTAGCATATTTGGATGATAAAACACTTTTCATGTGTAACACAGATGTTGTGCCTGTCTGTGTTATACCATCGCAGAGAGCCAGAGTGTGAGCGAGTGAGTTAGACAGATCAAGAGAATAGGGAAGGAGAAAAGGAGGGAGGCAGGGCAAAGTAAAATAAAAAAGACAAAGTGAAAAGAGAGAAGGCTGGCAAGGTCAAACACCGATGTCACTGCAGCAGAAGAAAACACTCCTCCACCTCAATCATAGCAACCGCCACCATCATTCATTCTTTGCCAGGTTGACAGCAGCACCTCCCATTTCAAATACATTGAATATAGTGGGAGGAAAGTTTATATGTTTACTTAGGCACTGTATACATTTTCATTTGATCTCTTCTTTATTGAGATGAAATGACTGTGATTTTCTTAAATGCCATTAAGGAATGGTTATAGTGCACATTAGGATTTTACAAAATATGACCATGATGAATTGAGGATGTACTATGGATGCTATTGAATGGAAATAACCAGGGCTCAACATTAACACCCACCAATCCAGAAAAAGGCGGTCTTGACATGTAACGCATCAGCAGCAGCAACAGCAGCATGGACAAATGAAAACTTTGTATTTGGGTTTCCTCAAGTAAAACCAAAACTGCTATCACTGATACTGACAATTTGAGCCAAGGCTTGCATGTGTTAAAAGTCCTTGGATGTGCTGACACTTTAAAACACATGACTGATGTCCTTAAAGATGTACTTTACTGTGTTATGTTGGACAGGTCGACTTCTGAAGTTCAACAATTATGTCACAACATATCCACTGCTTTATAAATAGATGTAAAGTTGTACAAAAACACTTGAGATGCGGTTTGCATTTTGCAGGAAATTAACTGTGCGAGTGCATAATATCTAAGATGTCATCATTACCATTTCAGATTAATCTTTAGGATTTTAACCTCATTTCCCAACAAAATAGTTGCAGCTAGTGAAAATATTTGGTGACCAGTAACTATAGAATCCTACTAGCCACAGTGACTGGTGAGCAATAAGGTTAGTGTTGAGCCCAGGATATAATGATCAAACCACCCGACCTTCAAACTGACCAGACAGAAGTACAAACACAATGACATGATTAATACATATGATCACCCAAATGGGACCATTTTCCTCATTGTTTATTTTACATGCATCTTTCATTTTTAACAGTTTTTCTTCAGATATAAATAAAAACTAAAGTAGCAAAAGGAATAACTTCAAAAAAATAGATGTAATTTGGAAACTGATGCCACTTTCAATGAGTATTATTTGTCATGGTATGAAACCCAATGTGTAAATCCTACGGGACTGCTGCAGCTGGAGGATGTTGTGTAGAGCTTATTGTACAGCTGTATGATTATTCTAAAGCATGCAGATGTAAATGCATAGGTGCAAACTCCCTGTATGTTGCTAATATTACCCGATCAAATGCTGTGGAGTAGATTGAACAAAAGCCTTCTATCACACAATGCAATGGACACTTTGTTTCTTTTGTGAATGACCACTGGAGATGGAGGGATGAATGCATAAAGTCAGAAAAAAATAAGAATAAACACATAAATAAATTTTACAACCTCTTTCCTGTGGGTCTGAGGGATGCACAGCACAGGAGTGGACAGGGAAAGTGGAGGGAAGAGGATTTCCCTTGTAAAACTTGAGTGTGAGGCAAGGTGGGACGCCTCCTCTCTCCCCCACCGCCTCCACCACCTCCTCCACCACCACCACACTTCCCCTGCCGGTGATGTCAGGGCGGGCAGGGGCTCCCTGATAAAAAACCTTTGGACTCCGGATAGAGAGAGGGAGAGAGAGAGAGAGAGAGAGAGAGAGAGAGAGAGAGAGAGGTGAATGGAGGAGGATATTACTACTACTGCATGGAGCAGCAAGTCGCTCTCTGAAGCGCACAGAGACGCACAATACCCAAAAGAGGAGCTGACGCGCAGTTGTCGAACTGTGATTTATCGGACTAATTTGTTTTTTGTTTTGTTTTTTGTTTTGTCCGCTCAGAAATTATAGGACACCTTCTGCTCGTCAAGTAAGAGAGCTATATTGGAGCACGCACTTTGCACTGCGCTTTATTTTGCTTTTGGAGTTGACTTTGTCACACTGATTCACCTTGCAGTCAATTTTTGGAGCAGGACGAACTAAATGATGTCGCAATGGTCAGGTAAAGAGAAGTATAGAAGGTCTTATTTAAAGCCAGTGTGGAATTAGAAATTGGCTTTTAAAATAAAATAGTTCAAATCCCACCTGCAGTTACAACATCTCCTCAGAACTATAATACTTATTATTGTATTCTAAATAAAAATCAACCTGGTGTCGCATAAAAGTGTATCCTTACCTCGTGTGCACACTTGGGTGTTTTTGTTTGCAGCGTCAAAGGCTGTCGATATTTTTGCAGAGAGTAAACATGAATGGGAAGGAGGCAAAGTGAAGCCTCAGTTGATATACGCGCATATACCAGGAGTGTATCCAATGCAAGGATTTCGGGTAACTTAGGCGATGATCTGAGTGTTTGCTGTAACTCTTCATGCATGTGAATAACAGTCTGCTTCATTAGAAAATAGTCGCCTGCCTAAACCTGGTTGCCAAAACTTCAATATGCAATGAGTCCATGTGAGAAACGAATGTAACATCTTTGTTAATAATTTGACCTCTTTGGAATGCACTGATAGTTTATATTTGATTGCTCTCATAATAAGCTTAGTGAAACAGGTTAATTTTAGAATCATAAGAGGCAACCAAACAACAGTGTCTTTATAGCCGAGTGACTGTGCGCAATTAAACCCAATAACCATCTAACTACAATCTGTTGTGAGACCTCTTGCTGCTGACCTGGAGAAAAAAAGACTAAAAGTAAAAATATTTTTTGTAGTCATTTTATTATCTCCAAACCTTCAAGATATATCTCCTCTGCCCTGAGAAAATGTTGTTTATCAGACTACTGGCTATCTTCCTCGTCTTCATCACTAACACGTGGCTGCTCAGCCCGGTTCGCTCTGACGCACTCAGCCGGTACAAACGCGCCTTGGCTCTGCGGGCAGACCGTGAGCTCTCCAGGCTGGCAGGTGAACCGTGCACCGTCTCCGGCGTCTGGAGATCCCGGCAACAGCCTCGCTCCCTCTCCCCGTCACAACACCGCCCTCCAGCGGCCCGTCCGTGGACGCACACGAGCCGGAGAGAGCTGTACTCAGTCAGGAGCGCTCCTGCGGTTTGTGCGGGAGGCTGCCGGTTCGACACCGGAGCGCAGCTGGTCGCTCCAGCCGTGGAGGAGAGGGGAGGCTGGGGTGACCCAGAGGATGTGGCGGTGGGAGAGAAGGATGGTAGTGACAAGTCTACCAAATCCTCCCGCGAGGAAGACACTAGAAATGACAAGAGCGATCGAAGTTATGTCGGCAGAGACGCCGCTCCGCAGCCCGGGAAGTCTCTCCTTGGAGACGCCGGGCGGAGTGCCGCGTCCTCCGGACGCACGCTGTCCCCGCACGACCCCCGCTCCAGGTCCGTCCGCAGCCTCCACGGGTCGTTTCATTACGAGGAAGAGGGCAACTCCAGCTGGGAGAAAGTTTCCAGCGACAACTTAACAGATCACAAGGGCGTCCAGGTCCTCCAGAAGCTGCAGCAGGGAGACGGAGACCAGCAGCCCTCCGCAAAGACCCCGGAGGAGGTGACGGACGACTCCTCCGGGGAGGTGGACGATGCGGGTCTGCCGGCCAGTTTCCCCGCGGGCAGCTGGGGCGGCACCGTGCCGAGAGTGCCCCCTTCCTGGATGAGCGCCCTGTACTTCAGCGGGCGTCGGGAGCAGCTGAAGGTGAAGCTGTCTGCAGGACTGGAGCTGCCCAGGGCCGCGTTCAGCCTGGAGCTGTGGGTGAAGCCAGAAGGCGGTCAGAGCAATCCTGCGGTCATAGCAGGTGGGTGTAAACTGCTCATTACTGCATCATAAACACTCATAGGTTATAAAATATACATTTCTGGCTGTTTCCTACAGAAAGCTGTAACCACAGTCTCCTGGCCACAAGTTGGACAGGTCTCTTGCATTTGACAACATAATTATTTTCTGCTTTAGCCACACTGGCCTGGTCTTTCTGTGAAGTTTTACCTTTGCTCTGGACTTAGGAATAAGTCTGTTTGTTGTGTTTTGAGTATTCTTATACCCTGTTACAAGATTAGAGCTGCAAAGTCGTGTAGTGTTTAGTACTCTCGCCTCACAGTCAGAGTGTCTCGGTTCGAGTCCGCATTGGGCTTGGGGTCTTTTCTGTGTTGGGTTTGCATGTTCTTTGTGAGCACCAGAGTATACTCCAGGTTTCCTGCCACATACCAAAAGTATGCATTTGAGGCTATTTAGTGACTCTAATTTGCCAGTGGGTGTGAATGTGAGTGTATTTGTCTGTCTGTCTGTCTGTCTGTCTGTCTGTCTGTCTGTCTCTTTGTGTTTGCTCTGTGGTTGCCCATGGTCAGCCGCGGTCAGCTCCAGCCCCTGAGGCCCGGAGTTGGACGGAGCAGTGTAGAAGATGGATGAATGGATTTTAGAAGATATCTTTGTTAACATGTCAGTCTGATCCGTCGGTCCATCCAAAAATGCATGCATATTCACAACTATGGGTAAGTTAAACTGACCAATTAACCTCAAATGTATGTATTTTTTTTTTTTAATGCTGTTGGAGAAAACTTGATTATTCAGAGAAAACCCAGGCACGCAAAGGGAAAACATGTTGCCCAGAAAGACCTGGCCCAGATTTGAACTCACAACATTTTTGCTATGTAGTGAGTATACTAACCATTGCACCACCACCACCCTGCCAGTTTGGCCTGCATCTTTTTTTTTTTTCTTCTTTTTTCAAATTGGTATTCAATATGTCCAGCCCTATTGCAGCAACTTGTCCGTGCCTGTTCCTAATATAAACAAAGGCAAAACAGTCTCTGTTGCCAGAAAGACATGTTGATTAGATAATAGCAATATATTCACTGAGTGGACTGAATGACAAACACTTTTAATAATCAATCAATCATTTGGTTGAATAAAAAAAACAATATTACATTACAATCTCTATTTATCCATAATAAATATGAGGCTGACGAGAAACTGTCACTGATGACAAGTTGGTACATCTCATCCTAGTCAGACATGAATGAATAAATGAGTCAATCAATAGGGATAAACATGATAACTGTCAAATTACTATCTCATTGTCTTTTTATTCCTAAAGTGAGTTGAGTTTGTCCAGTGCTGATTAGGGTGTTCTGTATGCCAGAAGTGTAATAGTCAACTAAGTGCACATTAGTCTGCTGATATCTTGTTTATTTTTTTTAATAGTGGTGTGAAGACCTCACCAAAGTGTATCAGTAAAACACTTTATCATTGATACCCAGCTCTTACCCAGTTGTAACCCAGTGTAACCTCTTGACCTTGGTATTTTCGGGGGTGTTTTTTCACACCCACTGGCAACAGTGATAATTATGATTGTAATTGGATAAAGACGAACACAATGATGATGCAGTTATGATGAGTGTGTCTCAGTAATGTTTTTTGACAGTGATAATACTTTCTAATACTGGTAGTTATGGTGAGAAGGACAATTAACAGAAACTATACACAAAATATAAGAAATAAGGAAGTCTCTGGTTGGTATATCATTTCCTTGTTAACAATTCTTTTCAAGACAATTGCATTCCAGCGTAAAGTCTGATCATATCCTCATTAAATGGCGCCACAATAATAAGGACTGTACATTTAATGAACTGAGTATGTGTTGCGCCCATGAAAAATTTGTTAACTCTTCTTCGCAGATCACAAACAGCTTTTCTTTTCTCTTGACTCTTGTCTGGTGTTGTTTGGTTGATTGGAGGTGTAGCGGAACCATACACAGCCACAGTGGCCTGGCTCCTCCTTATTTATGGTGGTATCAGAGATGAACTCTCTGATGGTCTTTGACTGTCAGGAACTGGGGGCACCCAAGGCTCAAATCTAGATTTATTAGCAAAAGCATGGAAAAGGTAGTTCGGAGAAGATTTGGCTAATCTATCACGAGAGAAACATTTACTCAACTCTGCTGTTCATTCAACAAATACATAGTCCATACAAAGGTTTTAACATTTTATAAAGAACTAATCAAACACGATTATAAATAAGATCTATTACCCTGAACACAAAATTTAGTTAAACATCTTCGTCAAAGTAACAATACCTATCAGGTTAGATGAAGACACTTACTTGGACTGATGATGGTGCTGTTCTTTACACAACAAAAGACAACTCAACATTGAGGTTATCTTATAATAAGTGATTGAAATCATAAAATGCCGTGTTAAAAGTCCCATCTGCTGATCATAACGTTCTTTTAATGACATTTTTGTCACAGGGAATTTAATCATATTATGAAAGGAAGGGAATCTACATATACAAGTACGCGGTCAAAAACCATAAGAATTCCCAGGGTGTGTTTGAATCAGCCTCACTTGCCTGTGGGATTCCATTGATTCTGAGCAGTGGCTCCAGACACATTGATCCAATGAAACCTCCGTTTCTACAGGCCCTTCACATAAAGATGAACGTTGCTGTTTTTCCAACGTCAAGAATGTTGCATTCTGAAAAGCTGACAGAACAACACGTACATCAAACAAATTGAAGAGGATAAAAGCACAACGGTGCAGCGCTACAGCTGTCCAGATATTGAGGGAGACCACAAACTGTTACGTCCGCTCACATTTACTCTGATCAAAGATCCGACTCCATTACTCAACTTTCTTTCCCCTCATTGCTTCCTTATGTGAGGGCGGCATTTTGTGGCATGGGCTTTTCTCTTTGTAGTGTCCTGGAGGAATTTGACAAATACCGTACAAAGTCTATTGTTTCTGTTTATAGACATGACATTGACATTAGTGTGACTTCAAATCTTCACTGCGATCTTATAAATAGTAATTTTACAGCATTTGGATAAGATTTAAGTTTATACTGATACCTGATAAAACTGGCCATTATTGGCTCGTATTAGTCATAATTTACATAGATTGAGCAACTTCCACAAAGTGCCACAGCACAAGATTGACATAAATGATCAAAGTGTGAGCTAAAATCTCAACAAATACACAAGTTCACCTCATGTGGTACTATTCCTTCTCAACAGGAGCTCCGGACATGTTTTTATTTACTGAGGATTCAAATAGATTTTTTATGTCAAAAGCAGAATTTGTTGGACTATACTACAACAGTTCAGCCTCGCAAAAAGCCAAGATCTTTAACTTAGTATATAATTAAAATTACTTCATTGGAAGCTTAGCTGCCACGACTTTGTATTTCCATTAAAAATGCATGCCTGTTTTAAAATGTATATTTGCAAACTTACAGCAAATGATATTCTTCATCATCTAGCTTTTATTGAGAGCGAATAAGAGCTATTGTACATTGGATGAACCAGTTTTGGCTTGCTCCACACATTCCCATTGCCACATTTATGAGTGTTATTGTGTGCCCAAACTATTTTGACTATTTCTCCACCGGTTTGATAAAAGTTGAAACTAAGATATTTGCAGCCACCAAAATTAATAGCTTACAGTTTTATCAAAGCTGGACTCATCAGTATTCTCACCAGTAAGTAACAACCAACATTGTGTCTCAGTTTTGAAAAGCAATTATCCATTTTGGCCTAATTGTTTGCATTTAGCAACAGAAAAAAACTTATTGGTCATTAGAATTGGTGGAGAAACATGTTGCCAAGCTTGTGCTTTTGCTGCCCAATGTTTGCAAAATGCGTAAGTCGACAATCATTCAAATGTTAATACAATGATCTTGTAGACTTAACACTGCATTATCCCTGAACATCATTACATTTTGTTTAAAACAAGTAAAAAAGTACTTTTATCGTCAATTCATCTGATTTGTTTACATATTCGCAGTTGATTTTCATGTAGCACCTTTGGGATTTAGTTGGTTACACAGACATCCGATACTGATTTGGCTTGTTTACTTACTTACTGTACATTTTGTACAACAGTTGCCTACATGCAGTGTAGCCTAACTCTTGGAAAAGAGAAAGTATCCTACCTACCGTTTCCTTCTTTAATGAACAAAAGTCTAAAGTAAAAATGGCCCATTCATATCCACGGGAATATTTTGCTACAGTTGGCCACTGCGCGCGCGCGCACACACACACACACACACACACACACACACACACACACACACACACACACACACACACACACACACACACACACACACACACACACACACACACACACACACACACACACACACACACACACACACACACACACACACACACACACACACACACACACACACACACACACACACACACACAGCGCTGAGGAGGGTGAAGGGGTTCCCTGACCCTTTCCTGTCCCAGTGTTTGACATCTGGGGAGCAGATGTGGGTCTGAGTCTGTGTGTCTTTTGCAACAGCAGATGGAAACATCAGGTCCTTGTCTTGGCTTAGTGAAATACCTCCATCCTCCTTCCCCTCTCTGTTCTCTCCTGCCGCCTCTGGCTCTGTGTTGTCTCTCTACTTTACTCTCACTATCTTTGTGTCAGTCTCTGCACCACACTCACTCCCATTGATATAGATGCATACTCATGTAGGAAAGTTTAGTTATTTTGGTGATTATCAATACATTTGTTGTGATAGTAATCAAACATTCTAGGCCTACTTTTCTACAATTCTGCAAATCTATGATGAATTGCAACAATATTCTTTCTTTCCTTACTAGGTGTATTTGACAACTGCTCCCACTCATTGAGTGAGAAGGGCTGGTCAGTTGGATTTCGCACTGTGGATCCTGCAGGCACCAAAGATGTACGGTTCTACTTTATGCTTCGAACAGACCGAGCTCCAAAGTCCACCATTGTGTATAGCCACCAGAGATACCGAGCCAACGTCTGGACTCACCTGATGGCCGCTTACAATGGCCACAACATGACCCTATATGTTGATGGAGCCAAGGTGTGTGTGGCTTTGGTGCAAGCTTGAACTTCATTCAGTCAATATTACATCACAGCCCAATATTTCACAGTTGATCATTGCTGATAATGTCATGGGAAATTTCTCTTTGTTTGTCCCAGGTAGGAGAAAGCAGTCTTCAGTCTGGGAATCTCTACAGTCCCTTCATGAAGACTTGCAGGACCCTCTTTCTTGGCAGTAACCAATCCGATCAGGGACACAACTTCAGGGGTCACATAGGAGGTGTGGTTTTGTGGGCTTATGCCCGCTCCCACGAGGACCTGCTGAAACGGCCACTTCAGATTGACAAGAGCGTGCCCATTGTGGCTATGTGGGCTGATTTTACAGATGTAACTGACTGTCATTAATGTCAATCTTTATATCTTAATTTTATGCAGTGTATCAGTATTTGAACATAACATTTCTTTTTTTTTTACTTGCTTTGATCTTCAGGTAGAACAGCTGTGGATTCCATACAAAGCAGGGCTTCATCCGACCATTATCACAGCTCCTGTCCCTGAACAGGAGCATGTCTCCCCTTTCCTGCCACCACCATGTGGGCTGACACTTTGTGACAATACAGACATCATCTTCGGCTACAACAACAACTGGCAGCTTCGTACCACCAAGCGAGTTCGCTACCGTATTGTCAACCTCGCCAATGATGACGGCGGAAACCCAACGGTGACCCAAGCGCAGATCCACCTTCAGGACCTGGCTCTGACTGAAGCCTTCCGGTCGTATAACATCACTTTGGATCTCAGTGTCCACACTGTCAGAAACTCCAGCCTCCGGGAGAGGTTTATTCTCAGCAATTGTCGAATCGGCAAAATTGGGAACCGCCATTGTGACCCTGAATGCGACCACCCAAGGACGGGCCACGATGGGGGAGACTGCCTCAGGCTTGGCCCCTGCTATAACTGGAAGAGACAGGATGGGGTTTGTAACATGGAGTGTAACAGTATACACTATGACTATGATGATGGAGACTGCTGTGACCCGGAAATCACCGACGTCCTCAAGACCTGCTTTGATCCTGAATCTCCTGACAGGTGAGGTTATGAGTGAAGATTGTGTCATTTTGCTGCTCTGAGTTTCTTCCTCTCTTTTTTTTTTTTGCAGAAGCATTAGTCTTATTATGACCACTTGCTTTCCAGCAGCTATTTTTGGAATGCTGAAGAGTGCTGTGCTGCTGTTTTAACCACTGGAAAATTGTTTCTGCAAACAACATTTAGAAGCTGTCTCGAGTTCATTGAGTTCACTTCAGACCCAAGATAAAGAAAATTAAGTCAAAATGGAATCTTTCAGAAGCAGAATAACTTTGAATGTGAGGCTTTATCGATTGAGTTTTAAATTGCTTAAAGCAAATTGAGATTTGGCGTAAACCAGATTTTAAGAGTAGTACTATTGTGTGTAAATCCATATCATGGATGTAAAGTGAAATTATTATCGTCAAAAGTTAAAATGACATTGTTGGACGGAACAAGGGAGGAATAATCTGGGGATATTTGCTTTAATGCACTCATAAACATTTTTTCTCCAGAGACATTCATTTTCAGGACGTCAACAGGCTCTGCCTGCAACTCATTGCCAAGACTTGTACAATGAACAGCTCAACATGTTACATGTACAAATTGGTACTCTCACTTTCCCCGGTGATTTTGCAGGGAGCTCTGTGAAGTGGAGATGGTAGGTGAAGAGGCCAAAGTACACACTTGTTTTTCCTAAACAACTCTAGCGGCAGCCCCGCTGCCTTCCATTTGGCCTGACAGACGGGCTCATGCAGAGTTCCAAATAGCTGGCATGAAGTCTCGCCATGAGGTCGCCGGTCCATGTTCTTAAAGACCCAATGCTTAATCCAAATTGTAACCATAAGCTTCACACCGTGCCACTGGGTGACAGGAGATGGGAGCTGAAGCAGTTTTTTAAAACGATAGATTTAGCATTTGATTTCTGGAGTTGACAGTGTGGCAGCTCAACACAAGAATGAATTATGCTTCTTAATACTGTGAAGTAGCCATCTTTTCCATTTGTGCTTTGGTAAATGGACCTCTTCTTTCCCGTATATAAGCTTTTTGTATCGAAAGTAAAGATGTAGTCTAAAAATCTTTATCTTAGAAAGAGTGAAAACAATATTGAATCAAAACATATGCTCTACATGTCAGCGACATCATGTCAAATATCATTGAGATAACATGGATAGATTAAACACACATAATGGGTCCAAATAAAGTTAGCTACCTTAGCATTCAAGTATTTGCAGAGCAAACAATAGCTTAAACATTTTTTTTTGTGTGAAAAGTCAAAGTTAAAATGATTTTTCTCTTGCAAGATTTTAACTTGTTCAGTAAGTTTCTAACAAGTAGCCTTTTGAATCAGTTGACGCTCTCAGAAGTAGTTCTCGGCTTCAAAAAGCTCGATGAACTCTGGTATACTGATTATTCTTTCGTTAATTCAGGTCTGTCACGACATCACGTTCACTTTCGGTACCCAGCCTTTGAGCCACGCGGTGTGCTATTCCACTGGGTAGCACTCTGACCTCATGGTGAGAATTGCCCCCGGTTCTCTGTGGAATTCGTATTTTCTCCCTGTGCACTTGAGTTTTCTCCAGGTGCTCCAGATTTCTCCAAGCGTCCAAAAAACATGTGTTTGAGGTAAAGTGGCAACTCCTATAACGGCTCGTAGGTGTAAAGTGAGTGTGGTTGTGAGTCTCTCTGTATTTGTACTATGATGGACTGGCAACCTGCCCAGAAGCTATCTTGCTTTCACCCAGAGTCAATTGGAATTATTGTGAGTGCCCTGTGCCACTTTTTCCCAAAATTTTATTCAAATTTTTACTGTTCTTGCTGGTGACATTATGGTCAGCAACAGTGACCGATTTAATTTTATTTTTTATTATTAATATTCCTTGTCAAACTGATGGAACTTTGTTTTAGTCAGGTTTTCCTCTCCCCACCATGTGGTGCAATAAGTAACTACATTGCAAATTTTTAAGAAGTCGTCTGTGTTTTACTCCTGGGTGTAAAGACTGTGGCTGGAATTCTTTATTAGGTGTTGACTTCCTTGACATGAAACACAGTGCACTCTTGAGCAGGGTATCTACATTTTCAGTAGCTGACAGAAACCTACTTTAAACGGACAGATCCCAATGGCCAACAGATGGAGCCTTTGGCTGTACTGTGATGCTCCAAGGTGTGAATTTGTGCAGCTGTATGAATGTGAAACAGGCTCTTGCTGGGGAAAAAAACAAAACAACAAACTCCCCCAAAACCCATTACTAAGTTTACCCTTATTGGGAGATATAGGTAGAAGTTGAAATTTCAAAAGAAATTCAAGAGAAAAAAAATCCTTGGCTTGCATGTGGGTGGTCTCATTGCTTGACCATATGTAGGAAGTCCTTCAGGTGTGTCAAAAGTGGATGTTAATTTATGTTGCCTTGTCATGAACTTGGTGAAATAGATACTGGGAGACGGGCAGGAAAAATGTGGTGAATAGTTGTTATGGTCAGATGTTCTCTATCTCAGCCTGAGTTCTGTACCCTGCAGAGACGAGATGAACACTAATGAAAAAAGCCGGAGAGCAGGCAGCCCTCTGCTACATTGTTTTTCACCGGCACAGTGTTATTCAGAGGTCTGGTGGTTCCTGGCCTTAATCTTACAAAACATTCTTTAATTTATTGTTTATTATCATTTTATGGGAATTACTAGGAGTTTTTCAAAGAAAAAGAATGAAAATGTGTTCATTGCACTTAGATTAGGGCAATCATTGGAAGCTGCTTTCGTGTTCGAATCAGTCTTTTTTCTGTTTTTGTTTTTGCATGAGAGTCAGTCCTATGATTTCTGCTGTTTAGATATCAAAGGTAAAACATTACCTAATGTGTGCACTTGAGTGCAGTAATGTAGGTCTTGCAGTGAATCTTGCCGCAGTTCCTGTCTATAAGCTCCCGACCCTCCACTGAATACTACATGAAAAGCTCCCACCCAGGAGACCAGCGTGTCGTAAAAACTGGGCCTAGAAGACTTAACAGTAGTGTCGGTCTTCTGGAAAGGTTCTGACTCCAGTTTGTTGAAAATGTTTCTGTCTGTGAGTGTTTCAACATGCCGACATGCATGTGTGTATCTGTGTACCTGGAGCTCGACTCAAACTTTCTCAGGTGGAGAGAGAATTAATGTGAGGATGACATTTCACTGGCACTTGTGGAGCACTGGAGCATTTTTATGTTTGGGATCTGGGTTTTTGATATCCCCCTCCCCACCCTGCTTCTCTCTGAGCTCTTGGCCAGGTATTCAGACTGTGTGACCCTATATGTGTGCAGCTGCTGTGGGCCAATACAGAGCCAGAGGTTTGTGAAGCCAGCTGCTGTCACAACACAAATTTGTTGTCGAAAGCCAGTCCTGGTGCGATGGCCAGGTATGCGGCAGATTTTGGCATCACATTAAAGAAAGGAGAACGGGAAGTGGAAAGATGGAGAGGCAAAGAGAAAGGCAAGGGTGGAGATGGAGTGATGGGGTGGGAGGGGACATCATGTCCATTTAAGCTCAGACACATGTCCAGGATTTGCTAACATTTTTTGGTTGGTTAATCCTTGACAGTGCACTTGAGTGCAGAAAGCTTCAGGAAATCCCAGTGAAAGAAGTCTGTTCCAGCAATCGCTTGATGCTTAAAGCACACACAAATCTCATCTGTAGTGATTAATTTAACTCTAATTCTATCCAGGTCAAATTCTATTGTGCTCATGTTTAACTTACTGATAGAAGTGTAGCTGGATTGTTTTCACAGAACAAAGAATGCACCTTTGCATCTGAGGGAGGATGAATTGTTTCTGTCAGTTTATCCCATGATGTAACCAGCCTTCGGTAGCATTAATGCCAACTCACGCAAGGCGGTGCATTACTTTTGGATTAAGCGAAATTCTGGGTGTGTCACAAAAAATGCTAATGGCATGGAAACTTTTCGTGATGCTCTATTCTGAAAATCATCACGGCAGCCATTGTTGTTTCAGCTCCATTAACGACAAAAAGTCACAATGCCCTGGTCAACCGGGGACTGCATCTGCAAGTCCCTTTGCAAGAGTGTCTAACTTATATGACAAGTCAGAGAGCTCTTCACCTTTTAGTCAAAGTTTATTCTCTCATTGCCACTGCAGTGTTTGGAGCCATATGTGGCTCTAACCTATGTAATGTAAACACACCATTCAAACGAGTTTAGTGCTGCATTTCAATTATTCCCTTATTATTTGTGAATTCAAGCTTAGACCTACCTCATATTTGCATTTGCTGAGCCCTACCTATTTTTAGTTTAAAGGGTAACTTTTAATGATGGATTTACCCATTTGTTTTCTCTTCAGAAATTATTAGGTCCTTGAGTTCATGCAGAGATTGTCAGGGGTCACTTCGAAGTTACTGAAGGTCACCAAGGTATGACAGTTCATGAGTCATTTCCTCACACTGTGAAGAACTACATATACAATAAAAGTAATTTCTAGTGTGATTTTACCTTCTCCAAGTACCAGTAACTTATAATTAGCACATAACAGAAGCAAGTTTCACAGTTAAGTATGTAATCTCTTACTGGTGTCTTATTTTTAGACGTTGTACTCTGATTCTTAATGGCTAAATGTAACTGAATTGTTTTGGGGAGTAGTATTTAAAATGGTTGGACATCTACAATTATAAGTAGTAGCTCACCCCAACCGGCCAGCAGAAAGCCTCCACCTCTGAGTCTTGTTTCTGCAAAGGTTTCTTCCTGTTCGAGGGAGTTTTTCCTTTCTTGCTCACGTGGATCTGTTAGGTTTCTCCTTGTAAAAAGCACCTAGAAGTGATTGTGTTGTACTTGGTGCTCTATAAATAAAGTTGAATTGAATTGAATGGCTGCACATCTACAATTTTAAGTAGTGACCATGCAAGAGCTGACGCTGGTGTTGATCCACACAGTGTTTGACTTGCCCCCAAATTTAGGTAATTCATAACCACGGCTTTCAATTCAATCATACAGAGCCATTTCTTTTTTGTCAGGTTGGCTGTAATCTTGCATTGAGGCATCCTCTAAGTCTCAGAAGTTGAAGAGTCGACTCTTTAGTGGTCAACTTTCTGTCACTTGTAATTGCTCAGCTTAGGGTGATGGATACTGCATGCAGCCTCGACTGAACTCCGCTTCAGTCATGTAGTAGGAGCAGGGTTCTCGTGAAGCATCTTAAATCTTAAACCTTATTTAGTCAGGCAAAGTGCCCGAGAAAACAAGTTCTTATTTACTGTACAAGTCATGCGCTGATGGACGGATTGCATTAGGGGGAGGATTACCCACATGCAGGAGTCTTGGCTGCCGAGCAACACCTTTGGACCAATTTAGATGTGAAGTACCTCACTTAATGCTCCTTCGACGGTGGTGTATTGGAGCATCGGGATCATTGCTTTCACATTCATTTATTTAGATTTGAAAGCTGACGTCTTACGGTGAGAAGCTCACCTGTCGGTCCTGTGGGCTGTTGGAACAAATAAAACTGTGTTGAGACATTTCATTTATGTCTCCATAAGGCTTTAAGAAGTGCACAATGAAACATTAATCTATTAATATTCCTTAATAATCAAGAAACACCGAAATTGACAGTGCTTGCGTGATGTGAAAGACAACAAGTCTGCACAAATAAAACCGTTTGCATGATTCGAGCATTTACTTGAATGTATTATTTAAAAAAAAAAAAATACAAAGTAATTTGACCTAATGCTACAATGACATGCCACTGGAAGAATACAGGTACTCATAGAGATACACACAATCCACTGCAGACATATTTTTCATCAAGCCATTAGGACGCTCCAGAAAACCATAGGAGACTCAGCCAAAAGCTTAAACTGTCTGGCACACAGGGGTCGGGTAGTGAGTGAGACTGTGCTGCAGAGCTCTCAGACCCAGTCGGGCCTAATGATGAGAGGTGCAAAAGCTTTCCAGCTATGAAAGCAAAGGAGAAAAATGACATGTGACATCACTGCAGCCGAGGAAAAACAAACTTGGCTTCACGCATCAAAGGGTAATTTATCACAGACAGAGAGAAAGATGTGGGAACGATGTGCCGTTTGGGGGGGTGGTGGTGGCGGTCCGGGGGGGGGGGGGGGCAGTAGTCTGACCAATTTAAATAGTTAAGATTTATTTTGGGTGATGATTGAGTGAAACGGACTGTTGTCAGCTACAGAGGTGCCTTACGCTGAGTTGCACGGCTCATAAGACTAATTTGTATTACCAAAAGCACAGATTATATATTCATGCTCAATGGGATTTGAAGACGATTTTTCAACATATTTGTTTTAACGCCATGATTAGAACATTCAACTCAGTTGCTCTGAAAGGGCCCCAAATGCTTTTAGCCTGGTTCAATGTACACGTTAAACATCAGTCTTTGCGTTGCCGATATTGCTGACTGACTGGCTACATAAAATCTGCTGACAATGAAGTGAACACTATTGAATAACTTGTTTCAGTGAGTCAAGTCAATTCATGAGGCAGATCAGTTGGACGGAGGAAAAGTAGACAGCTTAAGGATGTGAGTAACACGAAAGAGAGCTAATTGATAGCTTTGAGACAATTAGATCAACTTTTTTCCCAAAATGACCAGTATTATGGAGAGTTGTCAACCTCCAAAAATGTTCCAATAAAAAAGAGAATGTACGAACTGGCGATGGGGTGGTCCGATTTTTATTAGCTTGATTTACAACGATTTAACAATACCCTCACAATATCTCCCACCAGCTTTTTGCGGGTGACACCGTGTCAGGCAAAGCTGGCACATATTAGCTGAGCAAGCTCTTTTCCTCTAAGTTTTTAGAACTAATTAGCGTGTGTATTCCCACCGTGTTGACTCACATGTTTATATATCTTAGACTTGTTCTTTTGCATTGTGAGAAGAGCAGCTCTCCAACTGTGTTGTACATTGTGTAATGATAATAAAGGCTATTTATACTATATTCTATATAGACACTTTTTTGCCTCAGCGAGAACCATTTCATACAAAGGAAGAGCAGAGGTAGAAAGACACTGGAATACAGTTTCAGTCGCTGTGCCATTCATATAGATATGGTAGAATAAACTTGGAAAATTCAACAAGTTGTGTGAAATTTAATGGAGTAATAGAAGAGGATGACCAACTCAGACAAATCATGTGGATAGGTTAATGCTGTTTATCCACGGGAAGCAAGCAGTAAAATACACTACAGTTAAAAGCCAAAATCAATTAAATCGATCTGGTAGAATAATGGCGTGGGTAATATATTATATATATATTATATCATGGGATTCATGAGATTCATGATTTGACAAATGCGACCTATGTATATAACGTTGCAGGGCACAGTATTCAATGATGATGAAAGCTTTATTCAACAGGATCCCCCCATAACAAAACTTCAAGGACTTAGTCACCATAGCCCCTAAATTGTAGTTACAGTAAAATTAAAATTAAATACAACTTGAACCTGATGTTTAAATATTATATGTAAGGCAGCAACAAATGTCATTATAAGGATGAAATGTAAAAAAAAAGTTCAGTATTGTATCCACTCTTGTATAGTGTTTATAGACCACATGACACAAAATGTGATCCACTATTTGCATTTGTTTTTTCTTTTTCCCGTTTCTACAGAGCATATATGAGTGTGCAAGAGTTAAAGGAGATTCTGCAACTGAGCGGCACAGACACACTCAATGTTTTCTTTGCCAGCAACTCGGTGCGTGAAGAGCTGGCGGGAGCTGCAACCTGGCCATGGGCAAAGGAGGCTCTTACTCACCAAGGTCAGCTGATTTCTTTCATGCTAAATTACAACTATAGCAGTTATTTTTTCCTTTATTTCTTTTTTGTTTTGTTTGTTTCCCAGTTCAATTTCTCCAGTTTTCTCCCTCATTTGCGCTTTCTCATCTTCCATTTCTTACAAAGTTGCTGTTATGTTTTCCCTGTGGACCTCACGCTTGCTTCTATTGAGCCATCACTTCATGTTTTGCCTCAACTCTCCATTATTTGTTGTCTACTTTGGCCAAGTAAGATGAGGAGGGCATTTTGAGGCTGGCAAATATTTTCCTCCTCTAATCATTAGGAAATCTTTCACTGGAAAAGGATAATCAACCCAACAACAACCAAACAAACAAACAGTAGTGTTGGCTTTTTACCACTGTTACCACCCATGCAAGCAAGCCAGTTGGTTATTTCATTCATTTATGCATTTTTCTCTTTTCATATAGGCTGAATAGAACTGTAGTAGTGCGTTGTTGTCTGGGCTGGAGTACCTGGTAGGCTTCATGGCCTTCCGAAAGTACTTTGTGTTGTTCACCGATTTCCTAAGTTAAATGTTATTGTTATTCATCCCTGTTTAATAGGAACTGTCACTGAAACAACTGCAGTTGTCTGGAGCTACCCTTGTGGTTAGCTCTCTCACCTCACTGTAAACACCCCCCCCCCCCCCCCCCCCCCCGTTCAAGTCTGGACTTGGGCTTCTTTGTGTTGTGTTTGAGGATAAATTGACCATGAGATTGAGAGAGAGAGAGAGAGAGAGAGAGAGAGAGAGAGAGAGAGAGAGAGAGAGAGTGTGTGCCTTGTGATGGACTGACAAGCTGTCTGGGATGTACCTTACCTTTCCCTATAAATTCTCCAAGATACTGTATAAAATGGTCTGGAGGAAGGATGGATGGACATTTTTATGTGTTTTCATGACACAATACTAAAGGAGGTAGATGTCGCATCTAAAAATAAAAGCACTCACTATGATATTTCACATTTTGTGACAAACCAAGTGTGTTTGCAATGTTTGTGAGCGGTTTTTATTACGGATGCAAAGCTGATTTATAGAAAACGATAAAAAAAATCTTTGTAATTTTTTGTTTTCAATCAAGAACACATGATTGTGCCCAAGGATTTGGATTTTCACAGATGCGTAATATAAATTGCATTATTTTATACCAAATATGTATGTAAATGCTTTAAATGCACATGCCAATAACAGAAAAATCACTCCAAAAATACCACCCTGCTCTGATATATTGTATAAAAGTTTTAATTGAAATAGTACTGCTTGTCCTCAGGTGGGATGGTCTTGAACCCCTCGTACTTTGGTACCACGGGCCACCATAACACAATGATTCATGAGATGGGGCACATATTTGGGCTGTACCATGTGTTCAAGGGAGTGAGCGAACGGGACTCCTGTGATGACCCTTGTCAGGTACATTTTCTACACTGCTTTTTATTAGTTCGTTCTGCATTAAATAGTTCCCATAAAGCAGAAGGCACTGTTGATTGCGCACTTAAATATAATATATCTTCTAAAATAACACCTGAAATTCAGCTTTGTGGAAAACGATATAACATAGAACAACATTATTAGTATATTCCGAGTGAATTTAGATATTTGTACCTGTTCAAGCTCTTGTCTATACTGTGCTCATTTGGAGGCTCTGACGCACTTCTACAGGAGACCACCCCATCCATGGAGACTGGAGATTTGTGTGCTGACACTGCCCCGACACCCAAATCCAAAGCCTGCCAAGATCCCGGAGCTGTGAAGGATAGCTGCGGCGTTACAACCTACCAGGACACTCCTTATAGTAATTACATGAGTTACACAGGTACAGTGTATTATCTTCAAATCATTCTAATCATTCAAATGTGAACACATGTGGAGGACATTTAGAAGTAATTCACCTGTTGATGCATGCATCTGATAACAACACTTAACCAGCATAGATGATATTATTTCCCACTTCAGTTAATGCCATTCTAGGGCAGCAATGTCTTACAATGTGTGTAACTACTGATCTATTGAGCAATTATGCACTTGAAGTCTCATTTCAGATGTTGAATTAAATGCACAAATTCAGTTAAAACCTTCAATTTGATGTTTGTTTGTTTTTTAAGCAGAATGTCTTCAGCCAAAATAATTTTTGTGTTCTTTGTCTGGAGCTCAAAGCAATATTAAATCAAATTTTGAACCAAATATTAAGCTGGACACCACCCAATGAACTCACTATTTGCAAATGTTTTAGGGCGTTCAGCTTTGCATGAGTCACTGTACGTCTCCACAGTAGATGTCTTGAAAACGCTTTATTATTTCCCATAGCTTATTAACCTTCACAATTCCTGACGATTGATCAGACTTCTCCTTTATTGCATCCCACCAGATGACAATTGCACCAATCATTTCACGCCGAACCAAGTGGCTCGGATGCATTGTTATCTCGACTTGGTGTACCAGAAGTGGCTGACGGAGCAGAAACCAGTCCCCATCCCTCTGGCCCCCATTGTGACGGACCAGAGCACAGATTCTGTCACCATCTATTGGCTCCCACCTTTAAAGGGTCCCCTTTATCAAAGGTACAATTACATGGCTACTCAATAATAATAGCAATGATACTGCTTACATTGAGTTTTGTCTTGTATCTTCACTCAGTTTCTACCAGAATATTCTGCTCAAAATATGTATTAGGATTAGTATGAGCATTTTAGCTTGTTCCATGGAAGCCTCTGTGAATTGATCATATATGCTAACAAGACAGTAATAAACAACACAGCTGTTTTGTCGTCTACATCTACATGATCTCAGTGGATTATTTGAACACATTGTCAATAACTGGTATTTACGATGATTGATTAGGATGCCAAATGGTTAAAACATTGATTGCACTTAGTACTATTGATTATTGCTTTCATGCAGCAGGAATTGTTAAATTGACAGTATATTATTCGTACTTTGCCTAAATATAAACGCTGGGTAAAAGTAATGATGGGGTTATGATTAAACAAAGACTCCCTGTGTAAGTTTGTTGCACAAACAGTTGGCCAGTGTGCAGTGGATTATGGAATTCTTAACATATAAAACTAGTTGCACCTCCATATTTGGACAAAACAAGCCAGCATTTGGCCATCAACTGAAACTCATCCCTTTCGCCTTTTTCTTTTTTTTCTTCCTAACGTGCCCACCTTCTCCTCCAGGATTTTGTCCATATCTAGTAAAAACATTTTTTGCTCTGCACTGCTACAAATATCTAATTAGCAGCCCATGCTTCCTCTTGCCCTAGCTCTTCATCCCACGTGTCTGGTGTCAACTGTGGAGACTGTGAGATAGATGGCGTCTACCATCAGTACGCCTATGAGGCCACCTCACCTCGCATATGCGACACCTCAGGCTATTGGTCACCTGAAGAGGCAATAGGTTGGTTTAATTATTATTTTATTTTGAAATTATTTGTGTGTGCCTGTGTAGTGTTTATTACTGTTTGACAGAAATTAAATTTTGATCCCACTGACATAATGTTGACATTGAGTGTTTATGGGTAGGAAAATGAACTAAAGGCAAAAAAATACATTTTGCCTTCCAGGTTTGTTTGAAGATTAAGATTATTACCATGTTAGCGTAAGGGTAGGCAAGTAGTAGTTATTACATCTATAGAACTATGGCTACAATGCAGCGTGTACGTGTGTGCGTGTGCGTGTGCGTGTGTGTGTGTGTGTGTGTGTGTGTGTGTGTGTGTGTGTGTGTGCACGCGCATGTGCATTTGAATAAACAATTCTAAACATGTTTAGAAAACTTTTAAAGTCCATTTTAACTCTGTGTTTCATACGCATAGTTTTTCACTTAGACCCAGATGTAAAACAGCAGCTCAATAATAAAAACGTTGCTTTTTTTCTCTAATGATTTCATCATTTCACGATGAACTGATGTTGTAGAAAATGGTAGCTGGAATGAGAGCTCTTGCTGTTCGTGGTCATATTAGCTCCTAAGATCTACAGTACGTTTTCGTTATATAGGCTTCCTCAATACAGCATTGACATTGAGGAATATAGCATTTTAAGGATTTAGATTTATATCTGTGTCTTTGTTTCAACAGGAGCAAAAAAAAAACCTCTCTACACACACACACACACACACACACACACACACACACACACACACACACACACACACACACACACACACACACACACACACACACACACACACACACACACACACACACACACACACACACACACACACACACACACACACACACACACACACACACACACACACACACACACACACACACACACACACACACTCCTCTTCCTTGTAAATTTCAGGTGCGTGCAAGGCTAATAGCTCCTGGAAGAGGAAAAAGCAGAAAATCATTAAATGATAATTGCCCTCCGCTACAGACCGCTCTCTGTGTCTGTCTTGTTTTAGGCAAAGCGAGAACAAGGATTATTAGAGCATGCGTCTACTCTGGGTAATGTTTGGGTGCTGTTCAAACATTGAACCTCAGTTCTTGTAACCTTACACTTCATGTAAGCACATGGTCCTTGTTATTCCAATCATAATTTCTGCAAACACACGGTTTCCTTCGACATGACATATAGAGTGAGGGGAAAGAAATAAAAGTAAGGAACATACCAAAAAAGCAAAGGGGAAAAAAAAAGAAGAAAAGAAACACAGGAGTGATGTAAAGAAAAAAAATGAATGCACAAACACACTAACACTTTCCTCTCCACTCCGTGGAAACTCTACCCAAATATGTGGAAATCCTCTGCTGGTATTTGTGCTTTGAAAACAAGCTGCAAGGAGGAACAGGGGGATTACGGGTCCCTCTTTTGCTGCGGGATCGTAATGATGATAAAGAGTCAATTACAGTGTTACTCTAAACAGTGGTATGCACATGGCTGAGGAGACAGCCTGTCTGCTGGCTGCCCTGGCTCACTTTTCACTCCGTCCCACTTCTAAACGAGGACGATGATGCGTGGGCCACTTTGTCAGCCAGCAGAGATGGGCAATCGCCCTCAGTGGGGCTAAAGGAGACAGGAAATCGGATGAATTCTACATGGATACCATAGCTGGCAGCCCACTGTAGAATTCAAAAGCAAAACATTGCCAGCAACAGAATATTGGCCAAATTGTCCTTTTACATCTCAAATAGTTGACTCTGCCAATGTCGACTGGTTTCTTGACTTGGTTTGAGTCTTTCTTCAGGCTGAGGGAAAAATACTATTTCTGAATAGTGTTGAAGACTGTGCCTCTGTTGTGAAGCATTAAATTGGTTTATGTGTTGCATCAAATTCTAAAGAAGATCATTTCAAAATGAAGGAGTTTAGAGCAAGCAGTTAAACGTGGACCAGGCAGTTCATTTTGCAATAAAGAGGAAGAAAAATTGGACCAAAGGATCAGCAGACCATGCAGGTCCTGAAAATGTATTATATTATATACTTATTAGATGATGATAGACATGTGTGATTAGAGTTTAATAGAGTATATTAAATTTATAAAAGCATACACTTATAAGAATCTTAATTATTCTAATTGTAATACAGCAATTAAACACAAGAGTTCATTGTCTCGACAGTAAATAAAAACATGAGGCAAAGACATCAATCTTTTTAACGGCTTTATCCAAACTCAGTTTTTAGGGCCTGGAACCCGTCCCAGCCAGCACGGGACAGAAAGCAGAATACACATTGGGTAATTACACCCTCAGTTTAACACGAGGAGAGAAAAAACATACTCATATATTTATAGGCAATTTAGAAGTATAGACGAACCTAAGTTCTCCAGTAGTAGGAAGAAGCTGAACGCAGGCACTTTAAGAACTTGCAGGTTTAACTCAAGCCAGGAAACAAAACAGGAAAGTTCCTTCCGTGAGGAGACAATACGAACCGCTTTTCACCAGACAAATAAGGGAAAGTGCAATAAAATCGGTCATCAATCAAAAAAATCAGAAACAGTACTGACTTTTATGGAAATGATTTATGTTTTCAATCAACATAAGTTGTACTATTTGCTGTATTGGAGTGCCAGGTCCATTCGTCTTCTACTTTATACAGGTCATGGCAAATGAATATATAAATTTAATGCTGAAATTAAGGTTTGGCTTTAATGAACAAAAACATTTAATGTTTCAATAGCACAAATATATCCAGGGCCTTCAGTAGCCATGAAAATGTGGTTAAGTTAAAGAAAAAGGTTTATAGTTCTTCTACACTTACACGCCTATTTAAAATCCAATCGTCACATCTATTACTTGGCGTCCTTTGTCTTTTTGACAGTTTGTTGGTTAATTACGCTTCCACACATGGTTGATTGGAGTGGGTGTGAAATATGTAACACCTCATCAACGTGCTGGCTTTATTTGGCTCACACCCGGAACACAGCTGATAATAACTGCACCGTAATGCGATTCCACTGTGGTAATCACTACCACTGTAACAATTAGCAACTAATTTTGCCCGGTGTAATTATGCTGCTCCTGGGTTTTTGAATGACGGCCACATTTAGGTAAGGGAGGAATGACTCGTAACTTTCACAACTGGAAAATTCAGCTCTTGTCTACTGATATGACTGAGTTTCCTGGTAGTTGTTAAAAGTAATACTTGGAAATGTATTTTCAGTCACTATAAAAAAAAAAAAAAAAAAAAAAAAAGTCTGAAGACTATCATGGCAGTGGCATTTCCCTGCCCACAGATTCATGCCCGTCATCATACTCAAGTAATACTAAGTGGCTTTTTTTTCTCCTTAATAGCCTCACTGCTTCAAACCAGAAATAAACTTAGAAAAAGCTAAATTTCAAATTTTACCAGTTAGATGTATTCAAAGAATAGTTGATATATGAAACCTTTGACTCACTGAGAGTCCTGAGGGTCATTAATATGACTGACACAAAGTTAAACAATTGTGCTTCAGCTGATAATTTTAGCTGCCTCGTTTGCGTTACCGAACAGTCCGGTCTGACGACTGGTTCACTCATTGAGTTCAGCTGAAGTTACATCAGTTAATTGGAGGAAGATGCTCTCGAAGCCTGGTTGTAATTGCTTCTGGAAACTTACAACAGCACAGCTGAGGAATACTACCAACGTGCAAACAGAGCAGCAAAAGGGAAACAAATATTTGTTCAAGCAAATGAGTCACTGTTACATAATGATATTTCAGAATGTTAATCTGTTACTAGTATTTTACTGAAACGTAGCATGTTACCTGATAACAGGTTATTTCCAACACCGATCAGGCACGTATTGTGTTTTTTTGCTCTGGATTATAATCCTGCATCTTGAGAGTAAACGTCAATAATTCAAGTCCTATTCACCTGTGAGAAGTTGTCGTGCATCAGTTCAAGAGTGCCCCCCACAATCCTTCAGTGGTGTGCAGACTGAGGCGCCACTTGAGGTGTGCGAATGGTGCACTGTGGTCTAGTTCAGTGAAATCACTATACGTGGTGTACTTTTGTATTATGTGGAGTCTCAATAGGCACATTTCAACATTCATTATCATCATGACTGAATCAGGACAGTTAAGGTATATATGATATGATGAATTGGTATATGTTGCTCGCTCTAGTGTTATGGAAAGATTGGTGTCAGTGAGCTCTCTTGTATTACATTGTGCAAATGTGTGTCTGTGTGATGTTGTTACTGACCTCAGGGCCACCTGATGTGGAGCAGCCCTGTGATCCAAGTCTCCAGGCGTGGAGTCCTGAGCTCAGCCTTTATGACACCAATGTGACGTCCCCCTGTCCTGACACCGAGGGCTGCACTCTCACACTGAAGTTCCTCTACCCGGTTGTTCCACATGCACTTACCCTCTGGGTCACGTACATCTCTTCAAGTAAGCATCCCTGCATCATTCGTGATCTATCAAGTGGCGGTAAATCTGATTCTAGGGAAAGGAATGGTGATATCTTCAAATCAGGCAGGTAATATCTACCTACTGAAGGAAATCATTGTAATTGGTGAAAAAAATGATTTAGACTGTAAGAAAATAGATTGCAGATTGGTCTTTCACACAATGCTGAGAGATTGGAAGTGTAGACAGCGGGTGTGGTGAAGGACAAATTATGTATATTTACTCTTTATGTATATCCCTAAACAGGCCAGGTATCCAGCAAACTATGGTGAAGGCAGGGTACACCTTAGACAGGTCACCAGTCCATCACAGGGCAAACACAGAGAGACAAACAGTCTCACCAGAGAACCATGGACCATTTAGACTCACAAATGACCACGCACAAAGAAAACATGCAAACCCTGCACAGAAAGGCTCCCAATAGTTGCTGAACCAGCCATGTGAATCAAGAATGCGAACCAGTACAACACAGTGTAATTAAGAGATGATCTGTTCTAGACATGGGTTCTGCTAAATCGATGCAGTTAAAAGACTCCACGAGTGTCTCAGTTAACAACATAGTATCTAAATCGACCAAAATGTGTGTTTTTTAACAGCATGTAAAAGCACAGACTTCACAGCTAAACATCCATTCTTCTTTTACATCTTTCAGACAACCCAGCCATAGCCAACATCGAGCTGATTACAGATGCAGGAAAAAGCATCGACCTCGGTCCACAGCACGTTTTCTGTGACATGGCCCTCACTGTCCGCCTCGATACCCAAAACGCTGCCATCACTGCCATTAAACTCTGCACCTTTGATGAGAAAATGGAGATTGATGCAGCCATGCTGTCCTCAGGCCCTGGTAATCCTCTGTGCTCTGGCTGTCGACCTCTACTCTATCGGATTCAGCGCCAGCCACCTTTCACCAGTAAATTGCATCCACCTCAGACCAAGCAGACCTTCACAGACAGGTAAAGGTTGGATACTTTATGTGAGAGTTTCATTCACGTCACTTGACCATAGTAATTCACAGTAAAGGGCCTGTAAGAATAAGTATTTATCATGGGATAAATGGAATTTCAGCAGGTGTGTTGTTTTTTTCAACCCGAACCTCCTAAAAAAAAAACTATCTGGACCTCTGTTGAATTTTGAGGTTGAATATCTTCATCATCGAGACAGTGCCAACTGTCTTTGCCCCACACACAGCATCTCCAGAGATCAGTAGCTCAGAGGAAAAAAAATTAATTGAGTGGGGAAAAAAAGTTATTTAAGGCCAGTATGGAGAACAGATTCCACAGCATACCTCTGTGTCCATGTAAGCGTGTGTGTGTGTGTGTGTGTGTGTGTGTGTGTGTGTGTGTGTGTGTGTGTGTGTGTGTGTGTGTGTGTGAGTGTGTGTGTGTGTGTGTGTGTGTCCTCAGATCTGCTAATCCAAAGATATCTGTCTCTTAAAAGTGTCTGGATCTGGTAGTGGTTGAAAAGCTCCAAACACAAATGTTTCCAACATGGGGATGCCGAGTGTTTCTACTGATCCAAATCTATTTCAACAACCATATACTTAATCAAAGGCCTGCTGAACTTTTGGGTTTAGGTTGAATCACTCTGTATCCTGTCTCATATTGTGGGGTGTCCAAATGATTACTGGAATCCAACTGTAAAGCCACAAGCCAGCTTTCTTCTATCCAAGCAAATAGCAGTCCTTCATAAAATACTCTGAATGTCGCAGTATATACACAAACATCCGATAAGTAGCTGCCAGCATATGACATTTGTGTCACATGATTGCAGATCATTTGGGGGTGATTTCAAATTTGGTGGCTCCTCTGTTTTCCTGAGAGGCTGTTGCTGTTTTACAGAGCAGGGCGGATGTTAGGTGGACACAGCTTCAAAAACAGTTTATTTTTCAGGGAACACGTCTCCTATGTTACACAAGCTGTGTCTAAGTGCAAAAAGATGTAAGAACCGATGGGAATTGAGTTATGTGGGACTGAGGAGGGCAGAGAGGGGTTGATGCGAGGAGAAGAGAGTGTGTTTGAGAGCAATGAGTTTGGAAAAGGAAGGAGAAGGGAGCAAAGGAGGGTGGGATACGGGAGAGTCGAGAAGATGAAAAAGAAGGGAGAGAAAGACAAAAGTTCCTGAAAGAGATACATAAAGACCAGCCGAGAGGTGTTGACAGAAAAGAGGTTTGAGAAAGAGAAAAAGCTGTTGGTGGAGAAATACGGAAATACAAGGGGTAACAGTCAGACATGACAGAAGGTGACAACAGCATAGCGGAGGTGAAGAAAAGTAAGAAAAGGCAGGGGGGGGGGGAGTTTTGGGACATGAAGCAAATGTGAGCAACAGAGGCCATAAACACCAGCGACTGCTTGGATCGTGTCTTCAGCCATTTCCTCCTGTGCAAGCTCACTGAGAACAATGCAGACAAATGGGGAAAAATGACTCCTCTATCAATCACACATATTAAAAATCTCCATATTCAGTGTGATACTAAAAACGTCAACAGTTGAATGAAGACAGTGCTGTTCCTTTAGACTTTGTAAGTCAATCAAGTGTACAAATACACTTGTACTAAATGGATTTCTTTTTTAGACTCATTCTAAGCACATTTTTAATGCTCCAGTGGTGTCAAAGCACTTTGCATACCAGGTTGTCAAATTTACCAATTCATGCACAAGTTAAGACACCAATAGCAATCGCTGCCATGCAAAGAGCTGAAAATAGAGGAGAAGGACTTTATCATATTCTTAATTTCCATCTGTGATTCATAATTAATAAAGGAAATTTCCTGAGAAATTGGACACAGCACAGATATTGTCAATGTGTGCCTCTCCTGGTAAACTCACATACCAGCTGGAGTGAAAACAGGCAGTTTCTTTTTATAGACACACCAAAACAGATCAATAGTCCTGACACTGGAGCCATGGTGATATTACACACACTTCCTCCGGTGGGGGCTTTAAGGTCACTAGATACAGCAAGGTTATGGTTGGACACCACTGCGAATAAGTTCCACTTTTTTTTTTCATTTTTTTTTTTCAGCAGCAATCCCAAAGCCACAGTTTGCAGAATCAATCAGGATTAATGGAGAATTCATCTGTTGATTCAGTTACACTCAATGCACTGAATGTTACCTGGCTTTTGTCCAGTACTTTTGATGGGGAAGGGGTGTGTGTGTGTGCGCGTGTGTGCGTATGCGTGCGTGCGTGCGTGCGTAGCTCAGTGACTATATCAAAAGGCCTTCACATAACTTTCTCTTTCTTTTCAGCTCTGTTACACAGGGAGTCAAGTATGAATATTCAGTCCAGGTGGAATCAGATGGTCTCCTCAGTGATCACTCTCCTTCTTTACTCTACACACATGGGCAGCCGTACTGTGGGGATGGTCGCATAGACAGGTATTTGGTTTCGTAAAATTATTTTTTTTTCCTCTTCTGTCCTACATTTCGATTGTTTCGTAATAGTATTACCTATTCACATTTTTCTCTTAGACAACCCTTATTGAATTGTTTTGGGCATCCTCCTATTTATTTTATTGCTCTTTATACATGTTACTGTATGTGTGTCTGTGCGGGGGGGGTTATTCAGAGAAACATATATACAGTTTGTGTGTGGATGTCTTTTGTAAAGCTATATTTTACACTCTGTATGGTGCTATGAATAAAAAGATTGATTTGAAGACTGAATTGAAAACTGCCGTAGGCTGCATGGTGGTATAGTGGTTAGTAGTCTGGCATCACAGTCTTAAAACCATTTCGATTCTGAGATGAGTGCATTTTTCTAAGAAGTATGCACGTTGTCCCTGTGCCCCGACAGGTTTTCTCTGCTCTTAGGTATGAATGTGCATGTGGGTTGTGGTCTGACATTAACTAGTGACTAGTGGTTTCGGTTCGGCTGTCAACAACTCCGGGGAAAAAGAAGCATAAAATGACTGGATGCATAACAATGGCAGTTTACAACATACTGATATTGAACAATGTAAAAGAACTGGAGGTGATGATGTTGGTTTTCTCTCTGCAGGTCCGAACAGTGTGATGACAATAATCTGCTTGACGGTGATGGCTGTTCAAAGAAGTGTCTTAAAGAGATGGGCTTCAAATGTAATGGTAAGTCTCATTCACTGTGGTCTACATGCAGTTTAAATCTGAGTGTCATGTCAAACTGCATTGCTCTTTAAAAGTAAATGCAACCATTATATTGTCAGAAATCAAAACTGCCAAGTCTGCCCAATGTCTTATATGTGAAACACGCTTACCATATAAACCTTCAGTATAAACATTCAGCCACTGAATAGCCAGAAACTTTTCATTTCAGCACAGAGCAGCATTAAGAAAAACAATCAAGACAATCAAATTGAATTTACAAGACATAAAAGCTTCTGGCTTGAATGGATTCCACAATCCATTAATGTAACTCACAGCAACATAAGAGAAAACAGATGAAGAAAAGGGTGAAAAAAGTAAGTTCTTGGTTTGCTAAGGCAGAATTGTTTTCTAGAAAAGCATTTTGACATTAGGCTGGCTGAGAAACACCAGATAAAAACACATGCTTCAGTCTCAAAACACATGTCAAGTTTGTGAATTTGTTTATTTGGTTTGGGATTCTCCAAGGGTCCACCCATGTGATACAAGCTGAGGAATAATAATTAAATTAATTATTTTAAATGTATTCATTTATTTTAATCAATTACCGTGTTCTGGCTTTGGATTAAATTTTAACAAAAATAATCTTAAATGAATGGTTTTGGACATTGCTGGCATTTTTACTTATAATAGTTCCATCTAAAGTCAGTAATAGGTTATCATCAACTCACACCTGCATTATAAAGTTGCACAGTTCTCCTCAGTCCAAGATCCCAACTTCACTAAACGCTTTTGATATTTCTCATACAATGACCCTTATAGCTGAGCCATTGAAAGCCACCTCATGGTCCTGACTGTCAGAGTCAAAATGTGCAAAGGCGTTTTATCATCTCTTGTCCTTTCTGCACACCGTTTTGGTTCAGTACCCAACAAGCAACTTTTATTTGGTGAAAGTGCAATTTGTTCTATGAATAAGCAACTCGAGATTTATAGTAACATGAGTAACACGAAGAAACAGTTCAGTTGTGAGTCATATGGCTGGCAGAAACTAAAATAATGTGTGCTCAAGATGGAGTTAATGAAGATGATTCACCTGTTTAGGCTCTATAACCTTTAAAATTGAGCCTCTGGGCTTTGTTTTTTTGTTTTTGTTTTCCAATTCTATGAACATAAAATGGACTATTCATTACTTATGGATTCATAGTTTGCAGCGACTCCATATCTTTGTCTATAATCTGTGCATTATGAATCCCATTTATAGCTCGCGCCCACGAAATGAGGGAGAAATGTTGCTCAGTTGACCCCGGGACTGGTGGTTAGAAAGCAATAAAAAGTACCAAAAACATGCAGAACAACGTGGAAAAAAGACAAACAGAGAAGCCACAGAGGGTGCCTCTGTAGTTTGCGATTCCACCACAGGACAACAATACTTTGTTTCTGCACCCTCGCCCAGTCTGAAGCATGCAGACAGGCCACAACAGAAGCCTCACAACACATCGGGGAAGGGAGTTCACCCAAAACACTTCATTGTAAGCAGAAGGCTGAATACTATTTTTCTGTCAACATTTGTTTTTTGACCTTGATAGTAGGTAAACACACACACAGAAATTCAACAAAGCTGGTAAAGCTGGTCACGGGACAACGAGAACATCACGCATGATTCCATTGTATTATGTAGTTGCAATGCACTCTCTGACACACAACACTCATAATGCGGTTTCGGCCCTAATACCCGCATACACATCGCAGGCTTGTCGAGCGTTAACCATCCATGAGTCTCCAAGTGTCTCTGGTTCTCACAGAAAAACTTGATCCAGATAAGAGCAGAAATTAGCCGCCAATAACAGAAGAAATCAGCTCTGTGGTTACACCATGTTCCCCCGAAACATTGAAATGTATCCCCTACCTTTTTAAAAGAATATTTAGATAAACACTTTTTTTATCACCAGAAACTAAGCTGAATACGGCTTCTACGTAACTTTTTGTGGTTTTGTAAGTGTTCTTTAAAATCGTTTTTTCAATAATAAAACGTCTGTTTCTATTTGAAGTACTTGAAATTTGCTTTAACGGCAAAATATAATAGAAAAATACACAACGTTAAATAGTGGGCTCTTTAGTCAGCAGATAATGAAAAATTCAATATAATAATCAAAATATTCCACAACATTGCTTTTAATATGTCACTGATGACTTCAGCAATACATTTGGCCGATGCAGCGTTTGTGTGTTTGAAGTCTAAAATATCTGTGTCTCTGTTTCATAGTGAAGAAACTCAGCCACAAAAGAGCAGAAATTACCCTCAGTGAGTTTGGATATAAGTGCCTCTATTACATGGTGTTCCTCCACCATATTTAAATGTATTCCAAAATTTCCTGTTACACCACATTTTTCAGCGGTTTCACACATTTTCAGAACATTACTAAAGTGTGACTCCTCACTTGAAATAATACGGAGCTAGAGTTGCATTATTTTGAGCCCTTGACAAGCCTAAACTGTCCGCGTGTTCCCAAATTGATCTTTCTCATAGAAAGACTTGAGCCAGATAAAAGGAAAAGTTTGCCTTTATGTCAAAAGAAATCAGTTCAGCTGTTACATGATGTTCCCCAACAATCTTAAAATTGAGCTACCCTATTACAGAATGATCGACCAAATACTTGTTGGTCACCAAACAGTAAGCTGTTCTAGAATATTTTGTGTAACACCCAGACTTTTGGTGGTTTCATGAATATTCCATAACATTGCTCGGAAGGCGTGACTGTTCACTTGAGATTAGACAGAATGACCCATGCATCGTAAGCTATCTCAGCATTCATATATCTCAAAGTCGAAAGCTTGATAAGAACACCAATTAGCCACTGCAAAGTAAGTCACTTCTTCCGTTACATGACTTCTATCAATCGCATTACAATTGATTCCACAAATGTTTAGGCACAATATTGTTAGAAATTGGTTTTCTACATTTCTCCTAACATTAGTGTGACTGGTCAGTTGAGATGAGAACCTCCAAGTGTTTCTCATTGAAAGACTTGGGGCAGACATAGAGTTGAGATCAGCTCTATTTTGGTACATGGTGTTGCTTTTAAAGAGTTGAACTCCATCCTATGTAAATCAAAAAGATCACTGAGTACGGGAGAGGCTGCTAAGTTGAATAAGTTAAATAATGTCAGCCTTTTCGGTTGCACATAAATATTCCTTAAGGTGACTAAAAAGGCGTGAATGAGGACTTGAGACGAGGCAGCCTGATAGCCGGATTTTTTTTTTTTTCCTCTCTCAGGCCATAGACTGTTTCCTCTGGCAGCTGTATGGTAGTTATTCATGTGTGGTGTAAGAGTTTGTGTTATGAGAGCTTGTTACAGGCTAAAATTTCCATCATCCAGTCAATTTATTCATCAGAGAGAAAAAAAAAAAGCAGAGCCCAATCCTCCCCTTGCCTCCCACAAAGGCTTGCCATGCCGTGACTGACGCTATTACATCTCTTATTTTACAATAAGAGACACCATGACTAGGAAGGAAAACAATTTGGCAAAAACAAGTTTTTACAAATTGCAACACTTTAAACCTATTATTCAGTTGTAGTTCTTAGTCATAGATGGAATATTTGTTTGGGTTTTCTTTCTACATTTACTTGACCCAAATAGCTCCGACCATGCCAGCTCCTCTCCTGTTTTCAGGCTTGCAGTTACCACACCAACTACTTTCATGGTCTCCTCACACAAAATACAGACGAGATAGTTGTGACCGTTAAGGTGCTGCTCGGGTCACTTTTATTAATGAATCCTGCTGATTTATGAGTTCAAACAAGTGCTAAATTACACAATGAGCAGACCTCGAGTTAAAAGAAAAACAGACGGTCTTAATTGTTAGAAGAAGGTGATCAATTAGTTGTTTTGTTGTGAAGCTTGATAAATGCAAGGTTTGGAATTAGAATGATTTAATCATTTTCACAGGTGCTGTCAAAGCAGAGATGGGGTGTTTGCCGAGTTCACTTAGTGCATTAGTGCCAAATGAACTCAGAAAGACAATATGGCGTTGAATTGTCTCGGCCTGATTTGCCTTTTATCAGAAACATGTTTCCGTCGACTAATTGAAGCCAATTGTGCAGCACAGGCTGTCTGTCTAACCTCTGCAGCTGTCCAGATGTTAACGAGGCCAAACGTCTGAAGTGTCTTGATGTTTGCCGCCTTTTCACAAATAACTGCTGCATTAGAAACTGTTGTTCGGCTCATGATTCCCACTCTTTTTATGATACACTGCTGAAGAACATTACATCAACACCCTTACTCTATTGCACATGTGCTTATTTTGTCATCGTCAGCTATGCTACAGGAAGCATAATAGCCTACTTTCAATTAAATATGTAGTAACGTCTGAAACCCAAGCACACTTTTCCTCCAAAATACTTCACTATTGCTGGCCAAGGAGCAGATTCCTTTAGTTTTTAGGCAAATGCAGCAGGATCATAGTCACATTTCAGTGTAATATTCTCCCGTAGTTTTTTGTTTTGTAAGATCAACGTCCACTTTTACTGTCAAACATAATCATACTACTGCTTTCTCATGAATTCTACTCTTAGAAAAGTAGAATTCATGAACAATGTCTGCTGACGAGGTGTGAAAGTAACTTTTGTCTTGCTGGTATCTTCAATAATGAAGACAATAAAACAGCTTCCTTTTACTGAACTTGAACAAATACTCATCGATCCTAGATACCCGTAAATGTTGAATTAAAGTGTTGACATGGCATTTTAGACATAATATATTACTTGTGAACCCTTTGGGAGAATGCGTTTTTTTTTTTTTTATAAATAATTAGCTCACAGGATATATTTGTTCATCGTTCAAGAGTCAACGATTAACTGCCTGGTAGTGATCCTGCTTCCTTGACCCTCCATGAGTGGTTTCATTTGCTGATTGTGTACGAATTTAGAGTTAATAACAGTGGGATGAATGTATTTCCCTGCCTGTATTTCTATTTTCTACTGGGCTTTTCCTCATTGCTTTTCACATCCCTTTGTAGCACATTACATTGTTGCTGTGATTTGACGAATTGACATATTTAGTTTCTGCTTATTGATATCACAGAATTATTAAAATCCTAATAATGCATAAGAAACGTTAAAGTTCCCAGTTTTTTTCTTTTTACGGTATTTTACAATCAGTTATTAGTACAAGGAGTCCGATATGGTGGAGCCGACGTGGCTGACATTGAAAGTGGCCAATGAAAATACAGAATAGATTTGCTCCAAACTGGTTCACTGACAAATAGATTTGGATGAGAGTCTAACAGTGGGGGATGAACATTTGCCCTGCCAGATTAAGAAACCAGGCTTTATATTCTTTCATAAATCCTACTCTCTCATTCTTTTTCCTATCTCCCAAGGCGAACCCAGCCAGTGTTATGTTTTCGATGGGGACGGTGTGTGTGAGGAGTTCGAGCGAGGCTCCAGCATTCAAGACTGCGGTTACTTCACACCTCTGGGTTACACAGACCAGTGGGCATCCACCGCCACCGCTTCCCACCAGGACCCCAACCGCTGCCCTGCCCATGCTGTCACTGGGGAGCCTTCACTTACCAAGGTATGACGTGTGAACCACGGGGCATATAAAGGGCTTCCAGATGACAATAAACGCACCGAGGAGGCCACAGTGTAAATCCTCCGCTCAGCTGGCTTCCTTTCTAAACACATTTCATCACCGGGCTATTTTTGTCAATATAAATCCTCAGTATAAATGCTCAATAAAAACAATATCCAGAACCTGACAGGAGGCCCGTAAAAGTCTCTACACTTTTGATTTTCAACCATTGCAAATGTTGACAACCAAAGACATCAGACATCAGCCGATCTTCTGGCCATCACTTCTGGGGATTTCAAGTTATATCGGGCAAATGATCGAAAACTACGAGAGAACTGCTACAATAAATTTGCTTAAAATAAATATAACACATGTCATATCAAATAAAGTGAAATTATTGACTGCAGAGCTGCCCAACAGTTGTGATTTAGTGCTGCAGGAAGAAGATATGTAATGTTTCTAGTCTGTGCCATGACCTTTCCGTGTGGAGTTTGCATGTTCTCACTCCAGCTGCCTCCCACAATCTAAAGATAGACTTGTTTGCATAACAGCCCATAGTTGTGATTGGCTGTCTTCTCGTGTTAGGTCTGTGATGAATTGTCCAGGGAGAATTCAGCCTCTCACAACTGTGGGCTCGACAAAGTGTGTTTAGAGGAGCTGAATGAATGTTTCCAGTAAATCCTTTTTCTTATCATAGAAGTATGACAATATTTTTGAAGACTGAGTAACACCAGACAGACCAAAAAATGCTAATTGGTATTGAGTCATTTTATGTTTGGTTGAGTGGAAAAACCAAATGGAAAAGCTATAGCAACTGGTGAGGAAAAATACTTTCAGAGAAATGGCTCTCTGCATATCTGTGGAGGACATTTTGGCAGGACTTTCTGCGACCGCAGAGCAACTTTGAGCACACCTCTGCTCATTTTATTCTCTTCAATCACTTTCCAACTCTGACACCTTACATAAAATGTTTGCAGTCCTACGAGACCTGTTAGGTCCATCATTACTGATAAGCCAAATTATGTCACTGGTTTACGAGCGTACTCACATCCTCCGCGCGCCTTTTCAGAGAAGGTCGCAACATTCAACATCAGCGCATCTTGGTTCAAGCACCTCAAAATGGACAAAACCTGTAATTTATCAGGCACATTGTCAGAGGCACGATAAACAAAAAATATTGTGAAGTAATTGTCATGGATAAAGTCAATAAAGCTTCTCAGATGCTTTAATACCATTCCGTTTTCAGCTTTTCCTAATGACAAAAAAAAGTTTGCCATAGAGAGTTAAACATGCATTGTCCAGACACCACAAACTTCAAAATAGATGACAGTTGAGAAAACATACAACTTAGTTACACAGTTACAATTACTGCTGTGTCCGGGAGCTTGTCACTTGTGACTTCTGTTGTCCATTAAAACATTTGAAGAGCTACTTTTTCCTCACCGTTGTCAGTTCATAAATTATTTAGTTTTCAAGAATCGCTAACATACAGATGAGCCTTCAGTAGGATTAACTGAACTGTAACTTCAGCTGAAACTAAAACTAAAACTCATAAGACTGACCGTCACAGTGCGGATAGCCCACTCCACTTAAAAAATGGTAATAATAATTAACCGCAACACATAGATAATAAAGTCTTGAGCACATCTTTCGACAATGCAAGCGGAGTGAGACTAATGAAAGTAACGTTTCCAAATAACGAGTTACATTTTATTTTCAGTAACTCTTAGTGTGTGGAAGTGTTATTTGTAAGTATCTTACACAACATTGTTGAAGGAATGATGTACTCTAAAACTGACAGTTTTTTTTTTTCATAATTTCTCCATTATTCTATCTATATGAATACACATATTAACAGATACCACTGTGGACAACAGTGGTACACACCAGATACATTTCCACTGCATGCGCATGCTTTATCTTTCTCTCACCATGCGGGGAAGATGTATTTTATTTTTTGAAAGGAATTCAGTCATGTTGATTAAGTTTTATGAGTTACACTTGCGTCGTTCTGTGTGAAGCTCTGCAGCTACCAGCACCTGGAGGTGAGTGAGACATTGCCCACTGATGCCTGGTTTCCGTGCACAGCCCAACCTGACGCAAACAATGACCTGGAACATTCATTTTGGCTCAAGGTATGTGTGCATGTGCTTGTGTGTATGCACAAACTCTGTTTTTCCCTCCACTGACTGACTGTGGGTGGCGACTCTGTCTTTAACAGCTTCCAGCTCTCTCCAATACTTCTTTAAATGGAGTTGAAGGGTCTCTCTCTAAGAGACGCCTGGCTCAAAACTCCACACGCACACATTCCTGACTTTCTAGCAAATGCATGATTCACACAATGCATTGGTATCTAATAATTAGTTATTTTCCAGGTCAGTTGTGAACTTGGAGTTCTAATGATGTGTAGATGATTACAAAATTATGTCTGCTCCCCTCCCTTCTCACTCTTTATTTACATTTTATTCTGTCAACGTAAGGGTTACTAATCAATGAACTCATTCAATAATTACCATTGCCAGTGTATTAATAGCAGAGGATCAAGTGTTAAATAATTACCCCTCATTTACATACTTAAGGGTTCACAAGTTGTGAAAACACTGACCTCTGAAGGGGTATTTGTTTCTCAAATGAAAACAGATTTATTAGCCACTTGAATTAAATTTGAAATTGTTATGCAGAGCAACAAAAATCACTGATTGGTGTTCCTGATTTTTCAAAGATGACTCACAAAGATTACACAACATTGATTAGACAGACTAGAAAGTGATATTTGCCCATTAATGTACGAATGAAATCGAGAGAGCTTCTGATACATCTTAAGTTCAAAAAGGTTGACTCGTGCATTCACCCTGCTTATCTTGACCACTCTAATGCTCTCTGAGCAACAGTTCTTCACATACGTAGATATCCTGATTTGTGGAGAGAACTGTATTTGGACCTGGTTTTCTACTTCAGACCTGTGTCTGGTTCTCATATTTACTTTCTTTTGTTTTGTTTTTTTCTTTCTTTTGATTGTTTAATCTTTCCACAGCACGGTTCCCACAATCAACTCCAGACTGAGCGTAGGCTAGCTGTTGATTTGACGGATAGCTTCATAGCCTTGTCTGTCACTTGCTGGATTATAGAGTCCCATGCATTCATGAGCTTGCCGGTTTCTTTTCTTACACATACTCTTTCATTTTTGTTTTCTTTCTGTCTCATCATTTCCACTTCGTTGTTGAATGACTCATCTTTCCATCCCCTGCTTCTTTCATGGACAGTCTCTTTATCAGACACATCTCTGCAACCTCTGTGGAAGGCCGCCTTCTCTCTAAAGACTCTTTCACTGTCTGAAAAGCCTTCATTATGACACCCATATCTTCTAGCTTCTCTATGTAACATTCCCTATTCCTTGAAGTGTTCCTTCTGCTTTTGAAAGGCCTCTCTCTTCTTAAATATGCAGTCTGGGTCTTTCTGAAAAGCATTCCTCAGCCACCCTATCATATCCATCTCCACCAGTGTCTTCACTTTTCAGCTTTTCTCATGTCTACAAAGCTTTTAGCATTTCTTTAAAGCGATACCCTCTCCAAAAGTCTGTCCTTTGAGGATGACATATCCACAGTCTGCATGCTTGTCAGATGGCTGTGAAACTGTACAATAAATTGAGTCAAAGTGTAGACCCAAGTGAGCGCACATAAAACAGGAACTAGAAATTTGCAACTAAATTCCCCTTTCAGACCAAAAAGGAACCCACTGCTGGTGCAGGATTGGTGCCAGGACTAGTTCTTAGTTGGTTCTACAGAATAGGTGTTTTTCTACAGGTTTGAAAGCCACAAAGCCATATCAGTCTCGGTCACTTTACATCTCGTATTAATTTTGGCCTGCCTGCTACAGTGATGCTGCATCAAGGAAAACCCTCCACAATAATGGCAGAGAACGTCACATGCGATTGATCGATATAAAGTAAAACAAATTTTTTTTCCTGCATCTGAAATGATGACAAAGCTCCTAGGAGAAAGTTTGTCTCATCCACAGTTCGCTGCTGCTTTGGTTTACATTTTGACACATACATTTTGAAGACCTTAAAAGAATGATAACCTTGTAATCTAGTGAACTCTGGCGTATTTAAAAATTTTTTGATGGAGCTCACAAAGAGTTGATTTATCATCCTGCTTTTGATAACACTACTCTCTGCCATTTATCTGCTTAACTGCATCTAAATATTTTGGTCCACACTTTTCAGTATTTTATTTGTAAAAAAACAAAAAAAAAAAAAACAACAACTTGAAACTATCTAGATTTTACTTCAAGTTCACAATTATGCAGCACGTTGCAATGGTCTATCACATAAAATCCCAATAAAATAAACATTACATTTGTGGTTGTAATGTGACAAAATGTGAAACAGTTCAACGGGTATGAATACTTTTGCAAGACACTGTATCGATGGCTAACTGCACAATTGACAGTACTGTATGTTTCAATAACTAGTGTCATTACCTGCAACACATTTTCTATGTCTTTTTGAAATTGCTACCACTGAAACAGTTGGGATTTGTTCATTCTGGAGTTGCCGCCTCTGTGATGGTGTATTTGGCCTCAGATGGATCGTACTCTGGGGAGCAGTGTCGAACGACCGTCACCATCTTCTTATCTGATACTGCTGGCAAGAACCACTCACTAGGTACTAGGAGTTCTTTTTGTATTTGAAGATTTTCAAAAGAATATTTCAATGACTCAAACAAAAGCATGAATACATACTTCAGTATATATAATCAAAGGTGTTGTATATTTTTGAAAACCAGGTACACATGATCTCTCATGCCATCGAAACCCGCTGGTGGTGAACGTGACCCATGACCTCTCGCAGCCCTTCTTCCTCACGTCCTCTGTCATCCTCTTCTTCACGTCCCCCTCCGTGGCAGTGGGAGGGGTGGCCCTGAGGACCTCCTGCCACTTCAGCACCTTCGCCCTGACCGGGTGCGCATCAGAGGGTGGGCTCTCCCACAACTACCTACCTAACACACTCACACATGCATACATCATGGTTATTGACAAAATTAAATAAAAAAAAAAAAAAAAAAACAACTCCGAGAAATAAATGTTGTAAGTAAAATTTTTTCCAGGCGTTTGCTTATACAGCAATAAACTGTGCTCTTTTGAAAGTATTTTAATGCTTTGTCTTCTTCTTTTTCGATGATTTAGCATTACACATTCTGACACAGTTCAATGTTTCAAGTAAAAGCGGCCAAACCATCGTCAGTCTATTTTGTGAAAATATTACATCCGAATTACCCACAATACAACCGAAGAGCCAAAGAAGTAGGGAGCCTACAATACGAGAGTTCAAAAAAAGTTCAGTACTTATTCTGTCTTGAAGTAAATGTGAAAATAAAAAACCTAGTCATGATCCATTAAGTTGATGTAGTTTAAAGTACTCAAGACGGGAGAGTGATTCATTTAGACCCTTTTTTTTTTTCATTTTGTTCTCCCCCCGTATCTCATCTCTATTCTTCTCTGACTTTTCTCCCTTCCACTGCTGCTATAGCTGTTTACGGCAGCCGTGTCAGATGGACAACTGCAGCCCTCCCCAGTTAGAGCACGCCTCCGTCAGGTAGAACCTTCTAACGCAAACCCCGAACAACTGACGAGGTGACACAACATACAGAAGAAGTATCGATATATACCACTGTGTCTCTGCAGGTGTACGGGAGGAGGGGAGGCCTCTCGCTGCTCCGCTCATTGTCACCGCGGTTTCAGCATCACTGTCCTCAATGGCAGGCCGACGCAACCGCACCAGGTAGATCAGACGTTACGTATGCAACACAATGTATTTGAACGTTACGTATTTTCTTCTTCACTGCAATTTCCTGTTTAAAATAATGATAGGAATGTGTCATGTACATAATATATTACAACAATTTTCTATATATATATATATATATATATATATATATATATATCTAACTACTATATTGAATGGAAATAATGACTTTAGTAGTTCAGAATTTCTCTTTGACAAATGAAAATAACAGCTGTTTTATTGTTTCTGTCTTTTTCTCTCATTCTTTCCTTATATCAGCGGAAGCTAGAGCTGGAGTGTTTCCATGGTTCGTGGGATCGCGTAGTCAGCTGTCAACCAGTCGACTGTGGCCTTCCTGACCAGTCACATGTCTTCCACGCTATATTCAGTTGCCCTTGGGGAACCACGTTTGGCAAACAATGTTCCTTCACCTGTGGATCACCAGCAATATTACAAGGTAACTCAGTATGTTGTCTTGTTTGTGTCCTCGAAAGAAAGGACAAAAAAAAAAAAAGAAAAAAGAAATCAACTTGAAGTTCTCGTAAACGTTCATTTCACTGACAGGGAGAAGTCATGATTGCAGACGAAATTAGATCTTTTAAGTCTTTAAAAACTTTAAATTAAATTTGGCACCTCTTCTGGGCTCAACCACTTTTTCATAATTCCAAATGGAATAATATTTTTTTTTCTTCAGAAGTTGTTTGTAAAGTTAATCCACTTCAAATTCTTCTCTAGAACAAGTTGTACAACCAACATCAGTTTGCCTTTCAACAGGGTCAATAGACTGAGACTGCACTTCCCCCAGTAATAGAGTCCCAGGATCTGGCTGCCGCTTCTGAGCAGTCCTCAGCTCTGTTGATTCTCAATATGTCTGCCGAGTTTATAACATATAACCAATGAATACTTTAAAAAAATTTTTTTTATAATTTTCATTCTTGGTCTCTCAGGATCAGCCCACCGGTTGAAATGTCTTTTAGAATATATTTTAGGAAGTAAATAGCCTAAGTATCCAAGTGACTAAATTGGGGCAATGACTGTTTCAAGCGATTGTCTCATTACTGCTATGCCGACAATGTCCACTTGTTTATGTCAGACCCAACAAAGCACTGACACAACTCCATGAAGTGTGAATGACAGTTCTGTGTGGATTATTGAAAAACTTTCACTTCCTCAAAGAACAAACTCAAAGCAGACTTGTAGGGTCTGCATTACATTTGAGTGACATGATGCTTCTTCTATTGCAACTCCTTCGTGGTAGGTCTCTCCATACGTACAGTCAGACCGCTACAGATAATCCAGAACAAACACAACACAACACCTGGCCCGAAAGAGCACGCGTAAGCTCGCTGCCCATTTCCCCATTTGATTGAATCTGGTACGTGTATGACTACAGAGTCCCAAATCATAAGCCAGACTCTTCTCCTCTGGGCTTTCCAGGTATTGGGAAGAGCTACTTTATTCAATTTGATGATCCTCGCTTAATATTTACAAAGACAAAAGATCCAGCTTTCAGCACTTGATTTACATGGATCATGGAAAAAAAAAATATCATCATTTGTATTGCCTCCCCCATTCTCTGTTGGAAACACCACTGTTGGCAAGTGGTGTCTCTAGATGTCACTTTGACTAGAAACATCTGCTAAATAAATGTGTTCTTCCTGGGAGGATTTGTAGTATTTTTTTTCAAGTTAAAATAAGGTTATTTGTCATATCTCCTGGTCTATTTTTATAATTTCTGGCATAAAACACACATGTTAAATGCTCTTTAATATTTGTTGCAGTGTGGTGTCCACACCAGCTACAAGCCATAACAGACAATGAAAACAAAATTTCAGTTTTTAATTCAATCCAGACTGTAAATGCCATTTAAAAAAAACTTGATTGCGAGAACCCCAACCATTGTTTCCTGAGGCAGCATGATGACCTATGAACCCCATCTATATCTTGGAATATTGTCAACTTTACGTTCATACTCAGACAGAGCACAATTACATCCAACTCTGATTTTTCTATATTTTTTTTTTTTTTACACATTTTTGAAGAGATGACTTACCTCATAAACATTTAGAACAAATAGTGCCGATGGTATCCACAACCACTCACCTTAAGAAATAAATACTTGATTTTACTAATCCAAGTTACGTCATGAAATTTAAGCTTCTTGAAGTGATTAAAGAGAATGAGTTTGAGGTCCACACGTTTGGTGTGTTTGCTCTGAAAACCACATGGAAATGTTGTGACCAAGTCAGCGGGTCGACCCATGTTTTCCATATCTCAGTTCAGATAATTCCACAACAATTCTTTTCCTGGTTTTTGGTTCTGTGAAATATTGTTTGAAGGCCATCATGTATCACTCAGCAATGAAAACACACAACCTTTTGTAGTTCACAGGAATATCTTTTGTACACACTAGTGCAGCTGCAATGGATTTTGATAATCACAACACCAGCACAATGTTTAAATACCTTATAAAAATGTGATGCCATGTTAAAGATTCATTACATTTTATAGACCCAATAAAGTTGTGAAAGGTTGAGGGTGTTACAATGGCACACACAATACAACACTCTTAGTGCATGTGAGGCCATATAGACATAAAACAGTATTAGCTTTGGGCAATGTTAATGCCTGATTCACCTCGTAAGTGTAGTAGATAGCGTCATGAAACAAACCAGGATGTTTGGTGGGACACAAAATAATCCAGGACTTAAACCTAATTGCTCCTTTCCAATGTACTTTGTTTTAGTGTGTGCTTTACAATACAGTATGTTCCTTTAATACTTACAGAGTGTGCTTTCTACGTTTGCCAACCACAGTGCATTTTAACTGTTTCTTTACAGGCCCATGTAGATCTCGTTTGATCCAAACACATTGTTTGATATGTATTGACTAGAAAACATTTTTCACATTGTTCAGAATCATAGGTAGTATTTTCTGATGTTCCATTGCAACTTAAACACACTGGCACCCTATGAATAATACAAGTAACATAAAGACACGCACGCACGCTAATGCAGAGTCACCAAGAACTTTGGACTGCGTAAGAAAGCTGGTATATGTGGAGCACCGCTGCGCCTCTGCAGTCGGAGCTGTCCTTTGCACTGCCGTGGACTGAGGGTGGGATCAGGCTCATAGGGCCTGATCTACTAAAGCTTTGCACATAGAAAAGCAGTGGAGAGAGGTGATACAATGCTCGATTCAATCCCTCCACGGTAATTTAATTCTTAGAGGGTTAAGTGGGTCTGATGCACCCAAACCCTTCATTTGAATGCTGTTTTTGTGTGTCTTGTCACTCATGACGTTATTCTTAGTAGATCACCCACCAAATGCACAAGAATTGAAGGCACAACCTATTTGCTTGAGCATGCAATTTAGCAGGCTTGATGTAGGATCTTCGTAAACATGCATGTGCATGTGAAAATTCACCCAGTGAAATTCTATAGTTTAAGCAGTTATATCAAAAAAGCAAGCATTTAACTTTTAGCATTTGCAATTGTTAAGTATACCATCAAGGTTTTTTTTTTGTGCCAGTTTAGAGAAAGACTCAAACAAATGTTAGTTTTGTGAAGTATCCATTTCTGCTTTTTTTTGTGAGCTGTATGTTTAAATGTGCATATATCTTGACATCCTTTTGAACTGAAGCCTTCATTCTGTCTCTCACCGTCTCTCTCAGGTGACAGTGACAGGTTGGTATGTCTGGAAGACGGACTGTGGTCTTTCCCAGAGGCCTACTGCAAGATTGAGTGTCCAGAGGTTCCAAGCTTATGCAATGCCAAGCTGCTAACAGCAGATTGTCTGGCCTCAGGGCACGACGTTGGCTCTGTCTGCCGTTACAAATGCAACCCAGGCTTCTATGTATTAGGAAGCCTCAAAAAGAAGTCACCCAGGTAGGTGTTGTGGGATCACGAGTTAGTAGACAGAGAGCAACAATGCTACTGGAGTTTGTGAGACATTCGCTACTAGGTTACTATTATTAGTATACGGCACCTTAAATCAAAAATGTATGTTGTGAATAAATATATATGATTTTAGGGGATTCATTTCTTTTCTTTTACACAAGAGTTGTGCAATGTCTTTGAATACTTGCCTGTATAGAGTAATTGCAGTGTTTAAATACCTCCCTGCGTGATGGAGGAAATTCCTTCTTTTCCTTTATTTTACAAGGGTCCCATTACGCACTGCTTAATAGAGTTAGGATCTTTGATTCAAGATATTTTTATGCAGCTGTATAACAACGTATCACATGAACACCCAAACCCCAAAAGGCACAGTATTAAATAAAAAGTTGACATAGTTTTAGGAGGTATTTTTCAGCATAACTGTTTTGGACTTTATAACGCAATCGCATGAGGATCTAATAAAATATGTACTGCTGCTAATTGGGCCTTGTTTTTAGTTTGCCAATTGTATTTACTGTGTAACTCCTCATTACTGCAAACAGTTCCCATGTTTCTAATGAGGAGAGGGTTTCCTTAAAGGAGACACAGCCTCTGGGCTAAGACTGTATTCTTCTTTAGGTAGACTCAGATCCTAATAGTTGTATTTTAGTCGGTACTAGTTGCATTACTTGTTCAGTTTTTTTCACTATACTATCTGGTGTTAAATTGCAAATGGCAGGCATTTTTCATCAAATAGGCAGTAAAGAAATATATTCATTTTATAGATTTGCCTTATATTAAATTTCCATCCAATCAGGTGAAAAACTATTTACTTAAAGATTAATTTACAGCTGGATGTCTTTATGAGTTACGCTTTCTCAAACATTAGTGTAAACAACTTAATAACCCCCGATGCTTTATTAGTCCAACATGTGAAACTAAACAGCAGCAGCTATTAAAGAGCTTTAAACACGCTTTTTATTCTTACCTTTGACACATGTACCCACATAAATATATATTGCAACACATACTGTTGCATTTACACACTACATGCCCCACACAGGAGATCTTTTTTACTGTAGAATGGGCATTCCTTTGTGCTCTGTATGCCTCTTGTTATTGAAACAGTAAAAATAAAATGAGGTTAACAATAGAGAGGGTGAGCAAGGGTATAGGTTTGACTCCAGTTTTGTAATAAACCCAAACACAACACATCGGGCTATGTTTTTTTTTTTTTTTAATTAACACATGCCAATAGTATTTGAAACAGGTTTTTGGTGCACAATACATTTCCAAATGTAACGTGAACATTGAAAAAACTTGACTGAATTTAGACCACTTAGGCACACATGTATTTACTTTTCCTCTTCAGGAAGTACTTCAAGTTAGAGTGCCTTGAGGAAGGGCAGTGGGAAGAAAGTGGATGTGAGCCGATATCTTGCCCGGCCCTGCCTGACGTATTTCAGGGCATGTACACCTGCACCAACGGCCTGTTTTACGACACCCTCTGCACCCTGCAGTGCCCAGACCCTGCGGAAAACGTAAGATCTCCACGTCTGCGTTAACAGTGAAAATTGACTGAAAATGTGTTCCTGAAAATTTTAGGAGTTAATTCTGAAAATGTTTACATTGAATACATTTGTTTCTATAACATCTACTTTTTGCAATTTCACCCCTCCATATATTTGATACTTCTGTATGAAGTAGAAGCTACACCAAATGTTCATGACGCTCCCATTCAATCCTAAACGATCATTAAAAAGTGTGAACAAACAGTAGTTGTTGCTTCAAGTCACGCGTGACAACTCCATATTTTAATAGGAATGTTGTTGTTTTTTTGACTTGTGTTGGAGAGTTAAATTCATTATTGTGCAACAGCTCAAACATATACTGTAAATAAGATGTTTATGTGATTGTTTCTAGAAGCAAATTCGCTGCACGAAAGATGGAGCCTGGACAGCAGATTTCAGCATGTGCTCCAGCCTGCAGGGCTCCTGTTCTACCCCTCCTGACCTCAACTCTGTGGAGTACAGCTGTGACCATGGAGTAGATGTTGGTGAGTGTTGCATGGAGCCTTTACACATCAAATAAACAGTCTTGCTATGTCCTTTATATTCTGTGCACATTAAGCAATCATAGTGGAGAAGCAACTTTTTGGGGGGCAAAAACTTTGCTTATCCTCTGATTTTCTACTGGTAATCTAAGTGTATAAAGTGTGGATCATGTGAGGAAACTGGACCATTGTAAACTCATCGAAACTGCAAGCACTATTTGTCAATTGTATTATCAATAGGATGCTTTTGTAACTTTTAAGCCTTAGAAATGTCATCATCTGACCTTATAATGGACCAATTTCCTGTGTGTGGATCACTGGAAGTGTGACAGTCAATAATAACTGATTCACAATAAATTCTTACTTATTGGATTAAGTTTTACTAATTTATTTACATGTAATTTTCAAGAAGGAATAAATCATACAAAACATTTTGACTTGACTGCATGTTGCTCACTTCATTATATGGTGGATAAATATTCTCCCAACTTGCAGATGGCTCAGGTACTACGATTTTTCACCAGGTCAAAAGTGGTTGATTAGTTTTAGAGAGTTTTTCTAAAAGCATATTTTTCTGTTCGTATACCACATTTAGTTTATGTTGACAAGTGATATTTCTCAAACATTTAAAAGTACTGCACTCTACCCCCATTTTACTGTATGTGAAAAAATAGCTCTGGTGAAATTTTGTTTGAAATAAACAAGTTAAAACTGTCAAACTGTGAATCAGGAGTCTGCAACTTTCTGTGTAAACTCCAATGTCCACACCTTGTACATTAAAGGGGACCTTGTTTTGTTTTTTCCTTCCCCAGAAGAAAGATATGGTCTCATAATGTGACTGTGAAAACAAATGTCGGTCCTTCCAACATTTGTAACTCTCTGTCCACACAGACAAGCTCACTAACAGTAGAAGCCTATCACACAACTGGTGGTTGTCAAATATTTGAACCAGACCACAGCTGACAGTAATGTGGTCTGTGTTCTTCCCACCGTGTGCACATGAATAAATTCAACAGATGCTAATTAGGTTTTGAGGTAAGCGCATTGATTTAATTTGTGTTTGGGCCCCCCCCCCCCCCCTTCCTTTCTCCTGCAGGTGCTGTGTGCTACCCAACCTGCATTGTGGCTCTGGACATGGATCTGCATGATCCGGTGGTTCTGCCCAATGGCACCACAGCTGACTCTTTGAAGCACTGGATGCTGCCCACCAAAGTCCAGGTGAGTTGCCTCAGGGGAGGACTCATATTTTCACAAGTTTGGTCATTCTCCAATATTTCTATTGCAGTTCATTTAAGGTCACTTTTGTTTATTTCCCAAATGAGACAAAACCACCATGTGTATTTAATTCCTGCATGATACACTTGATTAAGATACTCTATGTTTTACATATGCATGTTGACGTTTACCCAAAATGTACATCGTGAACCCTTCAGTTGACTTTGATATACAAACACAACTTAACAGTAAGAACACTTTTCAACTCCACAAATTGAAAAGTCAAACAGAAGCCAACCAAGTTTCTGTTTTCTATTACAAGTTACACAAGTTGTCTTGCCACACATACACAAACATGGGAAGGAGAAAATCCTGAGCAGCTCCTTTTCTCTTCTTCTACAAAGGGAAACCTTTTGCTGACCAAGGCAGTTTTGTTTGCTCATGTGCAGTTCATTTAGAAAGGTTAAATCAAAACAGTTTTATGTACATTGCATGTCTGTTTTACCATTTTCAAAACAACACAATGTATTTTCCAACTTCTTTGACTTTTGACTGATGGGTAACTCTGCAAATCTAAACTGGTGTGCATGCACAAGATACATGCTTCCCGTTGCATCTGCTGCTATTTCATTTACTCTTTTTTTGTTGTCTTTAAACTTTGAACGTTAAACAATTTTCTTACTTTCAGTTTTTTCCTTCCCAGTGTGTCGGTGAGTTAGTATCTGCTCTATCAATCCAACATGCTGTTTTTATTGGGCTTCACAATAACTTGGAACACTTTTTTTGTGGAGCAATGCTGTAGGGAATTTCCCCCTAGGATTAATAAAATCTATTCTATTCTATTCTATGGTCACTTTATTGTCAATCTAGTTAATTTTTATCGGATTTAGAGAGGATTTTGTTCCATTTACATGAAGATTGAATCACGTGATCAGATTGATGTGCAGGTTTATATGCACTTCATTCAGTGGATCAATACCATCACTGTGATGTGGGCCATTTGTGAAATGTGCACATGATTGTTAATCCAGTCTAAAAGATAGATTTATTAGCTGGAGTTCTCAAGCTGTTGTGTTTCTTCTGAAACTGCAACACCAAAGAAAGTTTCTCCTTGTTCAGGAGCATTTTATTTTGGCAACATGGTCCCGTTGTGCTTTGCGGCCTCCTCTTTTCCCCAAACAGTGTGTGAAGCCTCATGGGGTGAGGTCACGTTATAGGCATGCACCCTAAGCTCAGACAGTGGGAAGCAATGTGATGTGCCATTTATACGGACTCTGATCGGATCATAAACTTGAGTTACACCACCTCATTCAGTCCAGCAGTAACGTTAAACTGATGGCACAATATGGTCAGACACTTTAATTAGATTGTTTAATTGGATTACTTACCATCCATCTAATCACAAGTAGTACTGACCATGGACACCTGAATGTTAAAATTATTCCTTGGGATAGATTTAAAACAATGCACAGTTGTCAACATTTAAAATGTAGAAATCATTGGGTGAATCAACACTTTTTTTGCGTGTAGATCTCTACCAACCAACATCCATTTGAATTCAAATATGTTGCTTTTTGTATTAAACACTGTGACATGATTAAAATATGTTCCACCACTAGTTTAAACATACCACATTCAGATTTCAACCTCAGGAATGACTCAAGATCGAAATCTTCCCGTCATGCTCCCTAGACTGTTTTTACTTCTTTCGCTTGGAAATGCAGCCTTCAGTCCATTTCTGAAAGATACATTTCAGCCTGATGTTTATATCATAGTATATTTACACTACTACACCTGAGAGGAGATGAGCAATGTGGTCAGACTTGATAAACTCGATGTACAGTAACTTTTAGTGTTTTGTCAAGATGTAAGAACTATAGACTAAAAATGAAGCTAAACTCCATCAGTATAAAGTCACGTTGAAAGGTCACAGGCAATTTACTTTTGCTGTTTTTTTTTTTACAGTGATGCAGAAAATGTCTTATGCCTTTACCTTTAAAATTTAACAGTATTTTCTATTATGATTTACGTAAATTTTGAACTTTGGTTTAGCAAACGTCTTTATAGACTAAATAACTGTATATCAGCTTTAATGCATAAACATTGAAACTTCAAGGTTGAGTGCAATGAACAAGATTCATTTTTCTCATTAGTGATTATTTCGCTTGTATTTTGACTTACTGGAATTGATACATTACAGCTTCCTTCAGAGATCACTTCAAATTACAAGTATGACATAACAGATACTGTTTGGAAACGATCATAAAACAAGACCCAAAAAAAATACACATCACATTTATAAAACAGTTGTTTTTCTCACTTGCTGCCATGTGACATTTAAACATGCAGCGAAATCTGATCCTTTGACAAACAAGGCTCTGACTTTTTCTTTTTTTTTCCCCCCACAAAAACAACCATCAGGATAAATAATGCATTCAAGCATCTGGTGCTGTGAAAACTCATCGACTGACTCATCTGTAGGCTAAAAGTGAGGTGGGCTCAATTTACAACCGAGACAGTTTATATTTTGCAGTTATGGACGTGCAAATCGATCTACATTTTGCCGCCATGCATATTTGAATAAGATTCAATAAACCATGACTACTTGCTTATTTAAGTATCTGCAAAACAAGGCATCGACTTGAATTTTTGAACATTTGATACATGTGTTTTATACATAAAAAGAGCATTCGATATCAAAAGGAGGATCAATATTTTTTCAAATCAAATGTTCAGAGTCGTGAACAGAGATGAGTTTTCCTTGACGAGGGTTCATTTAAAGTTTACAGCAGAGCTCGGACCCTTAGTCTTGATAGTTCACAGATACATTGTGACTGAAAAAAACGTCTTTCAAGCTATAATTTTGCATCTCAAGACCAACACATGGTCAAAAATTGTAAAATAACAGATTCTTCAAATTAAAACAGAGGTGGCCACACTCTCTGCATAACTGAGAATACCTACGTCCGAATCCTCAGTCAAACTCCATCACATATTTTTTTGCATTCGTCATCCTACGTCCAAATGTGTTTCTTATCAGATATCTGACTGTATCATTGGCACAAAATATATCTTTCAACATTTTTTTTTTTTTTATTCTCAGCATAATCACACAACAAAATTCACTTCATGCGTGTGTCAGTGCGTGCTTGTTATCTTTCAAGTGTTTCTATGTTACTGGAAATCATAGGTAGATAGCGAGAGGAAAGTTCTCAGTTGACGTCAAGCCTTTCAAGAATTACACATATCTCTCGCACACACAGTGTATACATGTCACGATGAAAAAAACCTGTTGGAAGCTCACATCTGAGTTACAGCGCTGTTGTTTTGCTTCAAAGGTGGGTCATGTTACCCAATATCATATCTGAGGAATCGCTTCTACGTTAATGCTGTTGCAAGCACAGCTCTAGTTTCGTCTTACTTTTTGGGTGGTCAGTCAGCCAGCCAGGCAGTTAATCCGCCCTTGCCAAGGTCGAATAGTTGGATGGAGGTCTGGTTACTTGCGCCATATCTCTGACACTGCCTTGTGATTTTGAGGCATTGTGTTATCTCAAATACTTCAGAATCGGGTCTCCGTTGCTTGGTCAGGCTGGAAATCACAGGGGAAGCTCCCCTTTCTCCGTCAATATTTGTTAGTCAATCAGCTGTCTACCAACCTCCTTTGTAAAATCCTGGGGTCAAATAAGTGACAGAAGACCACCACAGCCTCGCCCAATCTTAACATAAGAAGTGTTATTTGTTTTCTTTACCAATGTTTTCTTAGAGGACAAATGCATAAAAAAAATTCATTGAGTTTATAATTTATAGTAAATACCAGTGAAGACAATAGAATGTCTATGGATATCATTCAGGATTAATCCAACACACTACCTTGTGAGAAATTAATAATGCAGTACAGTACATTGTTTTGCAGTATTTAGCTCCTGTGGCTGATTAAAAAAAAAAGTGCATGTGGAATTATAAGCCACCAGCTGCACAACACACCAATAATATTACTGAGAAAACAGCACACCACTGGTTTAAAAAAAAACCAAAACGTCATGGTTTTATTTGACAAAGAGCATTTACTTATAATAAATACTAGAGGGTTGTAACTCCCCTGATCTGATCCCATTTTAATAACAAGAACAATAGTGCATAAGCACATTTGCTTATTAAGAGGTATGTGGAGTGGACTGTACATAATGTGCAGCTCGGTTGTCAATGAAATCAAATGAAGGTGGGTGGGTGACATGCTGCCCTGGCTTGGTGCCAGCTGACTTCTGCACATTCCAGACTATGCTCGCGTATAGGGAAGGATGGGGAGGATGGCTGTCACAAAAATAGGGTTCAAGAACAACGTGCACATGATGGCTTAAGTTGCAAAATAGTTGAGGTGCTTTAATTTACAAAAAAATTGTGCAAAAATCGAATTAGTTGGACATCCAGTTCAACAAAACAACAAAAAGTAGCAGTATTTTCCCAAGGCTTCAGTCCTTCACAGGTTGTGCTGGTTTGCCACTCTCAGTCTAACTCTTTCACACACATGCAGTCCACAGGCTTTTATGATTAGCCCCTCCCCTCTGGACCTACCAGCTCCATAAACTTCCTGAAACATTTTCCCTCAAAACCATTAAAATAAATTAAATGCATTGGGAAGAAAAATCCTTTTCAAAAGATCAAACGCATTCTCACGCATATTCTCCTTCATGTGCAGCAAATACTCCTTTTCACTTCAATAAGGAGTGAGGGAGAAACCCCTGACCAATTAACACAGCCGCTGCTGTTTTGAGATGATGGACATTTATATTAGTTCCATTGTTCATTTGAATATTTAATTGTTGGCAAATGTTTAAACCAGGAATCGAGCTGTGACATGGACGTGAAACAACTTTCCATTTTTAATGTTCCCGTCTGATATCTACTTTCAGCTTTGACATGAATCCACCGTCCAACAGGAGAAACACTGCAAATTGAAATTAAAAGCATTAAAAAGATAAGACACAAACTTTCTCTTTTATTAATGAAACGGTTCAGAGAAATGTATTTCTGAAAATATTGGAAGCGAGAAATAAGCTGTGCCGTTGAAAAGTTAAAACGCTGCTTCACAGACGTGTGCCTGCCGTGAGGGGGCGTGGCCTGCGAGTTCAACGTGGAGTATGAACTCTCCTGCCGACAAAAGCATTTTTTTCGGCAGCTGGCTGACGTCACAGCCGAACTTTTCTTCTTGTTCCTATGGGTTCTTCTGGGAGTATGCAGGGGCCTTTAGACATAGTGATGGGTCCATGCGTACTGATCTGAAGTGGTCCAAAGAAAGTGGTGAACCAGCTAATTTATGGATGTGGTCTCGGCCCCGCCTCACAACTGACAGGACTTGAACATCAGCAACTGACAGTTTGGTACCAGATACCACAGCACATTTGGAAGGTGGTCAAATCTAAATCTTCTAAACTACTACATTTACGACATCACCAATAGGTTACTTCAGTTCCCAAATCTGGACCAAGATCATGAATTTCACAGCACTCTTAGGAACTCTATGCTGCCATACTAAAGTTCCTTAACTTCAGTGTATTTTTTCATCTTTTTGAAGTTGCTGACTCCCTTCACTGCACTTCGAAAGCCCACTTACACTGATTATTTTCAACATTGGAGACTCAGAAATCTGAAAAAACTGAACTGAAAATGTTTTTGTGACTGACTATTATGTTGTTTTTTTTAATGGCAAATGCAGAGGTCATCCATTTCTTTGCTTAACCAATGTCCTCATGTGTTTTATTTTTCAGAGCATAGTCTGCTCAGGGATGATAAAGTGGTACCCTGACCCTCAGCACATCCATTGCATCCCGTCATGTGAGGTAAGACTGAAAAGAGCCAAGTAGTCCTGCATTAAACTCAGACGTTTTCTCTCCTCCAGCGTGTTCATCTGCTTAAGGCGGCCAACAGGAGGGAAATACAGTTTTTCCCAGATATCGGTCTCACCCAGGCCTTTTAAAACTGTGAATGAGTGATTTATTTTAGTCAGAAACGGTACTGTATTTGGCCAAAGACAAGAAGACTTTTCACAGCAGGGAAGAGGACCAGATTTTTGTTACATTTTATGCTTTTAGTGCAAAGGGATGCGAAAAAAACATAAATTCTAAGAAATGCAAGATTTTGGTCAACATACCAGCATTTATCCTTCATACCAATATGTCTGGTGGCCTCTGTAGAGCTTGCAAGCACACTTTGATGTAGGTATTTGTATAAATCTGTTCTTGCATAACAAGTCTGATACGGGCTTGTGTGTGCTATGAAAGTGTCAAAGTCAGAGAGATCGCTGTTCTGCTTTCATGTTTTATCGACACGGAGACAGGAAATACTCAAACCTCTAAAACAATTACAGCATTTCTGGGCAAAACCACATTAAGTGTACTCTCTCAGCAGGAATACAAAGCATGAACCAAAGCATACTGTATCCTCGTTGTCATCACTACCCAAGATACCAGAGCATGTGTGCAATCTGCTGCAGATTTCATGTTGACAAATCACAGGCAGAAACTGATATTCTCACACTTTACAAGAATCCTTTTCAAATCTTTCCAAATACTCTTTTTCCCCCCCCTCCATATCCTTACGTCACCAATTGATGTTTTGTTTTCAAAGCCAAATGGATTATCTGATAAAAGAGAATGAATTAATCACTGGTTTATGTTGGATTAAGATTAATTGTTGAGGTGGACACAAGGGTCATAAATCTTTCTGCTAAATTTAAAAACACCTTTGCGTGGCTGGGAGCGCTCACCGATTCACGAAGGGAGTGGGATGGCTAGATGTTAAGTGACAGGTAGCAGGGTAAATTTTCAGGTGAATTTATGTATATTTGCAAAGAAAATAAATTTCACTTTCACAGGAAAAAAAAAAAAACCCAGCTGGATGTGTTTAGCAACTGACAGTACACTTTGTATTTGAGACAGGTCATACGAAATTTAATACGATACAAAAATACAGATGCGGCTAATAAATGACTGTTTCCGTATGAGGCTATTGTTGAACTGCCCAGTCAGGTACAGTATAAAGAAACTGAACAAGGACAGAATATAAATCTACTTTTTATGACCGTCTATTAAAGGCCAAATCCAGATATGTACCTCATGCTGCGTGACCAAGATGTTTCTTGCAGTATCGAGCTACACATATTACAAAAGGTAACCTCCGCACAGAACCTCATGTTAATTTGTTTTATGATTTAGCGACCATGAGTTCTGCTCAGAATTGTGCTTCATGCAACTTTATTTTCAGGTTTCCTGACATTCCACCTTGCCTAACTATGAGAGCTACTGTTTGAGTGCGTTTACTCTCAGTTCTCAACCCGCACACCAACATTGTGAATTTATGGATTTTTTTTTTCTCCCACTAGTTATTTTCATGTTGTCTCTAGTCCTTAGTCGTTAACTGTTGAACACTTTATCCATCTTCTAGTCCTTCTCGGTAAACTCCAAGGACAGACAATGACATGCTCTTACAGGCAATTTAGCGCCATCAATTAGATTGAAAAAGGGGAAAAAAAGAGGGACTGTGCCTTAGAAGATGGATGTTGGAAAAAGATTGGCTGTATCAAGGTTTGAAAACCGCTTCCTGAAAAAACTCCAACAGAACCTACAGTTTTGTGTCTTTTGAAGAGTATAGGTCGTCACATGATCATGAGGTTCATGACTAAATTAATATCTGGTATTGTAAATGTCATGTGCTACAAGTTTCCGATAAATCGGGTGCAGAAAACCAAGAACCAACTAAAATGTCCAACCTTTGTGTGCTTTGGTTTTGTGGTTGGTACTTTTTTTCTACAATCTTGAGATATTCTTGTTCGGTTATTTCTAAATTAGCCATAGATGTGATTGTAGTTTGACGTTTTTAGTGTCCCTGTGATGGACTGACTGCTTGTCCAGTCTGCTGGACCACAACTTGTATAAAGCGGCGATACAGAACGGATGGACAGATCAATAAACTCTGTACCAAAACATTCAACAGTGCCTCTCGTGGCCACTGTAAGCTTAACACTTGTGGGCACCTATAATATTTCATGTGTCCTGTAGTTTGTATCATAAGTGGAATTTAGTTCAATTTGCAAATTAGAATCCACTTCAGCTCAGTAATATTTTAGCAGTGACAGTAAATCATCCAAAATTATAAACCCAGATAGTTTTTATTTGGCTTCGTCCGCGGGGTTCAGAAAAGGCTGGAACTACCGATGGAACACATAAACTGTTGATGTCTCACGGTATTAAAATATTCTCCCTACCTGCCAGGGCTACATTTTCCCTTTCCACCTTCCCGTGAATGTTGCTCGGCAAAACAGTTGCTTATGACCCACTCCTCCTTGACAACACAGTAAATTATACTAGACCACATGTGCTGCATATGCTTTATGCCAGATCTCGTCCAGATGCCAATTCTCTCTTTCTTTCCCAAGGTGTGCCTTCGTTTCTAAGCTTTCTTGAAAACCTTCTCAGCCTTCTCCATCTCCTCCGCCAACGTCCAGCTGCCACACCGAGAATGTGTAAAATCTTTCGCCTGAGAAAAGGGTTGCATCATTGACAAAGTACCTGCTGTCTTTATAGGCGTGTGTTCATTGCCTGGTTAAATTGTTTGCTGGGGCAGTGAGAACACAGAATGTAATAAGGAAGTACAACAGCAAGCCATTAAATGCACTGACTTATACATCACTTCATATGAGACATCTAGGCTCGGAGGACATTGAAACCATTTGTCCGATGCAAAATCTCCATCATCACATCACAAAACGCTGCATTTCATCTTTCCGATCTGAAGCGAGTCACAATTAAAGCATTAAAATAATAAGCAGTAAAGTTTGAGGTTAGGGATAGTTGTGTTTATACGACGGTAGCTCTGCGTGAAGCTTGATGTAAACAAACAGAACACCTGCTGTGAAACGAGTTGCAAAAACCTCAAGTTTGCAGCTACACATTTTCCCTTGTTATATAAACAGTTCTGTTCAGTCCAATTTATTCTGTAACACGTACTGTAATTGATTATTTAAAGACAAACACAAGAAAAGCAAATCAAATAAATGTGTTCAACAAAGGCAGCCAGAAGAGGAAAGGTTGTTAGTTCAGAAAACAGACAGTGTGACTAATAGTTTACATGGAGTCTGTTTAAACGTTTTGTCATTTGTGTTGCTCGAAAAAGTAAACAACTATAATTGTTTGCAGTCAATCGATTCATTGAGTTGAATCCCTAAAAAAAGATAACAGTTCACAGTTTATTCAGATTTGTTAGTTTAAAATCTATATATTTTAATATGTGAAAGTATACAAAAAAAGTACTTAGAAAGCACAATCCACAGTTAGCAGTTGTATGTATTGATATATTGATGTATTTGCTTCCATTAACTGACTAAAAGACATTAATCTTTTGTGGAATGTCAATGAAAATAATGTTTTCATGTGCCAGTTTTTACTCAGGCTTGGACTGCATTGTTTTACCAGTAACTTCCATGAGCTTATTACAAAAACAAGTATACATTTTAATACCCTCCTTGATAAAAAATAAAAATGAAAAATTGAGAGAATCCTAATATACTGCCAGAAATATATATGGATGTTATTGCAATTTTCACAAATATAGTATTACAATATAAAGGAATATCAGAATTTTGGGGGTTCAATTTCACTCTTGGATGTCATTCATTTTAAAGTTTTTGTTCACTGTTTCTAATTTTACTTCAAAGATTAAAATGGATGTATATGTTAGAGGACTTACTGTACATGATGCCAGACACTGCCGTAGGTGGAACAGGGGCTCATATTTATTCCAACAAAAACAAAAACGACAGTCCAACTGATCCAAATAGCAAAGGGTCCAGATCACAGGAGATAACAAAGAGTTTCTGGAGAGTCCAAACGCACAGAACACAGACGAACCAGAACACACAGAAGATGGCCAACATGTATACCCCAACCACCAGGTGAAGACAATCACACACTCAGGCACAGGTGAAACACATCAAGGCAGTGAGCAGCAATCAGACACGAGGAAGGGGAAGTCATGGAGCCTGGAAACCAGAGTCAGAGGCCACGAGTCAGTACCTGGGTTTCTAAAAAAAATTGATATTTCCCCCTCTCCGTTTAAAAAAAAAATCCTCATAGATACGGACCCACATATACACCTGGTTCAGAGCTACTATGAGCATTCCAAACCTGTAGGGGGCAGTGTAACGAGAAGCAGGAAGCCATCCAATCAGGATCCTGGAAAATAACACGACGTCACAAATTGTGACGTAAATATACGCCTACCCCTCTTTAGATGCAACCGGAGACACAGGGTTTATCCAGATCTCCACTGTAGTTTTCAGGAATCATTGTTTGTGGTGAGTCGGAGCTGCGTTTATGTGTAAATGCAGAGAAATATCACAGTTTTTTTCAAATACCCGGGTATGTCTAATGTGGCCAGAATCTCAAAATTCTTACTCTCTGAGTCAGTATTTTTAAATATATATATATATATATATATATATATATATATGGACTAAAAGTAGTAAAAAAAAGTAATTTCTATACAGTTCTCATGATTGTGTGTTTTGAAAACTGGAGATTTTACAGGTGGTTTTATTAAACTTCATGTTTTCGATCATGTTTCAAATTACTGATTTGGATAACAACATGATTCATATTCCAAATACACGAGAAACATGGTCCACTTTTACAGGATCACATACTTAGAAAAGTGCAAGAGTTTTCCAATCCTGATCGTGGAGGGTCACAGTTCAACATATGTTCAACATCTCCCTGCACCAATGCATCTGACTGTAGCACATCTCCCATTATCTACCGAACTCTCTGCAAAGCTTAAAAAGGACGCATTCATTAGATCCAGGTGTGTTGGAGCAGGAACGTGAAGACCACCTGGACTAGGCATGGTCACATTTGAGTTACACACACCGGCCAAAACATTAAATATACCCGGCTGCTTATACCATCAGAACTGTCTTCGTAGATTCAACAAGGTGCTGAAAATATTTCCTGCACATTTTGGTCCATGTCCATATATGTCAGCATTGCACATTTACTGCAGATTTATCAGTTAAACATCCATAATGTGAATTTCCTCCATCCCAAAGGTGCTTATTATGACTGAAATCTGGTGACTACGGGGCGTGTTCGAGTCTGGTGAACTCACTGACATGTTAAAGAAAGATGTTTGAACTTGGTGACATGGTGTGTTATCCTGTTGCAAATATCCATCAGAAGTTAAAAAAGAAAAATAATAAATAACCCAAGAAAAAAAATGAAAGTCAATTATTATGTTATTATGGCTCATATTGCTAAATCACCACATCAACATACTTTCCTTGAAACTACCTGAACATTCCATTGCATTTCTCAGGAAAAAAAAAATATACAAGTAATTTTGAAGAGGAAAAAAAAAGTACAAAACTTACTTCACACTGAGATCTTGGACCCGGGGGTTAACTTAATAACATGTCTAATATCGCAAGAATGATGCCGATGCGTTGTGGCAAGTAAACTAAATATATTGCTTCTTGAGAGAAGTGTTTTCTCGAGAATTCATATCTGCATTGTTTATTGTTCTGGCAGGTGCTGATGACAGTGCATGTTCCTCCTGAAATACCTAACGCTAAGCGATGGAATATTTTTGTAAGCAAGGCCTGCAGTTGGCCGCTGCTTCCGTGCGCGTTTCATTTGAAAGGAGTTGCTGTGTGAAGATAATACACAAACCAGCTGACCTTTTAATTACCCATGAGGGACGGAGGCGTACAGCCAAGTCTTGCTGCTTTAATACTCTTCATGGATGTGTGTGTTTCTTTAAAGAGTAAGGTGCATGTTGCCTGGAGGGGAAGGTTAAACCTAATTAACCTCAACATGAGCTCTGGCCTCAGAGTCCACGTCATGTGGGCAAAGGTTTGGGTCTGGTAGCAGCTTTCAGCAAGGAAAGGCAAGTCAGTGAAATGCAGATTAAACCTAGAATAAAGGTTTGGGAGACTTCAAGTTAAACAAGGCTGAATTATGTCTCACTACCTTGGAAGATTAAGGCAATTCAAAGATTTACATACAAGTAGTGATATGAATGAAGCATCTGGTGCAATTTCTGGTAAAGTATTTACTGAGAAACAGAACGATTAAATAGATTTATTTATGCCACGGCCATTTAGTCGGGAAAAGCACAGGGATTCGTCAAGAAGGGAGTTCTTTGAAGTGGAGAAAAAAACCCGGCAGAAATCTCCTCAGCAGCTGCTCTCTCCCCCTGTGCCGCTTAGGTAAAAATCTTAAGTCTTTGAAAAGTCTCCATCAGCTTGTTGGAGAAAGCCAAAAGTATCTTTGGCATATTGCTGGCATTTCAGGGAAGCCCTAAAGGTTTTGTGGAAAGATTAAAAAGGCTTTCATCACGACGCCTTTCAGTTTCTGTGTAACTTAGATTCCACAAATTTGCGTGCCACTCTAGAGTTTTCTCGGGGAGGACTCTCACACTGGCCAAGGCATTATAAAAACAGCTTGAGGAATTGTCATAAACAAGTCTGCTCAGTAAAATGGATCACGCCAAAACAGTCATCAAATGACATCTGTCTGTCTATTCACCCGTATTTAAACAAAAGGCCAGACAAAAGTAACAAAAGCTTAAATTAGATGGATTTCAGATCACTGAGATGTAAATCTGTTGTTGAATTTCATCAAACACATACATTTCAATATTGTTTGGTTATTCTCACTGGTGAATTGTTCAGCGATGTCTCACATCAAAAATGGCCAAAGAGGCCATTTGACACTGTAAAATAAGACGCACGTTTATTTACATGTGCCAATTGAGCGCAGTGAAACATGTTTACAATGCCGTACATAAGATAGGAATTTTTTTCAACGCAAGGACAATGGAAGATTGTGTGGGTTTTTTTTGGGGGGGGGATTTCAAACCTGTGCAGGAAAACATGAAGTTATCGAAGTGAAGAGTATCCGTTTTAAATAAAATGCAGGTAATTCAGTGTAAAAGGAAACCATTTCCTGTCCTCCTCCTTGTTTGCTGGTCATGTGCTTAATCATTACACTTGTTTTGTGAGAATGTGTGTCTGTTTAACGTAATACTCTATTTGACTATGTCAGGTTCAAACAGCAGCACGTTTTAGTTCATTGACTGAGGTTGAACGTATTGCTAGTTTTGGGTTGTGTCTTACCATTAAAGGGAAATGGTGGGTTCAGACTAGAAGTTTCATCATATTTCCAAAATGAGGACAAATCATATGCTCAACATGATATCTTCATGCCAATAAACCATCGTCAACATGCACAGGGTCAGGTAGCGGACACATACAGATGCAGAGATTTTTATTCATTGGTCATGTCAAGAAAGAAAACATAAGCCTGGCAGTACATGAGAAGTACTGTAATAATAAAAATAATCTTTAGAGACGTAAAAGTCTGTGCTGTTTGCTGTGCTCGTCTCCTTGGAAAAGTGCAGATCTTGATATTTGCGTCACTGATAAGATTAGACAACTAAGGACTAACGTAAACCTCATTCAAGCGTCGACCTAACCTGAACCCATTTCCAGTCTCTTTTAGACTCTTACTATAAACAAAATAGGGAATAAATTCTCATAAAAACACTGATTTATATCCAATACTGTCAGGCAGACCTTGTGATCGTCTCCCTCTGCTTCCAGACTATCCCAAACGATCTTTTCTTTATGAAGGAAAAGAGATTTTTGCATGCTTTTCAATTGTGGCTCTTTAATATTTTGGCATCACTCTTCTGGCTTTTCTCTGTGAAGGTTCCTACAAGTAAATGGATATATACATTCCTCACAACTGAACCGAACAGAGCAAAATAAACACGCAAATACTTCAACTGCCGTCAAACAACTCCGAGGACGAGCTGAGAGACAGCTCGGCTAGGCTGACACAGTCTCATGTATCGCGTAACTCACGGGAAACAATGTTGAAACGCGTGTCAGAGAGTTTTACGTCAGCAGCCGTGTCGGGCTGCAGACCGGCTCGCTCGGTGGCCAGAAGCTCCGCCGTTTCTGTAAACCGTGTCAACGTTGCCACACAAAAAGCTTTACTGGTATTACCGAACGTACGACTTGGCTCGGGCGTGGTTTTTTATTTTGCATGAATATTTGTTTTGATTTGTTTCGCGGACATTTCGTCCAAACAACTTAGTCGCGTGACAACGCGCGCCGCTTACTGAAAATCTCTGTTCTGGGAAGCCGCTGAGTCATTTTATTTCCCGACCTTTCAAGCTGCGTGAGGTAAAATCATCATTTGGGGGAAAAGGATTATGTCTTTACCAATAACACTGTTTGTTGTTTGTGACCTGTGTTTAGCCTTTTGGAGGGGACGGCTGGTGTGACACCATCAACAACCGAGCCTACTGCCAGTACGACGGAGGAGACTGCTGCCCGTCCACGCTCTCCACCAGAAAGGTAAACAAACAGTGCTACAGCCTCGGTGTGCAGTTTACAAAGCCCCGTTTTACAAAACTTTCTTTGTTTTGTTCATGCGTCTTTAACAAACACAACTTACAATTGGAATCCACTTATCTTAGGGAGTATTACGAATAGGTCCCGCTCCCGGATGAAAGCTGGATTGGATTCTTTGTTTACTGTAGTAGAAATCTGTCTCTTTTGGCAAGAGCGCTGTGCTGCTACGCTGGAGACTTTTACTGAGCAAACAAACACAGATCCCTGCTCGTCTCCCCTCCCTCCCGTTAAGGACTGCACCTATTCAGTCTCCCTCATCTGCACTTAAAACAACAGCGGAGACTCCGGCCTTCTAACTTTCCCACTCGTATTGTAAATAAGCGGGTTTTTATCGCCCGGCGTTGTTACTCGCTCACAGACTTTGCAGCGCGGCAGACGATTCAGGACTCAAGACATCGGAAACGGCTCCAATACCGGATAGCAGATGTGAATGAGAATCCTTATTATTCTGTTGGTGTTCCCCGATAAACTTATGTTTTAGTGGAGATGAGAAACATATTTGTGTTGTTCTTCAGTGTAGGCCTTAAGTTTACGAAACCGAACCCTGCCTCATCGGTCAGAGGAGTACGTTGGATTTCTTTGTGTTTATCCATCCTAACATACTTTCCCCCGGTGACAGCTTGTTCGTGCTTGCTACAAGATGCAAATGTATCGCATTACACTAATTGCTCTAAATGATTGCTGTATATATTGGGTGGCTAAGAGGAATGGTATGAATAATAATGAGTAAATCCCAGATCAGTCAGTAGTGGAAACACTGATTCCCTCAACTTCTTCTATATAAACATGTCTTTTTTCCATATTTTTCTACGCTTTCATGAGAACCTCTCTTCCATGTGGACATTTGGGGGGTTGCAATATACCCCATTTTGGCTACTGTACAGCCACATATTCATGACACTCATCCAGGGGGCCCTGCCTATTAATTCCTATGGCCTGAAGTTGGCCGAGCCCGTGCTGTCTCCTTCATGTCCGCAGCACGCCATGACTCACTGGCAGCTCCTTCCTAAATGGAGAAGGAGTTCAGCGAGTCTGTAGCTGCCGTCATAATAAATGAGCTGCCAGACTGCCACTAACTGCTCTTTTACAGGGGAAAGGGGAGTGGAGGGTATAAGTGAGCGGAGCAGCGAGGTGTCTGACGGTTTGCGGTCTGCTCGGCCACTGTAAAACAGCATCCCGGCGAGCGGGGGTCGTTTTGAGGAAGTGAACTAATCCGCCGCGAGAGTCAGCATCCTGACTACCGCCGTGGCTCCAGTGGGGCGACAGAGCAGAGGGGGCGGGGGCGGGGGAGGAGATGATTAGTGGACTTGCTTACAGAACCCTTCGTCTCTTTACGTGCCTCGGCTTATGCAGGTGTAGGAAATTGCAGGTTTTTAACACAGCGTGACCAACATCACATAGTTTCCTTGCTGCCATGCGTGGAAAAGAAACTGGGATGTTTCATGCCAATTTGCCACAGTTTCAGTGTCTATAAATCATAAAAATAGAACACGATGAGGTGAGCTGACTGTTTGTTGTAGTACTTAAGTATATGTTTTTTACCACATTTTGCAAATTACATAGATAAAATTAGTGATTCGACAAGTTAAGTCACCCGAGTCTGAACGACATCCAATATTGGAATCAATAGTCAAATCTATCACTGTCTGAATCAGTCAAATGGGACCAGCTGTCTCCTTTTTTATGGAGTTCAGGCAGTATATTGGCTTTATTTACAGGGGTAGCTGCTGCGATGACAAGGGAGGAGGGTTACATGAGGAATGATTCAGCTGGGATTTAGTCACTGGCCAACAGAGAGAAGCTTCAGAAGAAGAGCGCTCAGCTGCCAGTCCATCTATGGAAACACACAATATTCTTTGATTTGTTAAGTCTGTGTTTCAGGCCGACAAAGAGCCAAAAGTAGTAAAAGCAGAACAAAACAAAAAAATAAAAGCCAAAAAACAGTAAAGATGGAGAACAAGAAGTAATGATTTTTGATCGCATGCAATGTTGAATTTATCGCTTTGACAATTTTTGTCACATGAATTTGATCCATGTTGCAGTGAGCAGTGGGACGTACAAATGTACAAGAACAGCCAAACACTTTTTTTCGCTTCTGTTAAAGAAGTAAAAACAAGTATTTTTCAGGGCTTCCAAAGTCTTCTTAAAGGCATCAAAAGTGGAGTATTGGTTGGCTTCCTCAGAGGCTGAATCAATGAATCAAGCTAAAACTGTTAAGGAAACATTTAATGGCCACGCCAGCTTGTCTTAAATGGGGCTGCTGGCGTTTCCAGCAGAGCCGGGCCTTCTGCAGCTTGTTGATTTCCCTCAGTGAAGCTGTTTACCCCGCCTCCTGCCTCCAGCGCCCATCAAGTCCGCGGTGAGTGGATTAGCTTGTCGACTGATGTCAACATCGATGCTGGTTTGTGTCTTGAGCTCTGTCTTACTGTTCGCAAAGCCCAAAAGCAGGAAGCAGCTCTTTCTGAGCCTGGTTCTGGAGAAGTTCCTGCTCCAGTGTCAGCATCATTATCAGCTTCTTTGATGGTCATCTTGAGGGAGACCTCCACCATGACACTAGTCTAGACAATCGGGATCAATGCCGCTTCCAACCAAAGTGTCCTCGACCGAGACGCTGAACTCGAAACTTGAGCGGATGTTGAACCCACGCACCACTGGAGTGTGTGAGTGTGTGTGTGTTTATGTGAGTAACAACGTAAAGTTTTCTGAGGACTGGTGAAGCAGTGAAAAAAAAGTGCTATAGATGGTAACTCTCCCGCCAAATGCCGACGAGCTGCGACCTCCCACTCTCCCGCTCGGCTCCCTTGCCGTCATCCCTATTTTCTTTCTCTCCCTCTCGCTTTCTTTCTCCCGGTCTCCCCCTCACTCCTTCTCTCCAGGAGCGAATGTTTACATTTCTTGCAACAGACTGCTTCACGGGGCACCAGAGTTTATTTTGCAACCTGTGGTGATGGCTCGCTTCCTAGACAAGAGCTGGCAGCCTCTTGTTGTTGATTCTTAACATGTGTTCATCCGTTCACCTCCACGGTGGTGCGGCTCTACAAACCCTACCCCCCCCCTGCCTCGCTACCCCCAACCCTGAAAACCCTCATGGTTTTCTCGCCGTACAACAGCCACGTTGAACCATTTGACATGCGCTTTATCGACCTCCGGGGGGCCGTTACAGTTCTCTTTGAAACTGTGACGAAATGCAGCGAGTGCTAAGGGGCGCTCGCCCTTCAGTACAAACACAATGCTGCTGGGTCACTGCAACCAAATTTGTTTTTTTTTATTGTCTTTTTTTGCCATTCAAAGTTGCACCGTTTGCGAACAACTCCTCTGGGAAGCTTTGTCAGCGGCTCTGCCTCTTCTGAGCTTTACCGATGGAATATTTCCCTTTTTTTGAGCGATTTTCATGCTTATTCTCCCAACTTTTATTGCAACTTTTGATTGAAAAAAACAAACACGTTTACTAATTTAAACACGTAAACTAATACTTCGAGTGGTGCCACAGACTGCAACAGCAATTATCGTGCGGAGCTGACAGTGTGTGTCGTGTGTGTTTACTAACAGGTCATTCAGTTTGGAGTGGACTGCGATCAGGATGAGTGCACTTGCCGTGATCCGGATGCTGAGGAGAACAAGAGCAAAGCCAAGGATTTGCAAGGAGGAGGAAACGGAGGAGGAGGAGGAGGAGGAGGAGGAGGAGGAGGAGGAAAGCAATGAGATGGAGGGATGAAAGAAGTTGAACTTGTATCAAACAGAGTGAAACCACAGATTACACACCACCACAAACAAAATAAAAAAATACACATTCCATTTTTCTTTTTACATTTCTATAATGCAAAGAATGCGACTGAAGTCGCACCTTATACAAGAAATGATCTTTTTTATTTAATCACAAGTCATTTTACTGTTGAATATGAGACATGTTGGGAAAATAACTTTAATTCCTGTGTTTGATGCAGCCAAGTAATATCCGCACATGGATTAAATGTGTTTTTTTTTTCCTAGTCGAAGAGTTAAAGGTTATCTTTACTGTTGGGTTTGTAATAAGCGGACTGTTAAAAAGAATACTTTAAACGGGGTTTATCAGCCTCTAAAACTCAAATGGTCAGAATTGGATTGAATCGCGATTGTCAATGGACTCAAGTACTCTTCTGGACTCGGGTAGTCTTGGGTTAAAGCAACCAAAACAAACGGGGCTGTGCCGGAGAACTGTCCAGCGCGTACACTGAGGGGAAATATCAACATCACAGTGTCCATATCTGAAACTACTGAGGCCAAAACAGCTTCCGGTTAAAGTTTGTCTCTCACACGGCGATTGTCAGATGGCTCAATAAGGTAAAGGTGAAGATCTTATCAGTCCTCACAGCATAACAAACAACCCCCCCCCCCAACAGTTATTGCTCATGCTGCTGCGAGTCGTGTCTGATATGTTGCTGTTAGGAATGTACGAGGATACATATCTGTAAAGACTAACATGTATAGATAATATATTTGGATAATCTAACATATGTACTAGATCACATATTAGTCACGCGGGGCAGTACTCTATTTATATTACACACTGAGTAGTTAAAAACATGTATCTGTACCAGTGAGCACAAGCAGCGGGTTTCCTCAAAGAGCTTTATATGTTGAGTCTTATTTGAACTAAAACATGTAACACAGATTAAAGCCAAATAGTATGAAAATCAATCTGAATTAAATGTCAGTGTCACCGATTATTGAAATATGACTGCACTGTGTTTATCTGGAACCGCTGCAGTAAAACAGAGCTTCACTTTAAAGTCTCTGTAAAGCAGAATCAGAACTTTTTCTTTTCTGAATTTATTATCTGTGTTAGAAAATCCAACCAGTCCGGGACTGTACTCTGCTATCATCCAGCATTAGCTGGGACCAGCTCCAGACGGGATGAACGGGGTTCAGAAGATCAATGGATTTGATCTGGGGGCGGGTAAAAAGAGCAAAACGCTTTAGACTGATTTAAATCTAGCTCCTGGTGGATTTTTAAACAATACCATCCACTCCCGCTAGATTTCTCTTATTTCTTTTTTTACAATGTGCAGGAAGGTTTTGTCCTTAAAACATGTTTACTTTGATTATTGTGGCTTTAAATGACCTGATTTGGCCCATAGTAGATTTAAACCATATTTATCAAATATATGACAACAAAACAATCCAGCAATGTGACATTTTAATCACTGAAAAATGTGTTTCCATACGTCCCACTTCTCTTTATTTGAGTTGGTCAAGTGGAGCTTCAGTGTTTTTTCTTTTCTTTTCTCTTCTGGTCACCTACAATAAAGGTTGTAGAATCCAGTGAGATCTGTTCTGCGGGATTTCGAACCTCAGTGAAGTCCTTCAGTTTGAGTCGGCTGCTTCCCCAACTAAAGTTCCCAACAGCGATTAGATGAGCGCTTTGGGAGACTTACTGAGGTTTCCTATGCGCTGATCGCGTTACACTTGGTCATTTTACAAACCTTTCCCCACAGAGATTCATTAATGGTCTGATTAGAGCCAACAATTACGGGAGGAAGAGGACGAGCCCAACTTACAGAGTTCTGACCACATCGTGCCCCCACAACTCCAGATCTCACAATGTGTTTCAATCCAGGTAGCAACTTTAGTTTAGACTCCTAAACTTTATAAAGCGTTTCATGTATTAAGATATATTTGTTTGTTATGAAGCATTGAGATGCAAAAGAAAAGCTGCTCTTCTGGTGGTTTGGGCACACCTTTAAAGTGTTGTAACGCTTTAACAATGAAGCTGATTTTCTCATTTAAATTCATCTCGAGACTTGAAACCTCCACTCCGGAGGCCCTGATGAGGCAGACTTGGTTACATACAACCAATTTTGTTTCGCGTGAAATCGACAAAACACAAACTTTCCAGAGCTCCACACGTACTTTAAATGTAATTTTTCAGAATAGAAAACCGTGACAAAAACAGAGTGTGCCTTTTGGAAACCCAGCATCTGCTTCACTCCACATGGATGTCGGCTTGCTTGCATGTGTCTATGTGAGAAAGTTCCTGGAGTCCATTAGCCAGAAATGTTGAAATACTCCATGACAATATTGTATCTATTAAAGTGTAATCATGTTCTTTGTGATATTTTACAGTGCTTTATACTCTATGAAATAAATAGCAAACTTTATATCAACCTCAATATTGTATTCGTTGTTTTGAATGATGTGTATTTGCAGATGACATGTCTTTTGTGGAATTCATGTGCATGTACAGATAAAATGCTAAATAAATCGGCTTGTTGGACACGACACGCAGACACCCGCTGTTATACTTCTGTCACTTCAAAAGAAACACAACATAATAATAATTTCCATGGGATTTACTCTAATACGAGAATACCAATTACTTGCCCATATGGAAAAGATAATATATTTTTTGGGGTTTGAAATGAATGAGCAACAGATAAATCAGTCAAACCACATTTAGGGTCCTTAATAAAGTTGTACACTGAAGCTAACAATATATAGGAATATTTGTGTATGAAGTTAATCATCGCATTCCACTTATAAAACTAATTTTTTATTATTTTCTTTATAACAGTAAAAAAAACTTAGTAGTTTCCACATCATCCAAAAAAGGCGCTGTTTCCACCCAGACCAAGAAACTGACCGGATAATACTCATGTATCAGAATAGCTTAAGCTTAAAAATGCTCAAAAATGTTGTCAAAAGCAGTTTGCAGCTTGTCTCAATATAAAAATCCCCAAAGTACTGTTGTTGGAGCATTTTTCTGTAAAACGAACAGAAAAGTCTTCGTATTAATTTAATAAAACTACTCATTTACAATAACTTCACCCGAGACTCTACTAAAACATACTGTGTACTGGGAATGTGTATTCATTTTGAAGTTGTGCAACTGCAGCTGGAAACATTATGAAGGAAAGAAGCAGATGAAGAAAAAAAAAAAAAAGAGGACATACTGATTTCTAACTTTTCTTTTTTGTCTTTTGGAGAATTACTTCTGTATCTCTGGGTGGAGTTTTGTTCATTGTTTCAATGTGATGGTGCATTTTGCCTCTCCCTGACTCTCTCCAATGAGAGGATTCAGGCTGAAGCTGCATTGAAACACATCTAACATCCAACATATTTAATACAAGACATTAAAAAGATACCAGGGGACATGAAAAGAAAATCCAATTATATTCAACACAATCAGGGTTATGGCAGAGAGTGTGTAAACACATTGGAGGGACGTCCTCAACTTCATTACTGACCCCCCTTGTATACAGAAAATTCACTTATGGCATTCCAACTCCAATCTAAATTTGACATCCCCATTAAAAACGTCTATGGCTTGCTCCGGATCCGTCATTTCGCTGACTCGACAAAATTTTCTCCCTCTGGTTCGATCTCTTACAATGAGATAGAGAAATTCCTTGTCGACTGTAAAAATATCAAACATTTTATCTCAGCCTTCGACACATTGCTCTTCTTTCTCAGCCCAGGTGACATCAGAGACATTGAGGGGGGGGGGGGGGGGGGGGGGGGGGACCTTATACACTGTATATATTGAGGATGACTGGCAAGAAGCCATTAAGGTAATTAGTTCAACCTTTACATGTAATAGGCTCAGAGAGTATAAAATACTACACAGCTTACATATACTGTAACTCCTTATATATTGAATGAAATGGATCGCTAGACTTCTCCCCTATGTAATAAATGTAGAAAAGTAGTTGGAACGTATTATAACTATTTCTGGCAGTGCAAACTGATTAGAAAATTCTGGAGTGCAATTTCTTAAGAACCGAGTGGCATCTCTTGGGAAAGCATTAAGAACGACCCAGGCCTGTTCATTCTTGGTCTTCCATCAAAATGGGTTGCTTTGACTCGACCACATTTCAAACTGTGTGACAAACTGCTGTTCTTGGCTGGAAAATGCATCCTGATAAACTGGGTAAAGGATAAACCACCAACCATTACACAGTGGTACAGAGAGATATTTAGGTTCCTCCCTAAAGGAAGAAATAGATGTTATGAGTTATCAACGCACTAGCCTGCTTACCAGTATAATCAGCTTGTTTCACTTCTGCTCAGCACTGTTAATAACATGACCATATATGGGAGGATGCAACTACATACACACCAGTTTGTAGCATATGTCAAGGTGACATCCAGCTTGTGAGAAGATAGTACGATTGTGATGTCTAAAACTTCTCGGGACAGAACACAAGATGTAGCCAGTTTCGATAAAGACAACATGTGATATCCACACCATATGTGCAGGGAGGGGTAAAAGAAATGCTTATAAACCAACCTTTTCCTGTACTCTGCGCTCTTGACCATTTGAAGCCTGCTCCTCCTGGACAGACTGGTGCTTGAGCCCGAGATCTCGTTTTATTCCATGTTTTCTGCTTAAGGTAATTATCTGTGAAACTGTGTGATTAATTCCACTCTTGTTTCCTCATCAACAAAAGAACACACTGTTTTTCCTTCACCCTCATGAAAGGATTATTGCAGTTCTGAGAGGTAATGTCAGGTATTTCAAAGAGAAGTGCTCTTCTCTGCTCAGCTATTTACCCAAAGAACTGACTGAACTTGTGATGAGGGGACAGAATGACCTAAAGAGGCCAAACCCATTGGGAGAGAACCAATAAGCATCCTCCTCCTTTATCATTGTGTACTCTACTATCAACATAGTTCAGCTGGCCCTGTGTCTGGTTATCAGGTACACATCACGTTTATCTGCAAAGGATCTGGGACAACTGATCACAAAGCGTCGGGCTTCGGGGTGGGGTGGGGGTGGGGGTGGGGGTGGGGGCTGGAACTTAACTTGTATTGACATATTATGGTGGCTGTATTTCATTCAATTAATATACTCTTATTTTTTTTGCGGGGGGGGGGTCTTTTTCCTTTCTATTTTTGCAATGTAATACAATGGCGTGATGTACAACGTTATGTTCTTTTGTTTATTTTTTTAATCTAAAAAACAATAAAACGGTTTTAAAAAAAACAAAAAAAACCATCAGCGTGACTAGAATGCTGGTTCGTGGAGTAGGACACTTTTTGAACAGCAGGTGGTCGGGAAGCACGTTTAGTAAGTGTGTGTCAGCAACTTTTAACCTCACCGAGTAGGTTTGAGAGTTTTACCATCTGAAACGGCGACTTCCTGCCTCTCATCTCTCATTGCTGTATATTTCAGGTTGAAATTCACGTTTACAGTCTGGCTTTAACACAAACGCCACTTTAGACACTTTGACAAAAAAAGTCAGCGCAGCCACGTCTCATAATATATTCTTTATTTTTCTTGGAAGTAGCAAAGATCGAAGTGAAAAAGTCGAGTTTATGATGCCACATAGAGACAATACATCATGCAGATACTGTAGTAGGCCGTTGGTTCACATATTTCTCAAAGATCAAATGCGTCTCACACTTGTTGCTGCATTAATTTCACCCAGAAATTCACATCCCATGGCAGCTACCAGCGTGTAGCATCCCCGTTCTTTACATCACAAATTGGATTCAACTCGTTAATCTGGAAAAAAAAAAACAAAACAAAGAAACTAAGCTACACATCAGATATTACAGTACAATACTGTAACTACTAGAGCACATGTAAATGTTTTAAAATATCACGTGTTGTACATTTATTTACAGAGTTCAAACACTGTACTGTGCTATAATGTGAGGCATGTATGAAATACTTTGCTGCCTATACAAAAAAAAAAAAGAAATCTACAAGCATTCCTCTTAGTATTCACATATATGAGAGTTGTTAAAAATGAAAAGATAATATACATTTCTTTGACATCGATCTCCAACAGGGCCACTGCACACAAACAGAATAACACAACAAATAAAAAAATAAATGCTCACATAAAACACTGAATTAACCTCAAAACCATTTAAAACTTGTTACATGGAGTTTAAACAGAAAAACACAAGACAGATTGCAGTTTCAGTATAGAACTACAACTGAAAGCATTCATAGGTTAGATTGAACTCTTTTTAAATATGAAGGAATAAAAAATACTGTCAGATACTTTTGGCAGTTTCTTTCTTTTTTTCTTTTTTTTTTTTTTACTGAACATGTAGATATTGAACTGGAGTCTCTGCGATGCCCGTTATTTGAGTACAACAGCTTTATTTCTAAATGCTCACTACATTCAGCAGCTTATATCACTAAAACTCGATGAGAACGCTTATGTACATGGGTTCTTTTAGATGTCTATACTACTAAAATAATTCCCATCAGAGTATAATCTGTTCTGAGACGTATCCCCTCTTTAATTTGCCCACATGCTAACTGACCTCTACAGACTTTACACACGTCACAGGCTTCGTCAGCGCTGTCAATACATTACAATTCCTTCCTGTTGCACTGTCAGCCAGGTTTCAACAACCAAGGGCCAAACAACTGCTCTGGAACTACTCACTCAGGAGGCTGAGTCCATATGAATTCCGTACAAAGCAAAAAAGATTCTTGGAATTGGTATGCATTGTTAGAAAAAAAAAAGCAGTCAACACCAGACCTGCCGCTATGAAGTAGATGATCAGCTTAAATGTTCATGTGCAGAAGTCCATTCGGAATAGAAAATTGACAAGAAACATACTTTAGGATGAAAATCTGGTCTCAGAATCCAGTTTGGTTCATTATAAATGTTTTTGTTTTTTTTACAGAATTTAAAGACGATATGATGCAGCATGAAGTGAAACAGGCACAAAGGAGCTGATGTTTAATATCGGACAGAAAATGTAAGAACTGGAAAAATTCCGGCTTCTCCTGTGTGGAGGGAAACTTCAGATTAACCAAATCTGAGGAAAAAAAGTGCTTTCTTTCGATATCGAAGGTTTAACATGTAAAGGATCAAATCCGACAAAAAAAAACTAAAGGGGAATAAAAGGCAAGTTTTCATAGTTGCTCTAACCATCAGTCCTAAACTGAACAGATCAGATAAAAAAGAATTTGATGCGTTTATCAGTATTACTGGCGTCGGGGTAGAAATTTGAAGACCTCGATCTTCGCGAATCAACAATGTTGATTTTTAATCCCGTTTACATTTCTATACTTTTTCCAGAGGTCGTACTTTCCACCCCACAAATACGTTTGAATTTAAACATATCGTTGTTGAAAACTACAGTTCGCACTTGTGGCTGCAAATGTTTAAAGTAAAATTACTTTCAAAGCTGGTTAAGTTGATGAACTGTTGATTTGCTATCATTGTGCCGAGTTGTGCAGCGAGCAATGAGACGTCTGTTTAATGTAACAACTGCTGAAGCTTAATAGAGCAATTTCCCCCCAAAATAATCACAAACATGGATTAGATAAACACATTTTTTTTACGGCGATACACACGAAACCTGCATTTCATTTGTCTTTTGTTGGTTTTCAACAAATCTGTGCACATCTGGACCGAAAGCTCCAGCTCTAGAGCTCCTTGGGCTCGCCGTAGTCATTGTACATGACGGCGAGCGTCTGCTCGTCGCACGCCTTGTGCACGTCCTGGCCCATGTCTGACCAGTTCAGCCCGAAGGCCTTGGTGTCAGTGTACCGGCAGGACAGGAACTTGAGGGACATCCTGCGGAGGCCGATCTTGGGCTCCTGGAGGAGACCTTTACACCACGGAGAGAGCTCGTCGAGCTGCGAGAGGATCAGGCCGGCTTTCCTACGGGGAACAAACGAGACAGAACACTTGATGATGTGGATGAACCTGCCCGGGGGGAAACAAAACCCAAACACATTCCAGCCGTGGGTCAGGTGGGTGCCGCAGCTCAACCTCCAGGCGGTGTCCTTCTTTATAGGAAGAGAAGTGAGGCGCGGTGAGATTTAGGCATTCAGTACAAGTTCCGGTGTGTTTTGTTACAAGCTGTTCTTGTACAAGATGCAAAATAATGATCCGATGGGTTTGCTTGGTTATTTTTATCAGAGGGAAAAACAATTGACGGATGTGCAAATTAACAGACAACATTAATATATGTAACACAATATATGTATCACAGAAAATAAATGTTTATGACAATGATGGAAGTACAACACAAGATGAAACGTGTGAAAATGTTGATGATTGCATTAAAAAAAAAAAAAAAAAGCCTTTGAAAACTCGGCCTTCAGCAGAGATCCTGCTGTTATTGTGGTGAGAGGCGTTTCCTCAACCAGCTCCCAGAGACTTCAGCTTGTGGTTTTACTTATAAGATATTTCCTGGGTTGTGCCTCTTATTGGGTTTTTATAATCTTTTCTCAATCTCTTCTGTTGCTCTTGTTTTTCCCACAGCTTTGACACTGTGATGGATCATCTCACATGTTATGTTTCTTTCTCTCTTTAAAAAAAAAAACAACCAAAAAAACCAAAATCACATTTATCTGCTGTAACATTCTGACGACTCGTCCAACTCTGTGGCATCACATTTCACTTGGTGCTTGTCGGGGCTCAAACCAACATCCCATCACTCCATGGCGAAGGCGAGCAAATGAGCACAGAAGCGATATTCTTCAGGAATATTGTTGCTGCGTAAACATTACTGAAAGAATACGAAAACCTTATTTGACTACTCCTGTTTATCTGCAATGTCACTCTTGGTAACGTTCTTAGTTGATGCATGCACACTGAAAGTGTATTTGCAGGAGCATTAAGCACGCTTTATACAGAATCTTAACATGGTTGTGACAGGATCATAACAATAATAACCACTAGCATTAAAAGACTAACTACTTTTAGATTAGATGGACAATTTGGTTTTGCACTCAATGCAGAAGAGTACAGATTTCTATTTAAACTTCAAATACGGGACAATGCTCTGCACTCGCTTTTGTCAAAGGCTTTGCAAAGTAGTTAATTTCAGAGAATTCAAATGAACTCCGGGAAAAACAGCTGCAGGAATAAAGTATTTTAAGAGATGATGCATAATAACGATGTGATTCAGTCACCTGTCTGCAGCCCATGAATCAAACCGCGGCTCTGTTGTTGTTTCTGAGTGACATCACAATATGACAGAAACTAAAACCAAGCTTCCTGTCTGAAGGTGCAACGTTACTGACACATTCCAGCGCTGGACCAAAGCACACAGCCTCCGCTGAAACGGCGGGCAGGAATGATGACAGTAAAACAGAAGAAAGTAATGAATGAATGAATGAATGAATGAAGAAATGAATGGCTGTGGCAGGTGAAGAGGCAGTTCAGGGGAGGAAAAGCAGCATAGTAGACAGCTCTGATACTGCAGTGAGACAGAAAAGGAGACTATGAAACGGCTTGAACCTGTCGTTCAGCCAAACCAGAGCAGCTGAAAAATCATCCCCACCAGTAACATGATGCACATAAATACATCTCATAGGGATACCGAGGGCAATAAATAATCATAAGGCCTAATGTAGCCTGTTTGGCCTTTTTCACTGAACCCTTGTTAAATGTTTATCTAAAGTCAGAAAATGGCAGGAGGGGAAGATTTCATTCATTCCACACACAGCGTGTCTATCTGCCGAAGCCAAACCAGCCCTTCTGCAGCACAGCGAGCATATTCCGCCAAGCCACAAGTCTGCTGGATGCCGCGGCCACCAGAGCCACACCGCATCGTGACACATGTGAGCATCCAGACAACTCTGTCAATACGCATTAGTCAAAAGGAAGAATCCCCGTGTCGGTGGAGCCGCTCGCCGCTCAAACCGTTCGGCGTGAGCAGGTAAAAGCAAATCGCGAGCTTCCATTTAGGAAGAGGCGCTCACGTTGTTGGGCTGCAGATGAAGCTGGTGAATCCAAATGACATAAACGACGAAAACTAAATGTCGAGCACAGCTGTGAAAACGAAGGCGCTGATGATCTTTGGTGGAAACAAAAACCCCTGTTAAGAATTCTGATCATTTCCGAGGCTCTGATAACGTCAAACTACACAGTTTTTAAGTGGATTTGAGTTTGCTCGATGGTTTCTTTGTTGTAATTTGCTTCTTTTAAAAAGTCTGATTCATTCTCTTAGAAATTGCACCATATTTGTATGGAACACGCTTATGTGCGGTGAGTATTTTGCCAAATCTTCTCGGTACACCCATACAGCTTCTCACCAATCAGGCTTGTCTGATTTAAGTCATATACTGGATATTTAACAGTTTGTACTGTAACAAACAATCAGATACACCCCGCACTCTATACTCAAGTATCGTCATCCAGTGAGGTTACCACTGGTAGCTGAATATCATCTTGACAGTCTCTCTGCGTCGAGAGCTGGCAATCAGGCACCAGGTCGTCAATGCGTTCGGTTACAGTAAAAGAGGTTTGGTATTGACAGAAAATATTAAGAGAAATTTTTCAACTTCTCAAACAAAAAACACGAGTCTGCTAAAATCAGTGTAAAAAGGTAAAACAGCAAAAGTGACTAAAAGCCAATGGGAAATGTTTACAAATATAATAAAGAGCAAAACGGAAAGTTTTAATAAATGATACGCTCAATGATAAATTAATAACAAATCAAACAAAATATTTTGTGAACTGACTGAACCTCGAATTGAAGTGAAAACAGTAAAGTCGTGAACTGATTGAGAAAAAAAAAATAATAATTTGCTGTCGATGAAAAAAAAAAAGAGTTTTTAGTTTGTGTACTTTGTTTTGGTTTGTTTGTTCAAAGATTTTTTTTCAACATTGAATTATGCATGGACGTTTCTCCACATCCTGCACTCATGCACGTTCACCAATTCTGCATCCAGTAGAAATGCATGTGCAGCTCTCCTCCGCACCAAGTTCAAGAAAACGCCTCGAACCGACGTGCAACGGATACGACAGCGTGTTTGGCTACAGCCGAACCTGGAGCCCGCTCGCTCCACTCTGAATAATACCCAAAATACAGAATCTCCTCGCGCTCCATCATTTTACAGCAACGTCAACTACTTTCCCCACAACAGCACTCACTGACACTCAGCAGCAAGTCGTACGGCACAACTAAATTAAAAAAGTCACATAGTTGGACTGGAAGAGAACAAACGTAGTATCTCTTCTGAGTGTATTAAAACCTCACTTCTTTCCTCAATTTGCGAACAATATTGTGCTACGAGATTAGCGCGAACATCTGAATGTCACTGTGGGTGAAGCTGAATGAACACAGAGCCTGATGACAGGCGACTGTGTGGTCTCACCGTGTGCGATGTGCGTCACGTACTGCACACGCACACACACACGAGAACACACGAATACGCACCGTGACGTTATCAAGCAATTCACAGTTTTCCTGCATCAGTTCAACTCAAAGTGCTGCCGTGGAGCGAGGTGGTTGATTCTCGGCTTTGGAGACGTTCTGCTTGGGGGTTCAAGTGTTTTTCCTCGTGCAGAGTTTCTCCGGGTGGCCTGGTTTCTTTCCACAGTCCAAAAAACGCATTTGCGTTGACATGGCGACTCTAAAACGGCACCTAGGTGTGAGTGTCTGTCTCTTTGCTCGCCCAGCGCCATCGATGGTTCCATTTTCATTTAGTCCTTTAAAAATATACCTTTTTTGAATTCTAAACGTGACGTCTCCTCCAGTGTTTGGATGTTTGATGTGGATCTGAACGTTGGTCTGAGATAAAACAGCTCATTAGAAGTCTGCGGAGGCTTTTATTTGTAACTTGTGTGTTCCCGTCTCTGCGGCAAACTCATATCCGCTTGTCAAAATGATAACCCACAAGTCTGTTTTTCACTTTTTGATTTTGCTGATAAACTGCAATTCTTTGCAGTTTTGAACCGATGAACAGACTGTAATAACACCGACACTGTGGCCTGTGGATTGTGCTGCATTTCATCTCCTGTCCCACACTTACACCACATTAACTGCTGCTCTGTAAACATATAGCACATCACCATATTCCCTAGTATGTGTTCGTGTTATTTCTGGAAAACGAGCGCGCTCTTTAGGCCACGCTTCCCTTCAAATGGGCAAAACACCTTCAGTCCAACATACTGCAGCGTTATTGTTGGCATTCCTGCCTAATTTGCAAATCATTTCACATGTAGAGATACATGAGAAGCAACTTCCTCTTTGCAGTCGCTTGGCTAATATAACTACGTGGTGTGTGTTATTGAATTGTTGTTGGAATCCAGCTGCACTTTTAATGTTACTCTAACATATGGATACTCGGCGGGGCAACATCCCTTTTTTGCAAATGCATTTCAACGGAGTCGTAACAACAACTCTGTGATGTTTTTTTGCCCTGGAAACTGCAGAGACAAAAAAAAAAAGCCGTTTTAATGATGTCAGCCGTGTCGGGCAGCCCGTCGGGAGAGGGGGGTTCATGTGCCGCACTGGTCGTCTGCTACCATACAGTCATTCATATCATTTTTCTGAAACCTCTTTATGTTCCCAATATCTTGCCACAGACTTCAGTGGTCTGAGGAAATCGGGATATTTATTTGCCTAAAATAAAGAAAAAAACTTGTGGTTTGTTATGCTTTCATTTTTCAGGAAAGCCGAGGAACGCTTTGCAGGTTCCAAATAGCAACGGTTGTCACCATAAATCCTCCTGCATGTATAGGAGTGGAAAGAAATGGTCTCCAAGATACAACGTGAGCACCCCAACCATGGGACGCAAAACCTCAAATGTTTGTGCAGTCTCCACGCTGCACATGCAAGCCGACATGCAGACATACGTGCAACGTCTTAATGTAATCATCTCGACATATTTGATCTAAGTCTGAACACAAAAAATAGAGATGAACATGGTTGCCTCGCAAAGTATTCTGAATCCAATTTAACAGCCTGAAAGAACATTTTAATAACAAAAGGTCGCCGTAAAACACTCGACTACTTATTAGAGTGGGAGGCAGATAAAGTAGAAGACGGAAGGTGGAAAAGGTTAATGAATTGAAGTATCTCGGGGTCAAATAGAGCAAAGCATATCGGACAAAAAGAAGTGGAGAGGAGAGCAGGAAGGATGGAGTGCGTGGAGATGAGTGTCAGGGCGGATGTGTGACAGAAGGATGGAGCAAGAGTGAAAGGGAAGGTTTACAAGACATTAGGTAAGAACTGCAGTAATGTCTGGTTTCAGGTCTGACAGACGGGAGACTGAGCTGGAGGTGGTAGAGATGAAGACACTGTGAGATTCATTGGGAGAGACCTGGACGGACAATATGTAAAAAAAAAAACAACAAATAAAAACCTGAAACACACAGCTGTAAATGTTTCACAACTTGGAACAGCAAATGAGCACAAAAATCAATTAAGGAAACAACTTTATAAACATGTTGCAACACACACAGATAAGCAGCTTTTGAGAATTACATGAACAATAGTCGACACACTGATTAACTCATTTACTGAACTATAGATCTATAGAATGAAAGTATTGTTTGTAACTCTGTTGACATGTAGTCTTGAGTAATAAGAACATGGCAAAACTATTATGTTTAATAAACCTCTCTCTGCAAGTGGCATCTTTTCTCCTATTAAAGTACGCTTTCTCTGTTTATCACAAACAACGAAGAGCTGATCTGATTACTTGGAGGTCTTCGGAGTCACTGCTATGTTTAACCGGTGTGAAATACAGTATTTTGAATCATTCCTTCAACCTTGATGTATAATTGCAGTGGCGAGTAGAATAAAGCAGATGTGTGAACAGACGAGCCTCCAATGGTGGTGGTGCTGTCACAGTGTGGGCTTGTGTGCCTCTTCACTACAGAACTGCTCTACACTTTATGAATGGTACAGTGACAAGCCCATAACCTCATCAATCCAGTCATTGTGCTCCTACATGAACGACACGGGCTTAATTTCATCCTCATTGACGACAATGCTCTAGTTCTAGCTCATCCGATGGAAAACCTCTGGGGTCAGCTGAGTGGTCGTGTAGAGGCTCAGCATTCTTCACTCCAGAACCTCAATGACCTGAGAGCTGTCCTTCAAGAAGTCCGGGATGCCCCAGCAGACAGTAAGCTACAGCACGAGATGTCATTGTCAAGCTGTAATTGGGCACAAGTGATTGAGACAATCACTTTTGTTTCAATAACCTGTTTGAAATGAGGAACTCACCACTGCATACGTCTCCCTAAAAGCCCTATTTCTTGATATAATATCAGTGTAACATAAACGTCTTACATTTTCCATAAATTTCACCCGAAAGCCAAATATTCCAACTTTTTGGGATTCGTGTGTCTATTTGTGTGTGTGTGTGCATGTGTGTTAGTTGGATGAAGAGCTAGAAGGCGCTTCTGCTTAAACTGTGTGTATTTTTGTCCCTCTCTCGGCTATAAAAAAGTCAGAGAGCAAACTAAACAGTCCGCTGTGATTGTGATGATGATTTTCGATGAGAAATTCCAACCAAAACAATACTTATTATCACAAGAACTCCTCTGATTAGAGAGACTGTCAAGTAAAAACAGACAGGAAAAAAAATAAAGTAGAAGAATGAAACAGTTCAACAAAGGGCATGGAGTCCAACCAAGGACACGGTCAGGACTAAAACGGCCAGGACCGAGGATTTTCTTTCTGCCGAGCCAAAACATCTTGTGTTTCTACGTCAACAGCCAAGCGGCGTGCCTTAAATGATGGGTACTCCCCAGGCGATGACAAGGTCTGGCCCTTGGGGAGGAGAAGTGTCAACTGTTTTAGAGACAGCGTTTCGACGAGTTCATGGTTTGACTTAAAACATCACGCAATGTTGTATGAGGAAATACAAATGTACTCCCAAAGATGCCAAACGGTCCCGTCAGTGAGATCCGATCCGTTTCTAAAAACAGCAGATCAGAATGTCTGGTGCCACAAGAAAGATAAAGCCACATTTGCTCATTCATATTTTCCAGATTTTGCTTTGATGCATGATGCAATGTTCTCGTTATTGATGCTTTGACTACCTAATTAGAACTCCAGTTGGTCCTTATTGTTATTAACAGGGATACAAAAGGGGGATTCAATCACGACACCTCCTGCTGATAAAGGAAGCTAAAACTGCTTGTATTAGATTCTTGTCTTTGAAGTGAATGTGGAAGACTGTGTCAGCTCTGTTGTTTGTGGTTGACGGTACCAAAGATCTGTTGTGTTTGAGTATACACCAATCAGCCATAACATCTCAACCACTGACAAGTGAATGGATTATCTCTTTACCCTTCAGGGTGTTGGAGGGAGTTTCTTGGGTTTATTGATATCTGGACTAAAATATAAACATTTTTTAAAAAATCATAGAAAAGGTAAATCTCTATTATTGGTAATAGCGATTTGATATTGCAAATTGTGTACATTTTTAGCATGTTATACAAAATCAGTCCACACAACTAAAATCACAAGGAAGATGGCTGACATGACAGAAATCATCCCTGACAGACTCCACAGGGCAGATCAACTGAAGAAAGGGCAGTGACCCTTCAAGCTCTTTGAAGTCTAACAATACCTAACTATATATTTGGCTAAATATTGACCAACTACTTGATTATTGTAATTAGGCCACCAGATTTTTTTTTTCTCAATTGCTTTTAAGAAGTCAGATTCAAGTGTATTCAGAAGAGGAAGAGAAAAACTAAAGTGTGCCAAAAAAGGATTTAAAGTCCAGAACAAATCCCCAAAACAAACTAAAAGTCTCCTTGTAAATCCATAATGTTGACTTGCTCGACTGCTAAACGATTCTAATTCTGACTCGCCTTCAACAGAAAAGGAATGTTTATTGTGTTATGTCCACAATGAGTCTATTTTAGATCGGATTTGTATTCCCCACACTTTTACCGTCAGCCTCGGTTCCTCTGAATGACAATGATCAACATGATCTTAGGAACTACGTCTGTACCAGGCCAACACCAATACCGAATGCCTGAACAAGAAAACTGCATAGCCAGTATTTGGGTTAGCCAAAAATGTTATCAGCCATAATTCTGTCCTGGAATATGTTCAACTCTTTATCTGCTGCACAGTTTTTTGTTTTTTTTTATGCCCGTGGTCGAATAACATCCGAGGAAAAAGCTACTTGACACCGTGGGGGACGCTGTCAGTGCAGTGAAGGTGGCGGGTGGAGAAGCTGTGGGGTCATTAACCTCTCTGCTTTCATGCTGTCTACAAAAGCCAAAGTCTCCCCGAACGCCGAACTCCGTGCATATCAAAGAGACTTCCGTCCTCTTTTGCCAGGTCTCACCTCGGATGCACTCCTCTGCTGCTTTTCCAGCTCTGAGGTGCTTTTATCAACATTAATCACTCCTCCCTTTAAGTGTATTTTAATAGAAAGCTTCAGAAGCAACTCCCTCAATTACATCAACTCTTTCCAGCGTGGTCCCTATTAAAAACAACCTTTCACTGAGGGTGGGGGCTCCCACAGACACACGGAGAAACGCACAGAATTAAGGGAGCCTTGGCTAATCAGTTTCACCCGCCAAAGTGAAAGCATGCGCCACAGACTGCTGTTTATAAGCATATTTTATATCCAACACATGGCTCTGTTTATGAAACATTAGGCTACAGTCTTACATTGCGGGTGCTTATCCGTAGTTTGGGGGGAAATTCGGGGGCCCTCCCTGGTTGCAAGTTTCTCGTGATGTCACAGAGGTTAAACTCACTCGGCTTCCCAGTCAGATTGAATGAATTTCTCCTGCACCTCTAATTCGCACACACAACCGCCGACAATCAACAACAGCATTTTGGAAGCTTTGAGTGGAACATCTGCTCACCTTTGAGTGTTACCGGAGCTGATATCACTCTGGAATAAAGCTTGCAGGAAAAAAACAAAACAAAACATGCAAAGGAAATGCTTTGGATAGACAGGATTACCTCAGTTTAGGTTACATTTATTGCTTATTGCGACCAAAAAGCAATATTTATTTAAAGTTGTTCACAAGCCGAGATGAAAGTAAATCAATCGTTCCACAGTTTATGGCTGTCGTGGGTATTGTGAGTGAATGGCACTGAACTGTAAAAAAATGGGCAGGGGACACTAGTAGAAACACGTCAAACTGGTGACTTAACGTGTATCGTATTATGTACAGGGCTTAACACAGAAAACAAGGAGCCCCGGTCTTTCACACTGCTGGCTGCAATGCATTCAAAGCAGTGGAGAAAAAATAAATAGGGCTTAACTCGGCTTTGCAACGTGCTGCTTTCCGTCGGTCTCCACCGTCACTGAGCCAAACAAAGAGTGAGTGAAGTTAGTGCCGTCTGGACACCATAACGTCATTGTACTTCAATCCCAGTAAACAACAACATTCGAGCATGAACGCACCAGCAGACCATGGTGCAGATGTTTTTGTGATTTGCTCGGGGGGACGTGGAAAAGTATAGCCAGGCTCCACTTCCCTGGCCAGATGATACCGTGTTTTTGCAGAAGCCCACGGCGGCAGATGATGCTATATCATTACAAGTGGTACTAAAGGCTGAAGTGGCCAAGACGGTATATTTTTGTTGTGTGGCATTCAGCACCAGGGACATTTTATGGTATTGAATTTGTAGACTGTAAAAAAAGATTTCACTTGATGAAAAGTGGGTCGCGGTTAACACGGGCTCCCACAATAACAGTATCCCTGGTTTGATTCCAGGATTGGAGGCCTTTCTGTGTGGAGTCTGCATGTTCTCCCTGTACCAGTATTTTATTTTTTTTCCCCTCTAAGCAGCTTCCTAAATCTGCCTCTTGATGTGGGTGTAAAGTAGCATAGATGGAGGATGGCTGGATCACACTGCCGTTTCTGTAATAAACTGCTTTTACAGAAGAGACAAACCGTCAAGGGCTTTTTAAGTTCAGGTGATTTCCAGAGCAGAAAACGAGAAAATCAGTAATCTGGCCCCGCGGAGTGAAAGCAGCTCACAAACGAACGACTGGTGTCACAGTCTTGAAAGTCACAGTTAGCAGGAGATAATCCACCGGCGGTGTCTCTGAAGACCGCAGTCCGACGACATCACTCAGTACGACCGCTGCTACAGCATATGGTCACCTACCAACTAATTAAAAAGTAGCAGAGAATGACGCGATGATGCCCACAAGTTAGCCGATTCCCATGGAGGGGAAAAGCAAACAAAGTTTGTTGGGCTTAGCAGAAATTCAGCAGGTCTGACTAGACAGCGCCAGCGGCACGAATGGATGACGCTATTCTTACTGACTGGTGCACGTCTCGCCAGCCGTCACCTCCGATTCCATAAATGTTGAACAGTGAAACTTGTCTGGATCCAAGATTATGAGATCCACGTCGCACCGCGTAGATTATAGAACCGGCCTGTAGCAGGCAAGCCATAGGAACACTGTGCAGTTCTTGTAAGTAGGACTGATACTGTCTTTGTTCGAGGTATTTGTTGATAGTGAGAACAACACGAAGTCCTGTGACAATAAATCGTGATTCAATCAACGCAGTTGACAGCAAGCGACAGTAGTTCGGAAAGTAGCTGAGCTGTGGGGAATATCGGCGTGGTTTTTCAGTCTGGAGGAGTTTCACAGTTGAGCAGTTGGGGGCAAAATAATCACTAATGAAGCATATCTGTAATTACAACCCACACCAAATCTTCCATCTGTTTAATGTGTAATGAACAACAAAATGGCTAATTCACTGTTTAGGTTTCATAGCACTGCTGAATTTGTGGGGAACTGTTCCACTTCTGACAGGATTATTTGCTAAAAATTGCACTTTAAAGTGGTGTTCACACCAAACTGATCCAACCCAGACTCTTGTCGAGTTGCCACTTCTCTTGAGTCCTGCAGCCAGGCTGCACTGTTATTGTTTGAAGATGTCAGTGTCAATTGCACGAGTTCAATATGACAGATTGCACTTTGTTGGTGGGAGGGCAACTCATAAATGGAGTACGCGCAACACGCACGCACACACACACACACAGAGCACTATTGGGTTCTCCTGATAAATTAGCGATCAAGCTAAAGTAGATGATCAATTTGCTGGAAGGAATGAATATTCCTCAGATGTGGGCATTTCTAATAAACCAAAATTGATAAATATAATTTTTTTTTAATTCTCAGGATTTCATTCATTTTTCTTTCTTATCAAAAAGAAATTCTGCCTCCCAGAAGAACATTAATATGACAACTCATCTTTAGTTTGTTGCTTGTTATTAAAGCGCTGATCTGACCTGACAAACGGAGGTAAACGAAGACTTTACCTGGGTCCCAGTTCATCCTCACACCTCCAGGTGAACTCCCCGAAGCTTTCGTAGCGCTGGTTGTAGTGGTAAAGGACACGGTGCAGTGTGGGAGCGCCCAGGTCCATCAGAGTGTTGTAGGCTGTCTGCTGCTCCTTCCCGCTGGTGTAGCCGTTGAACAAGTTGTAGATCTTGTCAGCAATTTCTGGTGGAGACAAACAATTCAAGGTGAGAACAAAAAAGATCTGAGAGGTTTCATGGCACAGTGCACGAAAGACTTCACTACTCATCACACGTCAGTGATGGGTGCGACTTACATCCACTTCGGGAGTCGGGTCCCATTGAACTGAGTGCAACCTGATGTTTTTGATATATTGTTTGATACACAGATTTGAGAGAGCATTCCACCCAGTACGCACCAGACATTCACTTTTCTGAAGATGAACAGAGCAAACGTGGGCGAAAAAAACCTCTTTGAAATTTAGGGACTGGTCATTTCACTTCTTCACTTTTCTCTTTACCCGTGCATATTGCGAATACTAAGAAAACCAGTGGTGACACTCAAGTTAAAAAGACTATGTTATTTGGGCTATGTAAGTAAACTATCGCAAATTAATTGCATCTCGGTACTTGATAGAAGAAGTAACATTTTTCAATTCAAACTGATTTTGGTAAATGAGTGATTTTGTTGCGCAGTCATACATACAGTAAGTCTACTTATAGGACATATGTATGATTACACAACAAATTATCCCTCCAGACTAAAATTGACCATGTTTAGCTTGCTGACCACTACACCACTGTGCCGCCCTTCCCATGCATGCACATTGCTGGTACGGGTCAACGTGTTCCTGTGTGTCTCTCTGGATGATGACAACGTGTCTAAAGTGGATCCCACCTTTTACCAACGTCAACTGACATCAGTTCAAATTCTCCACAATCCTGGGCTGGATAAAGCGGGCATAGAAAGTTGGAGCGATGGATGGATGGATTCGAATCGGGAGAGGTTAAGTGTCACACTACTCTAACAAGTAGTAATCTAAACAGATCTCCACCCATATGCTGCTGTCGCTGCAGAGGTTTTAGCACCTCCGCTTCTCAGATATGTCAGAGGTGTTGTGTCGGACTATAAAATCCCCTCAAGACTGCCAACACCATCAGTGCATGATGCATCGATCAGCAGTGACTGTGACAAGAAAAATCTCTAATAATCACAACTTTTCACATTTTGCAAGCCGCACGCTTTCTGTTTTTTCTTTTTTGGAGGCATCAGACCAGGAAAAAAATTTACACGCTTTTCATTAGCGGAGATGAGATATCGTTTCCCTTTTCTACCGCAGTCGCAGTTTTAGATTAATAGTACAGATGTCCTTTTACATGCATATCTTGGTGTCGATATTGCTTTCAAATTAATAAATCATCAACAAAGTGGTTTGATACTTTCGTTTGAGCTGGAAAATATTAAGTTACTTTAAAGGGTTGTCACACTCGGAACTTATCCCCCCCTTCCTTTGAATGACAATGTCAACAAAGTCTTCTCAGAAAAGAGCCAGTACATTGGAAGTATTGCGTTTCACACCATTCGAGTGTTTCCAAGCATTAAAATTAACGGTATAAGCCCAGCAGCAGTATCACACCTCACCAGAGCAGCTGGGTTCACGAAAACATCTTCGCCATGAAGCTTCCATATGTGCAGAGGATGACAAAAGATTTCAACACTTTAACACAGAATAACACATTTTTTTCGGTCAACATCCTCACCGGGTTGTCGTGTCCAGTGTTCATGAACAGTCCCACTCCACAGAAGAGAAATATCTCCCTGGGACTTCATGACTTGCTCTATGAGCTCCTCTGACATCTGTTTTGTGAGGTCTTGAAACGTAATTGCTAACAGGCAATGTAAATGTCTGTCCTGTAAATAAGCCCAACTGACGACATAAGGGAAATCAAACCCACGAAATGTTATCTTCTCTGTTCCATAACCAGTCCGACTGATGACGTACAGCACAGATTCACATGTGATTAACTGTGGCCCACTCTGAAGGGTCATCGCAGGCATCCAGCTGCTCGTCCCTGTGAGCCACCTGTGATCTGAGACGAATTCAAACTCATTTTAATGAGAGATGCCATATATATATATATATATACCCTCATTCCAATAAAGTAATTTAAAAATTTAAATAAATAAAAGAACAAATTTGATGTTTGATTCTGATACTGTTGCATCACTGATCGCCTTGGTTCTGTGTTCTGTCATGTCCTACTACCGTAAAACAGTGTGACCCTCAGTGAATAAATGAGGAACAACAGCTATTCACACTGAAATTATAAAATCAATGTCGCCTTTCCAGTTTGACTATTTGCAAGGTCATTCAGCAGGCCAGACTGGACCGTCGACCGGGCCGTATTTGGACCTGCGGGCAGTATGTTTGACACTCCTGCTCCAGACTGTGACCGTCTCTTTTCCTCACCTTGTGCTTTGACGTCATCCACAGTTGGACACGGAGTTTTGATAGTGACCTCACTTGGACCGGACCGACGTCCTGTGTTGTCTACTGACCACAGCCGGAACCTGCACACATGAATACATGAACACAAAGTCACAGAAAAATGTAGACACATTTTGATATTCATTTAGTGAAAATGGTAACAAAGCCTGGACGCATGGCGATCTGACGAATCACATCAGAGACGGTCTCAGAGCAGATTCAATCAGACTCTCTGTGCTGAACATATGCACACTTTCATCATCTAAACAAAACTTTCTCTAGTGTTAATGTAACAATTTGAACTTTGCTGCTGTCATAACTGTGAATTCACTGAATGAATATCTCCACCTAGTGGCCAAAGAGTAACTTGCAAACACCTGCAATCAGACAATGGCGACAAAAATAGGATGATGAAGTGAAAATCACCAAATCACAACTTTTAACCATCAGATTACATCTGGACATAAATATTTTAATCTGATTATAGATTTAAAGAATAGTGGACTCCATTTATACCTGAATCAGTAAAGAAAAGACACTTGAAAATGTGTATTTTTGTTGTTGTTTTTTTTTAATTCACAAACTTTCAACTTTGTGTTTTCAGTGCACCTGTTTTTGTAACAGCATGGGCATACCTCTCCCAACACAATATATTTTCCTCTTACAAGGCACCAAAATCAGTCTTCCTATGAGCTCAGTCTGTATAGAAAACATAGGGAGTGTGCAGTGTCCTGAAGGGAACAACTCGGCCTCAGTTCCCAGAGATGAATGAACTGTCAGATAGGATAGAGAGAGCAGGAGTCTCGCTGATGCGGGGATTAAAAGGGCATGTGCAGCTGCTCACTCAGCACATGTACATCAAAAGTTTGAAAAAACCGTGCCCTTCACTTCTTCTTTTTGTTTTGTGGTTAGTCCCCTTTTCCCCTTGCACCTAACTTTTCCTGTTTTTACCCTTTTTAAAAAAAATTTTTTTTTTGTTGTTGTCAAGGTCCAAATACTGATCTCACTTTGCTGGCTGTCTTTTCTAGCCTGATTCTCCATTTTCCCATCTCCACCTTGCTTCTTTTCTCCTGGCAAAGCACCAGCATGTGTGAGTTTGCACATGGGAGCATCTGAACATCCGAAGTAAATCTGTGTGTGTGTGTCTGTGTGTGTGTGCTTGACGAAACAACCACAACTTAATCACGGCATGTCATCGTCAGACTGCAGGCACGCACAATGTATAATTCTTTTTTTTTTTTTTTATCATAGCATTCATCAAATTTACTTTTGTGGCAACAGAAAACATTCTTCTAGCCTGACCAGGATGAATATGAATGCTGTTTAGGTTGTTTAGAATTGCCTCAAAAATACTGTAAACACATGAATATGGAGAAAAATGTAAACTGGACATATTTATTTTCACTATACCAATGATTTTGATGTCAATAGCAATGAGTTTCTGCCAGACTACCTAAAGTTGTTTAATTAGTTTACCTTCAATTTGGCCTCTGTGTATTAAATAAACAGCTGTCCCCATTGGCAGAGGGCATCTATCAACACCTCTAATATATATTTAGTTTTTTTAAATAATTTTTATATATTTTTTAGTACTTTATGAATGTTCAGATGTTAATGATACAGAAAATCCCATCATGTAATCTTTGTATTTAACATAGCCACAGCCTTGTTGTTGTGTGCATAATGTTTATGGACTTCATTTAGAAGATGGGGGATATGACCACCAACGCGGGCCGATGACCTGCTGTACCGACCGAGTCATGATTCAACGTTTCAAAGTAAACATGTGACACACTGTCAGTCACATACTAAAGTCTCGTGTGTATGTACACCACTGGAAGATCAATCTTAGCTGCAGTTAGAAGACATGAAACTGTTTTTAACACCTGCAGGAAATGATGAGATCTGTGGAGCGGAAGACATCAATCACACTCCGAAATGACACCGCTCTGTAAACTTCACAAGCAGAAAACTAAATGCTTTTCCAAAGATGATTCTTTGTTTGTTTTCTATGAGCTCTCCGCTGCTGTCTCGCCACATTTACAATTACTATAATCTGTTCCAGCTGCGGCTAGCTCCTCCGTGATCTTTTTGCAATGCATTGTGGGACAATGATGTCTATCAATTGCACATTTATATCTCTAACGTTTTTCGGGATGCAAACTTTTTTTCATGTTCTTAATTTCCAAACTGTTCCGCAATAGTTCTGTTTAGAATCGGCATCAGGCACACGCTAACGCGTTGAGTCATCCATCTATATGGAGTCGATGGCAAAAGTTCATTCACTTAACGTTTTCAAGGAGAGAGTTCACTTACATGTACGTGGTGTCAGGCTCCAGGCAGCGAATGATCATGCTGATAGAGGAGGACAGAAGGTCTGGGATGTCCCCTAACATCACACATGGAGATCTGGCCCCAGATAAGATGTCATCAACAAAGCTCAAAAGGGTTTCTGCAGCAGAGAGAAAGACAGAAATAGACTCCTGTTCAGAATGAGGGAGTTTACTCTAAAGCACTTTGCGTATTTTCAGATATTTGCACTTATAATTTATGAAAAATAATAGTCTGGCATTTTAAATATTGTTTTTCCTTGAATAATACTTCGGTATGACAACACGGCTGGTGTACAATGAGTGTGCATTATAATAAAAAAAATAAAAAAAACAGCAGATGGGAGCGATGCCTAAGGTAATGCACCAATGAAAGATATTCCATTGCTCGCGAAACAGTATCAGCATGAAAACCATACTATAATGGTTTGAGTTCATGAAATGATGCATGCTGAAGGCTGCAGAATTGAAATCAAGGAAGCAGCACAATTTGCCCATTTTGGTGTAAACTGGGATGTCATTTTAGCCAGGCGCCACACAGAATTTTGCCTCAAGTGGACCAGATCAGCAAAATAACAATATGAATACAAACACATTTCTGGAAAACTCTTTTTTTTTTTTTTTTAAATGTTGTTTCAGTGCACAAAAACAACAAAAACAACAGGGCAATGCTACAAATGCAACACTTTTTTAAAAACCTGAACATGCTAGAAATTTAGGAAAAACAAGACCAATTTGAATCTCATGAACTCGAGACTCGAGAGAGAAATGCTGTGGTCGATAGGATATAAGCTTGAACTATACTTCTTAAGGTTTTATTCCATTTCGTAAAAATAACTGTTATCAGAATGTACTTATTCATCTTTCATTAAAAAATGAACGAAAGATTAGGGTCGTCATTATTACGTTATCATTTTTACTGGTCCAGCCTACGTTTGTTCAAAAAGTGTGGCTGTATGTGCAAATTGAAATTACAGGTCGTAATAAGCTGCTTAAACTAAATGTATATTTTATAGGTTCTTTTCAGAGGTATGTCTTTATTTAAAGGGGACATATTATGCAAAATTCAGTTTCTAATGGATTTCCAACAGTAATAATCGGCCCCATACCTGGAAATGACTCCCCAGATGTGAATAAAGTCTGTCATCTTTCTCTCTGGCTGGTTTGAATTTTTAAAAGTGCGTTGCTCCAACGAGTGAATCAGAAATCAAACCCTCTATAGTGTCAGCGGAGGTTGAGCCAATCCCAATCAAGGGAGGCCCTCCCTTTGAACCTCCCACAATCAGGCAGCTCTGCTCTTTCACAAGGCACCACGAGAGGAAGTACTTCCTCCTCTTCCCATGATGGCCATGTGTTGGCGGAGACAGTCCAGCTCACACAGACACAGCAGATTCGGATCATATGATCCAATATTCAAATGGCTGAAAATCAAGGATAAGATGGATTTGGGGCAATAAACATTGAATGTAATGTTTTTGAACCAACAAGACCCATATGAAAGTGTTGAAAAGCTGTGTAACATGACCCCTTTAAATGACACTATAAAATGTGTATGAATCAGTACGTTCAAATGTGAGAGTTGAGGTCTGATAAGGTAAACTGAGGACAGCTCCGGTTCACTTCGCCTGGGTTAAATTAAACATATACCGCATGGGAATCCGCCTGTTATGTCTATTTTAATAGGGCAGATAATACAACCTGACACTAGCTCCGTGCTACATTGTAAACAGACATCTTCACAAAACATAAAACAGATGAGAATCGCTTTATTGTACCGCAATGCACACTTAAAGTACATTATGTACCTGTAGGGCTTGTTCATGTGAGATCGGGTGCTGTTTTACAGCGCTGCGGTGCAGAGGAGGAAAATTGAACTGACTTTTATTCCTTTTTTAAGGGCAGAACGTTAGAGAGCAGACCATTAGAAGAAGAAGAAAAAAAAAATTTAACAAAAAAATCTCTTCTCAAAAAATAGCAAACATGTGTGTCGATGAGATTTTATCGACTGCATGATGAGATGCAGACACGGTCGAATACATCTGAGAGTGGTGATCAGGATTTGGATCACACCTGCTTGATAAAAAGGCAGAAAGAACAGGGCGTCCTGTATCATACACTCTACACATGCAGTTCATTCACATCACTCCACTTCACTCCGACAGACCGATGTCCAAGGGCACCTTGACAGTGGATGCTGGGGAAGAGAGTCCACCCACTTTTCCCCTGCAGACTGAACACACCAGCTTTTCCAACAGTTTTCTCTGACCTCTAGGTCTACCTCCCTCCCTTTTTGCATAATCCTCATCCAACCGGTCTCAAAGCTTTAAAAATGTCTGTATTTCCTCGACAACGTTCTAAATGTAAAACACATGACCCAGTAAGTGTCAGAACAATTTTTTCAGGAACCGATCAGAAAGGTAATGATAAATAACAGTGAAGTATTGACTCCAAGAAATGTGTTTGATGTCATATAAAACCAATAAACAAGGACAAAAGCTTTAGTATTTTTCAATATTAGTGGTGAATTCATGTGAATTAGTAAAGTTTCCATTGGGGAGAGTACCACTTACAAGTTGACAGCATTCAATAGGCGAAACAGGTGAAATCCACAATATAGTGCTGAAAAATGACTGCCATTGGGTTAAAAAAAATAAAACATCACAAGCATGTTATTCTACTTAAATGTGGCTTTTGACACTTTGACAAACATATGTTGGTGTTATTAGAGTATGCATCACAAAGGAATATGATTTTTAGTTCAAATACAGAAATGTGATTTCAAGTGACGTCAAATTTACATCTTGGTTCTCTCAGACTTTCTCAATGGGTTACTGATAGCAATTAGATGTATCCCCCCCACCTCCCGCCCATCTCTGGGCAGTGGTGGCCCCCTTTTGACAAAACAGAAAAGAGATTTAAGTGAGGGAATGAAAGCTGCTGCTTACGCTCCACCACCACTGTGGTCCCTAAACTGCAGACCGCTCCCTGGGTGCTCCTCTGTGGCAGGTCCCAGGATGTCAAGTCAAGGTTAATTTATAAAGCACATTTAGAAACAACGCTTGTGGACCAAAGTGCTGCACCGGCTATTCACAATACAATATAAGAGAAATGAATACGGTCAATACATATTTCAAATATTGTGTTGTATAATGAAAACAAAATGTACAAAGTAATATGTGCAAAACAATATTTCTTTAATGTGGATTGTGGGATGTGTAAGAGCACTTTGTTGGCTGAACTCAGGACTCGGTACTCAGGATGGGGTGTATAACGTTGAGAGCTTGGATAAGTTAAAATGTCAATAAGATGGGTCACAGGCAGCGGAATAATTTCCCCAAAGAGAATCAATAAAAAAATTGTTAAAATCGACTGTGCTGAGAACCCAAACGATTCCCACATGAATAAAAAACCATAAGATGACATAATTGGAGACTACCTGCTGTCGGCATACTGGCTCTTGATAAGTTGCTGCAGTTTGGACATTTCTGTTGTAAAACCTACTTGTTGGTGAGGTTTTGGAAAAGAGAATAGCTTGAGTTCAAATGACCAGTAATCTAGTTATAGATGACAGATAAATTCAGAGGCACCGTGCAGACTAAGTACAGAAAACAAATACATGTATGCAACCACAGAGACGTCAGAGATGGTTCACAGTGTCAGATGACTCAAATTAATATCATCTAACCTCCAGTAATACGTCAAAATGTAGAGAGCAGAAAGTAAATAAAGTAGAGGTGGGGGCACAGACAGTAACCTTGCTGATGATATTGTCACAGTTATATACTAAAAACAAAAATACAAATGCAACACTTTTGTTTTTCATGATATAAGACTTTTCCTTTGTACACAAAAAGCCCATTTCCCTCAAATATTGTTCACAAATTTGTCCAAATCTGTGTTCTCCTTTGCTGAGATGATCCATCCTCCTTTCATTATGGCCAGTCTCAGGCACACCTGTGCAATAATCATACTGTCTAATCAGAATCTTGATAGGGACTATCTCGGCAGTGGAGAAGAGCTCACTGACAAAGATTTAGACCCTCAGCCAGGAGGAGCTTGCAGGAGAATGGGACACGGGGGGCCCAGACCCCAACACAAGCCATCAAGCCAAGACTATTCAGGACCCAAAGAAGCAGGGTATTGTATTGTATTGAAAATATAGCCATGGGGGAGGAGCTAGACAGTCAAATAAGATGGGAGACAGGACAGAGCCCAGGGGGACACCGGAGGAGAGGGGAGATGGCTCGGACGTGAACTATTTTATTTGAATGAACTGAGTGTGACCAGAGAGGTATGACTTGAAAGAGTGCAGGGGTGTGTTGGATACTCCACTGGATGCCAAAATGTCGAGGAGGATGGAGTGGGAGACGGTGTCGAAAGCTGCACTCAGATCGAGGACGAGGAGGACGGATGAAAGACCAGCGTGAGCTGCAATCAAGGAGGCCATTGGTGACATTGAGGAGGGCTATTTCCGTGATGAAGACAAAAACCAGACCGAAGCTGTTCAGAGAGATCGTTGTTGGAGAGTGGGGAATGAACTTGAGATGCTGCAGTTTGTTTTTTTAAAGAATCTTAGAAAGAAATGGCAAGGTTCACAATGGGAGGAAGGTTATTGAAGTCAGAGGCCAGTTTCTTAAAAAGAGTTACAGCAGCGGATTTGAGAGAAAAATGGAACAAAGTCAGCGATTGGAGGGAGTAGACGCACGATTTGACAGAAGGTGTTGGCATTGCAACATTGGTTGGCATTGCGGTTGCAATATCTATCAATCATTGTTAAGATTCTCGCTCAGGTGCACACCACAGGTGAAAACCACAACGCAAAACATGACCACAGTAAACAGCAGATATGTTTTCTCTACGAATGGTCTTCTATCGGATTAAGGAGACTCGCGTCTTATTTACAATGGAAAATCATATTCATTGCAGAGAGCACACCACACACAGACTGTGGGGATCCAGTCGAGCACCACAACTCTGAGGAACTTGTCATTCAGCTGGAGTTGTTTACCCTCGGCATTCTTAAAGTATGATTGGTAGGAAAAAATCAAGGATTGCCAGGAGACTGATGTGAGTTATGGGATGTCTCACCTTTTGAAGTCATGCCTGCTGTCATCAGTTCAGTTGTGCAGGCCTGGACCCTTAACGTGTGTGTACGGGGTGTGTGTGTGTGTGTGCGGACGCTTCCAGCTAATCCACTGCTGTTTTTCTCGGCTTCTTAATGGAAACGGCAGGTGTTTCAAAGACGATAATGTTTTTACTGCCGAATCTCAATGTCCATTAGACATCAGATACCTCCATATGAAAATAGGTCACAAAATAATTGTATGACTTTTAATATAGCTTTTGATCCATAAGTGTGTTATTATAGTGTTTTATATACTTTTTTATAGCCTGCATGGAGGCAACATTTGTGCCAAAAAAAACCCCCCAAAAAAACCAAACCCTTCTGATGATTTTGACCTACAAGCGATTCCTAATTCAAAACACACACATGCATGCTAACAACACTGTGTACACAATACATTGTGATGATTTCTTAAAAAAAATGTTCAAGAAACTTTGGGACCTGTGCAGATTTACTCTTTTTCGGAGGATCTGATGAAAACCCTGCCGTTGAATTATTTCACAAAGGGACTAGACTAAATTAGCAAACCTAATTGTGGTCAGGTTCTAGCTAATTAGTTTATGTGCCCTGTTGTGTAAGAATAATGTTTTCAGAAGAAGAGAAAGTATTCAAGAGTCAAGGGATTTTTCTCAGTTTTTCCATGTTTAGCTGTAGAATGAGTCAGTACACAGTCTGTGTACACACAATTTCACTTGGAAGGGGCACAATAGTATCAAACCACCCAGCTGTACTGTAATAACAAGATTAGACTTCGCTGATTTTTTTAGGTGGGTTTAACTGCACAGATATTTGGAATGAGGTCCATTTTTAAATTTGACTTGTATATTTCCTGTCTCACGTGTTATTTATGAAACAAACAACGTTGCACGGCATTGGCTTAAACAAAGTGCATAGTTTCCTCGTATCAGCTTCTGAAGCAGGAGGTTTCATTCATAAGTCAAAACAGGCTGTGTAATTTATATGGCATGTGAGTTTTAGAGGCACGGAAGCAATTTTCATCACCCTAAACTACATTCAAAACATTGCAAAAAAAAAAATACACGGGGCAACCAATTTGTTGACACACCAAGCTAATAACCGATGCATGTCATTCCTATTCCAGGAATGAATGCAAAATACAGCCTCATATATGATAATTTAACTTCTTCTCGATAATGACAGCACTGTGTTTTACAGTGGGAGCAGTCGCTCACTAAAACAGAAGTTAAGTTTAGAGAGGCTGGTATCCTGAACCTGGTGAACTGTGAGGAGAGCGGCGGGAGGGAAACCGGAAGAAAGCAGAGAAGGGGGAGAGAACCAATGTGTACACACACACACACACACACACACACACGGGTTCTGCCTGTAAAGGTAAACACTTGAGCTTAAATGGTCTCTTTTCTCTGGATTTCACGATGGGCTGCCTGGGAATCCATCTACTCCTGTTCATCGAGACAGCTTCCTTGTAACTAGCTGTAATTGGCAGCCCACACACACACACACACACACACACACACACACACACACACACACACACACACACACACACACACACACACACACACACACACACACACACACACACACACACACACACACACACACACACACACACACACACACACACACACACACACACACACACACACACACACACACACACACACACACACACACACACACACACGCAGAGGGAGGCAGCAAATGCCTTAACAAATAACATCTGGACTCGTTCGTCTAAATTTCCGCTGGATAAAAGGAAAAGAGACCAGCAACACAACAACATCAGATCACTGACAAACCCTTCGAGTGCTCCCGGATCACAATGATTGGCCACTCGCTTGTCACTTCTCAAGAGCAACGACCCACCTAAAACGAAGACGGGATTGTCTAATTGAAGGGACAGAAGGAGTGAGATGGGAAAGACGGCTCAAAGGTGTCATTTCACCAAACACTTTCCGGAGTGATTCGAGATGGAGGAGCAGCGCTTTCTCTCAATTTGTGTTTCACATGTACGCCGCACAGCTGCATTTGCGTCAAAGTGGCGCAATTTCTTCAGAGGAGCAATAAATTGTTCCGTAATTCAATAGAAGCGTGTCTGACCAATTTGATAGCAGTTACCACGAAGGCGCTCACACATCAAGCGTGAAATTTGCCAAATACGTCAGCAAAAACAATGAAACACCTTGAAATAAAGGTGGACGCAACAAGCAATAACACAACTGCAGTGTTTGGGTGAGAACTGCGTGCCTACCAAACCTTGTAAAGAACTGCATTGTTACAAAACCTGAATGTTAAAGTATCAAATATTTTATATGTGGTTTATATGCACATTTCTGGCTTGTCTGAACTCATCTACTCTCTTTCATCTCTCACAACCAAACATTCCTTTTCCGAATTTGCTTCAAATAAACTCCCCCTCTTGACAACAATTCACACTGACAACATTTTTAAGTGCTTCTGGAGCGATTAGGCTGTCAGTCAGGTGTTTGTCTCATGCTACAGATATGCTTATATGTCTACCAGTGCGTTCGATTGCACTGACCTGCTCCAAACGTTTTACTTCCTTGCGTGCTAAGTGAAACGCAGCCCTGACGGCACGTCATTCAAATCACGCACATTTCCCTCTTCATTTGAACCTGTGAACTATAAGTCTACAAAGATCCACCGAGCTCATAAAGAATGCCTCATTTCCGTTGGTGTGACTAGTAGTTTAGGTTCTTTTCCTGGCATTTAATGGTAAAAACAAAAACAAAAAAGCCTGTCAAAAGCTTGTTTGACCATTATCCTTTCAACACCATGGAGCCAGTTGTGCAAACAGTTGTGATTTAACTTTGTGACCGAAAACTTTCCGTCTGTGAACATATATGACTCACAGTCGTCGTTTTATTTTGCAAAGCAACACAGTCCAATGTTTTTTTCCCCAAGTAAATGTTCATGATTGATCACATATTGATTAGTACCACACACTGGGGATGGAAACTCTCATTGATATGAGTTTAATATGATGATCTGTAGACTTTAAGCTGTCGATAGCTTTATTTCCATGGAGGCAAATAATGAGAATGAAAGCCTGTTCAGAACGAAAATGCTTTACGTAAAAATTTCTGCTGATCCTCATACCGAACACAGTCCGTGTACACACTAGTTCTGCTCGTGATCATATCTGAGGTGAAGTTCTCTTTACGGCGCATGTCATCACGTTAACACCTGATGTTTCACTTACTCCACAACTGAACGCAACACTAGTCTTAAACATATAATCACATTATCTCAATCAGACTCTGTTCAAGTACAATGGTCATTTGGTGTTGCAGTTTGAAAAAGAAACACACACACACACACACAAAAAAATTATTATTCAAGCGATGGAATGCATTTTTAGCATGAAGGGCTTTAAAGTAAAACTAAATATGGAACCATGTGTGCATGTCACAGATGGATAATGCCACTGTGCAAAGCATTGTGGGATTGATCCACTGATGATATGAAAAATATTCGTAGTGCTTATAAGCTATAACCATCAAAAATGGCTTTTTCCACATCAAGTGGTAAGTCATTCATTATCGGCTGTTACTGCTGAATGGTACAAAAACAGAATATAGATTTCTTTCTCCATTATAAAGACTGAATTAAGTCAAGGCTTACAGCAATAGTAATAGCTCATTTTCATTTAAGCTCCCGGAGTTCCGGCACTCAAACAGCTTGAGTCTGGATTAGAGTGGACTGCTGAGGGACTGTAACGTCAACCTATCGATGTGGCCATGAGGGGACTAAGTGAGGCACTTAAGAGCCACAATTCCACCCTTTGCTCCATTCACTGTTTGACAAAAAAACATTTGAGATACATAGAGTATAAATGAAGGCATCAGCTCCAGGAGCATACGAGCACAGTGCACCCTGCTGTTCATTCGCATGAACTGTAGGATGCGTTTGGACAACACAGCTGAGAAGAGACGGCTGTCTATGATATTTACAAGGAGAGAAACAAATGCATATGGAGGATGATGTGAGCACAATTGGAGGTGAACCAGACAATACTTGGACACTCCTTACAAACAGCTTTTCATCAAATTCTATGACCACATGCCAGAATGGCTGATTTAGTAGGGCAGGTCAACCTCTGACATAGGAAATCATCTTTTTTATGATCATGTCCAAAGAGGCTCATCAGCTTTTTAGTAGAAGTTTCAGAATAAAGTAGTGTTCTGTGCAAAGTGAATCTAATAAGAAGATTCAGAATAACCCTAATTGATCATAATAGATTTGTTTATGTATGGATATATGTAAAGAAAGTGGGTCTATATATTTTGTTATTCCCTCTTTCAGAAATCACAGCTAAGACCAAATTGCATGCCACAAATGAAAGGCAAATCACTTACTATAAGATTAAACAAGGAGATGATTTTTTTTGTCATATTTTATGAACGGGGGCGAGGAGTTTGGATATATTTAATTATTTTCATAATATCTTGGCTTAGTGAGGAACAATACCACTACCAGAACACTGCACAGGAGAAAAACATAACCATAACCATTATCAACATAATTTTTATATGAAGAAGATGGTTAAAAATATTAAAAATATAAAAGACAGTTTTGATCCTGTGCTATGCAAATATATATCTGTGCAAGCTTTAAGCACTCAAAGATTTCTATTCTTCAAAGTATCCAAGGCAGGTGCCAGTTAGTGAGCCCCAGTAACATAAAGTATTGTTTTTTTTAAACGCACACTGGGTGATCTCCAGCTATGACTGCGTCAGAGTTAAATACTTTGACATCCATCTGTTTATGTGTTGCAAATGAGTTCAGAAAAGCTTCTTTGGAGTGCTCGGGTGGGATTCAAGTTGGAACCCACCCATCAATCCCTGGGTGGGTTGCCTGTGAGAGGTCATTGATGATGCTGTTAAAGATGAAAAACCTATTGTGGGTGGGGGTGAGGGTGGGGTGGGGGTGGGGGGTGCAAACCAAAAATCATGTGATATTTCGCAAACCGTGACTACAAGTGTATGAGATGAAGACCGATGATGAAGACCGATGATGAACTTTTCCGTTAATATCAAAACCTGGAGTGGTGATCTTGGGTTGCACACTCGAGCGCAGAATAAAGCAAACTTGTTAATTAATGTCCATCTGTGCCAAAAGATTGGGAGAAATGATCTAACCTAACAAACCTTAGAGTGCAGTTAGGGTAGAATGGGCCTCATTTCTGGTGATTCTTAAGTCTTACATCTGCTGAGAGGTCTCTGAGGCAGCTGGGTGGAGTCGGTATCTGAGGCCAAGGTGCTTTGAAATGGGGAAACAGCACCTTTAGTTTGACCTGCTGACCTACTGAGAATGGTGTAATATTCAGAGTCCTGCAGATTCTTGCTCAAGTTGTTCTTGAAAGTACTTTGTACTTCCTTTGTAATAACAACTGCGTAGTGACTGCTTAAACAACCAAGATCTTGAGAAAGTGAGAGTATTATTCAGCTGAACAAGCTTTTCTCGAAAGGCTTTAGATAAAAAGGCTTCCGATACTCCATGAGTATTCAGGGTATTTTCAATAAAGAGTAAACTAGAAAACACCTCTGGATATTACAGGTGGAACTAATATGTGTTGTGAGGAAAAAAGGTGTTGTCGGCTGCTGCGTTGTCCACAACTTTGAGCTAGAAAACCAAGAACGATGAGTCATTTGCTGGTTTGGAAACTACACTGAACACATTCAATCTATGGGCAAGTACTTTAGAAAACCTAAGCTTCTGTTGCAGTCCCTGGGTGGGGTTCAAGCAGGAAGCCTCCCCTGAGCCTTTTGAGAGAATTCATCATGTTGATGTTCAAAAAGATGCAAAAAAACAACAACTTTTGAAGGACTTGATCTGGAATTGATGAGTGGAGCTACAATGTGTGCTTTGGTGGTGCTCCTCGATTGCTGCTTGCTCCAGAGAACTGCTGGTTGGTAAGGAAATGTCCTTGGGCATGTTACTTCATGAGTCAGTAGTTTAGCCCACGTTACAGAGAGAAAGGAAATCATTTTAGATTGCTACAAGTGACACACGCTGCACATGGTCCAGGCGGGAGAGGGAAAGCAGTGGCAAATACAAAGAGGTTTGAGTGAGGCGCACATGTTCCACTTACGCCAGTCGTCTGTGTTTGTGTGTGTGTGTGTGTGCATGTGTGTGATGCGAATAGGTGAGTAATGTGCTTATTGATTGGATTCAGAGTTTCGCTGACCCTTGAGCAGACCTTGCCCTCACTGGTTGATCAAAGCCGTTACATCACAGGATTGCTCACAGCTTAGAGGATGTTTGTTTTCACAGTGAGGCTGGTCCAGGCCCAAGTGGTGCCCTGACTTAAAGCAGACTTCCTATTCTGGAAGCGTCCACACATCTGCTGGGGACCGTGCATATGCGTATGTGCGCTCCTACACGATGATCTCACCTTGTGTGCTTGAAGCTTGTTAAGGGAGAGATTACCGCACAAACAAGCTGTTGTCAGATCCAGAACTCACAGAGTCCTGGATGCTAGAATCCTCAGTCGTACAGTACGTACATTGCCTTATCAAGCATTACATAACAATAAACAAGTAAAAACACACAAATGCAACCGTGCAGCTGTCAACATGTGCATGTTCTCTGTAATAACCAAATGGCTTTATGGATACTTTGGAGCAAACATCTGCTTCTTATGAAGCCTCAGAAAAAGCAAAAGCAAGATATTTGGATGTTTCATTTTTTTCTTCTTCTTCAGTTTCTTAAACAGATGATCAGTAGTGTCTGTTCAGATCTTTTCCCGTAAATGAATGCTCTGTTTTCACCGTCCTTCTGGAATGTATCACGCAAACCACTTGGGGATTAACTTCATGGAAGAAATGATATTTTAGATACTAAAGCAGCAACCAACAGTTTATAAGAGCAGAGAAATCTGTTCAATGAATTTGTTACTGTTCCTTATACAGTGTTGAACATTGAAGAGTTTACCCATTACCGGTTACAATATCGCACAACCTTGCCACCCTTCACAATTTCCAGTTGCACATTTGCCCATTATTTGTTGACGTCATGCTCTTTACACAGTCTCGATTTCAAGGGAAAAAGTAGACAATAGAACCGGGGAGTGAGAAAAGTGTGAGGAAAGTAAAACACTGTGAAGACAGTTGAATTAACAAATCATTGAAACATGACCGATTCATTTGTCTTAGCAACGTTAATAGTGTGAGAAAAGGTTGGACAGTCAGGGTATCATGAGGCTCATTATATTCACTAGAACCGTATAAGCGAGCGATTACTTATTAAAATATCCTAGATTGATAAATGTCTGCAGTGCTATAATGTAGACATTTTTTTAGCCGATTGATTTCTCTTGTCACTTATCCAGAATGGAGATTCTACTTGATCTATATTATCACATAGTGCAGTTACATCGATGCCTGTTAATGGGTCATTAAATGCGTTGCAAATATACATCAATGCATCCATCATAACTCCTGACAACTCATGATGCTGTCAAGCCTAATGTTCTAAATATTGCCACCCAACAGAGCTGGGGGTCTCGCCATTACTTTGTCCTACAATGTTGTGCTGCAAATCAGTGTTAATGGAGTAAGATACTACCGGGCACAATACATAGTGTTATTCTAAGTAGATATGGTTGCATAAAAACATTTTGAAGGATTATGAAGAATATTTTGTACTTCTCTTTATCCAACAAGTGTTGCTTGACCTGTGTTTTACCCTTTGGAAGGGGGGAAAAAAAAAAAAAGAAAAGAAAAATTAAGGCGACGGAGATGATGAAGAGAAAATGAAGGAAAGGAAAATACATGTGGTATAAAAATGAAACAGAGGAGAGGCCAGAGAAGGGGAAACTAGAAGGAAAGTGCGAGGGGAAAGAGTCATGGGCAAGTTGAAAAGAGGTGGTGAAAAAGAATGAAAGACCAGAGATAAGAATTTTAGGGCGGAAAACAATGGAAGGAGTAATGGGAGATGGGAGGACAGATGAGAGAGTGATGTAGAAAGAGCAAAACGAGGAGATGGGAGGCAGCCATGGGAAGATCTGCGGAGAACTAAACATCAGTTCATGTGAGACCGATTTTCCAAGATGGCAGAAGAATGACAGCTGAAATCAGAACCACACTCCACAGTGGGCTTTCCAGATCGCTCCATCTTTTTCAACTCTGGTCCTGTCCTTCAATTTCCTCCCCCCCCCCTCCTTTCCTCTTCTTGGTGGTCTCCCCTCTCGTGAGTCCACACGGCATCTGTACCCAACCATTTTCGCCAGTGTGTTCACATCCCACTGTTCTCCCGAGTCATCAATCATCCACTGAGGATGGATTGAGGTGGGAAGCAGTGATAAAATGTCTGCATTATATGGGTGTTTTTTTTTATTTTTTTTTAAATGTATATTTTCTTAATACAGCTGAGCTACACCAACCATAGCCGGATAGCTTTCAGCCAGTGTAATTAGAGCTGCACTGGGCAATTTCACACATCGGAAAGTCTGAATGGGCGTAAGAGGGAGCTGTTAAAAGTTTTGACAACTTCCAAACCCAGATGTTGTGTAATACTGTCTGAGTGAACTGCGTAATGCACAGACCCATGTGGTCTCTTCCTTGTGTCTAGTCTGTGAAGGAGGTGGAAATGGATCATGGATTGTAACATTGTGTGAATGGATCACTCAATTTGAGCAAATGTGTGTTGTGTGAAGAACCGATGATGAAGCTCTTTTCATTGTTCACTGTCTATATCAATGATTTGCTCCTTTCTCGTGCAACAATTCAGTCACCGGTGATGTGCACGTTGCTAAAAGATGATAACTGTCAGCCGAATCAAGAATATGATTTCCTTTAAAGTGGTGACTTTCAGTTCAGCCTGTTTTCTTTCATTTTAATTCACATATGTGTTAGCTCATAGCTGTTATTATAATGTTGCTTTGAGACATTAGGTGAACTGTCAGCACTGAAAGGGGGAAGGTCTGAACAGTTGTTCACTTGAATTCATTTGAAGTTACATCATTTTGCTTGAGAAGATGTAATCTGAATATCAGAGATTAACTACCAACACGCAGCAGACAGCTCTCAAAAATGTATACTTACTGGATGTTGTTGTCAGGAGGACTAAGTTAGTTATATATTTGGTTTGGAAGTCATCCTCCAGCACAACAGGAGTTAAGTAGAATAGTAACCACAAGGTCAACAGCTTCAGATAATGATAGTTGGCTCACTTGAGTGGGGAAGAGCGAGACGGCAGCTTTGTGGCCACATAACAGTTTTCATGTACGGTAAGTAAAAATAACGACTAACAAGTCTGCCTCATCCATCATTGTTATCGTGTTCATAATTTTATTATAGTAACTTCTAACCAGTTGGTTCCTAATAGGATGTCCCTTTATATTGTATCATAGTCAACTATACACAATGTTGTTTGCCAAATGTAAGTCAATATTTTTTCAATTAAACTGCCAATGACTTACAAAAAAACACAACAAAAGCTTGATTTATCCAACTACATTTATGAAATGTTTGCCTGTGTAGTGTAGCCTGTTGTGTGTTAAAAGTTTTCACAACTGCTGCCTCTGAGCATACATGTGTACTGAATTGCTTTGTACTCTATAATGTATAAACCATGAAGCTTGAAACTGCATAAACATAACAGCATTTCAAAAATATCTGGCAATGTTCCAATTGCACCATGTACCTATATATTGTTGATAAATAGCGATTTGGTTTCTGTTGTGAGCAAAAACACTAAAAGTAAAACCCGTAGACATACTTAATACGTTGGATTCTTAACAGTGGCCACCTTTCGCGTTGCTAAAAGTTTCACTTGGTACTCTTTCAAGAGCTTTATGAGGTCGTCACCTGGAGCTTTTCCAAGCGTCTTGAAGGAGTTCCAACATATGTTGAGCACTTGTTGGCTGCATTTCCTTCACTGTGGTCCAGCTCACCCCAAACCATGTCGGTTGGGTGATTGTTTGATGCTGTACTCATCACAGTATTTTCATTGGTAGAAAACCATTCACAGAACCCCATAATAATGCCCAGCAGTGCCACCAGAAAACCTGTGTCCTGTACAAGCGCTATTCCATTACTCTAAACCTACAACCAGACTTTTTGTGATGTGACGATCAACTCTGGGGTTTCAAGCTTGTCCTCTGTGATCTCTCTCCACAGTGTTTTCTGCTTTATGTTAAGATATGTCTTATATGAATTCTGAGTCTCTATGAAGAGCAACATCCCAGCTGTGGTATTTCTTGATGCACCATGATTCAGACAGAAAACTCCAGGGAAAGAATTCACAGGGTTGAACCCTTCTAGAATAACTATCATGAGCTCTAATTCCATGAGCTATACATTTTTGGAATATTCTTTTTGGTACATATATAAGTAAAATGTGTCTAAACTCCTCGGATTGTATATTTCTTTGCGACTTGGAGAAAATGACAAAATATTTGTAATAATTTTTTCCAGTAGACAAATAAACAAACAAACACACAAAAGCTTTTTAAATACTTAAAACTTATAAGATATTTTATTAAGATTTATTAAGATATCCGGTTATCTTCTCAAATATAATGTAAGCAGCACTGGCCTTTGGCCTCTTGGTAAAACTATAGGTATTTAATGCAATGCAACAGTTGTCTCGGTACAAAGTTAAAACAACAGCCCAGTACTTCCAACATTTCACAACTAATGTCAAGGCCCTATTTGCTGTCCAGGCTGCATTGCCTGCATTCGTTTTATATTGATGTTAATCTGTCACATAAAATAGATCCAACTGTAATCCAGCTTTCACAACAGAAAGTGCATCCAACAAGATTTCAGAAGAAACAAACGTCTTAATGCGGCTTCTTTTGATGGCTTTGGCACAACACTGAGTGCAACGCCACATACACAACCAGAAGTTGAAGATTATACTGAACTTTATTCAGCTGCATGCCCTAACTTTTAAAGCCACAGATAGAAAATGCCGTGGCTGTTATTGCATACCTGAAAGTAAGAGGCCTTCACATAACTGCTGACCAAAAATGAGTTGGAAATTAGTGAAAAAACACCCTGAGGCAGATATTAAAGTGCACAGTACATATAAAAGGTACTCCAAAAGACTGCTCAAGTAGCATAACTACAGCAGCTGTAAACTCAGCAATTTCAAGTATGCAGCGTCATGAATTTTCTCAAGGCAGAAACTGAACAAAATTGGGCTTTAGGCAACAAATAAAGTCTGATAGACTTGTTCCTTGCTTCAATTTTGCAGTGATGGATTATTGCTCTTGGGGAAATGGTGTGCTTGTGAGTTTATTTTAAAGCACTTAACAAAGGGACCAAAGTCTGTTATTCCAATGAGAACATCACGCCACATCTATGCCATCCTTTAAGGGTTGAGAAAGGAGCTCGTGAGTAACTGTGGAGCTCAACAGGCAACCAGAGACATTTCCTTCAGTATGTAAGTAATCTCTCTTCGCTTAATGAGGGTGGCTGATATTACACCATGGAAACGTGTATTGTCCTGTTAAGACATTGCAGAAGCAGTAAACTGGAAAAGCTTAGTATGATTGTAACAGTTCAGTCATGAACGGAATATCCACGGTGCCACGGTTTTTCTTTCTTTCCAGGAAAATATTGCCATAAGTTCAATTGTCGCTGTAGCGTCTTGGTGAATACGAAACCGTTTGGCTGCTAAACTACTTATCTGATTGAAATATAAATACCTCTTCTGCCGTGGATCTCAGTATCAGCCACTGACTGTTAACAACAGAGACACATTCGTAGGTTATCTCAGCAGCAATGACTTCATCGATACTTCAAACTGCAAAAGCTCCTGTTGCGTCACAAAAAAAACACGATGTCCTTAAATGGGCCTGATCAAGATTAACTCTTTCCAGCAACTTTAAACTTAAGATGTTGCCATCCTCGTGCCCAAGAGACTGACTCTGTGGCACAAATAGAAAGCTCGTTTGAACTTTAGGTACAAGTAAACAATATGTCAAGGCCCTGCAGAATGTTCTTTTCACCACAGAAAAGCCACGCTGGATACTCCAGCGTCCTCTGCTTTCATCTTCTGTGTTTATCGCGCTGACAGCACAGATTAGGGGAACGGACAAACATTTGTTTTTGTATGGAACACAGTGGTAATGGTGAGCTGACACAGGCGATGTGCTCGAATGGTGCAGGGAGAAATTATGTTCCAAATTTCCAAAACTGAGCTGAAAGGTCGTATTTGCCATCAAGGGAACATTTCTGTTAGTAAAGGCGCTCCCGTGCATTTAGGTTTCAGTGGTGCTCCTGCCGCCACATAAAATCTGTAACGGTGTTCTACTTTATTTCTTTATTTTACTCTTACAGAAAAGCACAATAACAAAACGTCTTTACTGAGAGTAATGATGGATTCGCAATCTGGAAAGTATCCTGTGTTAAGTCTCCAGGGTCCATCAAAGTCCCAGGTTTTTCTCTCAAAGGTGCATCATTGAGTGCAAATAATTATTTTCCAATATGCTGTAACATCATGAGTGAAACTTTCTTTGAATTATGATCTTACCAGAAAGGGGACAACATTTAATGTGGTCGAGCAACGACAAAACTACTTCATTAACTGGGCTGTAAACTTTCTTTAAATTACTTTTCAAGAAAAATGTAATATTCAATTTCTTAATCAAATTAGAAATCCCTGGCCAAGAGGCTCATCGGTGCAATTTAGAAGAAAAAAACAGAAATAAAAACAATTGTACTCTTCTATAGAGAGTTTTGAATTCACTCAGGAAGATTTCTGTAGGTTGTTAGAGAACGACGGTGCAGCGGCGAAGGCCATGAGAGACCAGATTGCAGAGTAATAATTGTGTTAAGCTTTCCAATACGTAAGTTACTTGCGACCATGCAGTAGTAGCACTAAAAAAAAAAGTCTCAGCGTCACCTTTTGTTGTGGTTGTAACACACATGCGCTGCTTCCAGTAAAGCAGCATGACGTGCTCCTGCGTACACTCCGCTTGGCACAGGGCAAACCCACTCCGGTTCTACACGTCAGACTGCAAGACTGCATACTGTGCAACTGGAATAAGATACTTGGCGTCATTGCAGGCTTTTGTAGTAAATTTTTGTGAATGTGAACATTCGCACCCAAAGGTCAGGCTGCGTAGGCGCACACCAAATGGAGGGCAGATATTTCCAGAAGCCAAGTTCTCAGTTCCCGTCTAAAAGATTCATACAGGGAAAGTGAATTACCTGCGGCCATAAAATTGCCCAACAACCAGCGTCTTCTAAGCTCTGTACGTCAGATGGTAAAAAGCAGACGTATATTGTTAACTCAGACACAGAGACTTCCTCCTGCCATCCAGCCTATTGGATATAAAAGCATATAAAAGCCACCAGTGATTGCTGATAATCATTCTCTTAGCTAACTTCAGTGAATGCAGCTATTTTGTGAAGTGAAGAAGAGACAGTCTGAAGTAAGCAATGGAAAGAGGAAGTATTTTGATCCCTTGAAATTGTGACTTATCCAACTTGGATTTGATGCTTGGTGGTCACAATAGTGTTTTTTGTTTTTGCAAAGAGGTACGTTTTTGCTTGAGGGAACTCAATGAGCTCTGGTCAAGATGAAACAAAATCAGGCATTTTACCTTTGGTGCTGCTAATGCTGCATCTCGATGGCATTCGACGCTTTGCAAACCCCCATCCTAGAGAAAGTTTTGCTGACTTACATCATCGACCAGACCAGGGGTCAATGAAAACATATTGACATATCGACAACTGTTTTTAGTTCATTTTGAAGGTGGCAGATTTATTATTTTCAGGATAAGTAGTTCATGTTTGTGGGTGTTACTGTCTTCAACGTGTCAGCTCACAGAGCTAATGATCAATACCCAAGAAAACTATCAGCTCCTCACAAGAGTTCTTAGCAAAACATTAGTCTAATGGAGTCAGTTAAAGCAACGTAAAGGCTGCTCAACATTGTGCTGTATTAAATACAAGAAAAAAACTTTCTATCGAGAAAAATTTCAGAGTTCAACCTATTGCTCTTCCCATCACAATAGGCTTGATTTTACATGTGCCCCCCCCCTTGGGAAAATTAGTTGCCCATCCCTGACACAGACATTATTAGTCCAGACTGGTTACTCAACAATTGAGGTATATTTAACACAATCTTACCCAAAGATTTCGTAAAGCCATAGAATGGCTACAATATGAAAACACTATACATACCTTCTAACTTTAACTAATACACAATACAAATGAAAGAGACAAAAGGAGTCAAACTTGCAATTTCTTTCGTTTTTTTTGCAGCAAAAGTCTTTAAAGTTTTCCATGAATAAATACTCAGACTTGCATTGTAACTTTTCTTTAACTAAATGCAATCTCTTACATCTCGGACAGGCCATTAGTGCTGATGGTAAAGCTTGCATTTACCATAATACCGCTAATAAAGAAAATGCTCTCCCGCTTTGGTCTCCCTTCTGAACCCACTGTATTGATTAATGATCCCCGCTGCTCTGACAAATACAGTTTATTCTCTCATTAAGCTACAACAAACTTTGGTGCTCACAGGGAACTGCGGCAGTCTCCATTATAGATTGGGTCATTACTGCTAAAATAAACTGCCCCTGTTTTACCAGTTCGTATGGCGGAAGCAAAATAAGCTGTGCTCTCTATTACGGGTGACAGATCTACATGCATTCCCACTGCTCCTTTGGCTGCATTCGACTTCCTCAGAGCCAAAACAGAGAAAAACACATATTTAAACAGATTTAGCACAATCTTTACTGGTAAATGTATTGTGGTCAACTTCTTTTGCAACCATATGAGAGCCTTTGCACATGTAAATAATAACAGGCGTTTTCTTTTCCTAAAAAGTCTTTGTAGGAGACAATGATGACCAACCTACATTTAGTTCACTGTTGTTTATTATTATTACTGGTGTACACCATCTTGTGGTGGTACTAAAAATTGCAGCTGCAAGTGTACAAAAGAAGTCCTGTTTAAAACTGGAAAAAGCCTGAAAAAACTGTATCTGGATGGTATCAATGCTTGATGTCAGACTTTTGGAGACCCCCCATAAACATAATAGAATATACTTAAATAGTCGTTCTTGAAAGTTCATAGTGTTAAGTTCCAACTTTTCCAATGCCATCCAATTTATCATGGATTAAAAAGGGGTTGCCTTTTGGTGTACACTCGTTACCTATCTCAAAATGGTCCATATCCCAAAACATCAATGGATCCCCCGAGCAGTGCAGGAAGAATAAGAAAAACAGAAAGTAAACTAAATAAACTGAAAGTGAATCACACAAATTCAACAACAAAGGGTCAGCAGGGAGATAGTAAGGCCTGTTTTTTTCATGAATGGCAGAATTACATTACTGGAGGAAGGGGATGAAAACAGTGAAACACCTGGTCAGCATCCTTGAAATGGCATTGTAACAAAATAAGGCTTGTTTTTATAATGGGGTCAGGTTCTGTTGCTGATTCCCTTCTCCCCGTCCCCAACCAACTATGGCACACAGACGTAACTGAGTTTAGAAGATAGATGGAACAATATACATGGATACATTTGATATTTTGTCAGGATAAGCATTTAATTCACAGTGGTTATTCAAAAGAGCACGTCAACTGCCAGCCTTGGAGGTGCTGAACCAAAAAAAACAACAGTGGTTCGTCCCAGAATGTGCCAAACTTTCCAAGTTGTACCTGCGTGAGCTGTGGAGCGACTTGTTTACACACGGGCTGAGTTGTTGCAAATTCTCATAGATACTATTAAAAAAAAGTGCCTTCTTTGGTCAGTGAAAGCTCTTCAGACTTATCATGTTGTTGCACACTATTTAGGTTTGAGGCATTTGAATAAACTCGGAAGTGATACAACCAGCTCGCAGTGTGGTGAGAACACAGTTCTCAAATGGTGCTGACAACATGAGTATATTTCCATCAAATCTCCACCTAATCAAGAATTGCTTGCAATTAAAAGAAACATACCTGTTTCTACTTTGGAGTGGTCGGTCCTCTCCGTCACCTTCTCCTGGCTGATTAAGTAATCAACGATCCGAACACCGATTGGTGGCTCCGTGTGGTTCCACTCCATGATGACCAATGAGCTGCTGGGCTCGTAGGTGAAAGACAACTTCAGCCTGGCAACAGAGGGACAAAGACATGAAACAACCTGATGGAGAGATGCTGTCAGCAAACTGGCCTTGTCACTGTAATTGGCAGCGATTATTATATTTGTGTTATGGAGAGCTGAGAACCAATGAGAACATGTTGTGCAAGGTCGCACACAGACACTATTGTTAACGGAAAGTAAAGTCATTATCTCCTAAGGTGAGACCAACTGTGACATGATCATCTGCTACAGAGCCGTAGAATGAGAACCGTGTGTACAAAGGTTTTAATGTCAACTAATACAGCAGCTCATTTAATTGATCAGCACACCCGTGCTGGACAGGAGAAAATAAACCACGGACTGCTGTGGTGTTGGAATAAAATACATGGTACACATGGATCTGTGGCAGCAAAGGATTTCTGCCAGTGGAATGATGGATGGTATTTCCCCCCAACCCATCTGAAAGACCGAACTTAGAGAAGCTAATGTTGTTCTACTAACATCGGTTGAGGAAGTGGGGCACAGGTGGGCAGTCCGTCTGTGCCAAATGCGCTGGAATCACACCGGCACCAGTCATCGATTACATCGCCTTTGCCCGAACACCACAGCATGCTCATCATTGCCTCCTGAAGGGCCTGAAAGAAAAACAAGGAGAGGAATATTGAAAGATTTTTAATATAAAATTGCTGAAAATATGTGAACCAATGAACGTCAGCTTGTGTGTACAACCTAAAACAAAGTGATGATAGAACAAGACATATGATTACACACAGTTTGGATCTCAGCAGACAATCTCTTATATTATGTGTCATCAGTAGGATTCAAAGGCATTTACCCAGCTGCTGCTTCCTCTGCTGCAGTTATTGTTTGAGAGCCAGGTCTGTCACATTAGACCATCTTTTCAGTTTTATTTGAGCAATTCTGACTACCATCTAGTACACTGGTCCTATCATATGTTGTATTGAGGTTTTTCTTTTTTTTTTTTTTAATAGTGATGCTGCAAACAAAGTAACGGCTTGAAACTGAAGCCAATGTGAAAGTATTTGAAGCGGCACAATGTCAAATTTAAGTAAGTTGTACATTGGATGGTGGTGTTGAGTCTTTAACTTGGATTGTTTATTTGTGTTGTTTTTCTGGTTGGGAGTTCATGTTTCACATTGGCTCCAGTTGACTGAATGTCTCTGTACATACTGTATATGCCTGCTGACCACATAGACTAGAGTACTGTAAAATAGCAAAGATGCCATTGTTGTGTTTCCTGTTCCTTCTTGAGTGACTCAATACACAATCTTGTGGTGAAAACCTGTATTACAAAAATCAACAGGCTGGGGTAAAGATGAGATCACAACACGACTGTTGTTTTGTGTCGTTCTGCTGATTGAGATTCATTTTAATTTCACACCAAATAAAATAAAACATATTGTACCCTTAAAGTCAAAAACCCCCTCAAAGCCATTCAGAAGTAGCTGAAACATGTTGACTGAAAAATGCTTTGACATTCTGCTGTGGTGTCATTAGCTCCATTTTCTTGGTCAATATTCTTCCGGTAAATAATGGTTGCGCAAATAAATCTGGTTTGTACATGTTCTGTCTAAGTGGCATGCTGAATATGTAATGATGTGAAAACCCTATGGCATAGTAAAAGTAAAAATAAAATACAATCTTTTATGCTATATTATCTGATTTCTGTTGTCAGTTGTATGTGAAGTAAGGGATTTCTACAAATATCCAGAAGTATCACAGTTGTGTTCAGCTTTAAGCTTTTCTTTGTATGTCTTTTGTATGTTTTGAAAATATATATTTTTGTAATTAAATTTAGTTTTCCATATTCTTGCCCTTTATGTGCTGATTTGTTATCGACTAGAATAAGTGCAATGCATATTACATATTAGCTGACACACTGATGATGCTGGCTCCTATCAGGTTTTTCAGTGCAACTTTCTATCTGGTTTTACATTTCATAACGGGAAGCTCCTGGCTTCAATGGCATAAGATGTTGATGTCAATATAAAACTGCTATTTCAGTGACAATTTTACTTGGGATGCAGTGGCTGATAATAGTAGTTTCTGTAAATGCTTGTTAAGTCCATCCCTATATAGAGTTGATTGTGTTAATGTGTATTTAAGAATATGTTGTTTACATCATCACACATTCACTGGATTAAGCATTTAATTGGTCCTCAGTTACTGAGGGAAAAGTGACATATCTGGGTTTTTGGTTTGGTTTACAAATTGCAAATAATTTGACGTGTGATGACCTTTATTTTGGAAGCTTCTTTTTGGGTTATAGGTTTGCCTACATGTTATCACAGAACAAAATGACCATAATCTCAACTAAACTACAGTTGGCTGCTCTGTGACCTGCTGACCTCCTAACTACAATATAACTTTTACAGTTACAGTGGGAATAGACAAAATTATTACAGTCACAGCATTGTATTGGCTGCACTGAGGAGTGCAAAGAAAATGTCTAGTACAACTTGTGAAAATTACATTATATCTACAAAAGTAAACTGCACAGTCAAACTCCGGCAACCTCCAAAAATCTCCTGTCAATAAGAGCAGCTGTATCTGTCTGACTAAGCTTGGAGATGAAAGGCTGACACCACAGGGGGCTGGACAGCACTGCATCGACCCCAACTTCCTGCTGGAGGAAGAGAAGCAGTATCGATGTACAGTATTGACGGAGTCAAATAAGTCACCGCGCAGTACAGCAGTTTATGGCACAGCATGCCTCCAGCAGAGAGAGGTGTGATACCCCGAGGGGAAAGGACTTTGCTGTGAAGCTCTCTCTGTTCCTGCAAACCTGCTTCCTAATGAGGCCACAAGGTTTTCAGGTTTGATGGATCATCCACACAACACACCGTGGGCTTCGTTGCAGGAAACCCGCTAATAGACAGGCCGCGGTTTAATGATCACACGCCCGTGCTCGGAGCCCGTTTGTATTATTATCTGCTGCTCTCACAGATTAGGTTAACATGGACGGATAAAATGGCTGAAAAGCTTTCGCTTTTTCTGAGCAAACTTTTTTGCTGACTGAATTAGGCAGTAATCATAAAAATGAAAGAAAAAGCAACTAAAAAAATATGGATATATGCAGATATTAGACATTCAAAATTTTGAAAAGCGGCCGGACACACCTGGTAGGTCTCGTTGTTGGACACCAGCTCATAGATAGGCGAAGCTTTAGTGATCTGCAGCAGGACAGGCTCGGACTGTTGGCGTCCTTGTGCCGCCCTGGGACTCATGTGGCAGAGGTGGCAGGAGCGAGGGCACTGACCCTGGCTGTTGCAGTCCATGCGGACGCCGGCCGCCATGCGCTTAGCACCTGTGTCCAGCAGACTGGCGATGTATGCGGGATAGGTCAGCGTCCTGGGCTCCTTGTCGCGCTCCTCTGACTCTTCTGAGGGTGAATTACCTGAAGAGAAACACGGAATTGGACGATTGAGTAGCTTGACTCAACAACATTCCTCCCTATAAACGACATGTTTATCGTACAAGACTCAAGTAGTGACAGAAAGAAAAATGCTGAATATAGACATTTTTTTATTTATTTGAAGCAGCATGGAAAAACGTCAAAGTATTTTTGTGTTACCACATTCCCATCCTGCCTTCTGCACTTTCTACCTTTGCAGTATCCAAGGCAGAATACATGAGCACAAGTGCAAATATTTGTTCCTGTGAGAGCTCTGTGTTCCCTCTTCCAAAGAATATGAACAGTCAGGACAAATATATCTGTATCTGTACTGAAGAATCGATAAAACAGTGAAGCCGTATTAATATGGCTTTTCTTAGGAGTGCAATAAAATGTTTCCTTCGCTCAAGTTATAAAGTTTGATAAAACCCCCAAAAACTGCAGCATCGGAGAAAAGAAACACTATAAACCAGGAAGATAAACAATTCTTGCTACTTCTTCTTACAATACCTAAAGGTGCTCAACTGTTTATGTTTGGAACTGTATCAGATCTAGACTCTAACATTATGACTCGACAACAACAACTATGTTGAATTTAAATAAAATCATTGGAAGGAAACGGGGAAAATCCCGCACATTATCGGCATTAACTTTAGGAGCAAATGTTTTGATGAGAGATCAGTTCATACTCAATAAGGCAGAGATCTTGTTTGAAAAGAATACTGACAATTTTAACTGTTAAAGACAACTCTGTAAAGTAAACATAAATTATATATTTTATTCACTATTGTAAGCACATCATTTTGCAAGCTGGGTACCACAGATAAACACCTGGTTGAAGGTATTTCTTCAATTTGATCAAACTGCCATTAAAGCCACTCTGGAAGAACCATCTTTAAAAGGAAAAAAAAAATATTGTGGATTACAAGAAAGAAATATAAAACTATGCCAAACGATCCTGTGTTGGCGTCTTCTGTTCAAGAATGGTATACCCAAATTAAAAGGAGTATACCTCTGCAGCCACAACATCTATTAGAATAATGGTAGCGTCAAAATGAAGAGAACGCTTGAGTTTGTGATTCATCTGACACGTGACTAGTATGTTGACAAAGAATCTAATATCGATTCTAAACCATATTGTGAACAGGTGGGAGCCCGCTGAACTGAGAACAGTTTTGAACATATTTTGTTGTTACTAAAAGCTATTTACATAATTTTAGAATACAAAGAAACAAAATGAACTCTGTCAGCAATGCTGAATGAATACTATGAGCAGCAGGTGTTTTGTCTAGCCTGAGTGAATGTTTGGTTTTCAAATGAGGATAAAAAAAACAAAAAGGTGTTGACAACATGATGATGTCTCAACACTGTTGTTAATGCTTCTGCTCATTAGATGAGTTTTAGAACTATATCAACTATTTACAGTGGCTTCTGAATGATGTAGAAAAGGAATTCACTGTTGTGGAATACCGCAAAAGGGGATTTGATAAGGACAAAGAAACTAGTATGCCCACTCATAACTTTAGTATTTTATAGGAATAGCAAGAAAATAAAAGAAGAAAACAATAAAAAAAAAAAAAAAATCCACAATAGCAACCTGAAATGTAAGAACAAAGATGTGATCACTATACATACAAGTACAGATCTATCCCTCTATATCTTTAATATAAGATATAAGTATACGTTGCGGTTTCAATATAATTTTGTGCTGGGAAATATAACTTTTTATTGGAAAAAAACTAAAACAATAAATCCTGAAATAGTCCTGATATAAAAGTGAAGTTTTGTATTATGCACATTGTTGAAACTGCTCCCCAATAAATGCTATTTTGTCTCAGACAGCTCTGATTTCTGCTCGAAAAAGAAACCAACGAAGCTTAAAGCAAGGGAACTGCACTTAATGTAGAACTTTACACCTACTTTTATTTTTTATTTTTTTTACGAATTAATGATTGGTGGAACAGCTTGAATATGAACAAACGCAGATAATTTAAAAGCTCAAGCACCAACTGGGGAATAGGCGTGTTGTACCAGCTACATTTGATGAAATGCAGCTCATTTTATGAGCCATGTGATGATGGAACGAGAGTGCAGGAGCTCAGCTACAAGCGTGTGTGGCAGAAGAAAGCAGGTGAAGAAAAGACCATTTTCTAAGTGTAAAACATTCATGTATTTGCATCACTGCTTACGTTTTCCCAGAGGCCTTCAAAAAAGAGCTATCGCACAAGCAATAGGCCCCTGTCTGCCCTAATTGAAGACATATAAGCAGTTAAATACAAAAGCCAAATTTAAACGGCACCCGTGTATGTGATTCAGTGTTTGTGTGTAAGCATGCACATTTGTGCTGTGTTGTAGATTTGTCATTAAAAAAAGATTAGAGCCATAAGTGCTACAATAATTACGTATTCGGTGTTTGCTTTTGCGGGGCTGTGTTGACAATTATCCCCTTGTTGATTATACCTTATCTCTCACACATCTCTGCAATATATACACTCTTCCTTTTGTCTGAAACCATTTCGGTCATGAAGATTCAAGTTTAGTGGCTTACTTGACAATGTTAACAATGATTTACATTATTGGGAAACTATATAGAAAAGTCAAAAAAGTTAAATACAGCTCATTGTTGACTCTAAAAGACTTGATCAGGAGGTATAAATACCTTCTTTTGCTACCAAAAACATCTTGTTTGAAATTTTATCATTTAGGCTTGAGATGCCATCAACATGTTGCTCATGATTAGCCACTGCTGGTAGAAAGACATTAAGGAAATTATTGACATGAATAATAAAGTACAAAAATGTGTAACCGCAGGAGAAGATGTGGAGAAAAAGCACTATATGTTGAATAATACAGCTATTTGTGATCTTCTCACAAGTGCAGATGTGTGTGTGTGTGTGTATCAGTGTCCTTAACAATGTTAACATTGAGGTCTTGTGTCTGGGTCACCGAGCCAGATCAAGAGATAAGCCTTTAACTGGTGGAAGAAATGTCGAGGTAAATGAAATCTGATTGAAGATCAGTTCCCATCAGTAGAAAAATCAAACTTTGTTCACATGTTTTGACCTCTGCCCATCTTCTGGTCGTGAGGACCGCCGAGTTCAGAACATCCAGGAGAATTGTAGCTTATAGTCTATAGAAGTGGGTGGATGGCAGTAAACCAATGAGAATAAAGACATAAAGAAAAAAGGATTCTGTTCCAGGAGCAAGTTGACTAAACATTTGCATTCAGAGTCAAGCGTATCTGAATGTTGCCAAGGATGTCGATGTCCTTGCACTCCTAATCAGCCAAAGTTCAATCCTTTCCTGTCAGAACTGGCCCTCCTCCCACTAATCAGCCCGCATCATGCTATCCTCACTTGCCACCTCCTGGCAGATGGAAATTGAATGTGGCAGTTATATTAGGAGAGGGGGGCACCTTTTAGGGCAAAAAAAGATTGGCAATGATTAGTTCAGTTTAGTTTTGGTTTAGTTCAGCAGCCTTCACTGTCAGCTAGACCCACGGGGGGGATATTAAAATGGATGAGCAGCCTGGCCTGAAGACACCTGATGGCCAAACGTACACAGTATGTTATCACACCAAGTCCTCTCTGCTGCGATTGAAATATACAGAATAGCAGACATGTATTCAGTATATAAATGTAGAAATCGGTGAACTCAACTTTGCAATTTGTAGGTTTTAGGTAACTTTTCTGCATTTGAAACTATTAGTTGAATCTCTTTGAATTCATAGCAATAAATGCACATATGCAATGTGATGCTGCACATAGAAACTTGGCTCTGCCTTGTAAAAACTCCCCAAACTTCCACACCACAAACAAGACAATGTTATTGCACCATTTTTCATCACTGAAGCTCCTACTTAAGTTTCTATTTTTAACTGTTGTTGTGCTGCACATAAAAAGCAGTTGTCCTCTTCTTCACACGAACAAAATGACACTCCAGAGTGTTTAGTGAAAAGCCTCTACTTTGAGAGCCATCGACACACATGCAGGGGTCACTTTAGACTCGCCCGAGCAACTCTGCTGCGGGAGTACCGCCGCAAACATCTTCAGGAGGCAAATGCACAATGAGAGCTCACTTATTTCCCGGCAGGTTGCTTTGAAGTTTCATGTTTTTCTATTGAGGTGATAAAACCTACCTTGTGTCACACAGAGTATAGCTGCATTACCAGATAAAAAGGTTTTGCATGTGCTAACTTCACTTGCTCTCCACAACAATATGAGGCACGTGAAGATAATTAATAGGAGAAAAGCAATGCCTGACTTTTAAGTGCACATATTCAATGGCGACGTCTGAATACATCTTAGTGTACATGCTCGTGGGCCACAGGTGCATGCTGGGGGAGGAAAGTGGTTTCTTTTGTTTAGATGTCTCCTCCCAAGGTGAGCCCCCGGTTGTAGCTGTGAGGAATAAATGTTATCCCATCTGATATTCATGCTGTGTTTTGCTGTCACTCAGAAGAAAAACAAGACAGCATAGTGCTCCTGTTTGAACTTTGCTAAATGTCTTTTTTCCTTTTGTTGTTCTCAACCTTGTGTTGTCTCTTAAAAAAATAACAGAAAAACTCTTTTGCGATTCCCTTTTCACTTTGTCCCTTATGTAACAAAAATGCAACACAAACACATTTTTATCATGCAGCAACACAAATACATGTGTGGTGGGTGTGAGGATAGAATCTGTAAGTATCGTTTTTCTACTCTGCGTGTTCCAACAAATCAGATCTCGCACATTTTCTGGCAATTTCTCCTCCTTCACATCCACACCACTCATTGAAATATATATATATATATATATATATATATATATATATATATATATATATATATATATATATATATATATATATATATATATATAGAGAGAGAGAGAGAGAGAGAGAGAGAGAGAAAGAAAATTCTGTCATTTCCTATATTTATCTCCCTTAAAGACAAAATAAAATGTTTTCACTCACTTATCTGAGCATCTAAACTGCTGTCAGCTTCAACCCACGCACATGAACATGCACATGCCTGCAGGTTCTGACGGGCTGCTTTGAGGAATCCACACATACATACAAACGCAAACAATGCATTATGGTAAGTAATGGTGGTGGAGTCTAACGTATCACATAAGGAAAGTGATGACAGGATGAAATAGAGATTGGATAAGAAACCCCTCTGTAAACTCGGTCTAGCTCCTTCGTCCTCACCCAAAAAATTAAATTCTGGACTCGGCTTTTACAGGAAACTACCTAATTCAATCGATTTTCAGCCACAGGGTTTGAGCACAGAGAACCTTTGTGAGCCTGTGTGTTACTTTTATGCTTGTGTAAACATATTTCATTTAGAGAAGTGCTGAAGCATTTCAGGACAGGTTTTGCTCCTTCAAAGGGTTTCCCTTGTGGTAAGACATCGAGTTTAGCATTGCAGCTCGGTCTGAGAGATTACCGGTCATCAATCGATAGGTTCATTTAGATGATTGTCGCTATGATTCTGTTGAAATGGACAAACTATAAAATGCAAAAAGAACTGTCAGATGTTGCATCTTTAGAGTCTGTTTTAATTAGAGCATGGGCGGGGGGGGGGGGGGGGGGGGGGGGGGGGGGGGTATCTGATGCTGGTGAAAACGCTGGAGCCTTCAGCAGCTAAAAGCCTGATGGCTGGCCGAGGCTAAAGCAGATCTACAAAGAGTGAATCCTGCTTTGCTATTTGTGAGGTGATCAGAGATTTTGCATGAAATTAATACAGACGTTGCTGTATGGCGGCTGATTATGTGATTCATTGCTAAGATGTAAGCCTTTTCAACTTTCTTTGGGAGCACATCACAAACAAAACTATTCCACAAATAAGCTGCCTCACAGTAGGGTGGATCAAGTAGAGTCTTTACGTCTGCAATGTTGCAATGACTTGAATCAACAAATTGTTTTGAAAAGTCGTGCATTTGTTCTTAATGGGGAACATTTGGAATGTGAGCTCCGGGTTGTTCCTGGAGCACTCGCTGCACTGTGGAGCGATGACACTGCAGTAACAGTTTAAAATATTTGTCCCCGAATAACATGAAACCACATCGTCCACACAAACAGATTTTGAGGCCTTCACTAAACTGTAGACACGGGGCAAATGCGCGACGGCAAACTGGAAGCACAAGCTTGTGTGACTATTTGCTTCTCCGTGGCTTTGGGTGTTTGTGTTGTGAGTGTGTGGGTATGAAGCAGGGGATTTGGGGCTGCTTTGACCCATGTGGTACCAGGCGGAATGACTCATCATCTCTATAGTACACAACAGATGGAGCTCAGAGCTATTCAGATTCATATAATACCTTTCCATCCACCCCTTCCTCCCACACTATCCGGTGAAGATATGACTGCTGTTCATCTGCTTCTGACTGATTCAAGTCACTTCCTCTGTTTGGAAAATATACTTTCAATCTCTCCATACATGTTTTATGATTATCACACAGAGAAAGGATGAACCCCCCCCCCCAAACATTGTTAAAAAGAGATTTAAAAAATATATATATTTAAGCATGTACGCTTTAAGTGTTGTTTGTGCTACTATATTCCCAAATTTTAGAGTAAAAGCCTTGACTCCCTGTCTGCCTTGAATCATTTCCATTATACTCACTTTCATCTCATCTCTTTGTGAAATGACGACTCATTAAATCACCATTCATCTTCATGATCAAAGAGCTGTGATTTTAGCCCCTGACAGTATCAGTCTCATTTTAAACAGTGGCTTTCAAACTAAATGCGTGACTTGTCACCTCTCATGGCTCCCAGCCTGAACGCTGGAGTGGAAAAACACCATTTACCCCAATTCCCCTGACTTCAGCACTTATTGCTTCAGCCACTAGATGATGCTAGTGGATTGTTCACACGGCAAACTGGAGAAACGGGAGATGCCAAAGTACAAGCTCCATTGTTCAGCAGACAAAAAGAGGGCAAATCATACCTAACCTTTGAAATGTGCTTGGCCGAGATGAACATTACATGGTTATGGAACGTAATCACGAGCTCCCGCTGATCTGAGAATGTCTGAAATTAAAGCAGGCAGTAGCTGAATAATGGGAAAGCAGTGAGATGGAAAGCTGCATTAAAAAGGGCGAGTTTTGCAGGGATCCCAGCTATTGTATGTAGAGAAGAGAAATGATAAACAGAATTAGAAGCAGCAAAGAGGAAACTGTAAGAGACACAGATAAACAATACAGTGGGTCTGCTGTGTGTCAGTCGGCGTGATACATTCTGAACTCTAAACCTGTGAAATGGAATGCATCCGAGCGCTTAAACAAATCTGTGTGACAGGCAAAGCTTCTCAGATGTGCTGTGCCGGGTTTTTTTTTGTATGTCCATGCACATACAGGCACCATCTCCGGCATCCAGGTGCGTTGTGTACCTGATAACTCAGGGCTGCGGCACAATGCTCCAGCTAAAGCCAATTCTAAATGAAGAGCGCACAACTTTTCCTTCGCGACAGGGTCACGCTGCGATCCAACGTGATTATTACTGTGTCGGAAAACAAAAAGGTGAAGGGAAGGCGATTGTTTGCAAATGTGTTTGCATAACGGGACGTGAGAGGTGTGAGCAGCATGATTTAAGACATTTTTTGCAATTGACAACGTGACAAGTTGAAATGAGGGAGAGGGGTTATGTGAGAGTGTGATGTGGGTGGATGTGCATTATTGTGTGTGTGTGTGTGTGTGTGTGTGTGTGTGTGTGTGTGTGTCTAACAGCACTTGGGCTTCTTTTGCAGATGCATGGCAGCCACATAATCAAGCCCTTAAACATTCCAACCGGCCCTATATGCTATAAAAACACATGCAAACCTCAGAACTTCAGTCCTCGAAGTTATTATCGTGAAGCAATACTATCTGATATGACCAGGCTGTGACAAAAATAACAGCAAGATTTAGAAATTAGACAAATCATCATTAGCCAGGAGGTCTAAGTTTGAGCTATGTGACCACAACGGCTGAACTCTCTCTGAGCAAGACACCAAACTCCTGCTGCTAACTGGCTGACCTGCACCTCAGCCAGAGGGCAAAACACATTTCCTCGTCGTATCAATTTACAAATCGCTAATTTACTGTGGTAACAGCTCATTAACCTGGGATTTATCAGTAACCTCACATTAGGGCTCAGTAATGAGGAAAGAATGAAGCTGAGAAAACAGATTATAGTAATTTGCTTGATCATTTACTGGTAATTACAAATCTGTTTACTGGTGAAGAATGGATGCATTGCATCAAATAGCAGTCATAATATTTCAGCAGTCTTTGCATCTCAACGTGTTTATTATTCCTAAATAATGCATTCAGCATGCACACAGAGCTGATTCTTTAAATGATTTACAGTTAGTGGTGTTAAAATCAACAACGTTTATCAGAGGAGACTAAAACAGACAGTTGTTTCAAAATTCACAGCATTCACCCCCGATCACCGGGCAATAAAAGACTCCCTGTTATCCCACAGAGGGTGTTCTCTATTTTTTTCTTTCATGAGTTGTTTAAAAAGGATGCAGAATAATGTTTCAGGGGCTTTACGTGTGAGTGGTGTCTATTGAAGCGTTGCACTCTATAAGGAGGTGCGGCGTGTTCGCTGCAGGCCAGGTATATGCTGAGTGATCTTCTGAGCTTAGTGCTGTGCCTTCTGATCACGTGGAGCACCGTTCAAAGTGAGGAAAGATTCTGTTTGGCATTTTTTTTCTTTTAAATTTTTCCCCTTGTCCTGTTTGTCAGCTTGGTGCAAACAATATTATGTGATTGAGAGCCTTCCGGTGTCAGAACAGTTTTTGCTCTTGCAACAGGAAGAGACTTGGAATCTCCTCCTGCTGCTGCCTTTATTGTAAGCTGGCATGGCTGCCGTACACGACCGGGGTGGGAACGCTCAAAGAGAGAGAGAAGAGAGAAGATTTATGGGGGGGGGGGGGGGCGGTGGCGGGGCAACAACAGACAATAGACTAGTTAATGCTGTATATACTATTTACCGTTAATACACCGATCCAAACACTTTCCAACTGTTGTTGGATTAAACAAAATTGAGCAGCACTGTCTGGATAGTATTATGACTTTCGGGCAGGTACATATTTTAGCACAGTAGCAACATCAAATACAGAAGTACATGATTTTGACGGTTGAATAAATTATGGAAGACAACAAGCAACAGCAGTGCATCTAATTGATGAGGAATGGGAGTGTGTGTGTGTGTGTGTGTGTGGGTGTGTGTGTGTGTGTGTGTGTGTGTGTGTGTGTGCGTGTGTGTGTGTGTGTGTGTGTGAGGTTTGCCCACTGGGTGTGGTCGGAACTGTTTTGGGGAGGCCTGCAGCGACAGCCCGGGATCCAAGGCCATCGGGCCCCCGCCACCCCGGCGGCCCCCCAGACCTGGGAAGGGCGAGAGTTTGAGACCTCTGACCCCATGAGAAGATGAGCAGTTTGGAGGTCGAAAACACAACAAAGTCACAATCGTCTAAAGTTCAATGTTTTCTTAATTTCCCAGCACATCTGCATCACTACCATCCCCATTTTGCAGGGCTTTCATAGAGAATCCTAGCTGGGGCAAACCTTTCCTCTTCTTGCTCATTCCGCCTGCACACATAACGAGGCATGTAAACACACTGCTCAAGTTATCCACAGCGGCGCTCACCCAGCCTTGATGGACGCTTCATGTAGAAAGTGAAACGTGGCACATGGAGTGCTGTTAGCAGGCGCTGTTTGTCTAAGAGCTGATTAGGGCTGCTGACCACGGCCTGACAAGCCCATTAGTGACATCGCCTTCATAGATGCTGAAGGGCCCCGTAATGTTGTCAGTGTGTTTTCCTACATGTTCTCTGTGCATGTTCATCAGCTTCACTTTCATAACCTCTCGCTCGCCACTCTTTCACACATTAATGTCACAAGGGAATCTTTTCCTGGCATGTGGACCGCCGTGCATGAATCTACTCTTCAGTATTACAGTCCCATGTGTTCTGATTATGCAGGGAAAGTATTCTTTAATTGATTAATCAGGCTTCATCAGGAGCTGAGGCAAATGATAAGGGAGGCTTCAATATTCATCAAATATGCTAATGTAGGTATTTGCTGCCTGTGCAAGCTAAATTTTAAATAAGAACGGATAATTAAGCTGATTAAGATATTTCTTCTGATATTATTATTAGTATTCCAAGCAGCATTGCACTGATGCAATTTTTAAATCTTTTTTGCCAAATGTTCAAGAAACTTGTGAGAGTTTTAAACAGCATATGCTCACTTGAAATTTTGATATGCTATTAATATAAAGTGAGCACGGAATTTTTCAGGGAATGCATGTGCAATGGTTTTCAGAAAAACACATTGAAACATATTGTAATATGACCACCTTTTCCCGTTAAAAGTAATATAACGTGTTACTATTACCAGTAATTAGATTTAAGTTACTTATCCAAGTCACTGTGCATTACGATTGTCCTGCAGGATGAGTTTCTTGTCTGTGAAGCCGCTTTTTTACTGAACAGAACAGATAGAGAATAACTGGGCTGCTCCTCCATTCTTTCTCCTCCAACCAGGCGTGCGCACACGCACGCACGCACGCACGCACGCACGCACACACACAGGAAGTCTCGTCGCGCTTGCACACCTGACTCGCTCCTCTTCTCCACTCTCAGCGAATCACAGGCCACCTTGCACCAGTTCAAGTACCAAAAATAATAGGAACCAACAGTGCGTCATCATTAAGTCATTGCAACAAAAACACAAGTGCAGAGATGTTACACTCTTTTTGTAATTTTCTTTAGTAAAAACATATATTGGCAGGAACACCCAGGTAAGTAACTGTGGCAACACGGTCTGTGAATGCAGCTGTTTGATGGATCTGCCAAAATGGGACAAATGTTATTTCACAGATGAGAACAATTGACAATTTACTAGTTATCCCCCAGAATTAGTGGATATCTAACCTGCATTAGCAATTAATGTCAGTAATATCAAATTCTATGATGCTTGCAATACTTTGTGTTGCCTTTTCGCCTTTACAACAGGGGGAACGATTGAGTGTTTTTCAAAGCAAAATGGAGGATTGAACGGCCAACAATTTGATTGGAAGTCAATCCACTCCATGAACTGAGCCACAGATATCCTAAATAACATTTATTGATGTCTAGCATTAGGAGCAAAAGCACAACACACCTGGCCCCAACCCAAACCTTCCACTGTCTCACAAACCTCAGAAAAAAAAGAAAACAAGTCTTTGATTCTCACCGACCTCCAGGTAAGTTTCAGTTGAAGTTATAAATGTGACTGAATGTGGCGCACAGCCAGTCTCCACCGCACTGTTTCCAACTTGCTCCTTTTTAACCCCCACACACTCATTGTCATGTGAAGTGTATTTTTCATCTTAATCTCTTTTACCACTCTTCAACCACTCCATTTGCTTTTCAGCCTACAGCATTGTGGTTATGTTGAGAAATGTCGAGAACCATGAGCGATTAATACTTTTACCTCCCGCATGCTTCAGCATCAAACATGACACCACTGGCTCTTTTTTGTTGCGGATCTGTGAATTGTTGGAGGATAAGATGTGATTCTGAGCAGTGTGAGCTCTCCTACCACTGAAGAGTAGAGTAATGTAGTGTGGCGAAATGTTTCACGGCTGATGGTGGTCTCACGGCTGTTTCCGTTGCATCTTTATCCGAAATAAACCCAGAGGGGGCCTTAATGAACCCAAGAGGTAGAAGAATAAAAATGAAATAAGGTGTAATGATGGTAAAAAACTGCTAGTGGTTGAGAAATAACATGAAGTAGAGAATAGTAAAGGCCAACTTTGCATGAGAGAAGCAGTGCAGCATGAAACACTGTCACTGGCCACCGGAGAACTCTTCTTTGACTGATGACCTTTTCTGTGCACTCACGTTTATGCGAAGGAAAAATAACTCAAGACTCTCAAACTGTGTTTTAATGTATTTGATAAAAATTCGCATGTACACCCACATGGAGTGACTTTAGATCTCAGCATGGGTTCTCAAATCTATTAGCATTCACTACCAAACAAGAGGAACAGAATGAGATTCATACGGCATGTGCTTGTCGAACATGTTTTTATAAACTTGGATGACAAAGATTTGAGTTTTTTGTTGTTGTTTTTTTCAAGTTATTTTGCCGAACTAAAATTGAGGAAAGGAAGAAAAGGAAGAAAATGAGATGTGTTACTGTTACTAAGTCTGGTTGACTTATTATGGATCATTAATCAAAAAGACAAATATGACACTGGGAAGAGAGAAAATAAATATTCTCCCTCAAATCCAAGCCTGAAATAATGAATGTATAAAATTTCGAACATTGTAAACTCATTTTAACCACTCGTCACGACCACAGGTCATGTCATGAAAATGAATTACATATGAACACGCGTTGCATATAATGTACAGCGTATGTGCATTGAAATACAAATGAATGTAAAGTGTATGAAGATACGTATGGCAATGAGGAAAGAGCTGTTGGGAATAAAAACATTAGTAGATGGAATTAAAGAGAAGAAAACGCATTCCACGACCTTAGTGCTACTTAAAACACTTTAGGATGCAAATAGTCACCATCATTAGGTTTTTTTTTTTTTTTTTAGGTTTAACACATCTGTGCAACAAAAGAAAAAAATATTAATTTAAAGCTCTTCTGAGATAAATTAATGAGCATAATAAGCATTATTCACTGGTTATCTCTAATTAGATGAAAGGTCACTGTTGAGTCGTGTTTGAGGCAGAATATAAATAGAAATATACATATGCAGGTGTTATTACAGCAGTGTACAGCAGTTGATATGAATATTACAGTGTGTGATGGAAGTCTCCTCTTCGATGGCGGCTACGGGATGTATTCAAACATTTTCTCGAGCAAAAATGTTTCCAATGTACTTCATCATGTTTGATAAGAAAATATGTTGAAAGAAAGAAAAAAAAGAAAAGAAAACGCAAGTCATCTGCCATTGGGATGCCAGCTTCAAGCCCTGCTGTCAGCAGGTCTGCATTTCCATTTAAATTACCCCAGGAAGTCTCCAGTCTACCCTTATTAGTACTGTGAGCACTTCCTATCAAACACAACACAAACGTTGCATTCTCAACTTCACACAAGCCCACTGACGAAACACAGCAGAGTTGTTTTTTTTTTTGTCAGAGTCACATATGGCGCCTTTTGCAAGAAGATTTTGTAGAAAGACAGAACAATCAGGAGAAAATACATTCAGACGATTCTCAGAATAATGAAGCAGATCATATATAAAGTGCAGCGTCCCAAAATCCCAACGTTTAAAGACCACATTTACCATAACTTCGTGACATTGGTCATTTAGTACCGATCGCTGAGTTTTACCGAACATTTTTTAAGTTCCCTAAAACTAGAATTTCCAATAAATAAATATAATTTTCAAAATCAAATATAAGTTTGTGTACGAGTATGAATATATGTGTATCAAAGTTTATAACTGAAATGTTATTGTATATTCAGAAGATGACAGGTTTCAAAACAGCTTCAAGGTGACATGCTTTACCTTCAAATTGAAGCTCCACTCTTCAGTACTTTCTGTGTTTGGAAATTACACATATGTACAGAGTGGAAAATGTTACACTTAGATATTCAGTGAATTTCACCTTGTGGAGAAAAAAAAATAAAAACACCATTCCTGTGAAAGTAAACCAGAAGAAGCACCAGTACGAATGCTTAGTCGTGTTTATTTTCCTTCTTTTTTTCCTCCGTACTCGTCTGCTTTTAATGGCAGCGGCAGACAATGTTCACACTGCTTGTTGAGGTTATCTGTCATCCGTAAAAACAGTGAAAGAAACGTCTCATTCACTCATCATAATTCCACGGAAATAATGCCACTGTCAACGGAGGTACTGTTCTTTCTCTCTAAATGACAAAAGGCCTGAGGCATTGTCAATTTATTTATGCTAATGTGTGTTTTTAACAGGCAGATTAGTCTGATGTTGCAGCAGGTGATGCTACTTGCTCGAAAAAAAAAATAAAATAAATACAAAATCTCATTCCCTCACAGCTTGAGAGCTATCATCTTGGAGATGTCCACTCCAGTGCCTGCTCCCAAACATTCCTCTCTGTAAGGCTCTTCGGTTTGTCCTGGAGAGTTTCCACTTGCATGGGACTCACAAACACACCCATACAAAACACTCACAGGAGGAAAAAAATAAATAAATAAAAAAATGCCAATGAAAGGTGAGGACCATAAAGGTCGACTATGCCGTGGGGGATTTCTTTTTTTTCGCAACGATAAAGATCAATTTGACCGTCCGAGACTGTTGGTAATAAGATATAAGATGGTTGTAGGGGGACTTGTCTGCCAAAAATCTATAGCAGAGGCCATCTATTCTACCCTGCCAACTGGGAGCTGTAGTGAAGACTCGACAGCACATGCGCACACACACACACACACACACACACACACACACACACACACACACACACACACACACACACACACACACACACACACACACACACACACACACACACACACACACACACACACACACACACACACACACACACACACACACACACACACACACACACACACACACACACGCACACACGCGCACACACACGCACACACGCGCGCACACTCACGCACACACGCGCACACACACACACACACACCAACGTTGGAATAAAGTTTACACCTGCTTCTGCTTTCTCTGGGATCTGCTTGAGTGGAGCTGTGGGCTGAAAAACATTTATTTTAACCCCCCCCCCACCCATTTTTTTCTTTATTTTTATCGTCTACATATTTATTCTCCCACTGTTACTCTGCTGTGGGTGGCCAGGCAGGTGCATTCAGGGCTTGGCCCTTATCTCACCAAATGAGACTGGCAGCTGGCATTTTCCTTCACACAGAGATTACAGAGGGGTGTGAGGGAGGGAAAGTTTTCTTCGCACTACTTTTATCGCTGACCTTCACGTCAGGGTCTCACACTGCTCCAACAACTAAACTCTCGGCTCATCCAAACAAGTTAAGAGAGGAATTGATAAATGTGAATAAAAGTCAGGGGAAAGACATCTAAAACTTCTGCACCTTGGTGCCATCGTTGGCATCACTTTGTATTATGCAACAACAGAGCCTCTCAAATGAAACAAAGTTTTGGATTTCAAAAGAAAATATTAATCTTATTTGTATTCAAAAATCCAGTGTGACTTGATCTGATAAGTTAGGGCATGTTGCTGCACCAGTGAGGGTTCAGCATAATTGAAGTAAAAGTCACTTGCTTTGTCTTCATTATAAACGTTATCTTATCTGAGCTTCTGTTTGGCTGGAGATACAACGGGTCAGTGGGATTTAACACCTCTTTTAAGCTCTGAAGTTTCAAGGCAAAATCATTTCATTTCAAGTTTTAGCCCTCACATCTGTATGAGTGTGCTTTCTCAAGTTATTTGGATCTCGTTCCACTGATATCTATAATACTTCAGATGATTTACATCTGTCTCAGAGGTATAACTGAGAGATGAGCTGATGAAAGGACAAAACGATGAGAACTCATGAAAAAAAAAAAAAAAAAACTCTTAATAAATGGGACGTTACTCTCAATATAGAGTTGGTACTGATCCATATGGAGCGTTAAACAAAACACAGCTACACAGTCCTCATTGAAATAAACATTAAAGTTGAACATTAAAAGGTCTGAACTACATGTAGATCTTACTTGCGGACAGTTTTGTGTCATCATAAGCTCTCCGATCAAGCAGAAATCTCTTGTAGGATGGGAAGCCATATTTATTTTGCCTAAAAAAAGCAAATCCATGTCTAATATCCATTCATTGATCTTCTATGCCTTATTTATTCAGAGAGGGGTCACAGGGGCAACCGCATATCACAACTGGCTTAAGGCAAAGAGCAAAAGAGGTCACCGCTCGATTACATAGAAGTTAAGATCGGAAAACAAAATAGTGTCTTTGAATTATTTGAAATCACATGCAGGGACCTTTAAGGATCAAAAAGAATGCAGGATCAAATCAATACTTATAATCAATTTATATTTGATTTGGTGGAATTTAAAAAATAAAAAAAAAACATTTACAGATCAAGGAATGAAAATTCTGCAATCTAACATACAGAGACTATTCATATGCGTACAAGTTTAGAGTGACACCACATTTAAAACAACATTTTGCCAGAACTAATAAGTATGTGATTTGACATCGTGGAGAAGTTTTGGAGAGCAAGATGGAAGAAAACATAAAAATGAGTAGAAACATACCATTTCACAAGTTGTACAAGGACTTTTGTTTTTTTTTAATCCTATTAATTTTGCAACTATTACACAAGTGCATATTAGTTGCTGACAGATCGATTTGATTGCATGTTTTGTTCTTTTCTTTCTTCTCTTTTCTTCTAACCCTGTTTTGGACTCAAGTATCTATGAAGGAGCTGGTGATAGCATATTTGTTTGAAAATCTAAAATGTGTTACATTTTCTCTTTTGTAGACTGACCTTTTGTTTGTTTCTTTTTAATTTCATTTGTCTGTTTTTTTTTTTTTCTTCCTGTGTTTCAAATCAGGTAGAACATGCAAAAAAACAAAAAGAAAAAGCCAAAGCCCAGATTCAGATGAGTAAATTCCTACAATCAGTTGTCAGCGCTAACACTGCACTTCCATGCCTTTAATCTGACAAGTTATAATTTGAGTATGATTGGTCTATTTTGCAGTGGAGGTGGCACTGGATGAGTGTGAAAAGACAAAACGGTGATAAAGGTTGAAAGGATTGAATGGTTGAGTGAGTCATCCGCCGGCTTACATGCCGGGAAAAAAACTTGAGTAAACTTCACTGCTGTGAGTGAGCGGAGTGGCTTTTATCTGGGGCGTGTTTCAATCACTTTTCATTACCGAGGCTCAGAAGCAGAGCCTCACTGAAGGCTGTTGACAAGCTATAGGGTTTAACATAAAATCTCTCGCTGTGTAGGCAAAATCAAAGCAACGAGAAAACACGCCTCCCCGGGGGAGCCCACTTCTCCAGCAATTATCCTCCAGGATCTCTTGTCATCTCGCATATTGTACAAATGTAGAACAATGAATCCATTGTCCGTCACTATTAATTTGCTGCAAAGCCAGGGTGAACCGAATCAAATCATTCATATGTTTGTGGTTTTAATGTCGAGTGAAATTTCTAGGTCTTACTGTATACACCGATCTTGCATATGACGGGGTTTCAGTTTGTACGGTTCTCGCTTGTGCGGTGATGTTTATGTGAAACAAGTCTCGTCGAACTTTCCTCGCTCGTCATCAAAATGACTTTCAACTTGTCCAGCCCCTCCAGCCTGTGAATCAATAAGAAGACGGTGGTGGTCAAGAATGCGATTGTGCTCGGAAAAGCAGTTGATCACGGTTTTCCGCAGAGTTTTAACTGTTAATTTACCGACACATTACAATTAGAACAGCGTGATTTCTCCGCCCCTCGGGTTGAAAAGACTTATGAAGTGTGACGTTAAACAGATGTTGCAGTTTGATAGTGAATTGCTTTTGTGAGACTTTAAGAGAAGTGTGTGAAGCTTTTGTGGAACATCAATATGTCTTTGTTGTGAGACTGTCACCCAAATATATAAATAAATAGATTAAAAGAATGGCAGTCATCTAAACTTGAATGAAAAAAGTTACCTGTGTAAATTTGAGAAAAGAGTTAATAATGCAACACCAAAAACTAAATTCTAGTAATTGGCTGGAAGCAAATGTACTCGAAATGATTAGTAAAAAGGATTCAGCAGCAAATCCATAAATCTCTGTCCTTTGTAATATTACATCTTGCATATTGCCATGGAGGCTGTTTATGAAACAAATCCACTTCATTTGCTGTTCATTTGGAAGACGTCTGAAGGAGAAAGTGGACGATTAAACCGGCATCAAAAGTGTTTTGTCATTTGTTTCCCCCAAAACATTGGAAGCATTACAAAAAAAGAAAAACTGTGAAATTGGTGCAGCAAGGTATGTCATTTAAACATTTTCTTTATATATAATTTGAGACTAATTGATTTTGAATGTCTATATTTGGACATCTCGGATGTGATTGGAAGCCAAAGACAAGCAGTAAAGCAATATCAATATTGAGCCGATGTATGAAGATCAAAACTTCAACAACCTCGGGGCTACGGATCGCGGTCTGACTGAACTCCATATATTAACCATCCAAACTCAGAGAGACAGACGGAGGCTAGAAGTGTTTTAAAAAAATTATCGGGGATTTTTTGACGCACTTGAAAGGACGACAATGTCCTTCATTAACCAACATGTCTAAACAGCCTGTGTGTTAAAATACAAATATCAATTCTACAAATGGGCGAGTTTAATAACTTTGTATGCTTGATGCCAAATATCATACAAGAGAAATAAAACAAAGACGAATCAAGTAACAGTTGGTTTTTCTTGGGACAAGAAGCTTTGTCATAATTATGATTTATTAGCTAGTGAATCTGTAAAAATAAATACAATTTATGATTCTGAGAATAAGACAATAACATTTTTAAGATAGAAATGGTTTCTGGAGTAAAGCAGGAATCAAGGCAGGATAGTGATGGAATAATGGGGAAATAAAGTAGGTAGATAAAGAAGTCCAACTGGTTGCCTGGCTATCTCTTTTTTTTTCTTCTTTCCCCCAGTTAAAAAAAAAAAAAAAGTTTGGCATTATGTCCACCCATGCTTCTTAAATTGGTTGGAAATTGTAGGGAAGATTGAGGATAGCATGCCACAGATAAAACCTCATTTTCCACAGTGACTGAAAATGATGTCAGTGGGGCAAAAATGTCCTTCAGGATAAAATCCCTCTATAAATGAATACATAGCTGGGACACACTATTAGGACAGAGATCGCGATTGCTTATGGGTCAGATAGTGGGAGGGGAAAAAACAACAACAAATGAACAGAAATATACGTTAAACAGGGATTGATCGGGACAACCAGTTCTCTTTCAATCACATCATGAGCCCCGACCTCTCCTCTGACACCGTGTTGTACAGTCATTCTCTTCTCTCTGCTTCTTTTTCTGGCTCCGCTTTCAACTAATTCCCTTTCTCTTCCACTACCTGAAAGTCTCCCAACCGCTTCCTTGTGATTATAAATAACCTGCGGAAGACATTTCACAGTGTGCTGCAAGGAGCTGTCCCAGCAAATGGAATATAATAACCCACCTCCCCTTCCCTGCCTCTCCACCTTCCCGGTGTGCTGCAGGTCCAATCGGTGCAGCAGGAAATATCAGTAATTAGACAGAGCGCACCGTCTCCCTGCAATTACTGCCTGGTATCTGCGACATTCGTTAAGCTTGTTAGCGGGGACTGGTAGCTTCATTAGCGGAGGAGCGAGTGGTAGCAGCAGCAATAAACTTGATTTATATCCATATTGCTGGTGACCTTTGTCGCACATCATTCCCCCTCCTCTTGTTCTCTTTACTTGCAGTTTTCACTCATCAAAATGGAATTACAATACAGTTTACTCCAATAAAAACAGTCTCTCGAGATAATGGATCCATTTTTAGTGATGAATGATGGAAAATATCAACCTGTGGATTGTGGCCATTGTGCAGCCTGTTTTATCCGTGTGCTTCAAATGACTCAATTTTAATTGATTTAAAGGGCGAGTTTTGCTTTTGTGGGAAATATTTGATGTCGACCATTCACCAGTGGGTGCCAGATATTACACCTGAAAGAGTTTACGGCAAAGTAAGCACGGCAAGAGCTTACTTTAGAAACTTTGATACAATTCTGGAAAATAAACTAATCTTTGTTCAAATTGACAGTGTTTGAGATGTAATTAATTGTTTTGGGGTTACTTTTTTTACTTCATGGACAAGTGGTTTTTTTTCCAAAGATGATCAAGAAGTTTGCACAGATCAGATACAAAAGGAAGGCAATGAATCAGTATATTAGTCACCATTACTTATCGCTTCATACAGTGACTTAATTTGTGAGACTGTCACACATTCCATGTGCTAAATGTAAAACAAGGCAGTTTAAAAGTAAAAATAAAAAGAGTAAAATGATTCAAACTACAAGGTGGCAACCAGCTGCCTCTAATGTGGTTTAAGACTTACTATATTAAAACATGGTTATTGTGATAAAATGTTCCAATTATTTACACAGAAAAAATGCTACTTTATCTGACAAACTATTGTTACATTTGAGTAAAAAAGGACTAACAAAGCGCAAATGAACAAACTAAGGCATCCTCAAATGACTTTCTTACTCTTTCTAAATGAACAGTGGCAGATTGCTGCAGTGACAGTGATGAAGAACCAGACTGAGGCCATTGTGGACAGGATTTTTATGTCTCTACAATGAGTTGTCAAAGGTGGGCCACCACTTCCTGAGGTTTTGCCATCACAAAAATTGGGACTTTAACCTTTTGCCATCCTTGAGTTTATATTATGCTGGACAGGCTCCATGACAGCGAGCTCAAGCTATGGAGGGGTTGTAACTATTTTGATGTACGTTCCGGAAGGACGCCGATAAAATTTTTTTTATTTGGTTTGGATTGAGCTGTGGGATGTTTTCATAGCTGGTTGTTCCTGCTGGGTGGACAGACTATCCACCCTTACAGCCCAAGTGGGCTGATAGGCACTTTTGACCTTTACATCCGAGTGGTCACGACACGCAGCGGACCCCAAATACGACAGTCATCAGATGGTTTCTAGTTATCCACTTAAAAGATTATTTATTTGCCATAATGTGGATGAAAATAATGAAAAGCACTTTCGTTAGAATTATGGATACTGAGCCAAATAATAAACCTGTCATATGTTGGGGGGGAAAAAAGCACAGAATTTCAGGGTGTCTGCAAAAGTTCTTGAGAAGTTGTGGTTGGAGGAAATGTGCCTTTGTTACAAACTTTCTGCAGCCATCAAACTCCAAACTATTTTTACTCCAGTGTTGACAAAACCATATGAGTGCCTTCTAATGGGCTGGGAAACTTAACTGTGGCTGGCATGTAATGACAACTACAGTCAATTCTACTGCGCAGTTCAGAAAATCAATTCGTGAGGGGAGGACAATATGCATTCCAGGAAAGGAATGTCATTATTAAGACCGAGTTGACAGTAAATGTTCAAAATAAAAAGCTTTTTTCAGGGCCCACTATTTTGAGGCACTGGATACATCTTTTAAAGCTGTTCAAAACAAGTACAAATGTAAATCCAGGTTACATGAGTGATAAGTAGTTAAAGGGATGTTGAAAAGAAAATCCGGCAATAGTTTTCAGAAGTTGAGTTGCTAACATTTTTTTGTTTGGAGAGGTTTTTTTTTTTTTTTAACAGGCAAACCTTCAATATATGCACGGCTTTGATTTTGCTCCTTTGGTTTATTAAAGGTTTTATTTGTTCTAAAAACAGTCCCTGTGTAAAGAAAAATAACCCTATTGGATCAAAGACAGCTCGCAAATCAATACAGAAAAAAAAAACAAGAAACTGCAATTACTTTCCTTCTACTGAGCTAATTATCTGCACACAAAGCTTACAGTGGCTATGACATGGACATTTTCCAGTCAGAAAACCTTCAAAACCTAAAGAAAAATGAATAAATAAAGCTTGCATGACCACTGCATGCAGCAGAAGGAAATGTTTTTAATTCTTCACTGACACAGCTTCAGGTTCATTTGGTTTGAAATAAATCAAATGAACAGCAAATTAATCTCAGGGCCACATCCACATCAGCCATAATGATCTTTTTTCTCCCCGGCGTTCTCGAAAATAATTCCGTCCACATGTCACTATGAACAACACGCTCAACACGAGGCTTAAGGGCATGTAGTACATATATGCCAGGCCTTGAGAGGGGAAACTAAATAAGTTGAACATTGTTATGTTCATGTTCGTATGCAGCTCGTATTTTTGTCCAATCCTGTTGACTTCCTGTTTAGATGTAGCTGGTGTCTTTGAGTGAGAATTCGAACAGATCCATCTATTTCTAATTTGGGATTGCAGAAAGAGACGTGAATTCATGATATTTGCCTCGTGGGAAGCAGCCCTCGCAGGGGTTTTTTAACTCTTGGTCACCATGAACAGTCTGCTGGTTTCTCTGTGTTCCTTCATTTTGTCAAACAGTATGCACAGTGTTTGCAACAAGAAGCAAACACGGTTTCCAAACTTCGGATGACAGCTCTCAAATATTTTGCAAGTCAACATCACCGCGGTGCTCCGCATATCAATGTGCAAACAGAATACATGCATGCATACCTGCACACATTTTCACGCTGGGTCTGACTTTCTGCTCATTCAATGTTCATTCAGTTGTGATAATGTACAGAAAAAAAAAAGAAGATGCATGGGGCGTCGACCGAGCACCCAGGTACCAGCAGCCAGAGAAAGTTATTTGCAAACACAAGTACATCGGCCCGGAATAAGATCCGTGTCACTCTCGCTCTCAGTGGAAATCTGGATGTATAGTTGCAGTATAAGTGTCTGAGACAGTGAGTGGAGTACCTAAAGATATTTTTGAAATGCACAATAAGAAAATCTCATGTCTTCCTGGCTTCATAACTTATTTGTGTTATTCGGTATCTGTGCCCGGTGAACCCGACTTTCACCTTGAGTTGGCTGTGATCAGCTTTTCTTTTCAACAGCCTCGCTCGAGTAATTTGGATCCTTCCTCGGTATTACTGTTAAATTATGCTTGTTTTACTGGTTGTCAACTGTTCCTGCAATATGCTGGAGATGATGAAATCTTGATTTGCCATTGACTGGATTTTTTTAAGGAGGTTATGGGAACAATAATGGACATTATGTTCACAGCATTTTTCACACATTTTTGCTGATATTGTGAGCTGATGAAGCAAACAGGACTGAGCAGTGACATAGCAAAAAGGATTTGAAGACAATGTTTTATTATTTTCTCAAAATATTTGAAATATATATTAATATTAATAGTAAAATAATTTGCAGTGGTTGAGTGGTTAGAAATTCTCAAAGCAGAAAGGTTAATTTACCTGCTCGTCTATTGGACCTTCATGTGTGGAGTTTGCATGTTCTCTTCCTCCCAAAATCAAAAGAGATTCTCATAAGGTTAAGTAATAACTCTAAATTGGTCAAAGGTGTGTGTGTGTGTGTGTGTGTGTGTGTGTGTGTGTGTGTGTGTGTGTGTGTGTGTGTGTGTGTGTGTGTGTGTGTGTGTGTGTGTCTATCTTTAGGAATGTTTCTGCTTGGAAAGTAAAAGTTGGAAGGCTGTGATGTGAATATCTACTTTATTTGACAAGACTTCTCGCAGAAGAAATAGATATTTCAGTGGATAAGATTTAACAGCTGAATTTTCCCATTGAATCAACTATACATCACAATTTATCATTACACAAAATGTATTTGTTCCTACTCAAAATAAGGAGATTCATTTGATTTGGGGGAATAAAATTGTGTCCTAAAACATTACAGATTAAATTTAATGCGTAACAATTCACACATTTAATAGTGCTTTATTTTCACACTCCAGACTGTTTCTTAGTTCAGCTGAGACACATTTCATCACTGGCCACCATTTGATATTTTATAAAACTTGCTTGTATTCTAATATAAAACGAGATCAGGGGGTTCTTCTGCTTTAACAGTTGCAAATCAAAGCATTCTCCGATGAAAAGACAGCTGGAGGGTGTCAAAAGAGACCAGAACTAAGCAAATACATCCTGGCCTTGACACACAGTTGTTGTGGAATATGTAATCGGCCTACAGTGAGAAAAGCCCCAATTGTAGTGAGACTGCAAGTTTCCATGTTTTCTCTGTGCCTCTCTGGCTTTTCTCAGGGTGCTCTGGTCAACTTCCAAAATTTTACAAACATGCTTTTGAGGTTAATTGTTGACTCTAAAACGCTTAATAATTCGTAATGGAAGTTGGTGTGACTCTATATTTCTGTGGTGGATCTGCAGCCTGTCCCGGGATCAGCTCCACTGCCCTGGCACCATGACATGGCTAATAGTCCAGCAGATGGGTGACTGGACCCTGGTCTCCATAGCATCTTAACACAGTTATATGATTGTGCTGCAGTTCATTCATGTAAAGAGCCAGAACTGAGTCATAATATCCGCAACATTTCTTTTCTAAATTCCATGTTAAGCTCTTACTTCAATCCTATTACATGCTCTGTTTGACATGCTTAATGATATTTCACTGAGAGCAGAGGACTGGGCATTAATAAGCCTGAATCTGGTCAACGACTTTCTTCCAGTGCTTCTTACATTACCAGTACACTGCTCCAGTGTGTGTAATGCCAGCGACACACTGTGCAATTTTAGCAATCTTATAAGATCACAGCGAGCCACGCTGCACGACATCAGTCTAACAACGTTTGGGCCCGACATGACGTTTGAGCCAACATTCAAGAAAAAGGAAGTAGCAAACATGAAGTGTGGCCTGGCCCTGGTGGCATTTATGTGTTTGGAGAGAAATCCCCAAAATGTTTTTACATCCCACATATGTTGCTTATGTCCCACATATTTTGCCACGTTTTGCCAATCGTAGCCACAAAGCATCTACTCGGGTGTAGCGCCAGTGTCGTGCTGATCATACTGCATTTCTATTGGTTAGTCGGTTGATATAGGTCCCAGCAGAAGTCACAATCATCCCAAACGTATGTCAGAATTTCATTGCAGGTTGTCTGCGGTTGCAAGACCATGGCAACAGCTGTCCTTCAACCTGTCTGACAGTCCAATGTAGGACCACCGATTTGAGGCCAAGACCAAAGATATTGTCACAATTCTCTTACGATTGTTCTCTATCATCTGGGACGGCCGGAAATCGCAGTGTGTCGCAGGTATAACTGGCAGCGCTCAGCTCAGTGACCCAGTTATCATTCCTCAATCTTTAGCTTCAAGCAACATAACTTACTCAACACAGTCAAATAATCCCAATTATGCATTGCGCAATGTTCAGCGGCTGTTTTTCAGTTTGTGTTTTCCAAAGTAATTTTGCAACCTTCCTATGAGTTAGACACAAGCAGCAACAGAGGCAGAGAGTCTGATCGAGTAAAAAAAAGCAATTGGACAGCTCAGTCATAGTCTTAAAAACACATCCACGTACGTGACGCAAACAGAAGCAGAAAGAAAATGAATGATGAATATAAGAAGGCCACACAATACACTGAATATATTTTGGTTAAAAGACAGACACACTGAAGGTAAAGGTGGCCACTGATAACAGCAAAGTGCTTGCACTTATAGACATTACCAGCAAATTATCATTTAAATCCCTTGTGAATCACTCTTATGTAACATCAATTGAAATGGCTTTCACTGAATCATATTGGTTGTCACCTGAATTGAAACAAGAAAGACGACCTCGTCTGTGTGAGATAATTAGGAGGGAAGTGTGATGGCGTATGAGTCCGCGCATAACTCAAATATAAATTGTACACACGGGAAATGACAGGCCTTTGTGGGTCTCTTCTGGCCCAATGAAAGATTTTCAAATGAATAAAATATATTACATGGATATTATGCCAAGCAGAGTGGGCACAGTTGTTCTCAGCTGTTCAAGATCATAGAAGAAAATCAATGAAGGTCATAAACCTTTTTTTTAAGAAAAGCTCCTCCTGTTCCCATGTATCAGTGGCAATACAGATAACAGGCTCAGTTAACAGGATGAGTTCCTTTTTATTTTGGAAAGAAAAGTCGAGGACAGTTCTTTATATCTTGGACCTCTTCCAGTTTTAGTTAAGATTTCCATTGAGCTGGCACAAACAAAAAAACCCTGCTTACATCAAATAGGTGAGCCTTCAGCTTTTGACTTCTGAATTATTTTCTTTATTTTGATTCAATTGATACAATTTGAAAATGTATTTCTACCTTAAAATGACTTTTTTTCATCATACCATGACAGACAGGGTATGAAATAGAAGACCAGAACTACATTATAACCTGATGACACCCTTGACTGTATCCTTCAGTGTTTCCACCTCTCCATCCATCAGATCTTTTTTTCTGTGTTTTATGTTTCAACATTTTGTGCACTATCATGTTTCAGGAACCAAGTCCATAAAAACCATTTGAAACTAAAGCAATAGCCAGGTTAACATATTCAGAACAAGGCTGACGTGCAGCTCTTTAATCAACACTTTTGATATCAGTCAGAAGCCACAGCAGCAGCACCAGCAGCAGCAGCAGCAGCAGCAGCAACGGTGACGACCACAGGAAGTACAGCAACAAACAATGATGTGCACAATAATTCTGTCAATGAAAACTCACTAATCAATCTGAGGAAAACAGGCTCTTTGGATTAAAAACAACTCAATAGTTTCAAGTCAGCCAACCGCTATACCATGATAGTAATCCAGCTCAGAGCCCAGGAGAAAACCTGTGGGAAAGACTAATACTGCAGAGAACAAACTTTATGTCAATACCGAGAAGGTATGCCAGCCTTTGTTCTTATAAAATGCTTGCTGGGAATATTTTGGTGGGAATAAACCAAAAATGCCTTCTCTGCCCTTCACCGTAGTCGTGAGCTATCAAAATCAGCGGGTAGATCAGCTCGGAGGCCATCTGTGGAATAGCAGGGTTGTAATTTGCAGCTGCGGAGCGTGGATTTGATGAGTGCGCCTTGGGATCTGGCAGAGGTTTACTGAGCATGCATGCTTTGCAACGCCTGATTTGATAATCACCCGTGTACTCCAGAAGTACCTGCATCCATCAAGCCACTTGTAAACACAGCTGGACAGTGGTAGGGCGTGCTGGGTATTCATGGCACAAATCAGAGCCTCCTGAGAAAATCAGAGGAAGCATCAGTTCAGTTGGCTCCCGAAACTTGTTTAGATCACTTTCCATATGACTGGAGTTGCCCATGACTGGTTTCATGATCAATTCAGTCAAAGTAGCTTTTAATCTGTGGGGTCTTCACTTGCATGATGCAAATCCAACTGAGCATCAGTGAGATGGGTTGGGAAAGAAGGCCACTGGAAAAAACAAAACAAAACAAAAACACTAACTGTCAAAAACATGCTTGTTCCAAAAGATTAGATAGAACCTTAATAGACATTCCAAAGGAAAGTCCATATTCTAACTCACTCAGCTGCTCTGCCGGCAAAGATTGGGAAACCTCGTATTGGGCAGTTGGTCTGGAGAATAATACATACCATCATATTTCATCACATACTGTAATCTGTATTTATTTTTGACTGTGCCTTTTGCTCGATGTCAAACTTTTATCAAATTCCATATGTTTTCCTCTCTGCAGTGTATCTATTTTTCAAGGTGTCCACTTTTGTGATGCGTGAAATTTCCTAGCTGTCACTATCAGCTGCAAACCACTGTTGGTTGGGACAGGAGCAAGAGCCTCTGGGGTTATCTTGAGCACACACGCACATTTACACACACATGGTTGGCAGCCAAACCAGGAGTGAGTGACTATAGCTGTTATCTCAGACATATCTCCAGACAGCGGTTATCCAAATCTGTGCACTCGGCTTGGCACAGCACACCACCGCAAGCCTTTTAGACACACTAGTCTGGACAGATGGATAGTGGAGAGGGAGGCCGAGAGAGGGAGAGGGGGAGGCAGAGTCAGTTTCGATGCATTACCAAAGAGAGATGGATGGAAAGAAGGCGGAGGGCGAGAAATTGTAAAGGAGAGGGGGTGAGAGGGAGCGTGAGAGTGAGACTCAAACCATTTAGATGTGGCATGATGGAGAGAAAGAGAGAGCCAGGGCAAATGAAAGGAAATAGACTGATGTGGGTGATGGAGGAGCAGATAGAGAGCATGAGGAGAGGACCAGAGAGATGATGACCTGTCTGTATTAAGCTGCTCTATGACAGGAAATTGGCCACTGACCTGATGCTCGCTGACAAGCCATGAAACTGCCTGTCACAACAACCACCTAACAAGTCATTTAGTCTCCTGCCAAGTCTTCAACTACACATTTAAGTAACAAAAGCAAAAGAGCCTTAATTTGTTCGTGTAAGTACTGTAGGTACAGCAGATTTGTCCTTTCAAACACCAAATTTCACATTCTGATAGAAAGCACAGGTTAAATCAACTTATGGGTTGATTGTAACACATCTTATTTTACCACAAAACTAAATTGTGTTCTTAATCATACAGAATAGTTTTGGTTCCTAAACTGTGTTGTAATGTGAGAAATATTCTGTACGGGTCAAAGCTCAACTGAAACATATTTTTGGGTCACAAACGTATGTAAAAAGTCTGTGTAGATGCTTATTTTAAAACACAACTTTTTACAACAGCATCTACTAATTGCCTGTCATTCTAACCACATTGTTTCTGCCATTTCTGTGTAAACGGACATCATTTTCAAAATGTTGTAGTGTAAATGCGAAACTTTTCCCAAACGAAAATGCAAAAACAATTTATTTTTCACTTGAAACATTGTCATGTAAACAGGGACTTCTTTTTTTCTTATTTTTCCAATAGATAACATCTCAAACTGTGTAAAAACTAAGAAAACTAGAATCAAGGAAACTGACACTTGATGTAAGAATGTTATTAAAAGCAATTACTGGTTTAAACATGTTTTACTATGCTGCTATCCAGTGTCACATTTAACATTAAACGCAATTGTAAAATCAATAACCGTGAAATGTTATTTACCAGTAAAATGCAGCCTTTCACTGATGCTAAGCAAATATTTGTTGCTTCAAAGCAACAAAGATAACACCAAAAATGTTTTAAATGAAAATGACAGGAAGGCTTATAGGAACTATGACAGATGGCGGTGTATGATGAATGTAAAAAAAAAACCAAACGTGTGTGGCAGCCGTGAAATGTCAGAGCAGTGAAATGGCTTTCCACTTTGCAAACAGCTGTCAAACTTAGCATGCGACATGACACTTAAAAGCTGATAGTTCACTATGAAGTTAGCAGAGACAATACATCTAAAAGCTTACACAAATATGATGCGCAATGCCACGCGAAGACACATCTCCAGAGGTGTACGCACTGGAATGTGCTTAACGGTGTGTGCAAACGCAGAATTCATGTTAATTGTTATGAATCAATTATCTTCCAGCTTCAGCTCAAGAAAACATCTGCTGTGGGGAAAAGAGAGGGCGGAGGAGCTATGATGTGATTCTTTGGCGTGTCTTCCTGTGTTATGACTCTGTACTGCATTTTGGTGGGATGAGTCAGTTGTTGAAGGTACTCCTGCTGCTGACCAGGACAAACATTGCTGTGGACTTTAAAGATGATCAGAAACACCCTGAGTACTTATTCCATGCACGTGTTAACGTCTGATCATTAAGTCAAAGAAGAAGAAAAAAAAAAGGAATTTGGTGGTAGTGTGATATTAATTTGCATATCCAAAGAGTGTGGACATTTTATAATCAGCTGGAAACTACTTCCCAAAGCAACTATTATTTAGGATGACAAACATGCACACTCTTTGAACTATTAATTACATATGGTTCCAGTTACTACTTCTAATTCACTTCCAGATTTGAGGCTGTGAGACTATCAAGCACCATCACTTGTTCATATCAGATTAGCTTTGTGAGAAATGTGTCCCCTTTTCTTTAGATAAGTAGAATTAATTTCATTTCTTGCCAATAAGCTGAAGAAAACCTAATAAATTATGCAACGCAACTGCTCAGCAGTGCTCAGACTAAATGTCATCATCCCTGCTGCGAGTTGGAAGTGAAGATGCTCATCTGGTAACAGTGAATCCCATGATTCCTGTACAAAGCAAGTGGTCTGATGTGTCAGGTGCGGATGGAGCCATCTGACCATTTCTGCCATTTTCCAAGAAGCCAAAAGCCCATACAGTCCTTTCAAAAGTCTGTCAAGTGAGGTATCAGTCCGGCCTCTCAGAAATACTGTTCTTTTTGTCTGAAAGCTTTCCACCCATTCACTGTATTGCAGTCACCCTGCTCTTTTTCCTCACATTTTGCCAAACTCCAGTCTCTTTGGTGCTGTCTCTATCATTTGACTTTCATTCCAATTTCTTCTTCACTTTACTTCTTTGTATCCATTGTTCCTGCTGCTTTATAATCTTTTCCATCTCACCATCATTGCATGGCCTTACTGTCCTCTTTCTCTCACACTTATTTTCCTCCATAATCAACAAGCAATTGTCTCTCTCTTGCACCCTCCCGCACACCTATGCAATCGTGGCAGCCTTGAAGACGGAGATCTATGAAACCTGAAGAAGTTGTCATGGTGAAATAGATGGACATTGTCTGTCATAATAATGGCTATACACATGTGCACAACTGGCCACATGTATTCACATGTGAGTAAAAGCTGTGCACACACATACATGTACATGCACAGGCACAGGCACAGGCACACACACCCCTTCACCCCTTCCATAGTGGTAATGTTGCAGCTGTCATTGTGGTTCAGTACAGAAAACGACAAGCTACGCTTGACAGACAATCTTCAGAGCCCTGCTGGAGATGGCTGGACTCTTTGGCATCTGCAGCAATGGGGTGTGTGTGTGTGTGTGTGTGTGTGTGTGTGTGTGTGTGTAAGTAAACTTTTTAAAATGGTGCAAGGAACAACAACAGGGAAAATGTGTGGAGGAAAACATCTATGTTTCAGTGCAAACTGTATGCACCACTGTATGTGTGTAATGCATTACGCACACACACACACACACACACACACACACACACACACACACACACACACACACACACAACACGGTATATGCATGTGCTCAAGCTGACTGACACGTTATACAATGCTTGTGTCTTAACTTACTCGCAGTTCTGCTGCAATTGTCAAAGTATTCAGACAGAAGAGATCTGATCTGCATGACCATATGCGCGCACACGCACACACACACACACACACACACACACACACACACACACACACACACACACACACACACACACACACACACACACACACACACACACACACACACACACACACACACACACACACACACACACACACACACACACACACACACACACACACACACACACACACACACACACACACACACACACACACACACACACACACACACACACACGCGGTAGTGTACATTCCTGGACTCTTGAAATCCATTTTCAATTCTCATCCTCTTCTCCTTCCCATCATCTATCTATCCTGTCAATCCTGTCACCATCATTCACTGAAAATCCACTCACTGATTTACTCCACAGGCCCAGGGGAGCTGAGCATATGTGTGTGCTTACGTGTATATCTGAAGATGAGAAATGAATTTCTGTGTATGTGTGGAGGTCAATGTGTATGAGAAAAACAACAACAAAAGTTTTGTTTTTTTCTTTTTTTCTCCCCCCACGCGAATATGTTTGCATGGTGCTACAATGCATGTTTCCATTGACTGATGATTAATAGGATTACATTTCTTTGCATCAGTATGCGTTTGTCTTTTCAGGATGTCAGATGAAAGGTGGATATCAGCATCGAGAGCTGCATGTGACAAGCTGCAGACACGCCGTGATTTCTCTTGCTGTCAGACACATTGGGTGTGGAGTGATGAAATTAATTTTGGGCTGTTTAACGGATGCGCTCTTCCTTTTCACACAGCCAAGTAAGAGACGACTCGCATGGAGCCAAGCAAACACACATGCACAGAAAACGGAATTCATAGAGGAACTTTCAAACGGATTTAAAAACCTGTACAAACCTGGTTGTATACTTATGGATAACCAAATGGGTACTTGTGACTTCTTACCCCAAATCCTAACTTAAAGAGCCTCATAAGGAAAGGAAATGAAATTCCTTCTTTTCTTTTTGTTGTTTTGTTTAGAAAATTGCCTTGCTTTAAGCTACATAGAAGGTTATGTGCATTTCCTAAAGGCAAAAACAGCATGCAATCATAGATGCATGTACAAACAGTAGCTCTTTATGCTTTTATATAAATCAGTCACCCATAAATCCCAAGCTGATATAAAACTCAAAGTACTGCGAGTTCCATTTGTTGCTCTCTCTGCATCCTGCGTAGTTTGTTTCCTCCTGCAATGTGTGCTCAGGTAAATTAAAGACAATCCTGGGAATGTTCTTACCAACAAACAATCATTATGTTTACAGTTGTTTCTTCAAAATGCATTAACCTCGAGACGCGTGGAGAACACTTCCCGTCCCTTCAAACATCTGCAAAGATATTTGCAGCTTTGTAAGTCAAGCAATTCATTTTGCTTTGCACTTTTTTCAAAAAGGTCAATGAACAATGAAAACCATTAGAAACACTTGAAAACAATGGTGACAGCTGTTTATCTTTAAAAAAACAGGCAAACATCTCAGTTTTTTTCTTTCTCTGATGTGAAATCTGTAAGCATATTAAAATAGGAGGATCTCAATTTGAGCTATTTTCAGTTAATCCGCCGACTGTTGTTCTGCTTGCTTGAGACGCCCGCTGCTTTTTAAATCGACTTGGGACAGTAACCCACATTTTGACCAGCTTTGGCTCGCTCACAGATTTCACTTTGGTTCCTGTGCCACAGTTGCTGCCCACAAAAAGTGTCTGCCTCCAAAACATTTCACTCAGCTCAGCCAAATCGGGGTCAAGTATGCAGAAGAGAGAAACACAAGCGCCATGACAGCCACCAAGCTAAACTGGCGCTTGTGTGTGGGGAATTAGTTTAATTTGTCAAAGCTTATAGCCAAATAGCTGCCTGACGTCGCATTGTTGAGGTTTTTGGAGGAAAAAAATAAATAAAAGGTCTCTATAAGCAAAATCATGGATCAGCTGTGATATTACTGAGATGTAGTCTCCTTGTTTAAACCGAGTAAAATGTGAAATAAGCAAAAAACTTCACCAAGAGGAAATAGACAGCATCTGCACTGATTGGACGTGTGCTGAACTATCATATTTCAAAATGAGGATGGTAATAAATAAACCTGCGGCAAGGTGTCGATTCATGTCTACTTCAAACTTGAGCCTTTGTGTGATTAGGCTATGTATATGTGGTATCGTCTGCGCCCACAGTAACGGCATCTCAGTGGCAGTCAGCAAAGACGGTACCTCTGGGACTTAGAGATAAGCTCCGGGTGTATGAGAGATCATCAGCCTCAAAGGTTAACCAGGGGGGCGGTAAAAGCTTTGTTATTTGGGTCATGCGGAGAGGATACCGAGCGCCGAAGTGCACTCAGCCAGAGAGCTGCAGCAGGTTCGATGGTGACAACGATGGGAGGATAACCGTTTTCAAAACCATGAACATCAGGAGTGGATTTTATTGCTTGTAAAGTCTTCAGAATTAGTCTCTGTACAGTAGTCTAGATGCATATTTCAAAGAAACGGGACTTGATAGGGATTCTGTTATAAAGGGAAAAAAAGATGCGTCATATCATGTTGAAATTGGATATGCAATGTAGATTCTGGGGTTGCACAAATTTCAACAAGAATAATCTGCTCATGTTTTCTTGTGAGGTTGATCACAAGTTAAATGCGAAAATAATTAGTTGTCATTGTAAGTGCCAGCCTGGGACTTTGAGTAATTTGACACACCCTGTTTATTGGTTATAATTAGGTTTGATTAACAAAGTGATTAAACTGTTATTGCAGTGGAAAACTAAAAAAGGAACACAACGCACAAACAAACATATCCAAACAAAACCGACGCTATGGTTAGATTGCCCATTTAGAAGTGTATAACTGCAGTTATTATGATGGAAAGACTTTTAATAAATGACCAGTTTCTTTTGTCCAATATATTTGATCCTTTTCTGTATAATCCAATCCTGTGTGATTCATAAAGTACTTTAAAGACAGTATAAGACAAATACAGAGGGCCTAAGCACTGTCAACCAATAAGTAAATACATAAATTGAAATATGAAATGAAAGAACAAAATCAAGCACATATAATAAAATTAAAACACACAGTTCAAACATAAAAGCAGAATAACCCAGGGTGTTAAAAGGCAAGAAGAAAAGGTGGGTTTATTGACTTCATTTAAGAATACATTGAGCAGAGATCTGTCTAACTATATTATTGTTGGACAAATACTGAGACTCTAGTTATTTGTTCCACCTGAACTCTTGGACCTTTATTTCTTGTTTCTTTATTGAAAGATAGGAGGCTCTGACAAAGTCAAATCATATGTAATATATTTCATTTTTAGTCTTTTTAAATAAAAAAATACACACATCTATGTTATTCTGTGTGGAAATGTTTTTTTTCTTTTTAACCTTTGGGTGTATGTGTGTGGGAGGCAGTGATTATAAAAGGGCTACGTCTTTTTTTCCTCCACTACTTGGTGTAAAGTTTTATTAAATAAAACCTGACTAATAAAGTGTGTGTGAATGCTTCCCTCAGTAGTTGTACATACAAGCCGTCTCCCTCTGTAACCAGTAAAGGTCACTGTCATCTAACTAAACAACAGTTACACTCACCTAAAGGTCACCTATTTGCTATGTACATAACTGCATAATTAAAAAGCACCTGATTTAAGCACATTAGAATTTGCTTTGGGATAGAAGAGACCACTAAAGGTTATCACCACAGCAACCCTGTCATTGAGCATATATGCCCGCTTTTTAAATGCCAGAGCTAAAAGTTCTGACAACTTATTCTGGGACATTTCCATCGATGGAAACCAATCGGCCTCCTTGAGCCTCGCAGCTGGTTTTTTGTTCCAGATATTTCTAAAGTGGGAAAATCGACAGATGCATAACGGCGTCAAAAAGCATCCCCGCATAGCTCCGCTCACTGTTGAGCTGATTTCGAGAGGGCGGGATACTCAGAACAACTTTTCTGATACAACCTTTCATCTACCCAGGGACGTTTGCCTGAGCTCCCTCAGTGTTTTGTGAGCAGCCCTCTATTCACACTGACTCACAGGTGGGAACTTAAAATTACAGGAACCCATTTTTCACCACTGGACAGAGCCATTGTTGGATAATTGCCTCAGTCAAAGGTGCACCAGCAGTGCTTCTAAGGAGAAGGTCAGTTTAGCAGGGGTTGACAATTTTTCAATTCACACCCCCGGTCTCTAATCTCCAGGACGATTACTGGATTCAAGGATTCCATGTCAAAACCTGGAGGATACCATTTCAGAGGATGTTTCTCCATGTCAACACCTGGAATGACATTGAAATCATATTGTAAGTGAACATTAAGAGAATTATGGAACTGAAGGTTGAAAGTTATTCTCCCAGTGATTTTTTTTTCTTCTGGTTTTCCTTTTTTCCTCCTGGATAAAAGAAACAAAACGGGTTCCGGTTCCTCCATCCATCTTTTATAAAATGCTTCTGATTCACCATGCCTTTTCTTTATGTCTATTATGCGCTTGCCATCTGTACGATTGTCTCAACCTCTCTGATTACTTTCACCTGCTCCTCGTCATCTTTGCTCCTCGTCATCTTTGCATCCGAATAGCGATCGGTCTGTGCAGTGCTCTCTGCTTGGAAATCCTCAACTTGTAGTTCCAATTATCCGGTGCCCATTTCGATGTAAATTTCTTTTGTTTCATCTTCACGCCAACTCGATCCAGTTAGTGTTAGGGACATTTTAGATTTGCGCCTTTTGGTTCACTTTCTTTCCGTCTCACAAATGAACTTCAACAATAGGTTTTAGAATAAGTTTTGAATGGAAGTACTGAAACTGTACTCCAGCAGAGCGATCTTACATTGTGAGGTAGTTGTGGCAGCCACTTGGTGAATCATGCCAAATCTACGACTGTCTACAATGCAAGTCAAGTCACTTGAAATATAACGCACTTCCATTCAGATAATGTAGATTTTAAAGGTGAATGGGCTCTTCTATCTTCTCTCCACCAGTGATTAGTGCACCCACTTATTTCACATCACCGAGCACCTGTTTCCTTTTCCCCTTTACCTCTAAGTGCCCTTATGTTAAGAGTTTAAAAAAACAAAACAAAAACAAAAACAAATCAGGTTCTTCCCCAAAGCATTTCTGATTATTAATAAATCATAATGACGTCACCTAATGACCTTGTATTCTGCTGTGATGATATGTGTCACGCTACTCAGTGCACGGCAGAGAAGAGAGCAGAAAGTTGTCCTCTGTTTAACATTATAGCTACATTGGTGCCGTAGTGTAGTACGACAGCATAACAGAAGTCGAAAAACTGGTAAGTGTGTGAAATAAATCACATGTGCGCTGTTTCATGTAGTTTGATCATGCACGCTTGGTATGTTTGCATAATGGTCTCCACCACCAACCACAGACGGCAGCAGCAGCAGCTGTGGAAATAAGATGATTGCGTCCAGCGTTACCACACATCTGGATGAAGGCCTGATCACACTTCATATTGACTCATAGGACTTGTGAGCAGGCTTTACATCTCACTGTGGGCCCATATAACGGTGAGGTAATATCTCCACTATGTTGCTTTAAATTTCTACAGTCCCTTGTGATTACAAGTTGATGCTACAGTGGTGTTCTGGACAGACTATTCAGGTGTACATTCAGCTCTGCAGCACACGCTGTGAGCATAACAAACGCTCACTCTCCCCTGCCATGACCATTTCCATTCGTTCTCCCATTTCAATTTTGCATTGTAATTGTGATTTCCTTGTCAGAGTAAAATCTATCTTGTATATTTGCAGCTCTTTGTGTGCAGCTGCAATCTCTTCTGGAGTCATCTTCCCGGATGAACTAACACACAGGCAGTGTGGGTTGTCGCCTCTCTCAGCAACCAGCCCGCTGCAAACTGGAAGCTGAGTACGACGCCAGGTCAGTCACAGTGAGACACGTCTTCACAGCAAAAACACTGAATCAGAAAATAAATTTTTGCTCAGATGATTTGCATATGGTGGTGTGTAGGATACTTTGCCAGTATTTTCATGCTTACTGGATCAGAATATACCATTGTACATTGAATCTTGCATATACACAGCCTTAATACCGCAGTGTTTTACAATCAGGACAAACACCAGCCCCTTTTCCAGGTCTCTGCATGGCCATGTTGCATGGTATGTGTGATTTATTTTCATTAATTGAATTCATCTGCTCTGTTGGCTAAGTAGTAATAATCGTTTGCAGGGTGGATGGACTTTATCCCCTGGCTGCTAGAAATAATTTGCCAGATGGGGAGATACTAATACAAACGTTGGTAAAGTCCTCTCTTGGCAAATGATACCGTGTCTGTGATTTACAAACCACACACAATCCTCTGAACTACATTTCTGTTAAAAGTCTCTAAAATGTGTGCACTTTGTGTCAGTAGCTTAATGGCATGCACAATTATAATCAGTGTCATATTGTTGTTTTGTAAGGTGGAAGAAAAACAACAACAAAACAGCAAATGCAAATCAGTGCGAAACAAGACAGATGTTTTCACACAAACTGCAGACATGACGTTTCCCATAGGAGTTATAAGTTACTAAAATATCTGCAATCAACTGCAATAACTATATAGTTTCAGGTATTTTTAAAACTGCGTACAACAGCATGTAAAAGAACACCAAGCTTCCATCTTTCCATGTGATCCTATTTCTTTGGCCGGAATCGAAAAAACGAAATATTCAATTGTCAACATCACACATGTTTGAATGTAAAGCCAGATACATCACATCTGAAGAGACATGGCCCAAAGACATGTGTGCAACTCGTAACTAATTATTGTCTCACATGCTCGTGTGCTTGCGCCGTAAAAAGAGCTGCAAAGTGTTTTAGTAGACACATCAAAGTGAGATCAGAAAACTGCTCTTCATGTTTCAGACTTCCATTTTTCCTCAGTCTGGGCAACAAGGTGCATAAATCACCGCGGGGCAGGAACAGAAATGAAGCCTGCCATCCTGCGGCATTTCATTCCCTTCCTGATGGCTGTCTTGCGTGCCTAAAGATACGTTATCTATCAAGTGGTATAAATCAGAGATGTGAGGATATGGCTGCGCTTTAATGTACACTTTGCTGTCAAGGTGGGATGAGAACTATGAGAGAAAAGACGGCTAGAATAACAAAGTAGGGAGGAAAGTGGAAGGCGGCAAGAAGAGAGTGTGGGACAAAGTGGGAGGTGAAAAATATCAGTGTATAAATGAGAAAAGGGAGTCTTTGAAAGAAAGGAAGGTTAAAAGGAAAAGTGTGAAACAGAGACATGAGAAGCACGTGACGATAGGTGAAAATAGAAAACGGGTGTGAAGGTTAAAATGGGAATCACATCCAGGTTTGCAAAGTGGAATAAAAAAATAAGGAGGAAGCCTGAAGTTAATAGGTAGAGGGAGGTGAAGGGAGGAGAATAGGAAGGAGGAGAAGAAAAAAAAGGGTTTGTCGGTGTCTCCCAAAAGCAGGCCAGTGTGTAAGTGTGGCAGACTAAGTTATCCCCAGGCTTCCTTTACTCTCATGCCTCCCCAGAGAAGCAATTAACAAAGAAATTATGGCAGAACGATTCACCCAAAGGCTCTGGGTGTCTCTCATGTCGTTTAAGTGCGCTAATCACTTTTTCCATTACAGTAAAAAGAAAAAGAAACAACGAAAGAACGAGAAAGAAAGGGAGAGACGCGAGGAGTGAAAAATGGGAGGAGGGCGTGACAGAAACGAGCAAAAATAAAGATAAGGATCGCAAAGGAGGAAGAAGGATAACATGCGCAGATTGTGTGGAGCCCCATGGCACAAGGAGCATGATGACATACAAAGCTAATGCATCAGCACTTCATTTAATATGATTTCCGCTATCAGGCTGAATAGATGAGCAGATACTCCTCTTCTGCGAGATAACGGAGTGCTCCTCTAGTAGGCCTGCGTCTTCATCAGTAACTGACTGGTGTAGTTTGTAAAACTATTCAGGTCTTGAGTAGGGAATGCTCCTGATGACTCATTTCTACTAAAGAAAAACTGTAAAGACTAGTCGCAAAGCCTAAAAAAAAGAAAAAAAAAGAAAAGAAAACCTAAAAAAAACCTGTCAACATTTACCACAATTAAGTGTTTGAAACACTTTCATGGAGAAAGTATTAGTTAGTCACATCAGCCAAAACAAGTTGTTAAAGTGCTCGGCACTTAAGATTATGCAGGGCTTGTTTATTCAGATGGGTCATTTCCTACTGGAGCCTTCTTTTTACAGCCAAGCCTTTCTCTGTGTACACAATGTCTTTATTTATTGCAAATTGCTCCTCTGTATGAAGCAACACTGTAAATAATATCCCCGAGGGATTAATAGGGTATTTTTATTCCATTACATTCTATATACATTTAATGTGGAAGGATAACTTGCAGGGGGTTAGATTGAATAAAGTTGTTCAAGGTTGTGCTTTGTCTCCTCCGTTAATCTAAATGGACAGGGTGCCGAAGCACACCCATGGTCAGGAAGGCATCACGTGGGGAAGCCGAGGGGCGGCGTCTCTGCTTTGTGCAGATGATCTTATCCTTTTGGCACCTTAAAGGGAAAAGAACTGGCGTGCCCGCGCTACCTCCCTATTATCTTGGGGTCTTATTCATGAGGAAATTGAACAAATAAAAAACAACAAGCACTTTCCATTGATTTTTGGAAGGAGCAGAACAACGGACATCTGCATGTGTGACTGGTGAATAGTGTTAATAAGGTTGACGACATATTTGTCACAAAGCCAAGGTTGGAAAAAATAAATAAAAGGTTTCTTCTTTCAAAGTGAAAAATCCCTAAAAATTTTCTTCAGCGAGTTTATTCATTTGAATTTAACCATGAATGTACTTCAGTTTCGGGAAAGTAGTTGCCGGGTAACAAAGTGTACGAAACAAACAAATGTATTACGTGTGACAAATTCATAAGTAGAATAGTCCAAGAAAAAAAATGCATCTGGTTGCCAAAAATATGGAAATGATAGTAATTTACACATGAATGCACAGCTCTTTCGATTTTACTATTGATGAACATATATTTATTTAGATGAGCAATTATTTTCATCAGCTCCCTGCAGCTTGACGGAACAACTGAATCTGATAAACTGACCTGGTCAGCTCGGGCCTGATTGATGGATTATAGGATTCTTGCACTTCGCTTGAAGAGCCACTGCTTTCCTCTGAATTGTGTTTATCTTCGGCCTCGAGCATTGTCTGCTGCCAGAATGTTTTATTTTTTTCTTTTCCATAGAATCGTTTACACCTTGAGAGTGTCCCACACCGACCAATAAAAGACCCACATCTTGTTACCAAAATGGAATCTGCCTCATAGCAACAGTTTTGGTGAAGGGACTTACAGCGGTACACAGCATCGCAGCATGAATTCTTCCCAGCCGCTGGCCCAGATTACAACTGAACACTGTACAACCTGGGGACACAGCACTCCAACCACTTTACCCGTACTCCTCTACAACAACTGGCTGCATTCTAATTAAACCCAATCATACCAAGCACATCCTACATTTACACTAAATGGAGCTCTATAAATAAAATGGATCTTTTCTAATTTAGGCACTCAGCCATGAAAGGCTTTGCGGCAGCTCCTGAACTCTTTTCCACCCTGCTGAAAGAAACAAACAAATTAGCCAACTTATATTAAAGCACGCCTGCTGTGCGCGGCAGGTAGCTATTTTCAGGTTGGATTTTTATCTAAGATCTGAAGGTAGAGATGGCATCTATCAAAAGGAATATGCGGGTTTCACTGAGCTGTTGGCTGAATTATTATTTTTTTGCTCACATCCCCATTTTTAGGAAGCAAATTTTCACAGAAAATCGAAGACTATTTTGTTATAATGTGCCTGATTGTAGATAGCACACTTCTACTTTCTGTGCTAATTAAGTAAATAATTAACAGTGAACTGATGTTTGTGTGTTGTGCACTGATGCTTGGCAGTACTTTATCTTTTTGAGTTTTTTTTAACAACATAAAGGAACAACACGACAATTATCTCAGTGATACTGACATGCGGTTTGCACAACTGAATCACATGTTGTCATAGCATTTTTGATCAAATATCAGGTTTTTGTTCGTGTGTGTGCGTGCGTGCGTGCGTGCGTGCGTGCGTGCGTGCGTGCGTGCGTGCGTGCGTGCGTGCGTGCGTGCGTGCGTGTTGTGTGTTCTTTCTTCGGAGCCCCGGAAGACTTGTGGAGTGTGAAATGGCTGAATGCAGCTTGGCAGCCACCACTCCTGAGACACGCATGAACATGAAGACACAAACAAGTTTGCAGGTGCAGCGAGAAAAATACAGTCAGTGGTTTGGTGATAAGTAACAATAAAGAAGAAAAAAAAAAAACTGAATTAATGTGTTCACTTAAGTCGCTACTTATTTTGTACTATTATTTATCATAATGCAGACTGACCTTGCAGAGAATGACAGCTCCCGCTGGTAAAATGGATTGTCATATTTTTGTCCACCCTATTCATGCTAATTATAATAGACATGTATTATAAAACCACCTAAATATGACAATGATAAGCAAATTCAGCCACACTACATTATAGCTGAAAAAAAACACCCGTCTAAAAGTACCAAACTGAACATGATTATCCTAATGAAGGGCTGTCGCGTTACTGGTCTGAACTTCACTACAAGTTTGTGGGCTTTTAATCAGAGCTACTTTTCTGTCCTGTGTTCAAAGGTGCTTCATTTCAATTAAGGATGAAATCTAGCCAAAAATAATACTTTCTATAAAAGTGCCTTTCCAACCTTTTTCTGACATTTACAAACCGAGTCACAGGAACACACGGCACGGCACTGAGTCATGAACTGACCCGAACCCCTCACTCTTTTGGGATGAGATAAAACACGAGTCAGGTCTGATGGCCCAGTGTTAATGAGGACATCAGTGGTGCGTCTGCATCTAAACTGGATGAAATCCACCAATACCAGATGAGAATATCTGGTGAAATATTACGGTACTCCAGAGCCATGTCATTTCCAGTAAGTGCCCCTGTGCTGGTAAGCAAGCAGAGAGCTGAGAAAGCCTCTTACTTTAGGCTTGTATCATGTGTGTGACATAATCCCCCCCCTTTGTGGCCACATATCAGTGTCAACATTTAATTTAATTGTTTTTAGTCCCAGAAATGCTGACCTACCTACAGTCCGCCAAATAAACTACTGACATTGTGGTTGTGTTGTTAAATGAATATCGAAGAATACATTTGTATCAAGTTTATACATAATGCAATAGTCACAGCAGCTGTATGAGTGCCTTAATGCTGAATAGAGCGTAGCGGTAAACTAATTCAGCTAATTAAATGGACAATGACATAAACTACGCATGAAGAATTAATAACGTATAAGTGCCTGAAATTGTTATATTGATTTAATTGTAAATGCATGCATGGCTGCTTCTTCTTGACATTTGCTTTGGGATCTGTCTGTCTTCTTCTTAGTGGACATTTAGGAATAAATCTCTCAGAAACCTGACACTTTATCTTACTTTGTGTCTAACACGGGGCATTGCAGTTGATTTGTTTTGTATTTTATAACCCCAAAATTGGAAAACACTTGACTCCCTCAAGGGCACAGCAGCCAGGAACCCTTTGAGCGCAGCTCCATTGTAAATGTACAACACTTTTCAAACCCTAATTCTTGCCCCGACGAGGGACTGAACAGTTAAATCACAAGTCTCTAAACCACGGCGTCTCGTCATTGAAGCGGGTGGTTTCCAAATGAGAGCGGAGACCAGTTTTCCCTCCATCCATCTTGTCCATCCATCCTCGTTATAAAAATCCTCCTCGCCTCGGCGGCGTCCCACGCCTTGAGATTACTCCACTCCTGAAACCGACTGGTATTAAGACTGACTCTTCAATCCCGGACGATCGATGCCGTCACTTACCGACCGAGTCACACCGCTGATTACAGTGTCCCTCAATTTACAGTGCTGTTGGTGGAAGTGGGGGAGGAGAGGAGGGAGTTACGGGGAAGAGTGAAGTGCTCGATGAGGTGGACTCCCAGCTGGTGCTGGTGCGGCCACAGTAAAACTCCAGTACCTCCAGGTGTTCGTTTTGCAGGGAAATAACTTTATTGTTTACAGTCCATGTTAGGAGTGTTGTTTTTTTTTGCTTTATCCTTAGATGACATGGAAAATAGGACTGCCAGGAGGACCTCACAGTCGGTTTCTTTTGAAACCAGCTGACACTGCGTGGGCGGATGCTGAGTTTCAATGTCACAAAGTGTGTTGGTAAATCTCCTGCTGGCTGATAATCACAAACATGCATGTGAATTCATGCTTGTGCACTCATTAATTAATTCTGTCTTAAAATCCTACTCTGTGTCACTTTGTCGTGCACTCGCACATGCACACACACATACACACACACACAAACATATGTACTGTACATAATGGGAAGGAAAATCAAGCAGTTCTCGTGTGACACAGTTTCTTCTGATTTCACATTAAAAAGGAAAAAAGCGGGACGTTTACAGACAAAAGGCAGTCATTTCCTGACAGTTCTCATATTGGATTACAGAGCAGGCACCAGAACTTCCAGCTGTGCTGAAAACAATGCGTCTCATTCTGTGCACTGCCTGACACGTCTCTGTGAAAACATGAAAAACGTGAGTGTGACGGAAAGACAATACAATGAGCCCTTTTCTCTCGCTCTCTCTCACGTCTCAGTTGTACACGTCTCCATGTGACGTTGCACACAAGTAACGCACCAGGAGCAGACCAAAAAGTAAGAAAACAAATATTTCGAATAAAATACTTCGCAATATGATTCCGTCTGTGTTTTAGTCTGCTTGTTTGCCTGTGTTAAGAGCTTTCCATCCTCACTCTTTTATTGTGTTGGCCCATCTTCATCAGCCACGCTAATGAGTTCCGTTGGAGCTCATTTGAGGCTGTGATTAGATTCCTGCTAATAAATTATGTGTGTTCTCAGCGGGTTGTGATCCCGGTGTCCGCCACTGCTCAGAGTGTGTCTTTTGCGTGCTAATTTGTGTGTTGAAATGGGGTTGAAGGAAGCAAAATAAAAGCTTGAGTGAATGTAATTTTCACAATAAAACCCACCTCATGTAAACTGCACGTTTGAGTGTGCATGTGATGTCAATATGCAACCAGAAGACAGATAAGGAACATCTGGTATCGTCGTGACTTAGAAATGGATCATTACTCTCGTGCATTAATCATTAAAAGTCCATTTTCAACGATTAACTACTTGAGAACCTGCAAAGTATGGTAAAAATAATGCTGTATTTTGTTTTCTGCCGGTGGTTAAATACAAATTTAATGCAGTAGTGTTTTAGGTTTACAACCTAGTAGGAAATAGATCCATTTTAGTCACGGCTTCCCACCCTCTGGCAAAAAAAACCATGTGGATATAGAGGTTGGGATGTTGTATTACAATGACTCTTTTATGAGGGAATGGTTCAGAACTTAAAGCAGAAAAGAGATTGATGTGTCTTTAAAAACTGCAAACAAAAAACTTCTCTTGCATTCCACATATAATCAAAACCGTAACCAGGAGATTAGTTTTTCTTTCTCAAACCACAGTCACTATTTCTATTTCAACCATATTCTTGCTGACAATTCCAAATATTGCAGAAAAGCTAGTTTTGAGATGGGAAAATAAATGTGTCAAAATATTCTGGGAGGGTGCACCATGCTTGTTTGGAGATGGGGTCAGCATTATTCTATTATTTGAATTGCATTTGCATGCCCATGGGGAAAGCAGTAGTTCTTCGATCTTGCACGTTGTGCAGAGCCAAGTTGTGGATTATCAACAGCCACTTTTCTTCTTGCAAGGAAATGTTTCCAGTCGAGCAAGATGCTTTATCAGAGTGTTCCTGCTCCTACCTTCAAAACTGAATCACCAATGATAAATACCTAATCGCATATAATTTGACCATATATAAGGCAGAGGAAGTGCACGAACAGCTGGAAGACTCTACAACGAAACGTCACATGCAGTAATGCCAGTCAGTGTCATGCATAAGAGGAGTGTGATATCTTTATAGGATTGAGTGTACAGTACAACCCCCCCCCCCAAAAAAAAACAAAACAGGATTTTAGCTTTGAGAGCATCTAAAACCAGCTGAAACCAGTCATTTGTTTCTGAGCTTTGCATGAAAGCAAAAATAAACCTAAAAAAAAAATTTGAGATGAAATGAGATCTACATGAAGAAGACAGTAGGGTGCCAAAGGCATTAGGTCTTGATTATTCCCTCACTTGTGTTGAATTGGTCGTTTTCTGCACTGGACATAAGGAAAACACATATTGCCGATAAAGAAGACGTTGGAGCAGAAGTAAAGAAAAAATTGCTGAAGAAAAGAGGCCGTTCAAAGACAAAATACCACTTACATGGATTGTAATTCAACAACAGGTATTTGCCAAATGGCCCATATGTTGCTTATCGTCTTGCTTTCAAACAAACATAAAAGCTTTTACAAACAAGCAAACCTCATTTTTCAAACGGGTTTCAAGACAAAGTGTCATCACACTCTGGAAAAGCAGCACCGGGCTTGCATACTCAAGGCTGGGATCCGTTTTTATTCAAACATCAATGAGACATTAAAGAAAGAGGACGGCAAGCACACACTTATATCCACATACACACACTTGGTATCCTACTGAGTTGCTGAATTCTATCATACCTGAGTCAACTTGAGAATAGTTACTTAGCATACAATACCCTAAAAATCAAAGGACATGACAGTACTGCATGGTGTGCACTTCTGACCGTTTGAAGTACTTACAAAGGAGAGATTTAAAATGTCCACTACATAATGGTCACCGATCAAAGAAAGTGAAAGGACAGGTATAGACGGACTACAGAGCTTCTGCATAACCCCGGACACCACGAGAGAAAAAGCACGGTATCGCGGGCATGCTGCTTCGAGCTGTATAAAGGCTTTTTTGTACAACATATTTCTCAGTAGTTTGCACTCTTTTGAGTCTAGATACTTTTGAGGTACCACTAGCACAGTGCTGCAAGGTATCCAATCTGCTATTGACGCTTGCACATACAGGATTTGAATGGCCCACATAGCTACCTGCTGAATGATGCTGCACTGCACTAACCTGCAGTAACGATAAGAATGCTGTTTAAGCCCAATGACTGTGAGCTGAGGAAAAAAAACGCTACTACACAAATACAGTGATCTCATGACATGCAAAAGGGTGTCATTGATTTGAATGGAGTCAAGCCAGCTCAATGGCTGCTTGAGATTTTGTCAGACCACTCACAGCAGTTGCATAGTCAAGTTAATATAGCTATGTTATTATTTATGCTTCTATTCGATATTTCATTCATCGATCTCTATAACTGGCTGTCACCAGTGTTTTGAATGTTATAAAAAGTGTGATTTTCATAGTATTTCAATGTATATTTGAGCACCAGACAGTTCGCCTATAATGGCAATATGAATTTGCTGTGTATTTGTGAATAAAAACACATTTGTTTTTGTTGATATTGATAGTGACAAAATACTGGTGTCAAAATAGCTATGTACAAGATGACGTTTTCTGAAGGAAGCAACACCTATGTCCACATTTATGTCAGGAAATCCAAGTTCAAAGACAAAGGCATACCAGGTGTAACCCCGATTCTCATGTGAAGGCTATGAGAGAGGGCCTGAGTTCATATCAACAAAAAGTAATGGGACACAACAACAACTTATATACCCAAATTTCTGGACATTTATTATAAAACAAAAAATAAATTAGAGCAAGACAATTTCAACCAAGGGTTCTCTTAAAATGAAAACTATTTTACGCTAAACCGTTGGAAAAATGAGGTTTAAATCTTATTGTCAACAGAACTGGTTTCGCAGAACCTTTTTAACTCTTCGAACTCAAAATAATAATCCTTCACTCAAACAAAAACAATCTTCTACTTTGCCAATAAATCAAAAATCCTTGTAACTCTCTAGGCGCTTCGTTTATGCAACAATCATCAATCAACAAAAACAACCACCAAAACAAGATAATTGAATTGTTAATCACACCACCCACCCCTCCACCCGGTACCACTGGCAAAAGGTTGGCGGCCGGCCTGTTTCGACGTCTGGGTCCGGTGAGGCCCAAACTTTCTGGCCGCTTCGCTCAAGGAGCTGCAAAATGATCGGTGCAGTACTCACAGGGGTTTGATGAGGGGCTGTGTGTGTGTGTGTGTGGGGGGGGGGGGGGGGGGGGGGGGGGGGGGTTCTGTCATGGAGGGAGAGCAGGGGGGTAGCAGGAACTGGGCAGGAGTCTTTCAGGAGTCTTTCTCCAGTAGAAGAAACAGCAGGACCGTTCCAAAACAGGTGGCAGGTTGTTGGCCTTCTTCTGCCTCTGCATGATTTGCACAGGATTTCACATGGATTTTCACATTAGCTCAACAGCTGATCACCTTTAAGCTTCATTATTACGGGCAGTGCATTCCCAAAACACATAAATTACAATTTACCTTTGGTTGCCACAAGAAATGCTTGCCTTAAGCCCACGATTGGTCGACTTGCAAACATTTGGTTCACTGGTGGAGCTTCTGCTGCTGATGCCTCTCTCACACAGACTGAGTGCAGGCACTTCACTTCACCTGCACCCACCCTTAGCCCCACCCCTTTCTGTTGGCTCCCTCCAATCAGCAGTTACAACACAATGTGGGTGTCAACCAAAACAAACTTCATCTCTGAACACCAGAAAAAGAAATCAAAAAGTTTTAGAACTGAAAAACATAAAACAAACAAACAACTCCTCAAAAAAGGTGCTTTTCAAATTTCAACCCAAAACAAAATATTTTTATTCACATATTCCAACTAATGTGTGGTATCTAATAATATCTAATAGGGTATTTTTACACAGGGCTACAAACCAGAATCAGTCAATTTTAAAAAATCTTGACTAAGTAATTTTAGTGTCCAACTTAAAATCGTGACTGTATGTCAAAACACTTAGAATTGATGTGACAGGAATAATCTGGAAACTCTACTGCCATAGAGTTCTATTACTCTCATGCATAATGCATATTAGTTGAGCATGTTGTTCATGAACGTCTACCGAGCTGACTGGCTAATGCAGGCGACTGCACTCTATTGGAATGATCACACTCATCCTGTCAGGGATTGCTGATCTGTGGTCTGGTTATTTGTTTGTGGTTATAGGTTCATGGTTTTTTGTTTCTGGTGCGTGCCATGTTTGTGTTTTGTTGTCACAGGCTGCGTTTCCCAGTTCATCTCCTGTCATTTGAGGGGATTTTGACTCACTCCTTGTGTTCTCCACTGCACTACCTTTGAATCTGTCAGGTGAGCAGAGTTATTCATCAGGTCCCAATTTATTTCTCTACATTGCATTCTTGAGTATTAATTCCCAATTGTTGTACTTCCTTAGTTCTGGTTCAGACCATGCTTGTTTTCATAGCTCTCAATTGTGGACAACCTGTTTGGATCCTGGATTGTTGTTCTGAGTTTGTGGATTTCAAATAGATTCTTTGTTACACAGCGTTGTGTGTGTAGCTCCTTTCCTTGAGTCGTATCAGTTCTTTTGATGAGTCCATAAGGCCAATCATTCATCACTCAGCTGCTTCAGTTAAATAAATATATTTTTAACCTTGTTTCTGTTACTTAACATACCTTAAAAAAAAAAATACCCGTCACTTTAACAATAAAACAAACCAATGCCTTCACAATAGTTATACAGCTTCACATAAGTGTCAGATAACTCAAATAACCTGACACTTATCATTTATGTTTATTTAAAACATCAATGCTAATTTTCATAAATTTGAAAGTGATTACATTGTATTAAACAGCATTGGTTGTATGGACCACGGATCAAGAAACAACAAGCAATAAAACAATTCGGTTTTAATTTCATCAAAGAAACAAACACATATTCATTAAATACATGCTTATGACACACAACAGTGAGTATTTTTATGCTCGACATTGACAAAACTGATTACTTTAACAAGTCGTTTAAAGAAAGATTAGTGACACTGGCATGCTGGTCGTAGTGAAAAAGATATAAAGAAAATGCGCTATGTAATATCCATTATTGAAAAACATTATTGGACTATAACTGCAGGGTTATTGCGATGTAGCAGGGTTATTTTGAAAGTAAATGAATTAATAATCAAAACGAACTCACACTGTTTTTTCACCCAGATTCATATCTCCCGCTTCCCAAATCTTCAAGCTGGTGATAAGGTGATAAGCATACTGTATTCATGTGCACATCACTGTTATCAATATTTAATACCTAAAAAGACCACTGCACAGCTGGTGAGGAAGGCCGTAATCTGGCTCTGCAGGGTTTGAGACAGCATGAGTATCTGTTCAGTGGAGTTCTACATTTATTCATTTCAATAAGGCTGGAATTTTTATTTTGTTTGGATCCGTTTGCATTACTTTGTTCCGAGCAAGTGACACAAAAAAATGAAAGATAGGGCTGCATGCAATATGAATCGGGAGCCATGTTCATATCAGTGGTGTCAGACTGCACAATGAGCTCTATTCTCTGGAGGCGCCCAGAAACTCCAGATAGAATTTTCCCTCAACAACAGCAATCCTGACACAGTCTACAGCATACTGGTAGACAGTATACAACTCATCAATAAAACATCTTCTGCTGTATAATTATGTATTATGGACTGTACCTGTATTGTATTAAATACATGCTTTATATGTGTGTGTGTGTGTGTGTGTGTGTGTGTGTGTGTGTGTGTGTGTGTGTGTGTGTGTGTGTGTGTGTGTGGGTGTGTGTGCGGGTGTGTGTGTGTGTGTTTACGTAGCTTATTTTAACACACGAGTGAAACATTACAGTGAAAGCCTGCTATGAAGTGATTTTGCAGATAAATGATTTTTCCTGTTTTGTTTTGGTAAACACAAATGAAAATGGGATCTTAACAAGCCCACCTTAGAGTAATTCTGGTGTGAAGGGCCTCTTCGCAAACACATTGGTTTAAGTAGGAGTGCTCTTGTCAAGTGTTTTGTTCTGAACCAGCTGCATAGCAGAGCAATTCTATCATCAGCAAAGTTGAAATGTTAAATCTGATATAAAAAAACCCCAAAACAAAACAAAACTGAAACCACTGATGCACTCATGACTATCTGGAAAGTGGGAAAGCTTAATCTGGATATAATAATACATTTGATATGGTAAGATCTTTTTCGGAATACAGATTTGACATAATTCATAACAATGGAAATTTGTGCATTTACATTACAAATTATATTTCTTAAAGATGTACTTTGCAATCAACCAACCTGATCACAAATTAAGCCACATTCCTTCAGTCTTCTGTATGGTGCTGGCTATTAAAAAAAAAAAACAGAAGTAAAAGCTAAAGAAACTATCGACTTTCAAATTTCAACTTTACAAATTTCCAAAAGCTTGTCGACTGCACTATAATTACTTATTAAATGTGATATCAAAGTAATACAACGACCTCCCGTCGTACAACCTAACCCATCTGCTGCGGGAGCTTTCCAAACAATGACGTGTCTGAACTTTTGATCGTGATGGGATGTGATTTTCCAGAGAGAAGAGGTGTCAGTCCATTGCAGATGCACCAGCCATTTGTTGTAGAGTGGCGTTTCAGAGCAGAAGCACTTTCAGCACAGAATGGCTTCAGCTCAGTCCTCGCAGAGGTTTTGAAGGGATCACACAAAAACTGACAATGAAAAGGTTTAATTTTGTGCTGTTATCAAGTCTTTTGAGGTATTACCATAAATGGTGACAGCACTTCAGCTACTTTGTCAATTTAATGCTGCTTTCTGCTGATCAGAACGAGCTTGCTGTCTGCTGTCAGATTGGCGTGCGCGGAATGGTTGTTCACATTTACATACTCTGTCGGGCACTCACATTTTTAGTGGCATATGTTCAGAAATACACCATCACAGAACTCATGAAAAGCCAAAGGCTTCTCGAGGTTCATTAACTTTTAAAAATGATGGAGAAAGAAAAATGCATAAAGTCCCACTTACTGACCCCAATGAAAAACTCCTGTCCTTGACGGAGAGTTTCTTTTTTTTTTTTTGCAGTTCTAATTCAAGTGTACAACATAAAGCATGTTGTTTGATTGAAAGCTAACCAAGTACTTGACATGGTGTGTTGAAGAAACTTCATTCTGCCACATGCGCCACTGCACAGTTCATGATGGGATTTCTTGCTGGGAGATACAGTGTTCGCATACTTTCACAGCTTGTGCTGCTTCCATAACCAATGACACCTGTTCCTGTTAATTGTTAAAACACGTCTTTCCTACTTGCACCACTGTCAAAAGACTGCGTGTTGTAGTTCTCCACACAGCTGGACTCTTGTCTTAATATCAGCGATAAGCAAATATTGTCATTACTGGTGCTTCATACTGCCCAGCACTCAAAAGTCACACAGAGATGCAACCGCAAGTTTTTTTTTTTTTTTACAAACTCAGAAGAATTGGTTCCATAAACACAACGGCAACTCCTGTTGATTTTGATGCCCAACCCTTATGTGCACTTAAGTGTAAATTGTTTGACGCATAGCATGTGTGGCCCTCCAAATTGGCAATAAAATACTGTTCTTTCATAGATTCACAAAGAGAATGACTACATTGCCTTGAACCATAAAAGGTCCTCAATGTTCACTTCAATTATATAATACCCCTATATTTTTCCCTTTCATTCTTTTTTGTGACTTTTCAGAAGAGGAATCCATTTTATCATGATTTGACACCTTACAAAAAAGAAAGTTGGTCATGTCATGCTGAACTTCTCTGAGAATTGAAACCATTTTCTAAACTTTTGGAAGCGCCACAAAGTCATGTGCAGCTCTTTTTGAAAGCTATCACCTTTTGTCCACCCCGTGGCAGCTTTCCATTTATTCTAAGGTAGAAAACTGCAATTTGCTCAGAGAAAGAAGCCGTCAAAATGGCCAAAAAATTCAGATGCTAGTTGTTTGCTGGTGGTGCGATGACACCCAGTTTGCAGGAATTAATCTTATTTGTGTTTCATTGTAGTTAATGTCAGTTATGCAAGTAGATGGTGAACAGGAAGAAAGAAGTTAGGTAAAATCAGTGCGCTTAATATATTGTGTGAATAACGACAATGGCATGTATCAATATACATCACCATCGGTGTACTGTGCATGCATGTTAAATGTATAAGCACCAGGACCCCTCATTAATCAGAACTTATGGTCTCCCTCCTCTTTAGTGACTCTTTTGTGAAAGGTTTGATTGATTGAGTTGATCAGTCATAAAAATGTATACCTGAGTCTCGTCTTACAGATGTGAGCAGCAACAAACAATCGATCAATGTATGCATGAGCTTGTACATCAGCACAGGCAGACTGACAGCTTCTACACGACTTTCAAAATGATCTGTCAAAATCATTAATCATGATGTGCTAATCAGATCTGTTTGTGTTTGTTTGGGTCTCCCTCCGAGAATCATGCTGTTTCTAACAAATTAATCCACCCGACGGGAAGCGCGCGTCTCTAAATAATCCAAATGGCCTGTGCTTTGCAAGGTGTTCCTCCGCATGCTTTCTCCAGTCTCTTTTGAAATTTGAAAATACGCCAGCATTTGGTTAATGACTACTAATAGAGAGGCAAACAAACAAAGCGCTTTCCATCACTGCCTATTGGTTGTTTAAACATTTCATCTCCCTTACATGTTGTCCTCTGCGTGTCGGTGGGAGTGATTAGGAAGAGTAAAGATACTGGTGCTCATTCAAATTTCTTTCTTTGGTGAGAAGCATCTGTTATCCCCTCAGCATTCCAACAAACACTAATCCTGGATCACTGTAATATTTCTGTTTGATTGGGAATCATCGCTGTCATGTAATTAACATAAACGCATGATAACTTGGGAAAGAAAGACAACATGTTATCAGACAGGCAGCATAACGTGAAGCTGAACGTACTTTGAAGTGTAATACCACATAAGACCTCAAGGTGGTGGCTTCCAAAGATCCATGTCTTGCTGTGACCATTGGAAAAAACAATTTTTTTTTCATATAGGTCCATATGGCCTCAATCGTGAATAATGGGACCTTTTATCATCCTGCTGGTGGTCATTTTGGAAATGATGGCGCCATTGATAAGACGTGAAGGGTAACACAGGGTTTTGATGTCTGCCGTGTGGCTGTTGATTGGCAGCTAGAACTGACAGTTCGCTGCTCTCTCAAGCTCCTGAATTTACAAATTTACACCATTTTGGACTTCTGGAGCTTCTGTTGGAAGGACCCCCCACCCCGAGTATGCAGTTTTTATGTTTTACTCTATATGCAGCATGTTTGTATTTGCATCAACATCAACAACAGATTTAGACAGAACACAGCTTGTATGGGATCCACTGCTCACGAAGCAGATTCTAAAAGGCCATGAAGAAAAGTAATAACAGTAACACCTGATTAAAAACACTGATAGCATCAGGAAGCAAGGGTAAAAAGGTTCCACTTCACGAGTAAAATCACGATTTAACAAGGCAACGGGTTGAACTCAGTGAAAGAGCAGATGGCTTAAATTGCAAACAGCTTGAATCAACATTTGTATATTCCATACAGTATAATTTGAAGCACATCATTGAAGTTGAACGTGAGTCTTCCAGCAATGCCTGCTGTCAGTAGTCATTTAATCCAAGTCATACTGTGGAGAAGGCCAGTCAGAGGCTTAAAGCTCATGTGCAAAAATACTTAGGTCGGAAATGTGAAAAATAAAATGCTCATTTAAATGTTTTATGAAGTTTGTATGCACTTGGTTTGAGTTGGATGATTTTGAAACAAAATCAACTTGTTTCATACTTTTCTAGAATAAAAGAAGTTCAATGAAGCCTGCACTTCAGACCACTCATTCACATCACGTACGTGTGTGTGTGTGTGTGTGTGTGTGTGTGTGTGTGTGTGTGTGTGTGTGTGTGTGTGTGTGTGTGTGTGTGTGTGTGTGTGTGTGTGTGTGTGTGTGTGTGTGTGTGTGCTGGTGGATATTTCTGCAGACACACTTAACAGAGCTGGTCCCTGATTCATTGATTTTCAAGCTAAAGCTCAAGTGAGCAAAAGGTGACAAAAAGCCTCAGTATCCATGAAAGAAACGTCCTCCACTTACTGAGGTCATCAGAGATACTCTTTCCGAGGTGAAACTCTCATTCAGATTTATTTTTTTTTTTTAAAATAAACAGTGTCCCTGAGGTTAAAGCTATACTGTGTTCGCGGTAATGATGCTCAGGGGCACTTAATCAAGGACAAAATTAACAAGAAACTTTTCTGTGAATCAGAAGAACATCTATTGATGTTATAACTAACCTGTCCTGTGGCTGAGAGAAAGACTGTCACTTCAGTATTGGTAATAAAATGAAATGCCATAAAACAACTCCTACACATGAAAAAGTTTTTGTGTTACTTGCTGAAATTGATATGCCCCCTTATAATACTGTCACGTAATGTCAGTCTCAGGTTTCTCTGGATTTACAAATTACAAATAATCAAGCTGTATTATTATAGTATTACATATGTATAAATTTAACCATGAGATCAGGCTGAAATATAGATCATCAGTGCAATGTCATTATTAAGCTCTAAGGAAGATGGCAAAGGTTCTCTAATATAAAGATCTTTATTCAATATAAATATCTATATTTAAATACCATATTGAATGAGCAGAGCCAACAGGGAATATGTGTTTGATTTCTCTGAGCTGCAATGCTTTCACCATCCAATAAAGACATATTATTCATCATTAATATAAAAAACAATGTCACAAAGAAGTTGAAGTGCATTTAAATAATTCTTAATATAGAAGACCTTTCTCTGGCAAACAACAATGATCTTCTGATGAAGGGTATGACAGCACTAAATGACCAACAGAGCTTCTTCTAGTTGTGTGTGCCATGCGTCATCCATCCATTCACTACACCCGCAGACCAGCATCAGGAGCCACCCGGGACTCTGCTTCTTGCCTACGATCTCTTCCAGTTCTGTGAATACCAAACAACTTGATATAAAACCAAAGCCATGGGCAAAAGAAATAAAAAAGGACAAAGAAGGATAACGCTCATGCTTCGAATAGGTATTTCTTCTGAAAGAACAACCCCGTTGAATGTTAATTCAGGGGATGGCAGCAAATGAAGAACATCATGAGAATGTCTATCAACCCTCTTCTAGAGATCACAGGTTTATGTGAGGAATATCAAAGTTGTGGAACAAGTAACTACATTATAAAAACCGTGTGGTTGACATGGCGGCACATTTCAGTTTCTCTCTTCCGGGGTCGACGCAGCAGATCGTGTGAGCTGACATGACGGCACGGCACATATAAATGTCAAATGTGCGATCACTGACTTCATGGATCCTACATGCTTTGTGCCGGACAGGGGTCTAGCTATAAGCATCACTTATTTAAGCTTGTTATTGGACATGAAATGAGGCATTCAGTGTCAGGAGAAAAAAACAACAAAAAAACAAAAAAGCCATCTGTTCTTATCATATGTGGGGAGTTTCAGAGGTCATGGAACAAGCCCGGATTTTAATGGGTCAATTGCGAGCCTGCCCTTCTGAGACACAATGTTGAGAACTGAGCTATATTTAGGTGAGATTGACAGTGTCTTTGAGGTAATTAAGCAGAAAAGGCTGACGGAAATCCCTCAGGTAGGCAGAAGGAAAGAAGTGACAGGAAGGAAGTGCTTTCGAGTCTGGAATTAAACATGATTATTGGGGGCTGATGTGTGAGAGCAGGGTGAAGGAGAGGTGACACAGACAGGCAGACCCAGAGCGTGACACGAGGCCTGTAGGTGCCCCACTGTCTTATTTGTCATGCCTATTTGCTCCCATGTTAGTGCTGCTTATGCAACCTCAGAGCGCCACCACCCTCTTCGGCTCGGATACTTTATGATGCTATAACAGTTAGCCATGACAATATGCATCCAATTAACAGGCTTTATGCGATTAGTCAGCCTATCCATTCATCTAATGTGATTCGCATCATTACCGGATGACTTCATAAGGAAGATGATCTGACTGCAGACACACACACTGACAGAGACAAGAGGGAGGGGCGTGTGAAGGAGAGGATGAAAGCTCATTTAATCAGAGAGACAATTCCATAGGACGAGAGCACTAGTATTTCCTCCTCTCAATGATAATGACTAGAAAGGACAAACCATCTAGACTGATAATACTGGGTGTAAAAGGCCTACTTTATTGTATAAAATATATAGTATTGTCAGTCTGTGTCAGGACGCGCTGTAAAGACTGACACTGAGGAGAGTCCCCAAGCCGTAAAAGCCTGGATACGATGGTTTACTTCAGCTTCTGAGTAGCTTTTAGGAAGTAAGCCAGCAGCAGCCTAAGGATTAGAGAATTGGGATTTTGATTGGAAGAATGAACTCTGAAACCCGTGGGTGGAAGGAATGTCACAAGGTTTGTGATATCCTGTCGACAGTTTCACTGAGACGACTGTGAATAGCATGTGATGTAGTGTGTGTGATCTGCCAGTGCTCCCCGGGTAGATGAAACAAACAGCAATTAGTTCACACTTAACATGATACCACATTCAGAATGCTGGATGGTTTTCCGAAACCTGCTCCCATCAGTTATGGCATTTTCCAAGATTTCCCAATGATATTTTGCCTTTGCCAATGTTTGTATAATTTTCTAAAAGAAAGTAAAGGGTAAAATGCTTGTAATTTACATTCTTTACCACTTGGAAAACAGCTTTTCAAATTGCAATATTGTTCCGGGTGTACTTTGTCTGTGGAGATCCTCAGAGACTCTTTTGTCTTCCGTTTGAGACACATCTACAAAAGAAAATATCAGTGGACTATCGGATGCACGATTGCTTCATCCATCACTTCAGTCTTTACTGACTTCAATCATAAAAGCAATTGGATGGAAGGTTTTGTACAGACATACAATTTCAGGTTCTTATTGGGTGTACCCTATTGACTTCACTGACCTCCTGACCTTCATATAATAGAGCCATCAGCAGGTTGATGGGCTGAGATCAAAGTGAAATATTCCATCAACAATCAATGAATTTTAATATGCTTCTTTAGTGTTGCAACTTTTCTCATGGCACCACTATCATCTAAACAGTTCAAATTTGACTTTTACAATTTTTTTTACAATAGTTGCAAAACCTTTTTCTAAAGTTAATGGGGAATTTTACCTACTTTGCTGGACGCACACGCTCTGTCTGTACCCAGCAGCATATAATGGACTTTTAGAGGAAGGCAGAATGCAAGACAGTGAAAGAGACAGACATTGGACTTTGGCACGTAGCATCATCCACATGGACTTCACACATATCCACTGCCAAGGAGAGACAAAATGTGCTGAAATGAGCGACCAGCAGATGGTAACCTTGGCGTCTTAAAGCTCAATATCACACTGGACAAAACAATAAACTTGTGTCAGCTGGGTGAGGAAAAGGTTAAAGAAAGGCATTGATAATCCTGCGTTGCATCGCTTCAGTCAAGACTCTACCTTTACCTACAACTGAACCTGTTCTTTAACCTTCAACAACTGTAGCAAAGACACATGTGAAATAAGGTTTGTTTTTTAGAGCTGTCAATGTTCACATTACTTGAGTTCTGAATAAGTAAATCGGGACAGAGAACAACTCTGTTATGGCAGAGCAATAGTGACGGGGAACTTTATACAGTTTAAAATCTTGTACAATAAAAACAAAAGTATCATTTCATTTTTATGAACATCATTTTGAAAATAATAAAATGAATAAGACTTGAACACTTGTGCAAAGTTTTGTTTTTGGCAGGCAGTTTTGGTCCCGGACACTTATGGGCTTTACAGGACTGCAGGACACCTTGGGCTTGTTGTCATCGACTTCTAAGTCTGTGGCTGCAAGCACGATGAAGAATGAATCTGGGACCAGTCAGACACGGCCCTGATGGAACTGCATAAGGGACACGACTCGAAAGATCTATAGCCCTTAAAACTTTTATCAAGCATTTGTATTGAATGAACTGCAATTATGTTGTTGTATCCCAGTGTCGCCCGTGGTCAGTTTCTAATGCCTCCTACTTCGTCACTATCGGAAGACAACTAATGGTTGCATTAAGTATTTGCTGGAACAAACGCATTTAAAATAATGCCCTGCTCTGATAGCTGAGGTCATTTTAGGTTTAAAGGGCTGTAATTACACGATGTTCCGCTTTAATGTGAATATTATTATTCTTTTAGCCCTTTTAAAGTAAGTAGCACTTTTATTTGCAGCTTTGACACTGCACATCCAAGCATACAGTATACATCACATTCATAATATAAAAAAGCTTCTACATTTGTTCAGTATCTAATGGAAGCAGTGTTTTTATTGTTAAGGGATTTAAAATAACTTGTGGATTGTTAAAATTCACTACATTCTGCCTAGGAAAATTCATTTCTTGGTCATGTTTTAATGAATGCGCTAATATTTTTGGAAAACTTATTTATAATTTTATTGAATTGTTTATCTATTTAACCAGAGTTTGTTTTCCAAGTGTGTGTTTTTGTTTGCAATAACTATCAAGAAATACTTTTTTTTTAAAAGGGTGCAGAAAGTGAGCTCTGACTTATTCTCAAGAGATGAATTGATGCTAGATAGATAGTAGCAAATCCAGGGGTATTGGCAAAGACGGTTGCATAACACTGAAAAGTATCTAAAGTCAAGATAAGCCAATTTTATTGCAATGCAATATAAATGAATAAAAAAAGCACATTTTCTTTAGTTGAGGAAACAAGACAAACACCACATCATGTCATTTGTACCAGATATCTGCCTGAGGTAAGATAAATAGCTCATTTTAAACCTGAGCCGCAGTATTATCACTGTTTATCTGACCTAGGGAATATATTAGTGGAAAAACAATATTCAAAGTTATTATTTTTTAACAATACAACACATCAATGCATACATGAGGCCGAGAAAAGTCACGGCTGGAGATGGATAAGTGGTTTGTCTGCTGTGGTTGTTCCCATCTCGGCATGGGCAGTTGAATTCTGCTAATTAATGCAAGGACACACCCCAGGGATACCGCCGAGGAAAAAGATACAACAAAACATCCACGGGCAAGGTGAAAGTAAAAAACACGCACACACACATGCACACGCACACACACACACACATTTATACACACACACACACACACCAGGAGTGCTGTGGGATGTTTTGTGAAGTTAGTTACCCCTGTATCTTTTCATCTAGTGGTGTGAGAGTAGCAGCGTGCAGCCTGTGGATGTGTTAACAGGGCTCAGCCGTTAGCTCTACATTTCACTACGTGTCAGTCACTCTCTCCGTCTGTCTTGAACACACGTCTCTTCCGCCCTACATCTCCTAACTCTGTCTGTCTGTCTGTCTGTCTCTCTCTCTCTGTCTGTCTCTCTCTCTCACTCACTCCATTTGCCTTTGGGTGTGTCCATGTGCCAGCCATTGGAAGACGTTTTCTGATAAATATTCATTCACCCTCCCCATCCACACACACCGCCACCACAACCAACCCCCACCCCCCGCAGCCCACTGTGTCTGTTTGAATGCTAATCAATTTCGCTGGAATTTCCACTGGCCTACTTATGGTTTCAGAGCCACTGCTCCCTCCTTTAAACTCCTCCACTGGCCCTTTCCCCGTCTCCTTTTCCCTTTCTGTCCCCTGAATTCCTTTTCCAGACCACATTTCACATATGTTTTTCTTTCCTATTCTCTCATTTCTTATCTCTCCTCGTCCATCAAACTGTTTTCCTTTCCTCATTTCATCATCTTTCATTTCTTTATCAACTCTGCGTAACCCCCCTTTTTCCTCCCCACATTTGTTTTTGTATTCTCCTCTTTGTTCGCATTTTCTTCTTTCTCTGGGCGACAGCCCCTATCGTCGATCCATTTAAAATATGCCTCTTTATTTCTTGTTTACCAGATCGTATGCATCTCTCCTCACTTCATCTTGTCTTTCTTCCCTACCTCAAAAATTTTGTTTAATGCTTATCCTTTTACTTTTATGTTTGTTGCTGAATCTATTTACGTCTACATGTGAAGGATAACATGATCTCCTACCTTTCTCACACACCCTCTCTAATGCCTGTGGCATACAGATGTAAACACTCAGTGGACAGTAGCAGGTGGGAGAAAGGCGAGTGTGTGGAGGCTGGTGCAACACTGAAAGCTTCAATGGGAGTTTGGATGGAATGATAAATGCAAGGGAGAGAAGGGGACATGGGAGTGATGTGCTGGTTGTGAATCTGTGCGGGGGATCGCTTTTTTCTTCTCACTGTGACTGGGAGCTGATAGTAGGCTGCCACCAGTGCTTGCAGGCAAAGCTTCAAGATATATTAATTGGGGGAAATGCTGGATAAGAATGATTTCAGACCGAAGACGCAAGAAAAGAGGCAACACAGAGCGTGGTCAAATTAAAGTTAAAAACTCTAGGGAGAGGAGGGATGGAAACCGAATCAGTTACAGCATTAAAGCCCCCATTGAAACATAGTTGGGGAAAAGAGAATAACAGTGGACACACAGTTTCAGGGAAACACAGTGATCAAATGAACCAACACACCTGGGATATGCAAATATGGGCACAGGAGGAAGGGAGGTGGGATGGGAATGAATAAAAGGAGGAAGGATGCTTGTTGGAGGAAAGAGGGGAATGAGAGATTAAAGCCTTGGAGGAAATCAACTGCGCTGAGTTGTGTGTTGAAAGAAAAGAGCTGTGTGGGGGATCCACATTTGAAACAGATTTTTATGGCTTTATATAGGGTCAATATGAGGAGGATATGCAAATGAAAGCGGGTAAAAAAAATGTTGGAGGGAAGGATTGATGGGTTGCAAGAAAAAAAAAATGCAAGGGAAGGAGTTTGAGGAAGCAAGCAGCATGGGATTAATGAGGGACTTTAATGGTGTAACCTGTGGGAACATTCTAATAAGCTCGCAGAGAGGCTGTGCCAACTGGTTTTTGAATGTGACACCATTGAAGGCAACCAGCCTCCTGACAGTGTAGGAGTACCTTAACTTGAAAAAAAATGTGATAAGAAGGGAAAAGTTAAAAACCAAACTTCAGCATGTCAATTCTTTTTCTTTGAGGTCTTGGGGTGTTCTCAGATGGCATCTGTTTGGCAGGGTGAGCCCATGAGCGAGACATAAATCTTGACTTGTTCACTTGTGATAAAAAGTGCTGTGAAAAGCTGTGCAATAAATGGCTTCAGACTACAACATGACATGAATCACATGTATAAGAAAGTCACTCATTAATGTAGAAAAGTAGAAGAAAGTAAGGAAATATGGCACATAAATTGTGTAATGGGGTAAAATTGGAAGTGGCAATTGAAATAAAATGGCTTATACGTATCAGTATAACGGATTAAAGAGTCTTACCTTTGCAAGCCAAATGCAATATATATATATATATATATACACATACATACATACATACATACATACATACAAGTACATCTCAAAAAAATTGAATATCATGAATATGTCCAATATTTTTTGTCACTCATTTCAGAAAGTCAAACCCATATAATATAGGCTCATGACAGTGTGAAATATTTCAAGCCTTTATTTCTTGAACTTTTGATGATTATGGCTTTCAGGTAATGAAAATCCAAAATTCTGTGTCTCAGAAAATTTGAATATTACATAAGACCAAGAAAAAAAAGGATATTTTAAACAATAATGTAAGGCGCCTGAAAAGTATGTTCATTTGCGCTCAATACTTGGTTGGGCCTCCTTTTGCATGAATTACTGCATCAATACACCGTGGCATGGAGGCGATCAACCTGTGGCACTGCTCAGGCGTAATGGAAGCCCAGGTTGCTTTGATAGCAGCCTTGAGGTCATCTGCATTGTTGGTTTGGTGTCTCTCACCTTCCTCTTGACAATAGCCCAGAGTGGAGCGACACCAGCAGATGACATGGCAGCCCAAATCATCACAGACTGAGGAAACTTCACACTGGACTTCAAGTATCGTGGATTCTGAGCCTCTCCGCTCTTCCTCCAGACTCTGGGACCTTGATTTCCAAATGAGATGCAAAATTTGCTTTCATCTAAAAAAGAACTTTGGACCACTGAGCAACAGTCCAGTTGTTTTCGTCCACAGCCCAGGTAAGACGCTTCTGACGTCGTCCCCTGTTCAGGAGTGGCTTGACACCAGAAATGCAACATCTGTATCCCATGTCGAGGATTGGTATGTGCGTAGTGGCTCTTGATGCGCTGACTCCAGCCTCAGTCCACACCTAGTGAAGCGCCCCCAAATTCTTCAATGCATTTTGCTTGACAATCCTCTCAAGGCTGCGGTCATCCCTTTTGCTGGTGCACCTTTTCCTACCACACTTTTTCCTTCCACTCAACTTTCTATGAACATGCTTGGAGACAGCACTCTGTGAACAACCAGCTTCTTTAGCAATGACCTTTTGTGGCTTACCCTCCTTGTGGAGGGTGTCAATGACTGTCTTCTGGACATCTGTTAAGTCAGCAGTCTTCCCCATGATTGCGTAGCCTACTGACCCAGACTGAGAGACCATTTAAAGGCTCAGGAAACCTTTGCAGGTGTTTTGAGCTAATTAGCTGATTAGGGTGTGACACCATAACTGAGCTTTTCCACAATATTCTACTTTTCTGAGACACTGAATTCTGGGTTTTCACTATCTGCAAGCCATAATCATCAACATTTCAAGAAACAAAGGCTTGAAATATTTCACTCTATGTGTCATGAGCTTATAAATATAGCTAGCCAATTATGTTGAGTTTCATGAATAAGGACAAAGATCTGAAGGATGATCAACTGATCTGAAAGGGCATCCCCGATGAAGTCCACATCAGGGAATAGCTGAGAGAAGCTGCACAGTTGTCTAATAGTGAGAATTCTTGCGTCACAATTAGAATTTCATGAGAATTTTCCTAATTGAGGTTGATGGATGCAGGCAGCTGCATGGTGGTGAAGTGGTTAGTGCTCCTGTTTCACATAACAATATCCCCAGTTTGAAGTCTTTCTGTCAGGAGTTTACATGTTCTTCTTGTGTCCTTGTGTGTGTGGGCATAGTCCACCCCAAATATCTGTCAGTGGTTGTCTTTTGCACATTTAGTGTGTTTATCATTAAAAGAGTGGAACAGGAACATTGTAGATAATAGGAGTGAACATCTGTGTTGTTGGCATAACATACACTTAGAAGATGTTGATCCCTCATTGATAAGTGAGCTTATGCATGCAGCAGATGTGACCTGCGGTGAGCTGGTTTGCTGTAGATGCTGGAGAGTGGTGGAGGGTTTTCTTTAGCATGTGCAAATTGAATTCTGGTAATTTACCATCTTCAGAAGAGACAATGCCTGACAAACCTCCTGTGATCTAGGCTCTCAAGGTGAGAAAATACTGCCGCACGGCATCACAAATAAAAGTTTTATACTGACATGATATACACTATTAGACCATCCTTTTCTCAAAAAGAGCAATGCAATCCATGGCTTTTATGATCGTTTCATATAAAGATCATAAATCAACAATAGCTGAACTGTCTGAATTGAGAGATTGTTAAAATACTGACCTCGACAATAAAATGTCACTTTCTTTAACAAACAGATGACCAGTGTATACAATGATGGACATTTCTCTTTCCCAGTTTTCATTTGAAACATAACTGTAGATCCAAAACACACGTGGGAGTGTGAAAAATAGGGACGCAAGATTGTGACGGAAAGTTTAAATCCCACTGCTGACCACTGTGGATCCCATGAGCAAGACTCTTAATGCTCAACTGCTCAGTTTGGATGAAGAAAGGTCTGTAAGGGTATAATCTGTGCCATGTCAATCATGTCCATGAGTTGATCTGCTGTGCTGACCAGAGACGGGAGCAACCCAAGCCAACTGTTACTGATATCACAAGCTTGTCACACTTAACCGGATAGAATGGCTGATAGAAGATTGTTTATGTAGATTTGGACTACAATGCTTGACAGAGTGTCTGTATTTCAGTTTAACAAGCACATAAATTCAGTTTTTGAGAATTAAACAAAGAATAAACTAGGCTAAAACACTTTGGAAACTTGTATATAATATGCAGACAAGTGGATGTTTTCTTTTAGTGAATCCATTGATTTTCAGGCAGAGAAGGGCTGCTTTAGTGTTTAAGTTCTTCATAAGTCAGAATGCTAAACACTATATTCACACTGTTGTTCTCTAACCATGGAGCCAGTTTCTAAAAAAATAGACATTTCTAGGTATGACCTGCACTCTAAAGGAAATGGTAAAGAGGAAAATAGGACCAAATTATTTGTGAATGAGCAGAATTATGGTGCGTTGACTGTCAATTTAAAAGACAGCATGTCTCTCAAATCATAACAAGTATCTGAATTGTTAATATGATAAAAGGACAGCATTTGTTGCCAAAACATTGTTAATCAAGTCGATCATATTTAAACTGTTAAAGCCCTGATGAAGCAAATACTCTGTATACTCCAATCAAAATAAAGGATACTTATCTTCCATCGACTGAGCTTGCTTCTTAATTAGCAACATGAAATGTCAGAAAGCAAATACATCATATTTTATGTTTTACATGAACTCACTAAACAACTCAGACAAATAATATTTCAATAAACAGTGAAAACATAGAAACATTTGAACTATTTCTAAATAAAGGCTCCTCTTGGTTTTGTCTTGTGTTGGCTAAATGCCATACTAATTTTTATGCACTTGCAAAAGGATACAATGCACTTTTGTATTCAAGTGTCCAGAGCCAAAATAGATGAAAAATCCACTTGTATGTACTGACCCTGTAAAGATCTGCAGACATTTCATTTGATGCATCATAAGATGATACATTAAACATTAATCTCCACCCATTTACATACCTGATAATCCAGCTCAATTATTCAACATCCAGTGCCCTCTGACTTCCTCTCACTACAAAGTGTGTTGCCTAGAGCTTTTTCGGCGGTCATCAAACACGAGCCCGACCACTGTTTATTCATGCAAATCGTATCTCAACTCACACAGTTTAAGATCACACTGTGCAGGGTGAGAACAAAAGCAGGAATGAAGGTTAATATAGAAGCTTGTGCTCAAAACCAAACGTAGAAATCTAGTCCTGTGGGTTTTAATAAAATGGAAAAAACTCAAGAGGCTATTAAGATAATATTCAAAAGGAGCACAGGAGATTGTCATAAATGAACTGTGTGTATAGGAAAAGTGGGAACAAAGCAGAACGATTCGACCGAATTTAGGGAGAAAAACGATGCTGCCCGGGCACTGAATTAAACATGGTCTCTATGCACTAAACATTATCCATTCACACACCCGTCCACAAAACTACAGCTGACTGTTGCTTAGGTGAGGTTGTCTTTATTTATACAATTCCTCATCTCATTTCCCCTCGCCCTCATCAGTAGGTAGGCAGCGTTGCTGGCTGCCGCTCCGCTCATTAACATTCCCATCTATCCTCTTCCAGCGTTGGTCCAATCTGTGGCCCTGTAGCTGTGATCTGATTCAGAAACTGGCACATTAGTGTGGGAAGGCAATTAATCACACCACTTAACAGGCAAGATGTGGTAGATGAGCACAAGGTGTAGGTCTCCATGTTACAGCGATGGCCGGATAGATAACTCACAAGTGTGATGTACTGCCTCTTGTTGGGCTGAGACTGTCAGCGATGGGGGCCATGTTACGCATTGCTCTAACAACAACGTTCGGGTTGCAGCGCAGGTGGGTTTCATAAAGTTCTGCCAACAATTTCTTGATCAAATTGCCTTCTGTTTTCACTGACTCGTTTCAATGATGAGGATGTATTTTCATCAACTCAACTGTGTTTTGCCTTGAAGCAGGTGTTCTCTGGAAAGTTTACTTTTGGAGTAATAAACAGTGACAACTTAGCCTTAGCGATGTGTGTGCCGCTGAGTTCTTTGGACAGTTTCTTTCCGAAAAACAAAAAAATAAATAAAAAGGCGCATGGTGCTTCTTGGAGGCCAATTCCGGGTAAAGGGGTTGACAGCAACCACAGCTTGAAAGTCTAATGTACGCCTACTCAAGATTCATGAGGGTTTTGTCAAACACACGTAGTCCTCTATGCGATTGTAAATGAGATCTCTGAACGTTACCTTGTCTAATGTGAAAGATTATTCAGATTTTCTTGAGGTTTTCTTCATTCGAAAGCTGTGAACAAACTAACCTTTCAACCTTTGCGCTGGAGAAGGTTTTGACCTCTGCCTTGTACTGTCAAAATCACACACCAAAAAAGTTGGGACTGCATAACCTTTTGCCTGCAGGTTCACTTATATATACACAATACACCACATAAGATGACCTATGACTTCAAAGTCTTTAAAAAATCAAGAGCAGGGTTCAAAAAGGCAGAGTTGATATACATTACCTCGGTTTCTGTATAACACAAACCGACCTTCCAACATGGCGGTTTTACATTATATGAATCATTATGAGGCAGGTAGTGAACAGCCCACGTGCCAAGGTACAGCGTAGGCCTCACCTATTTCTTAGCTTTCACTACGGAATGTTAGTTAAGGTGCAGAGGGCACAAAGCCAGAGACAACCCATGAAACTTGACAGTGTTAATAAATAAATAATGTCATGAATAAAAAATAAAGGGAAGGGAATATCTAACCTCCTGACATGCTGCAGCATACACAATGTTCAGCTTATCAGAGCCCCCTGCTGAGCTGTCACTGTCCATGGACGTAAGGAGGTGACAGGAGGGCAAAGGTCACTGAAAACTACACGGCTGGATTAAAAGGAAAGACTTTAGATGATCCATGCACCGTCATAGAGAATGTCACGTTCAGAAAAAACCCCACAAAAAAACCAACAACTCTAACGTAGGCACTGTATCAAAGGGATGGGGGAGGAGGAAGCCAAGAAAGAGGATGTTTGGGAGGCATCATAACTCGTTTAGCAATGCTACCGCATAAACCAGCATTCAGAGATGTGTGCGTATATCAAACATGAAAACCATATAAATATAAACAGTCCCATGAAAAAAAACATTTTACAAAAGCTTGTTAATTTAAAAGGTTTCATGAAATGGGTTTCTGTGGGGTTGTTAGTCTAACATTATGCTCATGGTCTCATGTGGTTCCTCATTTTGCATAACCCATTAGTAATAATCCATACGTGGTCCTTTTTCAGAACTGCAAAAATTCCAGAACTGTAAAACTTGCAGCACTGTGTGTAGTACTTGACACACGATAAGACAACTATTAAGCACAAGCTTGGATCTCCACTAAGCCTGTTTCCTGCTGTATGACCAACTGGTGAAAGAATAAAGTTATTACTTGACTGATTAGACTGTTGTGCTGACTGGCATCTCTGGCTATGCAAGACTGAGGCTGAGGCAATTTTCTTCCTCCTGCTGTTTCTAGGGATCCATACTCTCACTTGCAAACCATCTGGATGCTATTCTGTGAAACTACTTCATTTCTAACAAACCTTTTACATTATACATGCTGAACAGAAAGAAATTACATTATCAATATGGAAATTACTTTTTGAAAGTATTTCCCATGAATATTTTTCTAATAGTATTATTCACCTTCAGCACCAGGAGACTGTGATACACAATGAAATGATAATTAATGTGGCAAAAAATTTAAAAGCAAACTACATCGGTGGGGGACCGGCGTATACACAGTGTAGGAAAGAAAAACACGAAACAATTCCTCTCACTTGTCACAAAGTTTTTTGTTTTCCAATGACATTGTTAACAAAGTAAATCCAAACACACAAAATCCCATTGAAACTGTGAATTTATGATGCGTGTGCATCTGAAGCACTTACTGTACTTATCTTCTCTTAGCGCTATGAAAGAGTTAATCACTGGTCAACATTATGACAACAGATCAAAAACGTTTATTTGTTTTTTCTATTGACTTTGTTATTATTTTGCATTTGCTGCTTATGTAAAGCACTTTCAGCAGCCTTGTTTGGGGAAATGTGCTATGGACATATGTTTACCTTGCCCTGACTGGTAATATGTTCTTTTTGCAGATCAAATTTATGAAACGCTTCCTGTAACAAAAATGAAAGTGGAAACATAAATGGAGTCTGGTGATTGTAGTTTTATGTAGGGTCATTTGACCAGTTTTTGTCATTCACCATCATTTCAAAGGTGTCAAAAAGTGAACTGTCAACAATCGAGCTTCTAGAAGTGTAAATGCATACCAATAAGTGACTTACTTTAAGTGAAATTCTAAAAGAGTACAACACCTATATGAACAACATTTTCAACTTCATATTTTAACAGGGTAGTTATAGCCTTATAGCCTGCTTACAAATATATGGTTTATTTTTTATGACAAAATTACCTCAATTGTGGAAAATCACAGTAATTCTTTGACTGTGAGCGATGACTTATTGATTAAAGTCTGTGGAACTAACTAAATCAAAAAGAACTAATTCAAACAAAACTGAAATAAAAATAAACCAACACATGTAAATAATAACAGCAATGCCAATACATAAAGTATTAGATAATACTGTTAATAAAGGGGCCAACATCTGCTGCAACAGTAAAAAGCTTTATTTATCAATAATAGGAGGGTGTATAACGTGATCACTACTGAGGCAGGTATAGCTGTAATCTTAAATAATGAATTTCCTCATTTTGAAAATGTTAAAAAGACTTAGGATTATGATTTTGTCTCTCTGACTCTGACTGTGTTTCTCATTAGTCAGCGTAGACACGTAAAAAGTTCCTTCAATGCAATCACTTGGCATTCTGTCACTGTTAATACATAAAGGCCAGGAAATGATTACTTCACAGCATCACTCCCTGACTCCACTGAAGCAGATTGCTTGCTGTTTTAGAGTAAGCAGAAAGATGTGGTGAGGGCAGGTCATGTTGCTTTGCGTGAACCCTTTATTCAAGCCAGGTCTGCACGTTCGCAACGGCGCAGACATGGAGAGGTTTGATCTTTAAAGTGTAAATGAACCCAGCGGACCTCCAGAACTCATCACAATTCTGATGGCGTGAAGGAAACGCATGAAATATGTATGCCTTACTTGTTGATGTTGCAGAGAAACCCTTGGAAATATCAACCCATCAGGGCATTACTGTCAAACAAATCAGAGTGCATGCACCTATGTGTCTGGAGGCAAGGACATGTTTCTGCTGTGCATTATGACGAGCAAGTCATTTCACCTGGATCTATACATGTGTACAGCTTCCAGTCAAATATTACGTTCGACATCTTGTATTCACTCTGCTTGCTCGCAAGCCTGAATTATTGTATTGTTACTACACACGGCACTATATTGATCAATTGAGCATTTCATAGAATTAAATTGCGCCGCCATCATTTTTATGTTGTAATTACGTTTCACATTTTTCATTCACAGTATGGCTTCTACTGAAAAATGTAGGTATGGGCTCTATACATATTCTATATACAATAGGCTAGAAGAAAATTATTTCTACCTTCACCCCAACAAAAGTTGGGGTGAAGGTTATGTTTTTGTTCAGGTGTATTTATTGGATTGAATGTACGTATGTATGTATGACTTCTACCAACTTTTCGCAAGACTACAGACCCAAATTGCATGAAATCTTCAGGGACGATTTATCATCGTCCAAAGACCAATAGATTAGAATTTGGGATCAAACAGGTCCTGAAGAGGCAAGTTATTTCCCTTGTCGTGGACACACTGGATCTCCGCGGTGCGCCGTCAGTCAGGGCTGCAGCAAGGTAGCTGCCACGCTAACTCCGCTCCGGAGCTTGCAGCTAATATCTAGGTTCGGCAAGAATCTACAAACACCGGTATGAGCGCATTGACTCGGGTCGTGGTTTTTCGGTGTGCCCCGCTCAGTGTTTTACACAGTGATATTGCTATTAGTGATGTTAGATATGAGCTAATGGATAACATGCAAACAGATGTGGCGTTGGCGAAGGTATGCACTCCACCGGGTGCCGGTTCTAGTTACTAAATGTTATCAAAGATTGATAACCATATCAACCATTGAACAACAATAAAAATGATAATTAACAATTTATGGAGAATGGGCAGAATATGATTCTTAATATCAAGCATGCCATGTCACATGTCACATGTTTTAATATAGGACATGAGTGTGTTTTGTTATGTTTTGTTGTTTGTATATAAAGAACATTACATTCATTGATATAAAAGTATATTAAATATATTAGGTATTTCAGACACGATAAATTTATACATTGCTATTTTGCAAATGCCATATGCCTATATATACTTGTGAGTGTTTCTGTCACTGTACATAGGTAAAGAAAGTGTCACTTATTGGTATTCACATTCATTTGTTCTTTTTCTCCTTTTTGTATAGTCAGTTTGGTAACATTGTAATGGAGGATAGAATTAATGAATAGGTTAGGACATCGTTTAAATTCAATGAAAATTTTACATTGAAAATGAGAAGCTTAGGATAAATAAAGGAAACCAAATGTAAAATCGTTTGATTATTGTGTCTTTATTAACAAGAGGAATTCATACGTATTCCTTTGATTTGACAAAAAATCCGTTATTTGTCGTTTTTTCCCAGAAGTGTAGTCACATAAAAAACAAACAAGCAAACAAACAAAGAAACAAACGAAAAACCAGAAGACGATGTACTACAACTTGCTTCATAATAAAATATCTTTCATGACTTTCTTTCTGGTTACAGTAAATTACACTCGTTTGAGAGGCAAAGTTGTTTAGTTGAAGTTTGGTCCTCATCTGAAATTCTAAATTCAACTTCTCTCTCAGCCGGCAGAGAGCAGCGACATTGTCTCGCCTTTCTTTTTGTTTGTGCCGCTCTTTGCCAGAGAATAGAAGTGGATGTACCAACCCATAAGTTTGAGCTGATGACAAACTTCAAACTAATCAAAACACAACGCGCACTCACAACTGCTACCCGCACAGACGCACACACACACACAGAGACACACAAATGCGTATAAACATACATCTCAGCTGCCATCTCTGCGCTCTGAGTTTGAGTATTCTGTTCAAGGCCAGACAGCTTGTTGGAATTCAGGAGGGAAACTCTTATCGAAGAGAGATTGAAAGCATGCTGATAGACACCTTGGAAGGGTAGAAAAACATTTCAGATTGTCATAAGCCATGTGGCCAGACATACACGTTGTGCCACATAAACTATGTTTTCTTCGCTGCGACTAGAAAAAAGAAAAAAGCTATGGAGAAATACAATTTCATTTTAATCTTTGAAAGACTTAAAAAAAAAAAAAAAAAAAAAAAAAAAGGATAGAAAAATACTCCATGAAAATATAATTTTCCATAACACAAACCACGTCTCCAGAGTGCATTTATGGTGCATTTTCAGATATACAGTCAGAGCATTTACAAGGCTGTGTAATTTATGGTTCCCTGGATTATGTAGCCCAAACAGCCTCAAGATGTTGCTGCACCTCTGTGAAATTAAGTATCTATATTCTATATATAGCAATAATTACCATTACCAATAGCTTCTATTTCTTCGGCGTTATTTACATTAGGCACACATTAATGAATAGAAATGAGAGACTCCGGGATGGAAAGGCCTTCAGACGCTGTGGAGTATATATGTTTCAAACCAGATTGTGAAAGAGAAGCTGTGTTTTTCACGGGCTTCCTATGACCCAAAACATTCCCTTTCTGTCATGTTCAAAGTGGATTCCAGTGAAGAAAAAAAAAGAACGAAAAAAAGACTATATTTAAGAGTGTGCTTCATACCTATATATTTGTATTTCTCAGTGAGGAAACAATTGCATCAGATCCTGTTGTCAAGCTTTTTGCGGCACAGCGTGTGGTGGAGAATCACTTCCAGTCTGTCCGCTGCATATTTGTGAAGTGGTGAATTTCAATGATATGGTCAGATTGTTGCTGAGGGGATTTTTTTCTCTCCCGTTAAAGGGAGGAACTCTACATTTGGAGGTTCTGTTTCTTGTCTTTCTTTCTTTCTCTCTGTGTAACAACATTACTGGAGCCACCAGACACTGCCGCCATTTTTTTTATCCCTGACAGGAGGAGAGCAGGATCCAGGGGATCAGACCCAAGACTCACAGAGTGGAGTTACGACGGTCCTACTACCCGACCCCACCACAGCACCGGGACCCCACCGCAACGGCACGGCCCTTAAACTCCAGACTGAGATTGGCTCATCATCAGACCAACGCTCATCATAGACTTTTCTTAGTATTTGTACTTATCTGGCCTGTCTGCCACTCTCTCTCTCCCTCTTCTTTCCTCTCTCTCCCTGTCCTATCCCATGTACTTCTCCCCCCAACCGGTCAAGGCGGATGGCCGTCCTTCCAGAGTCTAGGGTCCGCCCCACGGTTTCTTCCTGAAGAGGGAGTTCTTGAACTTCTCTCCATGCGAGGGAGTTTTTCCTGGCCACTGTTGCTTGTTACACCTGCTTGCTTTGGAAGGGTTTAGTTGGGTCCTGTTGTACTCTATCATTGTAAGAGCGCTTTGAGATGTTTGTTGATGTGATTTAGCGCTTTACAAATAAAATTGAATTGAATTGAATTGTTTTGACTCCTCATTACCACATTATGTTCAAAGTAACAGGGAGGTTGCTTTGTTTAGATGGACACCCAAGACGCCGGAGAGGGCAACGTGCAGTGCCAGTGATCACAGGCTTTCCCCATTCAAACAGCGTTATGCTGTTAGTGATATATATTGAAAGCCTACTGCCAGAGGATACCCATTAAAAAGTGACTGTATCATAAACTATACAGCACTTCTCATCATGTACATAATATGATGCCTGTAAACATATTTGAAGGCGCATAAATAACTTGGAAGCTTGGAATATGAACAAAGAAAGACAGCTCCTTCATCCCTGAAACTACTGCCATTAATTACTGTTATTTAATCTCTAAGTGAACGGTTCTGTGGAAGGATTTAAGAAAAAGCAAAATGCCGTAAACGTTGAGTACCAGCAAAGAGGTCAGAGCAAAGGTAGAGCACGGCCAGGTAGAACAAATAGTACCGGTCGATTGATTTGAAGCCTCAGTGGGACCATTCTGTTCCTTCGAGAGAAGCAACTCATTCTGATTGTTTAAAATAAGCTTTTATTCTTCCCATGTGAAGAGATTCAATCATTACTGCAGCTCCACATTGCACAAGGGTGAGATAACAAGAATATTGTAAAGTTATCATGAAAATAGTTACACTAATTTGCAATAAAAAGACACACACCAGTTTGAATAACATAATGAAACATAAAGTGCAGACTGTTACTACTGGAATCTGTATTTTTACATGATTTATATTAGATCATGTCGGAGGGTCCAGAGCAGCACAAGATCAAGTTGTGTCAACTAAAACAAACATATATACAAACAAATCAAAACAAAACAAAAAAACATTTGAACTCACATGATTTAAGAGGCTCTTATTTTGGATCTGCAGGATAACTGAAATGTACAGATTCCATGTTCTCCCTGGGTATGAGTTCACCATCATAATTCCACTGTCCAAATTTATAATTGTTAAATTTCATTATCTGAATTGTCCTTTAAATCTCCTTTGAAAACACTCTGAATGGATTTTTAAAAATCAACTATATTCTGTATTATTCTGTATTAGTTGGTAACTGCTTTTTAATATGTCTATGTTTTCTAAAGTTATATGTAATTGCGGAATGGATTGGATGTAGATGTGCACATCTTGCATTTCCCTGATACTGACTGGAATAGTCACCTGTTTTCTCAGCTCTTCTTTTGAAAAAAAAAAAAAAAAGCTGGGATTGAAGATGGATGAAAAACGACTTGGAAGGATAGTCATTGCTTTAAAAAAAAATAAAAAATCTGAATATATTCATTGTCTGTTGTTTTTACCACATGGTTTTGTGACAATGTTTTGATAGCTTTCTATATGCTAGAGGAAAATGAGCAAGTTACTCTTGATCCAGTGGCACGCTGACATTGCAGCCAAGGCGAAATTCTGCCTGGATCACTGCTGCAGGTCACACCTGGTGCAGAGGAGGCAGCTTCAAAATAGAACAAGAGGAGGCCGTTTTATCAGTCACATTAGTGTACTAGTCTCTAACTCCCAATGATAATGTATGATAATGGATTCCAACTAATTCCACTGGGATGCACTACCTCCAGCAAGAAAATACCTGAGTGGTACAAGCGTTCCCTCTGCACATTACACACGGCTGTACTTCACTCTGTTCTTTGGTTGGCAACCTGTAGTGCATACAGCAGAGGTTCCCCTGCATAAGTGAAGGGAAAGCCACTATATAATGAAACGCATTAAAGTAAAGATTCCCAACGCTAATTAAATAACATATAATTAGAACTGTGAATCCATTAGAAAAAAGAAAAAAGGAAAACCTCATTAATGGCAACTCTGACTTAAACTAATTATGATTAATTGCACAAATTCTGAACTTTTTTATTAACACACAATACACCAAACACAGTGGCTTGCTAAAATAGTCATACCCCTTGAACTTTTCTGCATTTTGTCACATTACAACCACAAATGTACACGGTGTTCAATTTTTTAAATAAAGAAACTGAAAATTGCACTGGCAAAAGTATTCATAGCCCCCGAGTCAATACTTTGTCGAGCCACCTTTAGCTGCAATCACAGCTGCAAGTCTTTTGGTGTCTATCTCTACCAGCTTCACACATCTAGAGACTGGAACTTTTGCCGATTCTTCTTCGCAACCTGGCTCAAGCTCAGTCAGATCGGATTTAATGCATCTGTGAACAGCAATTTTCAAGTCAGGCTGGAGATTTTCAATTGGATGAAGGCCTCGACTTGAACAACATGAACATATTCTGATCTGAACCTTTCCATTGTGCCTCTGGTTGTATTTTCCGGGCTGTTGTCTTGCTGGAACGTGAACCACCCACCACAGTCTCAAATCTTTTGCCCACTCTAACAGATTTTCCTCCGATATCGCCCTGTATTATGCTCCATCCATCTCCCATCAACTCTGAGCAGCTTCCCCATCCCTCCATTGTGAGACAGGTTAGTTGTACCCTACTGATGATGTGTTGCTGCAACAGTCCAATCGTTTTTAAGTGGGGGTGGTGTGTTCAGAGTGGTGTGCAGTGCTAGTTTCCCCCACACACAGTGTTTTGCAATTAGTGCAAAAAGTGCAGTTTTAGTCTCACCTGACCAAATGTTTGCTGTGTCCCGAGCATGGCTTGTGGCAAACAGGACTTCTTATGGCTGTTTTTCAACGAATGCTTTCTTCTTGTCACTTTTCAATAAAGGCCTGATTTGTGCTGTGCAGTTGTCCTGTGGACATATTGTCATCATGGGCCTCTGGGCTGCTCCACTGATCAATTCTCTCCTTGCCCAGTCTGTCAGTTTAGGCAGACGGCCATGTCTTGGTAGGTTTTACAGTTGTGCCACATTCTTTCCACTTTTGAACGATTTATTATACAGTGCTCTGTGAGATGTTCAAAGCTCTGGATATTTGTTATAAATGATCATTTAACCATGCTTTAAAGTTCTCCACAACTGTATCTCTGACCTGTTTGGTGTGTTGCCGTTTGTACACAAATGTTCTCTAATGAATGTCTGAGACCTTCTCAGAACAGTTGGATGTATACGGAGTTTAGATTGCACACAGGTCGACTCTATTTACTAATTAGGTGACTTATGAAAGCACTTTTATTTAGAGGTATCAGAATATATGGGAATGAATGCTTTTGAAAATCATGTATCACTTCCGTTGTACTTCACAAATGAAATAACATAAAACCCCCCACAGACAATTACATTTGTGGTTGTAATGTGACAGAACGTGGAAAAGTGGTATGGATACTTTTGCAAGCAACTGTAAATGAAAAAAAGAATACGTGGAGCCATTTACTTTTGGACTTCAATTTCTTTAAAAGCCAGAGGTATCATTTTAGACTTTTAAGGTTACTGCAGGTCACTGATGATATTCATTACAGAACAAAATGTATTCACAAAGGAAAAAGAAAGACAAAAAGAAAGTAACTAAACAAAAATAAAACAAGCACCAATCTGCACTTGATTCATATTGAGAACGTGTGGTGCATGGCAACTAGAGAGCCTTACAAAGTCAAAAGCCCAATTCTTTACATGAGTGCCCCCCAAAAACCTCCTTCCTCATCTTCAGACGTCATTAAACAAAAGAACAGAATGGGGAGTCTTCTGTTATTGCATTCTGCAGGGATAATTAGACATGAGAATAAACTAGGAGGAATGACACAGCTCAGTTAGCAAATAAAAGGAAGGAGGGAGGGTACAGTCGGGTCTCGGGCTGCTTTAGTATTGAATATTCATAATTCCACTGAAACAGACTGTACCCCACCCTCCAACCCCCCCGGGCGCTGTGACAATGCATTCACTCCGACTGCAGCGACTCTTCACCCTCTTCTACAAAAGATGCTGTGGTTGTTGTGGCCTGTAGGGGGCAATTTAGTAGCATGACACTACTTGTACTGAAGGGATATTGTGTGTGTGTGTGGTGTGTGTGTGTGTGAGAGAGATTCTGAAAGCTTTAGTGTTCAATTCAAAATCAATTCAATTTAAGTTGATTTCCTGTTAAATCCAGATGCTGAACGGTGTTTGGCAGGAGCAGACTGATACATGCGACGGAAAAAGAAATAATTAAAAATGAATGGTTTTTTCATCAACAAATTAATTGCTGCCTCAATTTGCATTTGGAAACGAAAGGTAATTGAGCAACGTGTGTATGTGTGCATGTCTTTTTCTTCTTCTCAACGCCGCCACACGATGAGAATTACTCGTGGCGGTTTTATCTAGTATTTAAATTGAAAAGGCCTCTGAAAACCTAAGATGCTCTGTATCCTAATCACACACTTAACCCTATGAAATGGAATTCGACACTGAGTTAGGGACGAGTTCTCTTTGATGAAAAATAAATAAGGGTAGGAGTTACAGTAAGGGAGTTGAGCATCTCAGTGGCAACGCTGGCACAGCTGTAGAAACAAAGCAGCAATGAGGAAACGCAACTAGTCAAACAGATTCTATCATCATGCTTACTGTTTCCTGCTGGGAAGCTTGAGAATTTATTTATTTTTTCTCCCTTTTGCACGTCTATGGGTGGCAAAGATGAACTAACAGAATTATGTATAGACTTTACGTAGAAAACAAATCCTCAGCACAGGACCTTGACATTGCTAAGATATGATGATCAAGATGCTTTGCTTCCACATACCGGGTGATTTCGCCTCCCTCCACACATTGTGCTGATAAGTGAAAGTGTAGAGAAATGATTTTGTGCTGGTTTGAGAACAGTCATCTCCTCCATCGTTATCTTTTGCCGGCATCCAATCTTTCCTTCACGATTATTTAAAGCGCTCAGGTAATTTCTCACGATGGTTCTGCTACAATTTATATCTTCTTATAAGTTGTAAGGAGTGGCACACTGTGCTGCTTCTATAGATGTATATTATTTGTCATGACTTAAAAAGCAACAATGTAACGTGGATGCAAGACATCACATGACAAGGGAGTCATGGTTCTGTCGTTCAATTAAAAGTATTTGACAAACCTCTAATACCTGAGCTTTGCTCTTCACTGGATTTCCAGTTCATGGTGAACTGTTCTCACATTACGAGGCACTAGCTGGTGTTTTCACTGACAAGTATTAAATGTAGAGGGCCGTCCACCATATGAACATAAAGATGATGCTCTGCACACCGCGCAGGAACCCAAACACCCAAATCATTAAAGACTCAACCATCAATTTAGAATAGTTAATGCTTCAGTCTGGTTTGGGGGCCTCTCTGTGTAGTGTATGCATGTTCTTCCAGTGTGCGGGTAGGTTTTCTGTGAATGCTCTGGTTTCTTCACGCAGTCCAAAAAAAGCAAGCATTTAGGACTGACGCGTGGCTCTATAATTTCCCCAACAAATGTTAATGTGAGTGTGTTTGGTTGTGAGTTCACGGTGTACACTGACTTAGCCTGTAGTTTGCTGGGGTCAGCTCCAGCTCTCCAGTTGGATGAAGTGGTATGGAAAGTGGACCGACAAACAGAATAAAAAAAGAAATGTAAATACATTTTGAGAGCACATTTACAAATGCCCCTAACATCCAGTTAGCCGTCCTGTAATTGTTCATGATGCAAGTTGAACTGATGTTTATGAAACAGCTCAGTTCATCCACAATAAATAAATAAATAAATAAATAAATAAACAAACAAATAAATAAATAATAAGGCACCAATGTCAATGGGATAGAAAAGTCTGTATCCAACAAAAACTCCACACATAAACTGAAGTAACCTTCTTTAAAATCTAAGTTAATAGACGATACCAGTTAAGTGAAAAGTAGAAGGCAGTAACACCCACATTACAACAGTTAACAAAATTAGACTTTAAAATCTATTGAGCCTGCATAGTGGCTTATAATGTCAAATGTTCCACGAGTGACCCGATGTTTTGACTCTCATTCAGTCATGACAGAAGTTAATTGAGCAACTCCCACTGATATGCCATCTGATGTCCAATTCGGGGGACATTCGCATTTTTATTCAGAGGGACAAGTTGAGCATGGCAAGAAGCTAAAAATGCTAATGCGGCCGATCTGTTGACTCTTCAAAGTGATACACGACAAGGCGGGTCCCGCCTTGGACGGGCAGCCCTCATTAAGAATAAAAAATCTTCACAACTCTGTCAGGAACTGGACAACTCCGTACAACACCTCAGGACTTGCTGAGTAACATAAATAATTTCACTGTCACAGGGGAGAATGAAAAAGAGAATCCACCCACATGTGAACGACTGACTTCTATCTGGGATTGTTTTCTTCAAAACCATCGTAGAAATGTAATCAACTCTCCATAATTTTCTTTCTTGAGCCTAAATTGCAAGTATGTGGCAGCTGTAGAAAAACCTTTTCTGGGACGGGAATGAGACAAACTGAAAAACGCCCTTTGTTATTCAAGCAGCTCAGTGGAACAGGCTTCTGTTATTTTCAAAATATTGTTCAAACTTTATTTGTATAGCACTTATTATACAAGTGTTGTAGCACAAAGTGCTGCATTCCCAGTCAGTCTACAAGGTGAAAATATCCAAACAGAACCAGCTTTGGATTTAAACGTCATAGGACCACATTTATGAGTAACATATGAGTAATCTTAGGGGTATTTAAAAAAAAAAAATAAATGTTTTCAGTGGCGTCTTTTTTAGCTTATGATGCTAAGATTTATAAATCTGATACATTCAAAGGTCTGATGATGTAAACACCAAGACAGATTCCCTCTTGATTATACATAACAGGCGCATGTAGGTAGGTTTACATTTTGAATATATTTGAATATATTTGCTGAATGTGTGCGTCAAACATGAAATGTTACCTTCTCGGCTCCGTCTGGAGCATATGCACACACCTGACGCTCTCATCCTAAGCTTATCTAACGCCACTCCGTGGAACGGGATTAAACTGCCTGTGTGGGTGCGCGTGTGCGCGTTGGGAAACGTAAAACCTTCCAATTGTCCCAGCCTTGTCCCAGACACACATGCGGACGTGCACGCGTTCAGGCACAATCTTAATGTGGTGAGCTTGCCGGTTTGGACCCGGGAGATTTCCTTCCTGTGACACGCACATAAACACAATCGCACAATCCCCGTGGCAGAGAGCTAATTCTTCCACTTTATTTAATAATGCAAGAGGAGGAGGGAGATTTTGTCCCATTTTTTGTGGAAGCAGGAAAGTATCAACTTGCTGCAGTGGCAAAAAAGGAACAAACCTATTTTACTCAGGGCACGTTGGCAAGTATCAACTGCGTTTTTCTTTTTCTTTTCTTTTTTTGCAATAAGGAATAACAATATCTCTCTTCAAGCTTGAACAAAGAAAGACCTATATGAGACGAGCAAGTACTCATAAATGATGAAGTGCACGAATGAGCGAGGTGGGAAGGGCTTAAAACAGACACACACACTCACTCTCTTTCACATGCACACAAAACCTCCCGAGCAGCTTTGTCATCACTCTTCATTTACCCTGCTGGGCCGCCAGAACCAGCCTGATGTCTCACTGCGTGTGGATACACACACACACATACATAAACCAATGAGGGCACCCTCACACAGCTGCAAACACACACATCCTCATAATCGACTATCTCATCGCATTGGCATGTGACTCATCCATTATACCGCTTTCTATAACTTCAGCAGTTTTTCACCCATGACCATCTCAATCTTCTGCAACAAAAACACTGCTGGAGCGTAAAACCATATGAGCAGTAATTAAAACACTTAAAAAAAAAAGGCCAATCTGAAGTTACTTAAATCGTAGAAAAAAAAGCCAATTAATCCTGAGCTAAATGAGAAAGCCTCCTGGAAAAAAAGGCTTTGTTTTTCACATACGTTTTGAAATTGTCAAGAGTCTGAAAATGTCAATAGAAAACAACGTTTGATTTAACCATCCAACCCCCCCCCCCTCCCACCAAAAAAAACTAAAAAAAACTGCAACAGCGAATGAAGTGTATAAAAACATGAGAAGTTCCAAAGATTTCTAATTAGGCAATCAGTAGACATCAAGCTTATTCTCAGGTTTACGCAGAACTACAGATCCACTTTTTGTCCGCTCACAGAACATGCAGGGAGAACACCTACACACCAGTTGTGTTTCTAAAGAAAACAATTTAATCAGATTTTTTTTCCCCCTCTTCATTCCATACTTTCCTATGTATGCACATACAGTACCTACACTCGCTTTTGGAGCTTGACAGCCAAACGACCCATAGAAATCCCATCAACCTTGCAATTAACCTCTCTCTTTACATGGTTGTCGTGTTACGCCGACTGTTTGTGGAGCGCTTGCAGATATGGAAGATGGGCACATCAATATAAAAAAAAATCCTTTCACAGCCGTTGTCTGAAATACAAAATTGTGCTTCAAAGATGCTATCAAACATTTTCACGTACGCTGAGGCTGGTAAACACTAATATTATCAGCTTACATAGTGGCCTCACATCCCAAATGATTGACTGTGAGGTATGAGTCACACACTTTGAGGGTGCCACTGGCTAACGCTCTTTTTTTGACTGCGTTCAAATAAGACGACAGATTGGAGTTTGAGCACATTGCCAGACTAGCTGTGCTGGGTGGCAAGAATGCGTTCACAGAGCCCTGACTTGCCAATATCTTTGACTATGAAACACACCGACTGTGCTGATATTGAAAATAACCGCAAAAATCTAATTATATTATGCAAAATAGACTGAAAATGGCTGTAAAATGATGTAATACATTTAAAGTGTGACGGCAGGTGAATGAGTCGAAAGAATGTACGTTTATGCAATTGTTGAAGGAATGTTTCTTCAATGCCCTTTTACATGAGGCGATTTTTCCACACGCACACACACACACCTACACTTGCATACACACACATTTCAAATCTGACAGGAGTGCTGCCTCCCTATCTGCAGCAAAGCAACACCTCCTATCCAATACTGCAATCTAGTTAAATCCAGTTGCTAATTTGTCTGCATTTCATCACATACGTGGGGGCGCTCTGTCTAATCGCTGCCGGATTTAAAGCATGAAGTGAGGAACGTGTCGAACAGCGGGTCAAGTTCCTCACACAAGCTTACGTGCTGAGATAACCAAGAATGCCGCATACTAAATCGAGAACACTGATTTTCACTACGTGCAACTTTGCAGGGGTTTCTCAAATACGCTCTTTCAGCAGTTTAGCAGAAATGTGTATTCAACATTGACCAGGAGCTGCTAACAACACCACGTAAAAATGAGTATTTCTGTTATTATTTGGTGTTTTAAAAGGAATGACTCAAACCATGTAGCTGTGTTAAGATATCTAAACCTGTATCGAGTAAATACTCCACAAGTTATTTGGTGAATCCTGTTGAATAATAAATAGTAAGGTTAGATTTTTATTCAACTGTTATGTTCATAAATCCAGGGAAATCTTAAATTCAAAGAATATGGAAAGGGATATTTGTTAGGCTTGTTGCAGGTAACGTCTTATTTTCTGTATCTTAAAGTGTAAACGTCACTTGACTGATGACTTTGGAGACTTCAAACTCTGCTTTCGAGATCATGTTATTATTCGGTCGGTATTACAATCATGAAAATTTTATAGAATTTCTGACAGGTAAGAAAACAAATGTTTGAAGCTTTAAAAAAAAAAAAAAAGCACAGCACCAGCAAACATCACCGCTTCATCATTGTGTGACATATCCAGTCTGCTGGCTTTTAGATTGCTTAGAATGCACTTTCTCTCCCTGTTTGAAGTAAAAATGAAAATAAACTTTTGTCAGTCTTCACTGGTGAACCCTCTTCTTACTTTGTGTGTCCCCCCCCCCGCCGCCCTCCCCTTAACAATTTATCAATTGGCACACTGTGTGCAAAATCGCCCAATTCTACCGGGTAGTTTATATACACTGCTCAAAAGAAATAAAGGGAACACCTAAACAACACAATGGAACTCCAAGTATCTCACACTCGTATGAAATCAACCCGTCCAGTTAGGAAGCAACACCAATTGTGAATCAATTTCACCTGTTGTGCAAATAAAAAAGTCAACATGTGGAAACGAGAGGCAATTGGCAAGACGACTCCTATAAAGGAGTGGTTCTGCAGGTGGTGACCACAAACCAATACGCTGTTCTCGTCGTTTCTGGCTGGTGTTTTGCTCACTTTTGAATGTTGTTAGTGTTCTCAGTCCTAGAGGCAGCATGAGGCGTGTCTACAACCAACACAAGTTGCTCACACCGTGCAGGGCGATTGGCATTTGCCAGAGAACACCAAGATTGGCAGATTCGCCATTAGCGCCCTGTGCTCTTCACAGATGAAAGCAGGTTCACACTTTGCACATGTGACAGACGTGGCAGAGTCTGGAGACGCCGTGCAGAACGTTCTGCCGCAACAACATCCTCCAGCATGACGGGTTTGGCAGTGGGTCAGTAATGGTGTGGGGAGGCATTTCTTTGGATGGCCCACAGCGCTCCGTGTGCTAGCCAGAGGTACCCCGACAGCCATTAGGTACCGGGATGAGATCCTCAGACCCATTGTGAGACCAGATGCTGGTGCAGTGGGACCTGGGTTCCTTCTGATGCAGGACAATGCCCGGCCTCATGTGGCTGAAGTGTGTCAACAGTACTTCCATGATGAAGGTGTTGATGCTCTGGACTGGCCTGCCCGTTCACCGGACCTGAATCCAATTGAGCACATCTGGGACATCACGTCTCGGTCCATACACCAACAACATGTTGCACCACAGACTGTCCAGGAGTTGACTGATGCTTTGATCCAAGTCTGGAAGGCCGTCCCTCAGGAGAACATCCGCCCCCTCATCAGAATTTTCGCTGACGTTGGATCAGCCTGCAATGTGATTTTCCACTTTTATTTAGAGTATGATTACAAATCCAGACCTCCATGGTATAATAATTTTGATTTACATTGATCACTTTTATGTTATTTTGTTCTCAACGCACTTTACTATATATTGAATAAAGGCTTTCAACTGCAAAATTTCATTAATTGAGATCTGGGATGTGTTATTTTAGTGTTCCCTTTATTTCTTTGAGCAGTGTATTGTAACTATTCTAGACAGTGCCATAACATCATATTAGTAAGTTATAATTAGTAACTTTCTGGAGGAAGCTGTCATGTTTTCCATCTGCTTGTGTGGATCTTCAAAAAGGCTTTTCCTCACAGGCCCAGGACACATTTGTCAGGTTAACTGGTGACTCCACATGGGAGAGGCCGATTCTCTCCCAAGAGTGAGTCAGATTTGATAGGTAACAGCCTTTTTCCAGTTGAACATATTACTTTGAAACCCTACGGCAACTGTGGTTCAGTTGAAGTGTCCTGACAGTAAACCTCGTTTCCACCCCAGTGTTGTGTGACCATGTTGCGTGGCAGCTGGTACCATTGGTGTGCAAGTATGCGAGCATTGCTGCGTCTAAGAAAAATTATTTTGTAAATACATTTTTTAAAAAATTACGTTTTTGCTGAGCGGGGTTATGAGATAATTAAGCGACAGCTGCAAAAGCTAAAACGTGGTTTAGCTGTAGCAATTAGTGGAAAAGTCATGAAGTCAGCAAACAATTACACAAAAAAGTACTGATTTTGCCAACGCCAGCTACCAAAAGCCCAGAAGAACACATTAACTACAAGTGACCTTTCAATGTAAAGCGGCAACAGCTTCCTCTCACGAAATAAAATACACGTCTGACGATTCATGACGTTGTGCAGCACCGAAGCCGACTTCTGTGTGTTCGTTGACTTTTAATGTTGGGATTGTCAAAATAATGTCAACTTAAAGGAGTAGCATCACTTTGTAGGTGCACACTTGTCCACAAATCCCATGCAGCAAGATGGATTTAGCAGCATCAAAACACACATTGCTCGGTAATGTGCTTTGATTGAAAAATAAAATGGATTGGAGTCTGGCAGCAGATTACAACGCTGGCAGAGCTGCTGCTTTTAGACATTTGCAAAGACACTTGGGAATGGTCATGGATTTGCCACTAAGACGTCCTGGCTGACTTAACAGATATTTCCCCAACTGTCCTTGATACCTTTCTCTCTTCCCGCCTCACTCATTTCTTCTTGTGCTCGGTCTCTCCATGGAAAAGATATTTCTGTCACACGTCCTCATTAAATCATAGATGAGGTAGACTTTGTGCGTTGAGAAAATGCCTTCAAAGCGCACATTCACATGCGCTATTGTACATGTACAAGAATGCTACCCAGCACAGTACACAGTCAGGGTTTGCCTAAGCCCTAGTTAATCAAAAGAGGATGACTGGGTCCAACAAACACTTTCAGTTTTCCAGTCTGTACAAATCTCCTGAGAAGTGAAAGCAATTTTTTTTTTTTTACAGAAAATGCTAAAAAAAGACTGGTATTTCAATTTCTTAACATTTCAATATCCAGACAGCGCATATACATTTTCACAAAAAGAAGGATTACAATAAAAATCCTAATAAACTAATGGGATAGTTTTATTTTCTGCAAACATGAAGTACCTTCAATGAGAGCTACTGGGGTATTGTCTGTTTTCAGCAGTGACTGGATAATTTGGGTTTCTTTTTCTGCTCGTTAGAGGAACTGGATTTAGCATTGTAGATATACACTGGGAAATTTAAAAAAAAATGGAGGATACAAGCGGGCGGAAAGGCATAAATGTTGTACTTTAAAGCTCAGTGAGGCAGAGGGATTGTTTTGTCCATAGAAAATGGTCCATGTGCTTACAGTATGGACCAATTGAATGGTATTAGAGGAAGATGGTAATGCTATTTGATTAGACCTTTTAGAATGGGTGTGGCACTGCAAACAACAGAAAGAAAGATCATATAATCATATTAAATTCATGTTAAAATCCATACAGCAGTTATTTAACTGTCATCCAGTTAAAACACTAATATTAAGGATCCCATCTTTCAACTACTCTTCAATTACTTCATGTGAACCCAGGCCATGCTCAATGCCAATCCCAATACATCCATTTTATATTCTGGCCTTATTCGAGTTTTGCATGCGGAGAGCTGGATCCATGCTGGAAAAGCAGGGAAGATCCTGTTCTGGTCAACATGACTCATGCACGCAATCAACTCAATAAACAATTGCGTTACCATGTTAAAGCAAGAAGCTGAGTACCTGGAAAACATGTGAACTCATCCCAGAGAGGAATCACGAACAGGGGTCTAACTCTAACCCAATCACACAGCTCCCCTGTGAACTAATGTAATGTAATCATTTTTTACACATTTTGAGTTCAGCTGCTGAATCTTTCAACCCGGCTTTTATAAACTGGAGCAACTGGAAACAATCAATGTAACAGGCTATTATTTACAAGGCTGCATGTAGTTCTGTTCACCATGGCCTCATCAGTGCCACTAATGTAAGTATCATATGCTATTTCTTACTTTCACAATAAATGTACGCAAACCCCGCACACTGCGTTTATTAATATATCCAACGCCTACATAGTATACATTGTGGCAGACTATACTAAAACACTAAACCTGGCCTCTCATCACATCTTTGGTAGTCTAGCCTGAGTTACAAATTGACTAAAAGTTGCTTTAAAAATGTTTGACAAACGACAGATGAGTCACAGGAAGTTTGGCGTGACAAAAAAAAAAAAAAAAAAAAAAAAAAACGTACAACACGACTCAGGTCTGAATGCCAAAATAATTTGGAGCGTATCTTCTGTCTACTTTGTCATAAGCAATGAAAAGAGAAAGAAAAAAAGGCAGGTACGGATACAAAACGATGATAGAAAAATGCAAGAGCGTGAAGAATACATGGAGAACATTTAGCAGAGAATTCCCGACAGACACTCGGGGGGGGGGGGGGGGGGGGGGGGGGGTTGAGAAACTAACACAACAATGAAAAGAAGAAAAACCAAAAAAAAAAAAATCAACAAAGGCTTTAGTCCTTGGAAAAGAAAAGCATAGTAAACAGGTCATTTTTTTTCTGGCAAGAGTGAAAGCAGGAATAATGAGGAAGAGAGTGTGAGAGAGAGAAACAGTGATGACTATGCTGGGCTCGCTGCCCCGCCGCTCTCCCATCTCCTTCCTCCACGTGTTCCCAACAAGAAGAATAAAATGTCTAAATTTCATCTTAGGGACGACCTTGACTGGCTGAGAGTGGAATTAAATTTTCTGCGGGGAAGAGTGGATGTTTGAGGGGCTAGACTGAAACAGATCATGTAGCACATGATTAGAAAACACTGAATAACAGCGTGGTGGCCACAATACATAATGAATCAGAACTGGCTCGCTGCATGTTCTTGGGAGGATGAAGGTGAAGCAAAGGCTTTTTTTGTTTTCCTCAATGGGGTCATTTGTTGAAATCGAAACTGAAGCGAAATATAGAATATTTATTTTTAAAAGTAATCATTCAGTGATTTAAGAAAACAAAGAAGGCTAATTGTTGTGCATAATGCATGTCGTCCAAAGCTGGAGGAACAAATTCACAGATGGTTCTGGAACAGCAGCTGCTGTATGAGGATTACCAACGATTCATTTACGTCTGGGTATGAGAAAATAAATGTGTCTCGTGCACAAGTGTGACTTATATATGCATTTTTCCTCATCATGACTTTTTGACTGGTGTGACTTATAGTCAGGAAACTTTGGTAATTAAGGCTGGGGGCAGTTTTAACAGAGGTGGACATCATCATGGGAAGGAGTGAGGGAAAATATGATTTTGAACTATTAGTTTAGACAGGCTTTAGACAAAACTATTCAATAGTTGCATGATGCTCTCTGAGTCAGGGGTTCCCACCCATGGGTCCTAGTTCTCCCTGGGAGAGGGGTGAGAGAAGGGTTAATTTCTGAAATCATGTGCTGGGCCCGTAGCTTCACCTCAACATAATTTATTTAGATTCAAATGACATGTTAAGAGACAACCTGATAAGACACAGGCACAGACACAAAAAGAGCAGCAGTTCCACGAGGACTCATGTTTGGTATTTTCATCAGGCCTGCAACTAAAAATACAGATGTTCCACCAGGTGGGCTGATTTTATCAATTTTGCACACTTCTAACTCCCTGTGTGGCATGAGCAGGAGTACACAGGACCTCAACCAGACCCTGCACTTTTTTTTTTCATCCCTCTTTTGGCCTTTTCAGCACAAATGTCAATGCATTTAAACAGTGCAAACTGATGGCTTCCATCCATGTTTGTTCTGCTACAAGGACACGCAACACTTTGGATCCCACAGGGTTTTGCTGGGTTGTCTTCCACCAGAACTGCAGCCATTACTGACCACTTGTTCCATAAGCTGTTAAGTGTTTGTGCTCATGAGGGTCACGCTGCTACCTGACTTTCAAGGACTAAAGCGATTCTGGGCTGCACTGGAAACTGCACTTTATTGTACCGACGCATTGGGGAAAATATCGTTCACAAATAATTCTGGATTTGGTATTGCTTTATTATTTCTATTGTGGTTCCATTTCTTGTAGACAAAAGTAATTTGTACAATTTCCTACAGGCTCAATTAAAAATAAACAAAAATCAAATAGAAGAGTGAACCTTTCTTTTGAAAGTAGAAAACATCCGTTTTTAAGTTTAGTGTAAGTTAGGAGATTATATTGAGATTGCATTTCCAATAAATCACACATTTTATGCTAATAGGACATTAAATCTTGAAATGTTTAAAGATAATGTCACAAGGCGTTCATTACTGAGATTACTGTGATTTTTGAGATTTTGATTCTAACACCACTGTATTATTGGCAGCAAGCGACTCCCTGACCACCCTGTACTTTCTCTGAAAACTTAGAGCACCTCAAGTCACCAAGCACAACGCTGACTCAGACAGACTATTCATTCCCTCTGATATCTCTCTGACTTACACTTTTGATGAAACAAACCGGTCCAAAACGGCTGTTTTGCTGAACAAGGAAAACAACTTACAGCTGTCTCACAGACAGCAGATTTAGGAATGCCTGCCCTTCTTCACTGGTGGTGCTGTGTGTGCGTGTGTGTGTGTGTGTGTGTGTGTGTGTGTGTGTGTGTGTGTGTGTGCGTGCGTGCGTGCGTGCGTGCGTGCGTGCGTGCGTGCGTGCGTGCGTGCGTGCGTGCGTGCGTGCGTGCGTGCGTGCGTGCGTGCGTGCGTGCGTGCGTGTGTGTGTGTGTTTGTCAGCACATCAACAGTTTTGCTTGTGATGAGAATAATTTTGCAACCTCAATGAAAGATTCCCTTCGAGTCTGACTCAAGAGATTAATTTGGTGTTTGGATTATTCTTTATATAATAATGTACAGCCTTCAGGCTATGTTGAAATCTTAACAGAAAAAAAAAATAACTATGTGGTGTTTGTCTAAACCAGTAGAAATTCAGACAAAGGAGTGCTTTGAGGATTATGTCAATGGTTGTCATTATTCATTACACTACCTCATTACTGGAATCGACATGTGCCTCAATAACTTTTCCTCCGCCAAACAACATCTTTAAAATGTGTGCAGACTGTTCAGACTGGAGGTGTTTTGACTTAATCATAGAAGATTTATTTTTTTCTTCTTCTGCACTGGATGTGCCCATCGGTGATGTGATAAATTTTAATGTTCCTCAAATTAGGAAAGCTTTTGCATTTCAGGCATATTTTTGTATATTCAATTAAATGAACGACTGCTTTTATTTATTGCTTGCCAGGTTAGTATTAAGGAGGATTTGTGCAATTGAAAATAAGATTATATTCTTAATCAATATAGTTAAAATGGAAATACGATGGAGTTGTAAAGTCTGAATAAACTGACCTGAAAACAACACACATGTCCAGAAAGCTATACTGATTACTCACTTCGGAGAGAGAGCCACCTCCTATTAGACTACATAGGAAGCTTTTATATAAGTTCCCTTTTTGCCGTTGACACGCCTCTATCAGTCAGCACAGTGCATAACAATATACAGATCATTGAGTTGCAGACCATTAGCTCACCAGTACTTTCCATATTACATCAGGGTTTACATTGAGTGACCTACATATGTGCATATAAGCGCTTATGCAATAACATGAACATGCAAACAGTTTAGATAGGACCCTATGTGAGACTTGATCAGTGATTTCTGACAAAACTATTCAATGCATCTCACCCGTGGCTTATCACTGACAAATTGGAAACGAGGACAAATTAGTAGGTTAGTTAATCATCAACACTAAAAATCAGAAAACAGCAGACAAACAGTAATTTTTTAACCACCCCCAAAATCTAGCTGTGCTCTACTGTTTTGTTGTTGTTCTTTTTTTCAAATGGTTATTAGGTTAATAGCAGCACGTCAGGTTTGATATGACTTTCCACAACACTCTGCATATGTGCGATGCATTCAGCTTATTAAAGCAAATCAGCAAACAAGAGAAGACTTTAAAACTATCACGTTATAAGCAAATCAGCAAACAAGAGAAGACTTTAAAACTATCACGTTATGGCATCCAACGTGTTTTCTGAAAGTATCTGCAACTCGATCAGTGGCTTCCCTGCAGCCAGTCGCATAGTTCTTTCCTTGTCTTAAATTTACCGATAATCCTGCCGTAATGAGATTTGAGTAATCCCGCTGCTCGTGAACTGATACACCCATGGTGCTGCCTTCTCTGCTGAGGCGAGTCATCTGCGATTGTGCTGACCAAGCTCAATATCAACCGGCTTTGTGGCAAAGCAGCCGGACAATCTGTTTCTCATCTTCGACCGTAATGTCCACTGTTGGGATTGGTTCCTATTGACAACTCGGATGATACTTTTTTTTTTTCTGAGACACCAGGCTCCGGCTGCAGAGATAATTTTCTTCTTCTATTATATACATATAAAGTCGCACACAAATGAAATAGTGAGTCATATCAACATAAGTGGAAATAGAAAATAATGCTGTGTTGCATCTAAACACTTGCATAAAAGGGATTTTGTTAGCAGACATCTGTTCCACAACTGTCTGAAATAGTCTGGTGAGTGAACAAGCAGGAGATATTTATCACCCTGCCTCCTCCTCAGAGAGGCAGATGACATCTCCTTCAACACCTCCACCCACACCTCCTTGGATCATCTCCGCTGCCTCCGTGTCACAGCTACTGCAGCGTGCACCTCCTCTCCACAGTGTCTTCTCTGTCTGTCCTCCTTCTTGTCAGTCCCAGTCTGTAGTTCTTTGTAATCTGCTCATTTCGCCCCTTTCTTCACTCATCTTTTCTTTACGTCTGTGTATGCGTGTGGTTTCACCAACCTCCTACCTTTTTGATTCTGGGAAACCGGATTAGCTTCATTTGTTTTGACTGTTCATTTGACATTGAGTCCACATTTCCACATTTTTCCATCCGTTTAGTGTTAATTATTTAAGACAGCCCACTTTTACCCAATAAGTTATTGGCTATCCACGGCCGACTGCATCTCTCACAACCACATCAGTATGGGAAGAAAAGAAGAAAAAAAAATGAAACAAATATTAAGCAGAGGCAAACAAATCCCCCCCAAAAAAGACGATTATTAAATGCCCACTAGAGCAATAGTATAGTAACTCCATTCATCGTCGAATTAATTATATTTTTAATGTATGAGAGTAAGGAGATCCTGATTGTCATCCTCACTGAAATGTCTGCCTATTTTATTATAGTCTGGATTGTCACCCAGGATGGGTTTTGTTTACTAGAAACAATGATTTTTCACTAATATTGGTTATGTTAAGATATAGGTCAATATAGAGCTCTTTAACAGAGACTTTTCTCCAACTCAACCCCAAAATACTTCTTGTCTGCCGTAACCAAATTTTATTTAGTTATGCTCGTCTTTAAAGAGCGACTTCCTCAACATGGGCGAGGTGAATTGGATCCTCAAATGTAGTTTTTCAGGCGCATTGAGAAAGAAGATCAAGTATTTGTTGACATAAAGTATAGTGTCTATCTGAAAATATGGGGAATCGAGTAAAGACATCTTCCAAAACTTATTTCTAACTTTATATAGCCAGACCTTGTGAAATTGACCAGGTCTGGTAGAAAACTAAATCACACAATGTGTGTGTTGCAATTTCAACCCCCAGATGGTTCCTCACTCTCTTCCTGGCCATTTCTAACAAGGCATTTATTCAATCTATTTGGGGGGGACCTCTGTGGCAGCGGGCATTACTTCTCCGATCCAGTTATCAAAAATAACCTGTATTAAATTTGTTTTACCAGCATCAAATTTGATATTCTGTTCCATTCAGTAGTTTACCAAACCTAATAATACCCAGGTCCCGGTGGAGACCCTTATTAAACAATTCATGAGCCAATCAGCATAGCCTCCTATCTATTTTAGGTCACATGTACTGTGCTGACAATGATGTAATATCATAGCCATTATTAAAGTGGGTTTAGCTGAGCCTGGCTAAACCAGACCCTGCTAAGTGGCACTGAGAAAGCTTCACAGTGCCATATTCTTTATCAAACATTGTGGAGGCGCCACATCTAATCACTATCCCTGTGTGACATATGCACTGCAGTGATTATGCTGTCATGTGCCATTACCAACACCCTCCAAAATGAAACCTTTCCTAATTATTGCAATAACAAGCCAACACTTGACCTGTCACTGCTTCGATTCCATTAAGGGTCTCAGTAAACCGAGCTACAGCTTATATAAGGTCACAGAGAACGTTCTAAAGTGTCCACTATTGTCACTTTCTGAATTAACAATTTATCAATCACGGTAATTTTCACGCTCATGTTTTGAAAAGCTATATGGTGCCAAGTGATGGAAAAAAAAACTCTATAAATAATCAGTGTTTTTTTTTTTTAAGATTTTTTTGGGTGTTTTAAGAAATCTTGAGTAAAATAGTAGTGCTATATAGCCTGGGTAGAAAAGCAGAAGACTCTAACCAACCGAGACGGAAAACCGAGAGCTAAACGTGTAGAATATTTATGTTAGAGTTTACAGCCCGAGGCCAGAGACCCACAAGATGACATTTCTTGAGGAAAACATTCCAAATTTGTTCAGTGTTATTTCAATCTTGATGTGGGACCAGTAGATGCACCTAAAGAGCAGTGAGTCGCAGAGCGACACTGATCTGCGGATAAATGCATTGCATCTGGCACTGTAACTGCCTGAAAACCGAGCAGCCAGCTACACATTACTGTCCACACGACTGGGCACCATTGTATTCGTAGCAGGAGGTCACAGACACCTGGTTAGAGGGGGTGTCTTTTTAAAATTTCATCCACAACTTAACATGGCTGCATTGATAACATGATGCCTGGTTGCGGTGGCTCAGGTGGAGTCACAGCAGCGTCACATTATGCTTTAATCCCACGGTTAGCAGCTTGATCCCCATCTCTGCCTGTCAAAGTGCCAGAGTGTCCTTGAACAAGACTCTGAACCCCCTAGTTACTCCCAGCAGGGGGACAACTCGCGTGGCGGCACTGTTTCTGCTGTTAGGCGTGCGTGCATCCGTGCGTGCGTGTGTAAGAATAGGTGAATGTGACATTGCTTTAAGGAACAGCCCATTTGCCGTCGGAAAAGTACAAACTTACACCGTCTATCAGCGTTTATACCTGAAGCTGTGAAAACACATTTGACTGAACTCAATGTTTATACCTACGTTTCCTTTCATTGCAGTTTCTATTCAACACATTTTTAATTTTTTATGGAAGTCACAAATTTGTAAATTGTCGCCCACATTGTAAGTTAACAACTCGCTGAAAGCTGCTTTTCACAGACTGGAAAAAACAGTTCCACTAAAGCTTTATAAGTTTGAGGACGAACATAAAGCAATAAATAATACAATTAGTAACAAGATGGAGGCAAAATAAGGAAATTGCATGAAAAAAAACTCCAAAAACAACAATGTTCAAATCAAATGACAAGGGTTCACGGTTATCATTGTGTCATTTGGAGAAAAATACAAGTTAAGCGAATCACTGCTGACTGGTTCGGGCCAAAATAATCTCACTCCAAAGCCCGGAAAATAACTGTCAAAAGCACACTTGTCATCTTCCTTTCTACAATTATCTTACCCACCTGCACACTGGTCTTTTGGTATACATCACCTCCTTGCACTCATATTATGTGACGCTTCCACTGTATTCACATAGTTACAGCATATTCCACTTTTGTTTGAAGATAATGTGTTGAAGACTATGTTCTCTAAAAAAACAAATGCCAAAACTAAGATGACAATATGCAAATCCAGTATGACCAAGCGAGAAATAGTCAAGTATATATGGTAGAAATCTTGTAAGGGATCAGCAGTGAGTGTTGCATAATTCCCAGCTGGTAAGCAGGCAGGTCAGGTGGCGCCGGGGTGTGTACGTGTGGTGTGCTGGTGGAGACGGGTCAAACAGGTCGGGCCCACTTCTGAATAATTTCTCCCATGTCTTTCCAGCCCTTCTTCGGCACCTTCCCTCCTCCACTCTCATCTCTCACCCCGGAGCGAGACGTTCTCGGGCTGCTTCTTTGTTAAAATGACAGGCCCTAATAGAATAAATAAGGTGTCTATTTTTACCTGGCTCCTGGCAGGATGATCATAGTAACACGCATTCCAACACGCAAAGCTGGCAGTGGAGGATGGGTGAAAAGCTTACGCCTGGCTCTGTGGGAGGACGGCACAGAGGTTGAGGAAGGAGGTCATGGTGATTTAATTGAGAGAGAAAGTAAACAGAAAAAGGGGGGCGAACAAAAGTCAGAGAGGGGAAAAAGAGGTAGATAATAAGCTGGGGAAAACATTTCTTAGTAAAAAAACAATGAGGAGAGATATAATTCTCGGTGGCACTGTTTACTGCAGACACACCTTGGCTTAAGTCGGAAAATTTCCATCAGGATTTGGTATTTTCAGTTTGATCTGACATTTAACAATTCGCCAAGTTCTATAATGTCACCTTTAGGCGTTTCTGAAGTATATTCAATTTTTAATTGCTGCTAGAGTGTACTTTTGACAAAACTCCAAAGCATCTAATTATTTTGAAGTTGTTTTCAAGCAAACTGCTCCTCACAAAAGTTCCCGGGGACAGGTCACTCGGCAAATGACAGACGAGGCAAACTAAATAAGGCTAATCCTATTCACATCCACTCCGTGGATGGCTGTGTTCTCTCCTCATTTTGGGAGTGTATGTAAAAATAAGTTATTTATATGTATTTAATAAGCCCACGCAATGTGTGACAAGAAATCTGACTGGCAATGCGATTTAATTAAGAAACTGAATGTGGCACATTTATGACAGGAAAAAGTCATGATGCTAAGATCAAAGACCACCTTTGACATATGCATTATGCCAAATAACTAAATATATTATGTCGCTTTTTCCAAACTATAAACAAGTAGATGTAACAATTTAATCACTTCTACAAAATTGACCCTTAAATTTGTAAGTCCATGTGGTATTACATTCATCTTTAACCCTATGAAGGTTTACCCAAACAGACTGTTAACATGCATCACTTGTTTGTTCGGGATAATTCGGGTGAAATAAAAGCAACATGACACAACATTTCTTTCCTGTATAATCACATACCCTCTTGGGGAACACACATCACATTATTCCACAAAATCATTTTAATGATACTAGAATTGTAACACTTAAATCTAATTAGTTGTTTGACTTTATTTAAATGACAGAAATAACTATAAATACAACAAAAAAAAACGTAAATTTAGCTAATAGGAGTTTCTATTAGTTTCTTGGAGAACTGCAATATTAGAATAAATACTAAGTAGTTTTTATGTACTTATTTATTATTTGTTGGGGCAAATGTATACAAATTATACAGATGCAATGTTTCTCTGAGCAGCCATTCTAATATGTACACGTGTCATTACTTGAATTAAGCTGAAATGGTGCATGAAGCAAACTGTAAAATATACTCCAAACTTTAAATACTTCTCTAAAATACAGAGCCGGATATTCATGAAAAGAGTTTCTTTATTACCAGACCCTGAAAACAGGTACAACCACATTAAATAAACTGATATTCCACACAGAAACCCTTTTTAAATGTCCCCTTCGGTCCTTAGCGATCCAAATCAAAAGCATTTTCTCGTTGTAATAAACGTGGCAACATGAGCAGAGCAAAGGTGGTTTTCATGCTGTTCATGTCTGATCTTCAGCGTGGTAATTGAGGTCATGCGTCTGACAATAGGAAGCTCACATCACAACCGAGGGCAGGGAGGAAAGTTCTATTAATCACTCTGCCACAGCGTCACACACACACACACACACACACACACACACACACACACACACACACACACAGACACACACACACACAATGGTTAATGAGCTACGGCAGAGCCTCCACAAACATGACTGATACAGCAAAGATATTCTTGCTGTGTGTATCTGTACATACATATTTGCAAATATTTCCCTGTGCTCTGTGTGTGTGTGTGTGTGTGTGTGTGTGTGTGTGTGTGTGTGTGTGTGTGTGTGTGTGTGTGTGTGTGTGTGTGCGCGCACGTGCATGTTGTTTTCAGGTTCCCGGGTCATTAGTAAACAACCGGTGTAAGTTTTCAATTAACTTTAGAGATGGTGTTGCACTACGTGGCTTTTTCACCCACTGAGCTACGGTCTGTTGAGTTATAATTCACAGTTGATACACAATATCACACAATATCACACAGTTGTGGGCTTTTTTATTTATTTGGTTATTTATATTTTATTGACTTTGATTAAAGTAGCAGATGGGCTGTTTTGTGAAAGTGTTTTGTATTTATGAGATTTCCCAAAACTCAAAAAAAAACTAAAAACAAAACATCACAAAGTATTTGATTGTGCATGACAAATGAGATTTCCTATAAATACAAAATCATATAAACCACACATCTGCAGCTTAACAGGCCAGAGCTACAATGACACAGATGAGAGGACTGCACAACATGGTGTTTTCTGTAACAGGCACATTTCACTGGTGCAATGCAAATGATGCGATAAAACATCTGAAGCGATGACAAAAATATTGATTTCATCTTTAATGTGTATTTGATGTAATTATAGCTACTGTCTATTACAGCTGGTAGCAGCTGCAACCCGGAGTGCTAAGATGCAGAAAAACGATCAGCCTGGCTTCTCACTGAATATGGAGGGCGGCTGCAGTCGGGCACAGCTTGTATTTGGAGCAAAGGGTGAAGACATGGATCATCAAATTCTCCTGTGAGCTCATTACTCCCTCCAAAAGGCCAGGATGTTTCCAAGAAGCCAGGAAGAGATTAAGAACGATGGCTCTGATTTCACGTTTTTGCCAATGGAATCAATTCTTTTTACTAGAAAACGAATGGTCCGTGCTCTCGGCTGAAACATTTACCAGTTCGATTGAATCATTTCGGGTCTTCAAAGCCCGATGTAATCACTCTGCTCCCCCCTGACAGGAAAAATAGGTTCTGGATTGATTCGGCACAAGTTCAGACAATTAAATTTCCACTCCCACGAGAACGACACCTTTTTATAGTTGTTTTCACATGTGGAGTGATGACGACAGGAAATATTCCGGTATTAGCTTCAAATCAAATAAATTATGAAGACAGATTGTTCGTTCCTCCACATTTAGGAATGAGTAGCAACAACTTGCTGAAGAAGATTTAGAATATGAAATGCCAGGCCATCAGTTATGTGGAAATATTCAAGAAAATACTGCACATGAACTGCACTGTTAGTAGTCATGCAAAAGTTCCATTAACTTTTTCCCCGAAATATTTACCTTTACATGCAGAGACGCGTGCATGCACACACGCAGATTCTGAGGAGATTTCCCTGCTGAACAATGCATTCAAAGAAATAAACCGCATGTGCAGTCTATGTGAAACACATGCATATACATATTGTACTCCATATAAAATGTTTATAACACTAGAGTGTGCTCAAAAGTTGAGTATCGCTGACATCAAGCCAAGGAAAGTTGCCTCGATCTGGCATAAATTGGGGGAAAGAAATCTGAGACCGTTTTTGAAGAGGAAGCAGAATAGGATGTTTTTGATTGCGTTGAATCATTTAGCAGCGTCTGCAACCTGCGTGTCAGCCGCCATTGGAAATGAAGAGGAATGCACTTTTCATGGAGGGTGGGAAAACTCAGTGATCTGAAGCCATCTATCAGCGCAGAGGTAACCGGGAGTGAATGGTGCAGCAGGGGTGTCCTTGGACAGAGTAAGGGATGAGAAGACAAGTGGCCGGGGCAAACAAAGGAAACGACGGTGGACAGTTTGAAGCCACTGAGGTGAAAGCGGCAGGCAGAGACGGGCTGTTATTTATCACTGCTGTGACTTACTGAGAAAACAAGCACAGGTAACAAAGAGATGGATCGGTGACAAAGTACACTGGCTTTAGAGTAATAAAACAAAAGGCAGAGCAATTGCTTCTTTGATTGCTCGACTGTGAAGTAGCAGTCCTTCAAGCACTGAGGAATTTAACATAACTGCTCGAGATAGAGCAACGCTGATTATAGACCGAAGACACACTGATCTACAGCACTGGATTCATCAACGGGGGGACTCAAACAGATGGTAAACACATTGTGACTTTACAGAGCTTATGACGCGGGAAGCATATGTGGTCTAGACAACTCAAGGAAACAACTGCAGGAAGCTTGCAGCTGCCGACTGCATGAATGAACGGTATTGAGACCTTCAAAAGGACCCCGATTAAAAAAAACAAAAAAACAACTCAGTGCATCCAAACATTTTGAAAAAAAGGTTCATTGGGTCAACTTCAATGTGGAAATGGTGTGAAAGACACTTCTTGCAAAACAACCAGTTTCAAAAGTGTAAGGGGAGTAGCATTATTTCTGAAATTAAGCGGCACAAACTCATAAAATAACAAAACTCTGGAAGCTTAAAACAGCTGCATAATATACACAGTGTCACGAGCCAAGCCGTGTTTTTCAACTGTGTCTGTTTACTGTTCGTGTAGCCTTGAACAAACTTTTTTCATGCCACGCTCGAGTTTTATTCTCCCCTCGTTGGAAACTTGAGTAATGCTTTCACATCATTCTTTCCGACCCTGATAAAATCTGATCAAGGAAAAGAAGAGAGGAAGCGGGAAAATAGTGATGTTCAACACTCACCTTGAAGAGTGTTAAGTTTGTGATGCTTGCTTGGTTTATAGATCCCACGAAACAAATGTGCCTATCAAGGCTATAGAAAAGCTAAACAACAACAGGCATTACCATGAGAAGCTGCATTGTGAGTAATAAAAATAAATAAGATATCCACTCTCGCGCTCTATGATCGAATCCAACTAAAAAGGAGGGCAGGGTTTTGTTCAGAGGTCCCATGTGAGGTTGAATTGTTTCTCTTGGCAAACACTTCATGTGCAGCTGAGGTGTGTTCCGACAGTCCTGACAGCTCTAAGTTTGTTACATAATAGGTCAGACATCCCAAAAGCCCAGCATGGAAAACTAAACATGTGCACAAATGACAAACACCAAAACAGTCAAACATCTTCACCTGACCTTCAGTCATTAGGTGGTATTTCGCCATTCTCAACTACTTTTGTTAACATATAGTAAACGATGCTCGCCGTGTGTAATCAAAGGTCTCCTACCTTTGCTGATGTCCTGGTACTCCAGCCACAGCTGTCTTTGGACCTGTTTGTTGGGGTACCAGATGGTGCAGGACTCCTGAAAGCCGTACATCGCCTCCTGCACATAGTGGTTCCCGAACTCCCTGAGGATGGAGACAAAGTCGCTCCGCTGAGTCGCTCCGTCCAGAGAATGGATGGCTGAGCTGAAAGCTGAAGAGATAAAGGAAACAAATACAAAACCTATGGATGAATGCTTTCAGTTGAAACACAACTGAAAGGGATTTGGGGGTTATAGTCGAAATGTATGAATTTTTGTATTGCTGCTTTGTCACTTTCCAATCCTCTGATACACTCTGAATACTGAGAAGGTTTCCCACTGCTCAAATACGATGCGTATTCTTGTAAAAACTATACTTTATGTGCAATAATGTGATTCCAACCACCGCCGAGGAAAACATGCTCGCCTCACAGAAACGTGATATGACACATCCACAACGTTTAACTTTTTATATACCAGAGCTACTCTATTGTTCAGACATGTAATATATGTTAATGTTGAGTATTGAGATAACTATACAATTTGCAATAAATACAAACTCAAAAGAAGTTTAATTCAATCCTGGTCAAAGTTCACCCAAAAAAACCCCCCAAAAAACAGTCCAGCACGTTGATTACAACCACATATCTTGCACATCTGACATTTATTTTGGGGGGAGATTATTGATTCTACATTATTCAAATAAAATATCAAAGCAAAGTGCAATTTTCTCTTTGATTGTACATCTTAACACAATTTTTTCAAGCCACTACATTTAAAGAAAAAAAAGAAAATCCAAAATGAAGTCTTATAATCAGCACGGCACTATTTGTTCCATATGTGATGAATAATCCAGTTTGAATGTGCACCGTCTCTAACAAAGAGAAACCTATCAAGAAATGTTTCTTAGATTATTGCAGAAGAGCGTTAAAGTATTGATGTGAAGTATCTATTCCCAACAAAAAATGGAGTGTCAAACTCTACTATGAAGTGGACACAGATGAGAAAGTGTCTCGACTCGTGGGCAGTATGAACATTTACACGCCAGTTCAACTGAAGGCCCTTTTTTCTGCTGTGAGTGCAACCTTCTGTCTTCGAGGTTAAGAATGAACTGTACTAACAATTTAAATCCCTTTTAACATCATAAACCCACAGACAAATAAGAAATACAGAGGTCGCTTAAACAGTTTCCCATTTCTTGTTTCAGCAATGAAATTAAAATTATTCCTACAAATACGGATATCAAGAGCAGTTCCTACTTTTGATAGTACATTACCTGAGAATTTAAGAGGGTTTTACGCAATGGATATTTTGTGGAACCCTGAACAACTATATTTAAAAGCAGTGTTACAAAAAATGTCAGACTGTGCCAAGTCAAGGATGTGGTATGTTGATACACCTTCTGCTGGTTTTTCTATCCCTCCTTCTGTTTAGTTCTTTTTTTATTTTTTTTACAAGGGGGCATGAATCAAATGTACCTCGCCAGTAGTAGCAAATGTTATAACATTTTAATAAAAACCTTGCAGTCATGTTCATCATCCAAAAGCAATAAATGTAGTTTGTTGATGGGTGCCAGATAGTGGTTGGTGGTCTGGTATGTTACTGAACCTTTAATATCTTGTTTTTCCACAAACAATCACAACACAAAGTCTTTAATAAAAAAAATACTATATATTCGCTTCAAACCATGTATAGCTTGTTTGTTTGTTGTTCTTTCCTTTTTATGACATCCCTCATCGTTTGTATCACAAAACACACTCTGCTCATCTCATAGTAGATATTAGGACATCCTCTGCCGTCTTTAGTGAGCGAGTGACCCGAGAAAAACCCTGCGATATTAAAGATTTTCTCCATTTCTAAAACAAGCAGTATGACAGTATCTGAGGAAACGTCTGAACTCGAGATTTTCAACCACTAATTCGATCTACTTGAAAACACTGACATGAAGACTTCTTCAATAAAAGAAAACCATTTATTATCTGTAAGGTAGCTCCTAATGTTATTTTACTATCAGTGAATTCGGAGTGCAGGCAGACGAGGATAATAAATGCACAAGGAAGTATGTTTGATGAGAGACATTGACTACACTCCAACAAAATGACCACGCACTCGCTGGGATTCTCTCTCAGCAAATATTGGAAAGCTAAACTGCAATAGCAGTTTGTCATTATGATTTCCAGGAGAAGCAGTATTAATATCTCGGCACTCACGCTCCGCTCGCTCTTACTTCTCCTCTAAAATTAAATTAGGAGGCCGCTGAAGTGAGAGACAGAGAGCGCAGTGAGCGTGAGCGATGGGGGCTTCGCTATCAGATGTAAAAATCAGTAGCCTCACCCCTCCGGTGGCTGTTGAAATATGATGAGCTAAAGTGGGAAATGGGAGTAAAAAAGACGGCGGCTGTTGAGTCGCTTCTGAGTGAGGAGAAAATAGAAAGTGTATCCTCAGCAGAAGTGGCAGCCACTTTCAAACCACAGCAGCGCCATTGGAAATGCATTAGAGGTGTCATGGCTGTATTTACAGTGGGGTGGCTGCACTTATCAGAATGGAAACTATTTTATGAAGGATTTATGAATAATGCATGCACTTAAAACATCACAAAATCCGAAATTATCAAATGAGGCTGCTTCAAGACAGGCAGAATGATTGATGCAACATTTCAACAGATTTTTATTTAACCCGTTAACACCGCCAACAGAGCGACCCGAGCGATGCAGTGAGGCATATGAAAAGGTAAAACGTTTTTCTTTTTCCCTCTCATTGAATTACACGTTTAGTAGTAAGAGACCTGTCAGGAAATATTCAGTCTAATCCTTTATGTGTCAGAAGCTAGGAGAAGCCTTCAGAGGAAGCACTGCTTGACTAAATACCTATCCACAGTTATCTCATCCTGTGAAGTTTCTATGGCAGGCGGCTGTCAGCTTGCTTTGGTCTTACTATAGATGCAGGGCTTTGTGATATATGACAGCCTATCACAGAGACAGAGGAAAGGACTAAGACAATAACATGGGATACATGCTGGCGTTGACTGACCTCATTCCTAGTTATCATCTACTTCTCTCCAACATTATCAGAACTTCACGTAACATCCACTTCTGACGCAGTCTAAGGATATTCAACCAAATGAATCTTTGCGTTTAGGAGAGCTTTTATACTCCACTATGAGCAGTAGTGAGAAAATGAAAAAAGAAAACTTGATCCATCAAAGCCGTTCCTCCACTCAACACTGCACATCTGTTTACAATAGTATCAGTGACACATGTCCAAAGCCACCATCTATAATAAATGAACTACTGCAACGAGCTCTGCTCAGGGGCAAGCAAAAAATAGGGTTGTACACACACATAAACACACCATCTCTCGTGCACATTCATGAACTAAATAAGAGGTGTGTTCTTAAAACGGTGGTATTGAAAGTAAAAACCACACTCCGGGTTCATAAGGGGAACAAACACAAACAAACGTGCAAAAAAAAATGAGAAAGTCCTTTAATCTGTGTTTTTTTATGTTCTGTCACTTCTTTTTAAGGCACAATGACAAAACAAACAAGCAATAAACATCACGATAAAGCCAAGGAAACAGAAGAATATCATTATATCATTATCGGAAACAGCCGAGGTCAGAAATCATAATTTCTTCTGTGCAGTTATAAACAGAATGCCTTGGGTTTGAATCTGGGCTCAATGTGTGCAGTTTGCATGTTCGTCTAGTCTGCACATGAGTCCGCATTCAGAATGCAGGTTCTAAAGTAGACCATATTTTACACAAGGTTGGTGGAGCAATCTTCATCTCCTAAAGTGTCTATGATAATGAACCCCAGCTCGCTCCTTATGCGATGGTTTAACCGGAAAGCTTTGCTGTTCAGTGTCTGTGTTAACAGGTGAATCTAACAGATCATGCAGAAGCAGTAAAATGTGCCATATCAATAAAGTCCACTTAGCATTTACCAAAGACATGACACAGTGCTGGGAGAAGAAAACAGAAAAAAAAAACAACAACAACCTTAATGGCAGTGACAAGGAATCTACACTAAAATGTTGTCACAGGTGACATGAATCACCTCTCATCTTGCACATTCCCACATTTCTCTCCGATCACACCATGTATAAAACAGTTTAAAGCCTCTACCTCTTCATGCCCGGCCTGTTATGTGTTTTCATTCGCTCTGGCAGCCAGGCAATAACCTGAGTTTAAACTTTAGCACCACATTAAGCCTCGGGTTTGCCCTGTGGAAAGGCCACCTTTTCATGAAAACTGTTGCTATTCAGGGCGTCTTTCCTCCTGCTTTGGAGAGAAAAACCTGTTTATGCAGTTATATGTTTTATTTTGTTTGGCTACAGCTGTCGCTGGAATGTAGATACGAGCAGGTATTACATTTATCATGCTTTATTCAACAGCTGAGTAACAAGTTGATACCGTCACCATAATCGATGTTGCATTTCACACCTTTATAGCACTCAGGTCACCGGTCCATCAATGGACAGAGAAACATAGTGGCATGCTCTCACATGCACAAATGTGGACAATATAGAGTCAGAAATCCTTATTAAGCCTGACAGAGTAAACAAGCAAATGTCACTCAGGAAAGTACTCGAAGTGGGTATATTCTACCTGTGAGAGGAGAGCGACAACAACTACACCACCATGCGGGTAGTATAACCTACAAAACACAAAATGTGTCACTTTGTGTGCTATGTTTACATATAGAGGTGCTTGTAGAGCTTTATATGGGTTTAATTAGTATAAAACGTTTTTTTGCAAGAGTTGAAGTCAATGGCACCTTCACTGAGATCATTATTAACAAGCTCACCATGTATAAACTAGCCTCCTAAAGTCCCTAAGTGTATAGGCATATTCAAAACACAATTCAAAACGATGGCAGTCTAACTACATAGTGGATCAAAAACAAAAATTAAAAGCACCAATGGTGCAATGATGAGCCGCTAACCTTGATGTGTCATATTAATTACTATGTGATAAATAATTGATAGCTCAAGGTGCTGTTTCTCTCAGCTGCAGCAAGGATTTGTCCAACATAAGTAAACAGTCAGTGAAACCACATTATGAATAGATAATTAATGAGCACATTGGCATCTACCTTGAGAAAGGACCCACTGATTGAGTTTGACGTGGTACAGTACAGAGCGGAGACTCCAGTGCTGGACAAGGGGGTATCCAGACACCTCGCTGTAGTTCACCATACCTGCAGTAAAACACAGAGCACATGTATTAATATGGATACAGTAGCTGTAGCTTTAGGTTTGATTCACTCACCTGCACACCTGTGCAATTCTTATGGAAAAACTAAATTATTAATGTGTTATTTACTCCTCCGTCATGGAGGAGATTGCAGTGTTGAGTGCCAGATCCAAAGGTGGCCCTATATTTCATTCTTGTTTGTATTATCCATGGAATCAGGAAGTCAATTTAATAAATATTAATACTGCATTAGATGACTGGTGAGGGAGAGAAGAAAGGGAAATCTCTGATATAATCAAAGAGGAGGATGATGTGCCGCTTGCCCTTCAACAAAATCAAGGAAGTCCTAATGGAAGAAATAATGATATAGTAGCAGACAGAACTCACTGCTCGCTGAAAGTGGAAAAGAAGAATTCACTTGAGTATGCAGCGCATCTTTATTAACCACAGGCATTTTCATACCTCACAAACATCTTAACTCTCCTCCTCAAGTCTCAAATTTAAACACATTTTTTTCAGTCCCTGAAACACAGCTAGATTAAATCAAAGGGATGCACCAATACCGACACCAGTATCGAGTCCGATACTGGGAAAAAAGTACTTGTATTCGGAAAAAGATCCCCCAACACAACCTGGTCAGTATTACGTGACGTCACGCTTCAGCATCTTCACCCGCAGGTAAGCAAGAGAGCACGAGCGATGTTGGTGGTTTGGAGAGTTTCTTCAAAATGAATGTGAATGACAAAAGTGAAACAGACTGTAAATTATGTTCTGCCAATATATCAAGAAGAGGGGCAAAAGCCAGCGACTTCATCACCAGTGACATTTGGACAAGCCGCGTTAACCCGGTCCAAGGCTAATACCCTATCAAATCCTCTGTGCTTTTATGATAGCGGCATACCAAGCACTTTGGCCAGGTGACGACCAAAAGCAGCAGAACGATAATGAAATGCCGGTCGCTTGTGTAAAATATAACTTGAATAAAACAGCTAATGTTTTGGAATGACTGTGCAAATATGTGCGTTTTTACCTGCTCCATTAATTACATTTGAGTTCAGATTTAAACAGACATACTGTGTGTGAACTCCTGTGCATTTAGCAACTGAAAACAACCAAAAATAGGACATTCAACAAGAACACTAAAAAATAAATAAATAAATAAAAAAAAAACCTAATTAAAAAAACATTGATGGTTATGTCTCTGGCTCCCTGTATTGCACATTTAACAGATATAAAATGCTTTCATTAGTGAATGACTTCTACCTTGTTAGCGTTAATTAGACTGCTTCTACACATGGACACGTTTCTTTTTTTCCTCTACGTTGAAATCACCACTGAGCTTTTAGCTTGAAGATTTTCAACCTCAATTAGAAACACTGGAATACTGCAAAAACACCAAAATATTTAATTGAGGCTCCAATTAGCAAATTACAATAGTGGACTTAAATTAGTTAAATTGCTTTCAAGCTGCAACTATGAAAACTAAGTAAAACTATTTCATCATAATAACTTAGTATTTATTGGTGGAGTTCCTAAATCACTGCAGATCTACTGTATGCACAACCATCCCTTCTGTGCGTCGGTAGCAACATTACAAACACGCCTTCATATTTCTCATCTTGCTTTAACGCAGTGTTCCTTTACTGCCCCGTATATTATCTTTATTGATTTTGTCTCATTTAGCAACGCTTCCCCTGCTCAAATCAATAATGCCCATCTCGTCTGCCTCAAGAAATCACCCATACGCGGATGTTTTTCAATTTGATGCGCCACACGGTCCTTCAAATGTTACGCACACTCCGTACTTCTCTGACCAACGACCTGCCATCTTATCTCCCGCGGCGAATAGTCAAAGCCAGATAAAGCACAACATATAGACATGTAAATGAGCCTGGAATGGCACACGAGAGCAGGGTGAGACATTCATCACTCACCGAGCTGCGCTTAGACAACTAACAGTTAAAGGACCAATCAGCCTCTTTTTTAAGTGATCCATTATAGATAGAGCATGAAGTGACGGCACACCGATTCTTAGTGAACAAGACGTGATGTGAATAAATAATTTCAGTCTACTCCTTCGAGGATTGAAGTAAATAAGAAAAGGATTATTTTTGAAGGCACAATATGATTTATTCAATAGTAACAGTGGAGACTGGCAGGAAATGGGGGGGGGGGGGCGAATGACATGCAGTCAGAATTGCTAGGTATCAAACCAAGGACTTGCTGAACAGACTTCATGGGTCTGTCTGATAAGCACCATGGCCACTTGCTGCTGGCTTGTCCCATTTATTTAATGATCCGATTACTATATTTTAACCCCCATGTCTAGCATGCCTATCTAACCAGTGACGTGACCCTGTTATTTCTGCATAAAAGTGCAGGATTGGGCCTTTAACATCACTTATATGGGACCATAAACAGAGCTGCAGAGTATAAATCATGTGGTCTCCCATGGCAACTGACAGCCGTGTCATGCTGCAGCGGCGGGATTACAACCATACATCACTATCACTGCCCCCTCCGTGTTCACAAGCACATCCAGAAGGAATCAGGAGAGCGCTGGGGACAGAAACCATATTCTGCAACCTGGACCATGGAAGACGGTGAAGGAGAAGAAAGGAAAAGAGAGGATCCGGGTGTGTGTGTGTGTGTGTGTGTGTGTGTGTGTGTGTGTGTGTGCACGCGCACGCACACACTCATACGACAGACTTCACTGGGTGCATACAGCAGAGATAAATGAAGATGGTGGAAACAAAAGGTGAGAGCTACAAAAGTGCAACCTCGGTGTGAAAAGGTGAGAGGCGAATGACAGATGGTGAATGACGTAAACGATGTGGTGAAGGCTGGCGCAGCAGAAATGAAGACGTATCAGTAACCACCATGAAGAATTTGTGATGCAGAGTTTTTGAATGGAGATTGGTCGGAACACTGTCACAGCCCAGCGCCTTTCTGACGAGGAATTTTATTTCTGTTCAAGGAAGACTACACAGGGACTATATTTCATATCACCAATTGCAACAAGGCCAATATTTAGGAATTAGTCAGTAAACCATAACACTCTTTTAATTAACTGACAAAATGTTTGACAAATGGAAATAGTTCCTGAAGTTAAAATTTTTTTTTTAAATCATACCAAAGCAGGTTACAAGGCTAAAAATAAGTACTTCAGTAAATGGCTTTAATATGCGGGTGCTCCTAAACTAGGACAAACTATTAAGTATACTTGAAATGGGCTGCTTTACAAAAAAAAAAAAAAAAATGTCAATAAAATTTGGTTGCATCATGACACTTGGTCTCAAAACATTCTGAATGGCCTTTGTTTTCATGGTTTTGCACTGATTTAGGTTTGTGGAAAGAGGAGTAATGAAGTGAGAGACGCCACAGTGGGCAACCGGGACACTGGAGTGAAGTTCTGAAAATATTGTTTGCATCATCAAAAATACAAACAACCACAAACAAACCATTCTGCCCTTAAAAAAAGGTTTAGTTTGCCTGAGAGAAAGACAGAAGCTGGATTCACTCTTATTACAAATCCACCACAGCAGGGTGGAAGAAGACTGAACACGTTCTCAGTCCGGGTGCTCAACATGGTAGCTCACCACTTTCCAGAGAGGGAACCGATGCTGAATCCAGCGTTGAATCTCGCAGGAAATCAATGTATTCAGGCATACAGACATGATCAAGACGACCTTGAACACAGCATGGTTGTTGATTCCGGACAGACTGGTCTGAATATTTCAAAAACTGCTAATCTACCCCAGGATGCCCGACCATCTCAAGGACTTACATAGAATGGTCTGAAAAAGAGAAAATATCCAGTTGTCTGGGCCAAAATGCCTCGTTGATGGGAAATTTCAGACAAAGACGGCCAGACTGTGACTGAAATAACCACTCGTTATAACAAAGGCATGCAGAAGACAATCTGTGACCATACAGCAGGTGGAACCTTGAAGCTGATGGTCTCCAGCAGTATAAGAGCACACCTGTCAGCTAAGAACGAGCAACTGCAAATATAGATCACACAGGCTGGCCACAATTAGACAACAGAAGAATGGAAAAAGGTTGCGCGGTCTTGTTTCATGCTGCTACATTTAGATGGTGGGTCAGAAATTTGAAGTGAACAACGCTGAAGTGTGGATCTGTCCTACATTATCAATGCTCCAGGTTGCTGCTGGTACTCCGACAGCACCCACAGTCACCAGATGTCCATCAACATAGCACCTGTGAGATGTGGTGGAATGGGACATTCCCATCATGGAAGTGCAGCGGAACAATCTGCAGCAATTGCAGGATCTCTGAGCATCTCAAAGTCTCTCATGATTGTTTCTGGCACCTTGATGAATCTATGTTGTGAAGAATGAAGACAGCTCTAAAGACCAAAGACGCCCAACCCAGTACGCAAAACCTTTAAAAAGCTTGCAAATGTTTTTTTCTTTTTTTCTTTTCTGTTTAAATAGCTTCCCGATGTTTGAATAACTGCTTTTTTTAATAACTTGTGACTATATTCAACATTTCCACTGTGCATTCTATGTTTTTCCAACATCAATTGTAACATTTGAAATTAGGCCACAGGTTTAGTGTAATTCTTGCATTTGAAGGTTAACATATGCAATGTCAAGTTACCTTTGAATTAAACAACATTTAATCAAAAGTGAAACCACTCATGACACACACACGCACACACACACACACACACACACACAAACACACACACACACACACACACACACACAAACACACACACGCACACTAACACACACACAAACACACACGCACACGCACACACACGCACACGCACACACACATGATTAATGATACTATGTAGACATATGTATCTGCTGAGCTCTTTGTTGTTTGTGTGATTATAAAATGACTATACCCTTTGTTTACCTATTCACTGACCAAGGGACAATTACAAACACAATATCAAGATCCGAGTCATCTTAACTCCTAACTGTTAACTACAATATCAAGGGGGCGTCTCATCTGTCAATAAGGAAATATTTGTAGTATTTTTGTCTTATAACGCTGCACACTATGCTTATTCAATGTCACATTAGATTGAATCTATACTGATAGTATTCAATCGTAATACTCAGATCCACAATTATGTTCGCAGTTATCGCTTGAATTATAGCCAGATGAGATCAAAAAATAAAAGTTGAAATAAATATAGAAAGCAATTTTGAAATAAAGTTGGTTAAAACCGATTACCTGGAAATGGAACTAACGACAGTAACTATTAGGTCAGTCGTGTCATTGCTCTGTCTTGTTATGTATGGCATTTTGACATTTAGACATAGGTGTCACTTACATAAATGCTTCTCACTGGCGTTGTTTGGATGTGACTGGATCATTTCATACAACCCTTCAACGCAACAGGGGACCAATTTCACCGAGGCAATTTACAAAGACGACTTGGGCGCACATCATATATGAGGTTGACATCCTGTTTCACAAATGACTGCACTCCTTCATATATTGCAGGTATATTTGTGAGCTCTACAGAGCCGTCTCCAGTGTATACCTACGTCACAAAGATTTTTCAAAGAACCGAGCATGGATCAAAGCAAAAGAAGATCGTCTCATAAACATTCTGTTGCATGTGAGCTCAAACCTGCATTTTGTCCCCCATCAACACTAAAGAATGACCTTCTGATTATTCCTTTAATAACCTACTTGCATTTCATAGTGTACTGCTTTGATTTCAATTAAATCAAGTATCCTGATAACCATTTTAATTCATCCTTTATGATTTAAAAAAGAAATTAAATTTTTTTATGTGTATTCTGTAGCCTATAGTTTATAAGAGCCTGGATGGAATTCAAAAGATCAAGACACAAGGTCGATAATTTACCTGCATTTTCACAGTGTTGCTCATAAGGGAACCAAAATGGCACTTCATAGTATCACTTTAATGGCTTTAATAAAAATGAAAACAAAAATCTGAGCGAATGGTGAATAATCTAGTTTTCTGACCACTCCAAACAATATTTTATATCAAATGAATCAAATACAGATATTTAAAAAAAATGTTATTAAGGTGGATTTGAGTACCGGTATTTCTGACTTCCTAAAGATAATGACTGGCATGCTTATTACAAACATAAAAGTTGAATTTTAGACTTGCATTACATATATATGTAGCAAGGTCTAAGGGACTTCAATTTTTTTTAAAAAGCACACTGATACAAAATATGGATTTTAAGGTAAATTCAGAACAAGTAAAATAATTAGACCGCTTGATTGGAAATTAAAGATGAGATTTAGGTGACCCTGATCGTAAATAATCGTAATGACCGTAAATGAAAACCCTCCAAACCAGAGTACGGAAGCAGAGGAGCTGGTGCAACCACGACTGTGTGTTTGGAGCGCTAAGAGGGAGACACAAATTAGATCTGAAGTATGATCAGTGTTCGGAATGCGTGCAAGGCCACTAACGCTTCCTTTACAAGGCTGCTGTGAAAACGCAACATTTGGCAGAGCCGTGACACCACCTATGAACTTGATGAATAAGCCTCTAAATGTGATGTTCCTGCATTGTCCTCACCTTCAGCTACATCCATTTATCCCCTCTTATGGGAAATGGCTCCCCGGTACGATAGATATATTCCCCGGCACCGGCGAAAGCATGAGCACACCACTACATAACCTCCCCATCCCAATCCCCCCGCCTCCCTTAGTGAAAATGAATAACAAGCCCAAAACATATACAGCAGCGCAGCGTATTCTTCTTCTTGCTGAAAGGCCTTGTCTCCCTTTTAGCCCTGGGGTGCTCTGCTCTCATTGTCTGACAGAATGATTAATTTGACTGAACTTCACTTTGCAAACATCCCAAGTTCAGCATCCCCGTGCATGCAGCCGGTGCCAGAGCGCCTTCAGAGATGCAACGTGGTCAGGGCTGCCGATGTATACGAAGGATGATTCCCTTTGTAAAAGAAAATACAAGTTGTAAAATTGTCACCACAAAAGAAAAAAAAAAAAAAGCAAATAAATATAAATTGCACTAAAGCAGCTGAGCGGATGGCAGAGAGAATACATCTGCCAGAGCACTGTGGCTCTGACTGTGCTTCTGTGCCGCTCTGCTCAAAGTGCTTCAGCTGACGCCGTAATGGGATCAAAGGAGGAAGCTCACTAAAATCGATCTAATGCCGGAACTGAGACGCTGTAACTCGAGCATTTTCTATTATGTAAGACATGTCATATTATTGTGCCGCGACTGGCGCAAAAACTGGTCAGCTCGGCATTATGCATATTTTTGTAAACACACAGACAAAGGAGGAAAAACACTGAAAATCAACAGACTGTCTCGTCTCCTACATGTAGAGAAAGAGAGACAGCAAGTTCAAATGGAACGATCTGACTGGAGAAGAAACATACTATGATGTAAGTTACTGCACTCAACACAATCTGGATATTACCATTTCTGTCACTACTCGTACCAGGTGTCACTAATGAGACCAACAATAACTGATAAATGTCTAAACATACACCACAAAAACAGACATTTTCTCCCTGGGCTGTGAGAAAAGAGTCTTTTTCTTTATCTTTATCTTGAAGCTCTTTCGTGACACATTATCTAGGCAGAACTTTCTGACGGCGTGGTGTCCAACAACTTGAAAGAGGGTGTTAAAGTGAATATGCCACCTATGTTTTTTTGTTTTTTTACCTGTGGTCTTGTAGAATCTCTACCCAACCTTAAATTCTCTGGCTTTTATAACAATAATGAAAATTGTGTTGTTGTTTTTTTTTTTTTTTTTGTTGCTGCTCATAAAATAGGAATGTAGAAATAAATGCCCTTTAGTCAAAGAACCAAATCAAAGAATATAAAATCACCAGAATGTAGAAAGTGCTTGCAGAATAACTTCAGTGGTTTGGTGGGGGCATTCTCTGTGTTGAAACAATTGAATCAGTAGTAAAAGTATTTATATATATATATATATATATATATATATATATATATATATATATATATATATATATATATATATATATATATATATATATTTGCCTCATCATTGATGTGAACCAATCCATGATATTGTTATAACTAGAGTAAAAAAAGATGCATCTAATTGCTGATGTGATTAATTGACACCTTATTACCGAGTAACAGTCGGGCTCACTTTCAGTCCTGTAAAAAGCCGGGTGGAGGAACAGACTGCAGCTGAAGTGACTCCACATCACCGCCACGTTAACTTCCCTACATGGTAACTTTAGACAATTTAGACCAATTTTTTATCGACATGACTCATTATTTAGTCGCCATCCAACACAATGATATGAATGTTTTATCTTGTGTTGCATCAGGCTGAATTGCAGTTAATGTTGAGTCTCCCTTTTGTAAAACGGTGCAGTTATCCTATTTACATAATGCAGAAGAAATGCACAACGGAATCAAAGGGAACATCAAACATGACATTGAATCGATATGCAGCTTGCTGCAGGAACATTTGATCACCGGATCACGCATGCTTCAACATGTGTTTAAGATATTATATTCTGTGTATGTAAAAGGTCGCCGGTGAAGAAGTTGCTTGACTGATTCCTGCACCTGCAAACACGAGTGATTTCCTCTAATAACGGTAAAAGAAAGGAAAAAAAAAAAAAAACAATATTGATTGCAGATGCAGATTTAGTCCTTTTGTGCAAATGAAAAAGGGAACTGTCAGTTTTATAAGTGCAAAAGTATCCAGTTGAATAGGTTGTGTGTTTTGATCATAGGTGGCAGTACAGATTTGTAATTCGAGTTGGAATGTACATTGTGCCCTCAACCTTCAGAAAATATGTCATTTTCAAAATTGATAACATTTCAGTGAAACTTTCAGTTCATTACGGTCTCTGCTATTTTCAACCTTTTCTCCAAATAATTATTTTTGTCGCATCAAGTCCATAAGGTGTGTATTTTACGTAGTCTTGTCAGTGAAGGATTATTGCAGCTTTACAAAGCATAGTGTTTAGCTATTTTTGCAGCATCCGGTTCGAAGAAATGACACCAAAGGAAAACAACTGGAAGCCATATTTCTGCACTTAAACACCACCTGAGAAGAAAATGGCTAAACATGGTTATCTACAGGGAAGTGTCTGCCGTTGTTTAAAAGACTTTTTATCTCAGCTTTAACACTTGATAAAAAAAAACAAAAAAACGATATAAATGCTGATGAAATGCAGGGTGGTGGAGGTGATAGTGGGGGTGTCATTATGGCTAACTCTGTTACAAATGGCAATAATAAATTATCACAGAGCAGCATCTTAAAGATAAGAACAAACTACAAAATCTTAAAAACCATATATATTTTTCTTTCTGGTTGTACCGATTCACAGATGGGTCAGTCATTTAAACATGAAGTAACACAAAAGGAGCCGAAGACCCCCCCAAAAAATGAAAGATGTGAAAAAAGACAAATCCCAGTGTTATAAGGAGAGCTGTGAATCTGAGCTGCAGTTTCATTCCAAAGATCTCACAACAGAAATAGAACCAATTAGGGCAGCAACAATGGCTGATGTAGAACGGAGGAAGAGACAGAAAAAAAAACCTAATACAACCAGTTGCCAAGTCTTGATCAGGACTTCAAGGTGGGGCAGAGAAGACTAAAATTAGACATCAGGGTCTAAACTACTGTTAAGCTGCACTTAAAAAAAAATTGATAATAAAAAGTCTTCTAAAGTCCTCACAATGCCTGAGCGGCTTCTGTTGGTGAGCAGGAGGTAGAAAGGTGGGAGGATGCACTCGTCGTGTCGCCTGTTGTTGCTGCGCAGCTGGTAGAAACCTTTAACGCTGGAAAGGTTTATTGAAACTGTCATCTTCCATGTGTCTTGGGCTTCATGGTAGAGTCAGAGGGTGGAATCTACTTATAGAAGCCATTTATTACACGGTCAAGCACCTATCAGTGAAGTCAGGCAATGTACCGGGAGAGGTAGAGGTGACTTATTGTGCAAGTTACAGTTGCATAAGAACAAATAATCTATTTCAGTTAGCAGACACCTTGTACAGAAAATCAATAGATATTACTTGTCCTTAGAGATTTATCAGTTGATATAATTAAATCATAACAAGGGCTTTTGGGGGAGCTTTGATAAAACAAAATGATTGTACCTACAATTTTTATTTAGAAACTCATCTAAGTGGGGCAGTATTGGACTCTCAGTGTATAGCAGTTACATAAATCAAAATCAAATTGATCAATATTGCAGCTCTGGGAGAGGCCGTGTGCAGCAGTCCAGGGGGAACTGAACCCCACAACGAAGGCCAGAGTTCAATTCCCAACTATTGGAGTTTTTTGCCCTGTGATCTATCTTTGCTTGCCTGTCAGTTTTTTTTTTTTTTTGTCTTTACAAAAAGACAGAGATGAAACATCCAAGATAAGGCAATCTGTAAAATCTAGAGCAGACCTGGGAAACTGCCTATTGTTTTTATTTGGAAGGGGGGGGGGGGGGGGGTCTGCAGCCTTTATCGGAGGAAATGTAAGCAGGCTCCAAGCAAAAAGGGTTAGAAACCATGGCTTTAAATGAGTTTATCAAAAGATAGAGCAAAGCTTATTATTTCTGCCTCCCAAAATCTTTTGCTCTGTGTTTTTTTTTTCTCTTGTCAGATTTCATGAGTGACATGATCCAGTGATTTTGCTTCATTTGTAAAACACAACTGTGGGCAACACAAGGAGGGGGGGGGGGGGGGGGGGTGGGGGGGGGGGGGGGATTGACCAAATTTCATATGTAGAAAAAGAAAAATGTACTTCCATTAGAACGCAGATGGGATTTATTCATTGAAGTCAAAGTTAATATGTTTCTATTCTGTGGGGTTCATTTCACTGTGTGGAGGACTGTGTGAGACAACCTTATGGGGGCTTTAAAGAAAATGTGTAAACACTGGCTTGATACATGCACTTACTCTATTTGGTGAAAGGGGTTCCTTCTGATGCAATATCTGCACTTCTTGCACTCTGGAGTTTAATTGTAATATATTTCATTGATACTGGTGTCTTAATTTTATCAGTATAACTTTCTTAAATACGATTCTATTCTATCTTGATATTTCGTGTTGATTCAATTTGAATAGAGTGGCCTTAAAAAAAAAGCCATTAAAGACATAAATGTAACAAATAAAGTTCTGGTTGTGAGCAAAACTGAATCCAACCCATCAGACATTGGTGTTGCCATTCAAAAATCAATATGTTTGCCTAGAGTTGCCAGCTTCAACAAAAAGCCATTTTCCCAGTGGTAGTGCTTTTTGTAAAACACTGGAGACTTTTGGCTCAAACAGAGCAGATCATCCTCGGATCGCAAGGTTGCCAATTTTGTCTCACGTGCCAATATGTTCTTGGATAAAACACTAAACCCCAGATTGCTTTCAGTGGAAGGTGACTTCCTTGAACGGTAGCTGCGTTTCCATTGATGCGTAAATGGGTTAATGTGGCATATAAAGAACACTAAAGCTGAAAAAAAAACATCTATTTGCCTTTCTAACGGCCGTTTATTGTTCTAAATACCCATTTAAATCCAATTCAAACAACTTGTAAGTGGTGCATGCGACTTACAACGCTGAACAAGAATGATAGTGACCCCCCATATGGAGGGCAAGAACCAGTTACACGGTCAAACCGTTAATACTGTTGTATAATTGTAATACAGCATTGAAAAAGCCGACTTTCATCCATGCCTCATTGGACAAATCACAGAAACAGTCCGGGAAACGCGAGCTACAAAGGCCAAACACAATGAACAGTTTGAATAGCAAAGGTGCTGGTTGTTATCCAACTGGGAGAGAAATATGTCAGCAAAAAAAGTCAATATCACTTCTGATTTCCACTGAGAAAAAGAAAGGAAAAAAAAAAAGCTGAAAGAGGGGAACAAAAAAAAACAAAAAAAAACAGCCTAACATCTTTTGTTCCAGCGCCAATTAAACTGCTTGAGGAATTTAAATTGACTTCTCTTGTTAACATATGTGACTCTGACCCGACGGGAAGCAGGGCAGAGAATATCAGACAAGTGCTACTTGCTGATGCTCGACAGTGTGAGACTGGGAACTGATGGAAACCACAGCCTACTGACTAAACAGTCCCCTCTGTAACTTTGGCTTACGGTGGCAAGAGGTTTGTTATTTTAGTCGCTTCTCTAAGGAAGATTCATAGGAATGAGCTCAGGTAGGAAAGTAATCTTATGGCTCATAGAACCCCATTAACTAGGCTGGCCTGTGCTCTATTTCACTCTTGGATAAGTCAGGGAATGAATGATTTAGTGGGGAGGAGAGGGGGAAAAAGACAGTGAGGGGGAGGAAGTAAAAAAAAACAAAAAAAAAAAACTGAGGGGCAAACATCAGGATTTATCCCGCAGACTCATTCTGTTGTCTAATAGGAAACTCAATGTAATACACCAAAGCCGCGATTTCTTTCTTTCTCTTGACAAAATGAGAACAAAATGCTGGCCGTCAGAACCAAGAGTAGACACTGCTGGGGTGGTGAGGTTAGAGACGAGGCCAGAGGTTTTTCATACTTCAGTGGGAAAAAAAATGAAATAAAAAAATGTATATAGTGGTGAATCATCATAATACAGACCTTCTCCACTCATGTTCCTCTTCTTTCAGGTAGGAAGTCTCTACAAAACTCTTACAACTAATCCATTACTTTTGGTATGGACTGGGCTCAAGCAGAAAATGTCTTTAGTGACCTCTGAAGTCACATTGAGACCATGTCCAAAGCTCTAACTGCTCACAAAAGATGGACACTCACACCTGTTTCCTGAATACGCTCTCTCTTCTTCTCTGCACTGTGGGATCCAACATGTTCTGCCTTTTTTTTCTGCCACCATACTAGACCTGGAAACTTGTGTGAGATATAACAAAAACTACAAACCTGTCTTGGTTTTGGGATCATATTAGTACTACAACTTTCAGATTGATTTACACCGCACACTGTATCTGGAGGTTATGTTCAGGTTGCACTGCTACAACTACGACTTCAATCATCACAGGGGTGTTTTATAATATGTCTAAGTCATGTCCAGGAAGATTTGTATGCTCCAGTTACAGTATGGAGTTAACAGCATATTGCAAGAGGAACCTCTGTTGCGCTGTAAAGCAGCTATATTCTTGTTCACATACTTTTTTACCGGTTTGAGTTCAGGTGTTTTCGTGGGTAGTATGTATATTTGCCATGTGAAGGTTTTCTCTTGGTACTCCAGTAACTAGTGAGTATGTGCAATTGTCAGGGGTGTAACCTGCCTGTGCTGACCCCTTAGAATTGTGTGCCTGTTTTATCAAATAAACTGGGATTAGGTCCGACACCTTGTGTCCCTAAGCTACTGTATATATCCACAGCAAGAAAGACAGATGAATGGCTGCTGGCTGCTTCAACATTTTCTTGATGATCTATTGAAAGAACTTAGATATTCAATTCATATGTTGACTTTTTTTTTTCTTCTACATCAACCTCATACCTACATACAAGACAACCTTAATGTTGAAAATGACCACAGAAAAAAAACGCAATTTGAAAAGTCAAAAGGTTCAGCCACTTTCCATCTCAATAGCACACACAACTTTTTAATCCAGTGATCTGGTCAAAAAGGGAAAGCTTTGAGCACAGATTCCTGAGCTGATTCAAGCGCAGCATTTTTCTGACAAATACATCTAACCTCTAACAAAGCACGCTGCCAAAGAAATTATCAATAAGCCCCCCCCAAATGCGGTAATTAGGTTGGCAGATGCGGCTTGTGACATCTCAAGGTGACACGCTTTTCATCTTCACTGCTCCGAAGGAAGGCTGAGGGGACCCGTCGTTGCCAGCGATTCAAAATAAGACGGCAGAAAAGTTCAGCGGATACCTCTGTGCTTGCGTGGTCACAAGGCCATATGCTTCGACTTTAATTATGAGGGACTTGGGGAAAGAGGGACTCTGGGTTGAACTATGAATCACTGCCACTCTGCCTGCCTCAAAAGCCTGTTCGGCTGGATTTAAGCATTGCCCTCCGAGGTCCCCCCACTTTCTATAAATAAACCCCATGTGTTAAATAGACAGCTGACAACACACTTTGCATCGAAAACTCTTTCTTAGCCTAATTAAAATCTAACTACGTGGACTGTTTGATGTTATGAGTAAATAAAGCTGTCTCCAATGTAAAGAAACTGTGTGTGTGTGTGTGTGTGTGTGTGTCTGCTCACATAAACCCGTATTGAACGAAGCCAAGTCCGTCAGACCAGGTGAGACTTGGTGAGACAATAAATGAGAAAAAAATCATTAAGTGAACTTGCTGAAGAGTTAGTTTCATTTATTTTATTATTTCTTTTTAATTTTTTTTTAAATGTCCCTAAATATGTGCATTTCTTCAAGTTAACTTGGTTGCACACTTGCTTGGCCATGCTTGTATCCAACAGAGGTCCATCCCCTGAAGGTATCAAAATATATATATATATCACTAATATGTCCAACCTACAAAAACAGCATACACATAATGCAAAAGAATCTGAATCTAAGAATATTCTCTTAGAAGATGACAGAGCAGAAAACATGCACACACACACAACGCAGTGTTTTACATACTGGCATGAAAGAAAAAAGAAAAACAGAGCAGTAAGACCTGGACTCACTGCCCTCCAAAGGGAATAAAAGAAAAGGAATAAAATGCATAATATGCATGACCCATGAGAGATTTTGCCTCTCTCGCTCAGCTTCAGACCGAGGACCAAGGCGTTAAGAGTTACCCGTGCGTCTATGTGCCTGCAGACATTGGTGGAGGCCGGCGTGATGGGGAATAAAGGCCAAACCAGAATAGGCGGTGGATTCTCGATGCAATTCACCTACCTCTCGAACAAACAAGTCAGACTCCAAAGACTTTGACAGAGAAGCATGCTCCACCGCAAATCAGAGGGGTCATTATTTATCCACCCAGCATTTCTCTCATGTAGCACACGAGTGGTCACTGCAGTCTACCACTGCGCTTCTTTGTGAAATATTGAAAACAAGGCCTGGAGACAGACATTTGGTATCACACCTCAATGTCTCATTAGGCCTTTAGTGCACATGTGTTTTGCTCCCTCCGACTGCAGGTGGCTACAGAGCATGCAGGTCTGTGTCGCGCCCAACCCCGAGCACCCCCCCCCCCCCCCCCTCCCCCCCAACTCCTGTGGTAACACGCTGTGACCCCCGGCTGTATTAATTATCCCATCCAATGCTGTCAGCTAATTAATTGGCGTTTAACACAGGGAATGGCTGGAGCATTTGCATTCAATTAATCAGTGTTGAGGAATAAATTAAAACCCTTTTAGAACATGATTACCATTGAGCGTCTGCATTCAAATTTGAACTTGAGATTCCAATGTTTCTATTTGACTTACAGCTGTAACATGTGGTGGCTATGAGAACATGTATTTACAACGCAAGTCGTTTCCAGCAGAATTCTTGAAAATGAAAAGACCTCCTGGCCAAGAGATAAGAGACTAAATTTGGAGCCGCTGAAGTAGCCAATAAAAAATGCAATTAATTTATAAAGGGCAAAAACTGAGAAGGGCATCGTGCACATGTACAAAGAACATGCATTGTAGAAATGGTGGAATCAACATTTGGTAGAAGCGCTGAAGAATTAATGGAACAATAAGTCTGACTGCCATTAAAAGGCAACAAACGTCATTAATACTTTATGGATTATGTCTGCATTCGGTTGGAGGACAGCAATAGCTCATGTAAGAACATTTGCTTTGTAAAAAAAAAAAAGTTTCATAGTTCCAGGCATCAGAAAAATCCTGAGCCGATTTTATGCTGCACTTCAGGACTGCTGCAGCTTCTCTAGACTTTTCACCTCTGAATCTGCTTGTCACATTCAATCAACCATCGCAGTGGATTTCTTTAAATTACACTTTTCAACGACCGCAGAGGAACTTCAAATGTGGCTGTGTGAAAACAACATTTGCTCTTTGCGGCTACGTCTACACCCTACGGTACTAAATAGTTACACATTACTTTTTGAGGGCGTGTTGCTGCCCTCAGCAGCCTCCCCTAATCGTGTGCGTAACTGTTGTCAGCTGTGTGTCAAGGATTTGACAGGTCGCCGTGGTCATGGCAGCGCATCATTGGCTGAAAGAGGAAGCCTTGCTGGAGAGCCACACAGCGATTGGTGTGGCCATGGACCCAGATGACGGCTGATCAACGTTAGAGAATTGACGGGCTTCTTGAACTCCTGGGAAGCCCCACCCCTTTGGAGAGGAGAGGAGCAGAGAGTGCCCATTGCTAATTGGTTTCTTATTTTTTTCCTCAGCTCTTTTGTTTTAGTGTAGTTTTAGGCCACGTTTATGCCTACCTGGGTTTTTACAAAAACAGATATTTCCCCCTCTATGTTTACAAAAATAAATCTTCATTGACACGGACCTGCATATCCACCTGGTTATGCCAAACCTGCAGGACGCAGTGTAGTGCAGATCATGAAGCCATAATAGCCAATCAGAATCTATGAAAAAAAACACCATGTCACTAATGGTGACATAAATATCTGCCGGCCCCCCTTTAGATGCAAACAGAGACACATAGCTTTTTCCAGATCTCCACTGTGGCTGGAGTTTTCAGGAATCCTCATTTGTGGTGACTCTAGCTGCGTTTATGTGTGAATGCAAGACTCAAAGGCAGAGAAATATCACAGTTTTTTTTAATACCCGAGTACGTGTAAATAGAGCTCTGTCTTTTTGTTAGGGTCTCCTTAAATTCACCTGTTTAGTATTTGTTTGCTGTAAGCCGCTTACTTTGTTGGCACTATTTTATTTGGTTCTTTTGCAGCTACTTTGTTTTAATTGTTTCAGAAGACAAAAAATAAATAACTTGGTTCACCAAAATTCCTTCTGGTATTTTTATATTGCACCCGCTTCTTTCACCTCAAGCCTGGTTTGTAAAAGAGAGGACATTTATTCCTCTTAGTTCTTCAGCATCAATAACTCATATTTTTTTCTTTTTAATGAAGTCATTGCAGAACACTTACTGAAACTATGCCTCAAATGTTCTTTTAAGTAATCTGTAGCCCAAACAAAGATTTTGTAGCAATTGTTATAAGCTCAGATTTTAGCCATCCCACATGGGGGCGATATGAAAATATTAAAGAGTAGTAAATATCCAAATATTAACACTTTTGAAGTGTGAATGATACTAAGAAATTGTAATTCAAAGAAAAGTTGTTTTTCTTTGGTTAAACACTGCAAACATCAACACACAGAATGTGTGTTACTCACATTTCCCGGGATGCGGAAAAACAAAAGAGGGGAATTAGAATTAGTAGCATCAATTTGTGTTTGAAGTTACTGTGGATCCAAGGGTGTCAAAACACTACAGTTTTGCATAAAACTGAAACGAGATGCAATGTACATTTTTTTTTTTACATAAAAAGACATTCAATTACAATTTTGAAAACAAATACTTAAAATACAATCGAGTATTTCATGAACTGATTTGTTTGACTAAATCACATACATCTGTGAACCTACAAGCATCGTGATGAACTCCGGGTTGACGATGAAGTTACTTTATCAGGGCTGACAGAGAGAAAGAAAGAGAAGACGAGGAAGACAAGAGGAGCACTTAGGCAAAAGAGACCCGCGGAGACTGACAAAGCAGAAAAGTAGTGCAGTGCTGAGAGCGAAGTGACAGGAAGCGTTACGTGGTTGCAGCCCCCTCAGCGGGCAAAGTGTGGCTAAAGTGCAGCAACGTCGTCGGGTCAGAGCGCAGGCTGTCAAGGTGGGGGCTTGCTGACGTTCACCATGAATTTCCATGAGTGCCTGTGTGTGAAATGTAAATAAAGGCGGCACCCGTGTCGCTCGACACCGCGTGCAATCGTGGCTGATTGCTCTCACTGAAGTCAAGGGAAAAGTCATCGAAGCTACCGTGTCAGCATTAACTGTTTATATTTTCTCCTCAGCTGGGGGGAGGGGCGGAGAGAGAGGAGGGGAGGAGAGGGAAGGGCAGTGATGACAGGGCTGGTGAAATGATGGGCTGTGAATGCCCTTCGGCAACCTCCGAAGATGAACAACTCACACCATTTGTTGCTGATAAAGAAACTTACTCTGCACTGGATCATAACGGCATTCCATCATTCTTTTATTTATTTATTTATTTATTACTTCTGCTCGCTCCAATTTGGGTGTGCTTGTGTCACTGAAGCGCCGCGGCCAGTCACATCAACTTTTAATATAAACTTGAGCGTACTACCGCAACTGTATATGCAACAAGCAATAAAACATTGAGCGCACTGCACGAGCCGACGTGTCTGTGAATCATTCCGCTCAAATACTGATTCAAACTTTCTTGTACTCTACGGTGGATTTCAAAAGCCAAAACAACATTCATGTGGATCTGACAGCTTGACTTATTTTGGAGATTTAAACTGTAAACACAAAAATGTACTCAATATTTTATGGAACATGATTATAAAATCAAGCTAACCAGCGGCATGGAGTTGATTAAGTCAACTCTCTCCTGGAGCTGCAAAATTCAAGTTATTGATATAGTGATCAACCCAAACTATTCAGTTATTTTTGTCTTATTTATTCTGCATTTCACATTATGTCATTCAAATCATAAAAATAATTTCTCCAAACATTAGAAAAAAAACATTCAATATCATGCAATACTGACAAAAAAAAGGGAAATAGCCATAATAAACAATGAAATGTATTGAATTATTTCACCTTTTTTAGTTAATATGTTTTGAGATAATTAACTTTTCAATCATCTTTTAGATTCGCCGGTATTCCCACGTCGTGATTTGGGATAAAGAAGCTCTCCAAAAAAGAGAAATGCTGCTTTTTTTGCTTGTGGTTTGGCTGCAGGACTGTGATGCTGTGTGACTGACAGCAGCTCGCGGGGCTCGGCTCACGCTAGAGAACAAGCGACAAAGTAAACAAACTTGCTGTAGCCTACTTGTCACGAGCTGACAGTGCTTAGAGCTTTCGCACTGACGTGCGAGGACCACACCAGCACTCAACACCACTCGGGGGACTTTTCCAGGTAGGTTTCCATGCTGCATAATGGTGCTGCAGCCGAGTTGCTAATTAATAGTTGTTAATTAATAATCTAACCCGCAAACCAATGCAGTGAGAGTGGAGCCGCTTCCCTGGTGAATGTTTGCTTGGTGGCTCACTGCAGACGATGGAAATCTAAATAGAGCCGAGCCTGTTTAACTCGGCATCCAAACACTCCACCACCATCTGATTAAACTGTGTCAGTAATCGAAGATTGTTTCATAGATTGTATCAGTGACAGACTTTCATAATATATATTTTTTTTGGTATTGTATTGTTTGATGATGTCTTTGTGCGTGCTCTCTCAGCTGTTACCCAGCTGGGATATATAGATATTAAAAAAAGAAAGATTACCGAAGCCCAAACTTTGCTGAAAGTGTCAGTGTTGATTTCATCTTGTCCCTTTCATGTCTTAATGTTAATATCATGCCATCAGGATGAGTCATTGATTTAGATTTATTAATAGGAAACAAAAAATAGCTTAATGAGTTACAGTTTTATGATGAACACTGCTGCATATAAATGGTTGTTAATAGCTTATTGATTGTGCAATTATGCGTATACATTTGGAACAAAACATATAGTAATAAGTTGATTGTAATCTGATAACAGAATAAAAACAAGGAGAGGAACAGTTGTCACTCACTCACTCACTTGCCTGTAGTAAACCAAAATGATTAATTTCTCTCTGGTTGGTGATGCAATGTTGTTATCCCCTTTGGGCTATGTTGCTGTTGTATCTTAAGATCCATGTCAATAAATCCCATTAAAACCGCTTTAATACCGGAGATAGCAGGAGACAGATGTTAAAGCTGTGGTTTCCAATTTAACAAGAAAGAAGCCCATGAATAAAGTGGGTGAGAAAGCCGAATTGCAGCAATGAACAGATCTTGTATATGTCATCCAAAGAGTCAGAATGAACTGCTTAGCAATTAGTACTGGGGAGCTCAGTAATTAGTGCTGGGGAGCTCTCTCGTGAAACTAACATTCACGAGGGAAGTATCTTCATTTGAAGGCCTCCTATGTTTAATAAAAAAAAAAGAAAAAAAAAAAAAGCATATAACTTTCAAGAACTTCCACTTCATAAAGTGAAAATACGCCAAATATTTTTACGTCTGACACGAACTCTCAGTCCTGTGAGCCATGACTGCTTTCATCGCCGAAGACTTTGCTCCAAAATGTGTTTCTGTGCTGAATGAATTATATCCCACGCATGTTTTTCAAAGTAAATAAATGCTGAATAATTGCTGCGCTCGATCACTTTCTGCATCTTCACTGTACTCCCTTGGTCTGCCTGCCTCACCGTGTCCGATTCACACTCTTGACTAGAGGGGCGGTTGTTTGCAGGAAAGACGAGGTCCCCTGAAGGCATGACCTTCCCTCGCTGCCACCAATTATATCAAGGCCTTATAAAATATAGATTATGTGCCATCTCTGTGCTGACATATCTAAAGGCTGGCAGCATGGGGAGAGGCCGTTGGGCAGAACCCGAGGGGAGCCCGGGTTGAACATGACAAGATGAGGGGAATACTGTAACACAAAGAATGACCTTGATGAAATGAACTCAGCCTGCCCGGGCTACAAAAATCATAAATAAATAAATAAATATAGAGGGTGACTTCAAGAGGATTATGTGATCAACTCCAATCTAATCAAGGTTCTAAATATTAAAATGCACTGATTGCAATGATATTCATTAGCCTAAACTGCAACCCGGACCAATAACCATGTATTATTAATGGATTGGAGCCGAGTTTGGAACAATTGGCATTTAACTTTGTGTCTCAACCTTTCAGTATAAATGTCAAGTGAAATTCTAATAGAAAAAAAGTTTGAAGTTCACCCAACAGTGATTTCATACATTTCAGCTTAAGTGTCTGCTTGAGCACATATACATCCAATCGCACACATTCATCCATCTTCAACATCCACCATCTCCAAGTTATAGTGGCAGGAGGTTGGAGCCGGTGCTACAGCAGACAAAAAGAGAAAGAGACAGGGCGCCAGTTCTTCGCAAGGCTAACGCTGAGAGACTGGCAATGACAGACACATGCGCTCAACTCACATCCATGAGGAATCTAGAGACGTGTGTCTTTGGAATGTCAAAGGAAGTGCCAGGAGTCATCTCATGCATGCACAGGGAGAAAATGCAAACTGGGTACGAAAAGCATCGCCACAGGTTCAAGCCTAGGACGTGATGATGTAAGGTGATGGTGCTAAGCATGCCAACAGGTGGACTAGGCTAGTTAAAGTCATTTTAGGCAAGTCCGAAAACAATGGTTACAGACGCAATTATTCACGATCAATAATGGTTAGTCCCATTAACATTTAAATGTTAACATCTCAAATGTTTGAAGGGTATCTGTGTCTTATCTTCGTCTCCATGCTCATTGTCCTGCTACCTGGTGTGGATGATTAGTGACCTGGAGATTGCGCCAGCCAGGCCACTCTCCACTGCTTCATCCAAAATAGGGTTGCTGGGAGCTGGAGCTGAGCTCAGTTTTTGGAGTGATAAATTAACAGCAAAGGCATGTTTTTGAACTGTGAGAGCACCAATAGAAAACCAACGCACGCACCGAGTGAACATGCTAATTCGGCCCCACGCAGGAAGGCTCCCAAGCTTGGAATTGATGGAATCTGTGTAACATTGCTAATGGAGCACAACATGAGGAATTCAAAGCGTTTCATAAAATGAGATGAATTGCTAATAAAGACTGAATACATTTTCTTTTTCTTTCAATTTCCTGACTCAAAGGAGAAAACATGTAAAAAAAAAAAAAAAAAAAAGCCAGTTGACTTGATTAAGAGTGTTGCAGTGTTGTTAACTGTATTTGTGAAACGTCCCCTCAAAAGTTCAGAACGGCACAGTGCCTAGAAATCAGGGTCAGTGTGCCAACCATCAACATGCAGAGCACATTCAAGCTGTCTGGCATGCCACGCAGTTCAAAAAGCAATAACAATAGATGGGATTTATAGACAACAGTGGTAATCGGCGATGTCATATTTCATAAGAATACAGACATAAAGGCTTTGTAATTCTTGAAGGCCTGTTTTGATTTCCCCTAAACTTTTACATACACCAGTGCATAGAGAGTACCGTGAATCACAGGATGTAAAATGTGCAGAGCCTTATTGTATGACATTCAGCAGGAGGGAAGGTGCGACAGCTTTATATGAAGAAAGTGGTACTTGACTCTCAGACTTAATCAAATACAAGGTTGTCCAAAAATGCATTGCTCGGGTTGAATGTGCTGAAGTGTGAAGCTTTTGCTCACCATATGTATTTTTATCTTTATCAACAAAACTAAACGGAATATTGTTAAAAAATGTGAAGCTTTAAAAAAATGATTTGATGGTGTAAGACAATGATTGCAAAAATTAGACTTAATCACTTGAAGGCGTTTGTGACTGCTCGCAGACAGGTGCACTAATAATTCAGCTCAATTTGGTGTTTCATTACAATCCTTAAACACATATGGGAAAACTTATTGTTATGTCTTCCCTTCTGTTCAATGTCAATGATTTTCTGAAGGAGGATACAGACTCAGGAATTTGTGTCATAAATTTTACTCTATAGGCACTCACATAAAAAAAACAAAAATGCCCTCCCAGAAAACTCAAAAACAAAATTTCAGTCACATCATCTATCCTGTCTCTCTTGTTTGAAAACCTCTCCTTCTGAGCACCTAAACTCTTGTGTCAGCCATTTCTCCAAACCTATCAGCATAAATCCGCAGCATTGACACCAAATGACAGGGGATGGGCTCCAAAGCAGTGTCGACTGGCAGGGGCGACAATCTCACCTCTGGCATTCCGTCAACATCTCTGTTGGTGCACACGTGGACGCAAACGCACCATTCAAAAGATACAGATGGAAAGTCTGAGCTGTAGATGGATGAGGTTGTCATAATATGTGGCTGTTAGAAGATGAGAGCTGGTCAAGTCCCCTCTGTTGACCTTCTAACCTCCACCAATGTGCTCTTTTGTTACGGGTCTGTGACTGCAGAGACAAATGTCTGTCACTCAGGCACTTGTTGGGTCCAGTTTCAGGTCTTTGTTCTTCGCTTTCTTTTCCTTCAAACCCATCACATCCTTTCTTTCCACCTTTCTCTCTGCCCCCCCCACACACACACACACTTTTCTTTGTCCGTTGTCTCTCTCAAGCTCCATCTTGGGGGAAATCTGCTTAGCAGCCTTGAGCATACTTGCTTTCCAATTAAATCAAGATGTATTTGCCTTTCAAAAGCCTCTCTTTCCACACTCTTTCTCCCATCGGAATAATTGATGGAGGTCTCTGGCCTCATGATGAATGGCTTCCAAGCGCGGAGATGAATAGGAAGATGAATGAATTCACCCCAGTGAGGGCTGGAGCAAGGAGTGCTGACATTGTGACAAATACACTGACCATAGAAACCAAAACCTGGCCGAATCAGCAAGGGACGGAGGGGGTGGCACGCGCTCATCGCAGCTCAACAGACGTTCCTCTTGCCGACGCTGCCCCTGCACGTCTGTCTACCCCATGGACAATTACCTGAGCTTTGCAATTAACTGCAGGGACAGTGAGCGTGCTGAAGGCCTGCCAGGAGACGAGTGAAGGTGGCGGCGAGCCAGCCAGCCCAGGCTGGAGAGCATTGTGTTGGGCGCTTGTGTCTGTGCACAGGCTGGAAATGTGCGGGCCAAGAGAACAGGTGCAGTAAGGTGAGAAGATGCCCCAAGTGACTTCCTGTGGCTGGTTGTCACCACGTTCCCGGCCAAGGTTTCTAAGCTGAAACAAGGTTTTCCTCTGCCTTTCACATAAGTTGCTGTTGCACAGCCGAAAACTAGCAACTGTTTGTGAAAAAAAAATTAAATGAGCGTATGACGGGCCATCTGTTTAAGGGCCAATAAGTAAAATTGTTACTGCCCCGTAGAACATAATAACCATAATAGATCCACATAGGGAGTGACGAGACTGTTGATCGGTACCACTGACTCAATGATTATGTTGGCAGCTCATCAGTTGTTGGCCTAAAGAAAATTCAGCTTTGAACAGTTTTTGGATGGAAATGTGTTTCTTCCATATTCAGTGCCAATACTGATATTACAGAGGCATACCTGCAGAAACCTGGACGCCGGTATAGCATTCATGTGTTTTTTTTTTTTAATCAGTTCAAACACCTCAAGGATTGTTGAACCACTAACAATGAATCTCCCAAAGAATCATGATCGCTTTTTCCACTGCTCCGGTTACATTTATTTCATTTCGTTTATTTGAAAGAGTTAGATGGGGGGTAAGCAAAAAGAAGGCAAAAATGAATAACTACAAGGGGCTGTGAATTCACTATTAAAGTGCAGGCTCCCTCTACTTCTTTGACTTAAATCGCTCTTTTTTTTTATTTCATCACATGGACGAAAGGCAGAAGATGGTTTTAACAATACTCTCTAGACATACATAGAGACGCAGACTACAGTGAAATGTAAATTTTCAGTAACCTCAGTCATAGGACGTCAATATGAATAGAAACTGATCTTATGTCGAGAAGATCAGTTTCCATTCAAAGTGGATTTCTGCCACTTGTGCATGAGAAATGGCTCCACACGGGACTTTTCTATTAAGGCGGGAGCAGATACGCATGTCTCACACACGCTGTGTGGCTGCTCTGACCGGCTACCACTGGCACCAGAATGAAAAGCAATAGGTTTCACACATGCTGCTCAGTTAGGCAGTATGTCCCATTAGAAAAAGGACAAGTGCAGATAGATACGGCAAATAAGAATGCAGTCATTGTTGTTTGTCTTTTCGGATCATACTGAGGTTTTTATAGGGACACACTGCATTATTTACTTCACACACTGTAGGACATATCATAAACTTTGGTATGACACCAAGTTTCATTGCACAATGTCAACCTCAACTGAATCGGAGGTGACACCCATTGACATAGTGTGACGCCGACGGTGTCACACTTTGATAAGAAGGACAATGGCATTGTTTTGCCACAATGTTGGATTAAGGAATACCACACATTGTCTAGTGTTGTGTTTTACCTCCATTACAATCTGTCCATGCATTGATGATCGCATTATATTATATTACCAATTGCACCAAATTGGCTATCCACAAACCCATTTCACTGTCGTACACAGGACCACACAGTAAAAGCCTCAATGACAGATATCTTTTTGAGTGCCCATCCACCATCTGAGCCCACTGAAATTGGAGAGTGTATCTCCTCCATCACGCTGGTATCGCAACTTTATAGCAAACAGTTGCTTATGCAATATTGACATCCATGCAATATGCAGGCTCCATTGTGCTCACCAGCTAGTATTGCACAGTGGTCATGAAGGGTCCACCCTTGAAGGCAGACCAGTAAGTTCAAGGCAATTATGCACATGTATCACTGTGAGAGACTATAATCATATACACACATCAGTTATTCCTTTGTTAATTTTAGTCCTGATGCTAATGGCAGATTTGAAGTCCTTGATGAAATAACATGAAGACGACAATAAACCCGTAAACAACAAACTCCGAAAACATGAATTCATTAGTGAAAACTTGAACCCTGCGTATCTAATTTATCAAAATACAGGCAATCACATCACTGCAGAAAATAACCCCAGCCTTGTGCAAAGAGTCATTTTAAAAATGGCAATAATAGAAGGCATATAATTAACAAGACTGAGTGATAATCCAATACATGATTGTGTTAATGAAGTAAAAGAAAAATTATAAAATCTGTTGAAATATTTCGATTCAGTAAAATATTTTAAGTCTTTATCTTGAGGGGAAAAATGTGGATAATCTGTCAATCTGTCAGAAGGAAGTTGGTTCCACTGCAGACATGATGGTTATTAAATGCTTTGAGGAGAAAGCTTACGAAAACTTCCCTTGAAAACTGTAATTCAGTGGCTTTTAGGTGTGCACAAGTAAACAGATAAGTCATACTGGGCTGACAACAAATTGTCAGTGATAAAGGATATCTGATGATTATGATTAAATAAACAAGAATTTAAGGCAGAGCAAGAGAAGGACAGGGCAGACTTCCTTTTTTTCTGAATGAGTTACGGGCAAATCAGTCATTAGCACATCAAAGCTGAACAGTTAAAAAAAAAAAAAAAAAGAAAAAGTATAGTCAATACAATATTACTTGCCATGACTCAAAACTGACTGACGCACACATACAAACACCAAATGCAGAGTAATGCATATTCCAGGGCTCAGAACTGGATAATATTACAAAATGTTTCCTCTTACTTTGTTTACTCCTTGTGTGAAAATAAGCATACAGCCCAAATATGAACTCTTCTATGTAACACATTTGTTCTGCCTGAAGCACCACACAGTGCATTTTTAGACTGTGAGTGATTGCTTGTCAGCTTTCATGAGGCATTTATATGATACTTGCATCATTTCTGACAAGGCAATGGAACAGTGTGTCAGTTTATTGAGAAACATCTTAAATATGAAAGAGCTCCGGGGTGGTGCCTTCTTTCCTCATGCCATCCAACGCAGCAGACGCTGCACAGTGTTGTGAAGCTGCTGTCAGACACTGAGCTCTTCACCTACTTACTGAGGCTGCGAGACACTCTGCATCCATTCATTACAGAGCGGTGATGTTGTAAATTGTGAAAACACTGAATTGTTCATGGAAATAACATTGATTCACAGCAACGTGCACGCTGTGACTCGTATTTTGTAAAAACTTCTTGGAAAATGTTTGTAAAGCTGGGGTATTTTTATGAATTTCACTACATACATGTCACAGTACAGGGGTTCTTAGGAATTAAGAAAATCTAGAAAATGTATTTGAGGAAAGTCGGTTAGAAAAATACCGCCACATACATAGTGTCGTGCATTTTAAAATGGTGAGAATTCCTCTTGGTGAGAATTGCATCTTGTCTCAGGAAAGCTTGGTGTTAATTGACATGAAGTGGTTTTATTATTACTCATTCATGTTTTATTTTTGATGTGTGATAAAAGCAGAGGAGTGACGTTTTCCACAGATAACATTGAGTAAGGGTGCTGCAAAAAAAAAAAAATGCATTTCAATAAATTAGAAGAGAGACAAATTCAAACTTCAAGTTTTAGTCAAATTTAATGAAGTGATGTTGTTCAGGGGAAATTAAAAAAAGTCATAATAAATGTTTAAGGTGCATCAGTCCCAGGGATGTTGTATAGAGTTGTACGTTCAATGTAGAAACCGATAACTAGCAACCATCAATAAATGTAATTTATTGCCTATAGTTTTGCTGCTGACGTGTTTTCGTTTTTTTGGGTTTTCTTTTCTAATGCAGAATCAAACCGAAAACAATCGATATCTGAATCCATGGTTACTTGGATGAGATATACATTTGGATTATACTTATACATACATACCTATACTTTAGATTATAAAAATACTTCAAAATTTACATTTTCCTTTGGCTGCTGGTGGAAGTTTATTTTATACGCAAGGAAGACAGATTATTCAATGCATTTGTATGTTATTTTCAATACTGTAATTTAAACAGTTTTTTTGTGTGAGCTCATTTAAACTTGATCAAAGCTCTTTATTTGCAATGTGGCCATGAGGACTACAACTATTAGAATTTCTAATTGTGTCTCTAGTCTTGAAAGAAAATGCTTGTGGAAAGAGTGGGACAGGAGGTTAGCACTGACGGACCATGATGTCAGGACCTAAGCTCTCGGTATGAGGGATTTTCACTTCTCTCGACATCCTTTTCCTTGGGCCACCACGTTGTACTTTCCACAGACCCTCTAGCACCAGGCATCAGTTCCCTTCTATAATCTGTGGGGGAAAGAGTGGAAACCACTGTGCTCCAGAATACACTGTGTGCTTCTATGGCGCCCTGCTGACTCCTTTGAAATGATATCTCAATTCATGATATTACTCTTCAATAAAGCCTGTGGCTGCCAGGGCCCAACACACAGGCACCAGAGGAGGAGTGCTGCGGTAGTGGGCTCAGCTCTGGACCGTCTGCACTGTGAACCCGGGGGCGATGTAGGGATAAAAAGATTTGAGCTGTGCAGGCAGAGGCAGTACAGACAGGGGGCCGTAAAGGAGGGGGCAAGGGCTCGGGGACATGACGGAAGAAGATCCATTCAGATTAGACGGTTTTAATATCCTCTAAAGTTTCAAATAAATGACACTTGGAATCACTGTTGCATTTGATTGTCGCTCACCCCGCATGTAACCCCGGACGGTGCCGTTTTGAATTGCCGCCTTGACTGGCCTTGTATCTCTGCTGTTATATCAACAAGTGATAAACCCGCCCTGCAATCTGCTGCCTGCTACACTGCATGGCCATTTAAAAGGACGTTCCATAGGTGCCAGGAGTAAGCTTTGAGCCAGCAGGCTGCCTGAAAGTAGCATTCCTGCAAAATATGATGGAACATAATTATTAATTTCACACCCCATACTGGAGTAAAACACAAGAAAAAGGATTATTACCTATGTGCAGGCAGGGGATGATAACCCTTCCATTACTGATAACCGCTTTTCAAGAAGTCCCTGTATATTCTCCAAGTAAAATTCCAGCACTGAGAAAATATACAACGTACTGTATTTTTGAACTTCTTTTAGAATGGAGTGATTCAACTTTTTTTGTCAATCATAGCAAAATAAATGCTTTTGTCTATGATTGCTGTGCATGATTTCAAACATTTAGAGCATTAAACTGTCACACTAAGCAAAAAAAAAGAAAAAAAAAAAGGAGACGTCAAACTTTGTGGATAATGAGGTGACCAGATGGACACATTTTTGGCCTTCGGAAATGACTTGATATACGACGAGCTGAGTTTTTTTTTTTTTTTTTTGCTTCTTCTTTCTCTGTGGTAACGGCAGCTGTTTCACACTGGACAGTTGTGTGCTGTTCAAACACTGCTGCCATGTGCTGTGCTGGTAATGAAGAGAACAGGGAGATGGCTTCTCATACCACGGACTAATGAGTACCGACAGCGGCAGCGCAACCCAGCTGCCCCCTTTCCCTCACTCACTTCCCACATGAAAAATCATTTTGCTAATGTCCTTCGTATTTTCCCTTCACGTTCATTACTGAGCTGGATAGACAGCTAACGATTCTGAGCGGCTTGTGAGGAACGCTTTGCAGAATGACTATGTACACCGGTGATATGATTGTCTGGATTCCGCCTGTCAGTGTCTGCTGTGGCAAAAAGCCATCACTGTATATATCGGTGAGAAAACAAATATAATACAGGTAAATAATTATCTGGGGGCTGTTCAATAGAGAGCTTAAAGCTCAGCAAGCTTGATTTTTTTATGTTTTTTTTTCCCAAAGTACTCCCTGTAGCCAATGCTAAATACCATGCTGACAATGTACAACGAAGCACACTCAATGTTCTGCCTCAGTAAATATGCAAGGTGGGTCAATAGTCCCAGGCAGCATGTTAAAGATCTGAATTCACTCCAAATCAAGGAGAAGAAAATGCTCTTGTTAATTAGCACAAACAACCAATACTAAAGGATGGAAGCCAACCAAATAAACAAAGCTCATATGAGTTGCTATTAAATAGCACATCCTCACGTAACCTGACATTAAAATGGACCTTTGTATGAACGTGCCTGCCGAAGTCAACAAGACGTCACTCAACCAAATTAGATATTTGTAAAAGACGACTTTTTTAGAAATCAATTCCCTCATGATTAGATTTATAAAAGAGTCTTTGTGCCACTTTATACCTATGGTGAATGGAGTGTCAGACAGGAGCCGATTCCACTTTATTTTGACTGAGTTTGGAGCCACCTGGGTACTAGACGCTTTACTGAATAAATGTCATACCCAAAGGAGCAGAACTTCATACAAACACTTTTATCTAAAATTAAACTTGCACAGGAATGACACCAACAACGATTTGTGATGTTACAACATATGCAAAGTGGCATCAATCAGTACAAATTAATGAAAAAAAGGCCTATTTACCATATACAGAAAAACAAGTATGAAAGATGTTATTCAGAGTGTGAAAAAATATCAATACAAAATCTGATAACTGAACTGAATGGAATGTACAGCTCATCGTTGGATGCCACAAAAACCCAGGCTATAATGATGAGGGGAAAAAAGAAAATTAAAAAAATAATAACATGTATTGTCAAATTGACAAGACTTGGGCCAATAGATTCCTCATGCATATTTATTTTTGCCTGTCTAATCTTTATTGTCTACTTGGTGAAAACAAATTCATTGTGAAGAGCATGAGAAGGGCTCTTTATCGTTATGTCAATTTCCCATCTCAAGTGTTCTAATGGAAACACCTCAGGTGGAAAAACTTGTATTGACATAGACAAGTGTTTCTCTAGATTATTCTTCCACTCATGACTTTACAATGCCAAAACCACATGATCACAATCAAAATTTAAAACACAAGAAAGACAGTTTCCCCAAAGATTTGAAACATGTAATCAAGTATGATGTTTTCTTAGTGGACAGCTATGAAAGAGGTGTGCCTCCTGTTCTGGTGTGGCTGCTTTGAGTTTGTCAAAAGGAGACAACAGAACCATTCTAGATTATAGAGCTAAAAAGTTTTGTTTTGTTTTTATTCTAAAGGCGCCAACCTTTACATGTTTGTGTGAGTGTGTGCCTGCCAGCGTTTGGCTTTACATTTTTATGAATTGGCGAATCAAAGACTGGTGGGGAGGTGTTCAGCCTTTCTTTGAGGCAATTTGGGATGATTTCAGGGACAAAAAAAAATTGATAGAACAACGGGCGGTGGAATTTCATTTTCTATCTGCAGGCATTATCTTACTTCTACCACTTTTGAAACCTGCCCAGACAGTACACTGGAAAAATGTCAGAGTACATCGACGGTATAAGCATCGGCATCTCAAAAAACACCTCACATGAATATTGCAACTCGAAAAGCTTTTATCTATTTTTATTATAATATCATTATGGGTTTTGTTTTAGAAACTCTTATCTTCATCCAGTGATATATAATGCGGCGTGAAATGAACACAGTGATCTATTACAATCGGATTCCTACCCGTGAGGTACTCCGGGTCAGGCACAGGGTCCGACAGCTCCTCGTGGCACTGAACCTCTGTTGGCACCGATGCCACCACCATGCCATCTGGGAGCTGCTGCTCGATGCCGCGGGCAAAGTTCTTCTGCCTGGTGTGAAAAGAGAGAGAGAGAGAGAGAGAGAGAGAGAGACGACAGAATGGGGAGCTTGTTTCGATATGTGGGCACTCGAGTAACAGAGAAAGGAAGTAATAAAGTCAGGGGAGATTCAAGGCAATACAATTATTTTAAATGTTGATGGAATGGGGGAAAAAAGATATGCTGCTAGAGGACACAAAAGCTAACATTTGCCATACATGGGCCATTTCTCTTAGGATTTCCTTTTTGTTATGATAATGTATTATATTGAAGCAGCAAATGTACCAGTGTAAGACAATGTGACCTCAGACATTCAGCTCAAGTGTATGCTTTATTGACAATTTATGGGACAAAAATAAGTTCTGTATAAGGACGTGCGCAGTGCCTAGAATCCAAAACCTCATTTTGATACATAACCAATTAAAGAGAAATCCATTACTTGAAATATGAATATCATTTCTATCTGTTCCAACCTCAAGCCGGATGGACAAGAAAAAAAAATGCATATCTTTGGAGTTAATATATGCTGTGGCAATGTGATCGCCTCAGGCATACATCAGAAGCAAGTTGACAGACAGAATCTGAATAATGAAATATTTGTTTAGGTCATCAGTCATTTTTCACTGCCTGTTTATGCTGACTGTGTGAGCATGGAATGTGATGTTTTGAAGTTTTTACAGTAATTTATAATATGTCAGTCAAAGGCACGGCATACAATGAATTTCAATCACTTTAATGTACTCAATGTTGATCTTGCATCAACTTGAAGGTGCAACTCTATTTCATTGTGCTCGTGTTTCCATGCTCACGTTCACCATGAAACATTTCTTTTTTCCCCAACTCTGTTTCGAATGGGGGCTGCTAAGACTTTCAATACATCGTTAATTATCCCTCTGAAGTTTGATGATGATGATTAAGGTATCATTGCCAGAGGGTTTTGCAGTTGCACGTGATGAATAATTGACACTACAGATGCCATAAATAGCCACGCCGGTGTGTAACAGTTGCATGTGTGAAGAGGGCCACTGTGGGGTCGCTAGAGAACCTCTGGGATGGCTAATGATGGCATTTATTGTCTTCATATTGACATGTTTGACAGAAATGGTGATGCATTAGTGTGCACAAAACTGATGTGAAATGTGGGTAAAAATCAGGCTTGTGCAAGTTTTATGCTTTACAGTTTCATGTCGATTCGTTCTGTGCATATACCCCCCTGATTGTAGATATTTTGGGACAGATTATCCAAAAACAGCATCACATATGTGCTCTGAGGCTCTAGTGAATTGGGCCAATCAAATTAATATAAGGAAAAGGATTTGAAAATCATGGCTATGTTTTTATTGATCATAAGAATATCATAAAAACGTTCCTTGCGGTAATACAAAATGTATCAACACAATCGAATATAGTGGGTCCTTGATCCCTTTAGTTAGATACTGTAAATCAGGCAGGAAAGATATGATGTCATCTGTTTGAAGAGTACATGTAGTCCTCGTGCAGAATGTTTATGATGGATACACACATTGGCCACTGAATTGCCTTTAAGGTTTCAGTATCAGTGTTGGAAGTTGAGCATATTTGGATGTATATTCATCCGTGGTCTGCGAAGTATGTATCGGATATATGAGTTCATATAATCTATAATCAATGTATCCATAGTATATGAACGTTTGTGTGAGAACTGGTGTACCAGTATACCTGAAATACCAGGCACAACTATGTTGTAATTGGTGTCTTTTTACATAAAGAAAATTTAAATTAAATTAAAAAATAAATGCCATTCATTTAAAGTAATGACCATTCTGTTCTCGGTTCACCAAAACAAACGTTTCCTGCAGCTTGTTTTTCTGTCATGTCCATATTATACAACTTTTTTGCAAGTAAAACACGAATCAAAGTTCGAAAAGCAAGACGATAATGAAGCAAAGACGGTCTGAGGTTGGAGCGATGGATCGAAGACAGGTAAATAAAAACCCAGACTGTAACACGTGCAAAAACTCCTGACAGATCATTCAGGGCAAATCGATACATGCAAACAATTATGCAGGAATGTGCGCCATATTGAGAAGACAAAGTGTCACATTAAGCACGTCATTTTTCATTATGTTGATTGTTCTGCTGCAAAGTGACTCATATTCAGTCTGAGGGCTGCTGTTCTCATTTGTCTGATGCTGCGAGTGACTCTTGCTTGAACTCGCTCATTTCGTCCACTCCATCATCACTTGTCTCCATGCCAGCCAGATTCCAAACAAGGCTCCACAACAGAATGGCTTCGATAAATCAGTAACGCAAGTCATTTTGTGAATGACTTATCTCAGGAGCAAAACAGATGAAAATATATCTTTATTTTACTCTTATAAGATTCAGGAGTCCTTATTATGTTGGCGCCAGACTCATAATTCATAAATGTACAAGGATACTGTGTACATTGACGGATGTATTTGGCAGCAAGAGGCAATTAATATATTAAATATAGTCACTTAAAGCTGTATTAATTAGCTTTTGCTTTTGGGTACTTGGATGTAGTATTGATACATCATCTGAGAAGTCATCTCGGATCGTACTTTCAAACTTTTCAGTCATTACACCGAGCGGGTAGAAACATCAGGATAAAAAACAACCAAACAAACAGAAAATGAGTATTGAAAACTTCAACCGTTCCATGCCTTAATAACCAACTTGAATAAAATATGCATGCCCACATTTCTTACTTTCAAAGCACTGTAGCTTCTGTATCTTAATTTTGACCAGCACACGAGAAATGTATGTGCAGCCATGTCTCATTTTACTTAACTCTATTGTAATCCCCTGCTTTCTGCTCTGACAAAGATCCTTCCTTTGAATGTATACGTAATAACTACGAATAAAAATCAGATGCATATCACACAAATTACTCTGCATTGTCTACCTTGGTGTGTACTGGTCTTAAGGTTATGACTGACAAATAATAATTTGTTGTCAAACCTAAACAGATTATAACCTTAGTTTTTTTTTTTTTTTTTTCTTCACATTGATGATGTAAGAAAAGTGCTAAAGAAAAACACAGATTTCTTTATGAGGCATGTTCCAGTAGAATAACATAAGCATGCCAGTAAACAAATGTGTATGGACCAGCCAACATAGATTAATGTTTGTTTTTTTTAGCTGCTTAGTCCAAGACTGTGTTGGAGAGGTACTCATGAACCGAACAGCCACAGAACCATAACTATGAGTAAAATACATAAGGTGAATTTATATGGAGAAATATAGCTGATCGTGGTTGTAGGGGACATTACATCCATCCATCTTCTATGCTGCTTTATCCCGTTCAGAGTCTGTTAATTGTTTGAAATATGTCAGTCTTTCTACCTCCCACCAATCGGGTCCCGGACCCCAGATTGGGTACCAGGCTTCTAAACCTAGATTGACTGGAGATTTACTGGACAGCACAAAGACAAGCTGAAGACAAGCTAACCAACAAGTCTGGTCTGATGGAAAAAAGAAAATCCCATCGGACCAGAGCAGCAATCTCTTCGCTATAGGAGTCTCGACACGCCTCACTGAGTATCTAATTTCAAATTACCCCTTCCTGTACTCAGAGTATTTCCTGCTGGTAACTTTAACTGGCAATAGTTATTAAATGAACCCTGGGAGTAGCTCAATCAGACTAAATGGATGTTCTCCGAATTTGAAGCCTCTTTTAGCGTAAGGGTTTATTCATTAAAAGGAAGTGATAATAGCCCTGTGCGTTTTACATATGTAAGGCAGCGACCATTAAAAACACATGAAAGGTCCTAATGGTTCACACTTCAGTCATCAGTTTCCCTGGTAATATGCACCACGCACAATGCACCATTTGATCTATGCAGTGTTCTGAGCCCATGCAGTGGAAATTAAAAAGGAAAAAAAAACAAACAAACAAATATTTTCAAAACACAAACTGGTGCCTTTGGGAAAGACACAGCTTGAGAACAGCAGCAACAGAAGCCACTGGCTGGAACATGAACAGTGTTGGAGTGATCAGCCATCAAATGATATTTTATGTCAGTGGTCATAGCATGGCCGGGGGCGCCGTGGCAATTAGCAGCAAATCAGGCTCATTAATGCATTGTAAAGTGGTGAAGCCCTAAAGTGGGCGAACACAAATCAACTCTTTGGAGTAGATTAACAGTGCAGAGTTATGCAAGGAAACTGTCCCTATCCTGGTACCGTAGCAGAGTGACGAGCTTCCCAAACACAAACCTTTATAAAGCTTGGAAGGCCATTCTGGGTGTGCAGATGGAAACTAGCAACAGCTAAATCTGGTAAAAATAATATTTTCTTATTAACATTAATGTATTTTGTACACGGTCTTTAACAAATAAACAAATAAACTGAAATGAAACTTTTCTTGTTTTAATAGCTGTTTAAATTTTTACAACTTTCTTTTTGTTATACTGCGTCTGTGTTTAAATTTCCAACTGATTGGTTTGATCTTTTTTCATCACTTATTTCAATTTTGTCTCCTTTAAAAAAATACTTTCAATCCACTTCCCAGGTTTTGTCTTCCTTTGTGTTTGTTGGTTTTCTGGTCTTTTCTAGTTTTCTAATATTCTCGAAATCATTACGTGGAAATGTCTGATTTGTACTAACTTGGAAAAAATGTGACGTCAACCAACAGATGGACTGATAGATCACACGTAGATCACATATATTTAATATTTTCATTATTACATTTTATTTTTGATAAACCTATTTATGCTATTACTGAGAGTAAGCATCAGACTTCATGTGTACTTATAAAGTAAGTAGAGGTGACAGTCAAGGTTTCATTAATCTGTCAAAATACTTTATAACTCGGTAAGCAGAGCTTTATTATTGCGTTGCTGCATTTGCAAACTTTGTCTCATGTTGCCTAAAATAACCAGGCATCTTTCCACCTGTATGTTCAACAAAGTGCACAAACTCGCAGAAAAAAGAGTGATTCACTCTTTTCCAAAGAAAATGTGTCATTAACTGTTATTTTTTCTTAATCTCTCTGCATACCAAGCAGAATGTGTGCAGCATTCCTGTCGCCGCATTCATGTCTGACAATCTTCGCAGTTAATTTTGCTGGAGGATGACATGTAACATTTAACAGCCATCTGGCACTGTAAGGATGTCATGATTCATTTTCTCTCTTAAAGTTTGTTCAACTGACAAAACTTACTGAAGACATTTTTTTCTTTTTCTTTTGGAGAGTAGGAGCTGTGGTGAAGTAGCCACCTGTTTGATGAATTATTGAAATGTGAAATGTAACCAAACACCATGGTGCTTTTGATTTACGACAACAATCCTTTGACTTTTTAATTTTTTTTTTCTCTCGCTATGTGCTTCAAAAAGCATCAATAAGACAACCGGGGGCCCAAACGCACCTCATTCACACCCCGCCGTCTCCATTAGTCTCCAGCAAACACATTTCATATTTTAATTAACTGAGTCAATGAAAGCATCCCTCCTGAGGGAATCATTTTAAAGATGTGGTTGATATAGTCGAAAAGTAAAAGATTAAAAAAATGTAAAAGTACACATAGTTGGGGGGGGGGGTTGTTAGGAAGTAGTGTGGTCTTAATCATTGATCCCAAGCAGCCAGCTGAATGAGAACAAAGGGCACTAAAATATTCATTAAAACCTGCTCTGAGCTTTTCGTGTTTGAGAGGAATAGAGGGAAGAGGTGGCGGGGGTGGGGTGGTGGGGGGGAGTAATGAGAGTAGGTTAGCTTTTTAACATCTCATTACTGGAGTCCACTAGCTCCCACAGAGGCAGGAAGACAGAGATCCTGTCACTGAGCTCTGTAATTTGAACCCAGATCATATCGTGCTCCGGTGCCCCCGAGATGTCGCTGTGACCGGACCTCCATCCTGGGCAAGGGCCCATTTCTCCTGTTGCTTTGTCACCGAAATCGCCTTGCAGCTCAGCGGCCTGCGGCTCAGTGGCCTGCTGCCAGCCACGGTGATTCAGCCGGACTTTGCTCGCTTAGAAATGAAATAAACCTTGTGTCTTTTTGAAATTATAACAACAACCTGCATGGGGACGGCATGGGAGGGAGTGGGGTGTCTCTCTACCCCCCCCCCCGCCAAAAAAAAACAAAACATGAAAAGACTTTCAGGGATGGTGAGCTTCAAAAAGAGACCAAAAGGGAGCCAGACTGGGCAGAGTGAATCAAACCAGCTCCGTGAGTCTGTGTGTGTCTGAGTGTGTTGATGCTCTTGTGAGACAGAGCTGAAATGACTTATGACGAGGTGTGTATGGGTGAGTGTGTGTGTGAGAGCGGAAATCCATACTTGAGCACCCTATGCAATTGTGTGTACTGCTGAGTGCATGTGTGTATGTTAGCGGCCACCTGCTCAATCCAACTTGGTGCTCTGCTTTTATTTCCTCTCCGTCGACTGCAGCTCCAAAACAGTCAGAGGAGGAGAGGAAAAAAAAAAAAGAACCCTCGCGTGAGTCTTAGAGAAACATTTTCACAGGGGACTTTTTCTCCAAATAAATAAAACATTAACAGCTAAAACACCGAGTTGGGTGATTCTGTATACATTTTCTTTTTCCAACTTTCTGTGGATGAGAAGGGAGGTTTGCGTGAGGTTGTGAGAAAAATATAAGAAAGGGTGAAGTTTACCCTTGGCTGAGTAAAACAGAAAGACAGGAGGATATACGTTAAATTCTACAGCAGATGGGAGAAAACAAAAGGAGAGGATTGTGTATCTTTGAAGTCAGGAACGAAGCAAAAATAATGAACTTCCTTTGATGGTTAAACAATATTAAATTTTGACTTCTTCATTTGACTGAACGGTGGTGACAGATGCTTTGTGTCACCCTCGAGCAGTGGGGTAGGGCCTTTTGAAGACATGCCAGTGAACATCACATAAAGGCTCGCTTGCTCTCCCTCCCTCTGTCCCTGCATCTCCCTGCTTGTTTTTTTTTTCCCCCTCTTCCTTTTTTTCTCAAGGGCAAACAGTACGACTAAAAAGGATATGTGAGCATGTGGGTCACCACGTCGTTTATTTAGCAATGACTAAGTCAAAGACTCTTAAAGGCTGGACATTGCAACTTTGCACTTCTGCAGCTTTAAACTGCTGCAAGGAATAAGTAAATCTTGCAGTGTACATTTTTTGCGTCTCGTCGTGGTGCACACTTTGATCCTGACTGCTACTGTCTAACCAGCATGGAGGCTGATGAAGAAATTCAGCTCGAATGAAGAGTTCTTTACGGAATCATAGATTCAGTGTGGGCAGAAACAGAAAGACCTAAACTTTAAAAATATACTATATTCCCATAATTAATGTCGAGACCTGAAACCGACTTCATCTCCTGATCTGGTATATTATACACCCCAATTTGCTTTGGTTTCAACAAATCTCCTATCAAACAATCTTTACTCTCTATTTTAATCAAATGTATTGTAAAAAACACTCACGTGTCCGAATAACTTTTAGTGATTAAAATCACATTTGGATAATCAGCAAGTATTTTCTTAATTAGTTCTGTTGATGGGTTAATTTATTTCCTTGCGAATCAGTATCTATCAAAAATGCTTAAAAAAGCAACACAGATCGATTACCCCATTAAAGTGTTTCTTTGTTGTGGTTTTTCACATGCCTAGTGGGAGAATTAAACAAACCTTAAATAAATAACATATCCAGCTTCACGGTGAACTAAAGGATAACCACGAAATGTGCACAATTTTGAGGCGGAGGTGAAAACATCATATGTATCCATTGTGTAATTTCATCGGTGAGGCGTCCGGTTGGCTACAAATTTGTGCAACAGCAGAAAAAAAAAAGAAAAAGAAAAAAAAATCAACCCTTAACCCTCAGCCAATGTCATTACCAACCATCCTCTGTGTAAAGAAGAGGAAGCAGTCCAGGAAGTGGTGGTATTACCCCCACAGGGCAGCGGTATCACGGAACATGTCTGAGATTTCACGAAGAGACAGAAGGATTAAAGCAGACACGCATCCACATGAGATGGTCTCAACGCCTGCCGTGTTCCTTCATGACATGTGCACAAGTGCACTTAGAGGAGTCAACGCTTTGTTGAAAGGGAGGGATAATCACACTGAAGACTCATTTCTCCTCTCTTCAATCACTTTCTATTGTGTTTCTCTGTGCGTATTTGATTTGTATTATTGCTTTGCGGTATTTCTTGCAAACCATTTATCTTTTATTCATTTTCTTCACATTCCAAGTCTATCATGCAGTGCCACAAACCTAAAGATATACAACTATAGATCTTCAGTTGAAGTCTTGCAAGAATGTGTGTCAGACCAACAGTCCACTTTGTAAACATATAAAACAAATTTAATATGCTAGAAAACTGAAGTAAGAAGAAAACATGCAAAACACACCTGCATGTTTGTACCAGGTATGCTTTTGCAGTGACAGTGGTAATGAACTACATTTAATAAAAAGAAATGCTCATCAAAGTATAAACTAATTGATGGATAGTTGAGAATTAAATAAATGTGATTTATACGAGAGTAAATTTACTTCTGGCCGTCTCCACATGTTAAATCACCAGGTCTGTGAGCCCCAAAGCCCCTAGTTCATAAAACAGTCATGTTTGTTTAGTCAACTAATTTGAGCTTACTCACATCTCCCACAGCACTGCAGCTGTTTTAATGACGTCAGCTAACTTAACAGACTTAGCAGTGCACTACTTGACTAATAAAGTGTGAATTGCGAATGGCGGAGTGCCCTTTTAACTCAATTATGTTCAACATGCCTTTTTCTATGTGTGTTATTGACATATATAGAAGGTTCTAATTGCATGTATTTTAGAACATCCGTTGAGTATCCATCATGCTTGACAAGCAGCTGTATGAGCACAGCATTGATAAAAACCATCAGGCATCCTTGTAGGTCAACATTAAACTTGACATTTAGCTTCCTCGGGGATAGACTTAACACTTTGCACCAGGGATGTATTGCCAGAGGCTAAACATTCAAACACACCAAGCATTTTCTATATTTTTACCTGCATTACTGGAATTGAATTAGCTCCTTGTTTGGACTGAGCTCACCTCTAAATTCCAACACCAAACTCCACTTTGGTGTAGTGCCACGTTGCTCTCTTCCATTAACTTTGGTTTAGTTTACTTTCAAGCATTCATTTCCTCCAATTAGATTCAATGGGCTTCTGGTCAGTTTTAATTCAGTTTATGCCGTCTATTATAATTAGCCCTTACATTAGCCATGTCTCCCAATAGAGACTTCCTTCTTCTTTCACCACCTCATCTGCACAGGAAGCATTCGGTGTTCTTCAAAGCCTGGGTCAGACTAAGCTGTCCATTCACAAGCACGTTCAAATGAGATCAGAGCATTAGAGATTCAGATTCTTGATGATATTAACTTTCCTGCCTCACTCATCTCTTCCTCTTCGTGACTCCAGCAGTGGATCCCTAAGTGAGTGAGTTGCCTCCGGGTAGCAGATTCCATGCGTGGCCCAAATTTAATTCCGGTGCTACAGTTGAGTCAGATTGACCTCCTGGCTTCCTGAGTTCAGCAGACAATGATAATTAAGCACTTTCAAAGTACTCTACCATCCACATCAAACCATGCACAACTTATGAAAGTGACATGGTATATCTTTGAACCTGTTGTATAATCTTTCAAAATCAGATGGCCGCTTTTCTTTTAATTATTTCCCCCCTGTGCATTTGTCTGATATCAGGAAAAACATTGTGTTTTATTATAGTTCCTGAAGTGCTGACATTAACCAAGTTCACAGACACTAGTACAGTGTTTACCATCTAACAATGTACAAATTCTATTTCCCCTCGAGATATGTTGAAACATACATAATTTATAACCATTCTGCGTTGATATGCAGATGATTGGACAATCACATTGCACAAATACAAGTTATTGGAAAAACAGTCAGGCAGCTTTTCTTCCAGAAGACGTAATGTCTCATTGCTTAGGATTTAAATGACATGCAATCCCTTACATCTTCCTATTAGCGGTCATTAACTCTCGTATCTAATGGAAAACTCTTTCAACAAGTTGCATCGACAAGCAGACATTATTGATGACGCTCATAGGTACAAATCCAAAGAGCAATGATGTTATTTAATTTTTCAGTGCAGAGCAATATAAAGAGGAGGAATTTTTTATCTTATCTGGGGTTGTTTGACTTTTCCATCCGTGTTGTTTGATGCACAAATGTCAGCTTATGTACCGTAATTTCCGGACTACAAGCCGCTACTTTTTTCACAGGCTTTGAACACTGCGGTTTATAAAACGACGTGGCTAATTTATGGATTTTTACGGGTTAACGGGCTTTTTGCCACCAGATTCTACTTCCGCATGTAATGTAGATACATGCTGTTTTGAGCGCCTCTGCTTCTCCAAAACTAGCCCTAAAAGTGATATTTCTGCTCTCCGTGACCTCATCTTGTGCTGCTTTCCGTGACAGCAGCGGACGGTCGTGAGTAATGCGTTCAGGTGCATCATGTAAAGCCGCTGTGCTGGAATCTGTGGCGCTCTCTCTCTCTCTCTCTCTCAGCAGGCGGACTACGCACTATGACGGGTTAGGGTTAGCCACATCATGGATTGTGTGTATCTGTGTGTCCGTTTACACAATCGTTTTTTCATTGACAGACACATCATAAATACATAAATATAGAGTTTTGTGTTCATAGCCATTACAGTTGTCCCACAAGCCTCCCCTGTATGAACATACAATCGCAGACAAGAATAACCGGCATATTGATATTAGTAACATGAATCTCACAGTACAGTATCAAACTCGATATTCAAATTTTAAGTTGTCATCAAAAAAGGTGAAGAAGCACGGCACATTAAACATTCAACAGCCATCAATTCAGGTCAAACAAGTAGTAAAAAGGTTAATTGTAAAATTATAACTGTTATGTTAATCAACCAGTTACCAGTGCAAGTGCGTAAATCTGATATCATAGTTTTGGCAGTAAGACTTGCATTTACATTAAGCTGAGATATGCTCCTTCTTCTTCTTTACCCAGAACGAGGCTGTTTGTCCTTGGAGCGCTACACCAATATTTTACATTTCACTTGTGTAAAGCACAGCAAACATCTGCCTCTTCCTCCACAACCCTTCAAAATGCTGACTGAAACAGTTTTATCTTGGATGGCATCAGCACTGTGGGAGCCAGCAGCCCCAAACACCCCCCTTCTCAGTTCCCCTGCTGACATACAAATGGCAGAAAAATGTCCCACATGCTCCACTTCACCAATAGCCCGGGTGTTTACCTGAATGTGGCCTTGAGGATCTGTCTGGAGGTGCTCTCCTTACTGTGGTTGTTGTAGCCGTAGAAAAGGTCTCCAAACACAGTCTGGTTGGCGGGGATGTCGGCCACTTCCCCGCAGTCTATCCCCTCAGTGCAGGCCTCAGACAGCGGCAGGCACGACCTGCCATCTGGACCACGCTTGTAGTCCTCGATGCACCTGGAGTGAAAGGGGATTATTGTCATTTCACTGAGTCAGTGATTTGTGACTTCTCTCCCACCATTCTGCCTTCGTGTAGACTGCAATGAAAATATCCCAGATTACTCACCCATTATTTAATTTATTTTTTTAATATTACTGCAACAATCCATCAATCAATTACAGATCAGACATCACTGTATTCAGAGACATCAAAATAATAATCATGGCGTGAACAAAGCAAAAGCAAATTAGTGTGCCGCTATCCTGCTGCCACTTCCTTCAGTGTTTAATCACCATTTAAATCGTAAACCACATGATGGGATGTTTCTCTCTCTTAGGGAGTTTTAAATGATTACGGAGGATGACACAGCGGATAAAAGGATCGCCAAGATGACATTTTCCATCTGCAACCCCAATTTCTATTTGAGCCATTTCACCAACAGTGCTCAAACACTGAGGTGAGTTTTGGCCCGGTGAGCTCAGAGGCCGATTTGGAAGAAATTATATTAATGATTTTTACATTTTCTATAAGATAATTTTGCATACCATGACATTATTAGCTTGCTGTGTTAAAAACAGAGGTTAAAACATACACACAGAAAATGGCTGAATTAAACAGCTGCTTTTACCACTTTTTTGTAGATAAGTTATAATAATAATTTTAAAAATGGTGCAACTTTGCCAAACTTCTCCAATGTGTCACTGTTGGATACAGTTTGATCATGTCTAACAGGTACCGGCGGATCGTTCCGGAGCTCATCATCCTCGCTGCCATGCAGCATTTTGATGCTTGTTGACAACAACAAGCTGGCACATGTAGCCAGTTTGTCATTCTGACATTAGACTGCTCAATCATGTGTCCACGGATCACATCCAGCATGTTCCTCTTGTTTGTGAGGCCCCTATGCTGTTCATATGCAGAACTCAGCGAAGCACCGGGGAGCTGAATTTTAAAACCCAAAAGCCAAACATTAGACAACCCCACCTTTTCAGATTCATTTCCAGGAAAAACAGCCCATCTTATATTCAGACTAATACTGCAAATGACTAAATAGTTAGCGAATATATAATGCTGGGTTCATAATACTCAGACCTTGCAGCTCACAGTAGGACTGGCTAAATCAATTCCACTTAACTGATGCAAAAATTCCCCATTTCAGTGAAAAAGGAGTTAGAATCCAAACGGTGAGAGCCCTCTCAAGGCTCTTTCATATTGACAATGTTTTGACATCTCAGCGTATAATATACTCTGGGAAAGGAATCAAAGGTAGACAAAGTGAAGGGAGAGGAACGGGGGATGCCGTGTGGGGGTGAAGAGCAAAAGATAATCTGTCAGGGATTTACACTAGGAGAAGCTCTCTCCTGGATGCCAAATGTCGCAAAGCTAATGCCAGTCTCTGATGGGAATGGCAGAGGATTAGCCACATCTGTACTATGGAACACGACAACAAAAGGCTGTTGTTGCGAATCAAATGAAGCGGCGGTTTGTATCAGCTGATTATGTAAATCTGACATGAAATACTTTGCCTGCGACATCATGTTAAATGTTAAGATGACAACATCTTGTTGTGTTCAATTAGAAAACTGCTGTTTGTGGGAAATGATGATGTTTCACAGGGGAAATAATTGTAAAAATCTTTACTTGTTTAAGAAAATGACTTCTTGACACATTAAAGTGGACCATAGTATCTTAGCAGGAGAACCAAGAATGCAATTTTCCGTTGAGGTTCAGTTATACCCTGCCCTTCTTGCCCTCTTATCTGAACTATTCTAATCACAGGAGAGGATGAAATCCATCTCCTTCTCATAGTGTTCAAAACAACAGACGAACCACATTTAAAATGTATGTATTTTGTAATCCGACCAAAAACATTCTGCCAACTTTTCATGTTAACAACTTGTGCAGTTAATTCTAAACTTCCACTCGCGCACAATAGTTTTAGGTTTGGTAAAAAAGCTGACAGTCTAATGCGGTTCATATGAAAAATTATTGGAAAGGACCACGTAAGATCCATAAACAATATAAACCTATTCATCCAGGTGTTCCGTGAAAGTTAATGTCAGTCTCCATAAAAAGCCGGCTGTCGCACCAGCAAGGCATATTGTGTTAAAAAAACAGGCCCATCTGACCCAGACCCTGTGAAAAGGTTTACAGGGTCTTGGTTTAAAGGTTGGAATCTAACTAACAAGTAAAAATAACACAAAGAGTTTGACTTCCTGCTACACATATTGTTGTTGATTTTATTCTGTTACTGAAAATATGTGTACACAATGACATAATGTCCTACAACTCAACTCAGCAGATTATGAACCAACAGGTCAAACCTCAATAACTATGACTCACTGGCAGCTCCGGTGGGTGGATATCTTATAAGTAATCTCGCCCTGACAGCATCCTCCATCATGATCTCTTTCTCCTCCACATCCTGTTAATCTGAGGGAGAAGTAACACTTTGTTGCCTACACCCAGAAAGACTGATTCACTGTCAGTTGCCAAGCATGAAGGAAACGTCTGATACAAAGACATACAGCCACCCCTTCACCGCCACTCATCAGCTCAGAAAACCTTTGTCTAACATCTCATACCTGTCAGTTAAAAAGCACCAATGTACTACAAACACTCCCCAGGGTGTTTTCTGTGGAATAATCTGTTTGGCTCATAAAAACCAACATGATCCTGATTCATCCACTCGAACTGAACAAGTCTATTGATTTGAATCTCTACATGTGTTACAGTATGTACTGGAACAAGAGTGAATTCTTTACAAACAGCATGGGGTTTCGTTTTTCGTATTTCGTTTTGGAATTTGAATAATGGGAATGTTTAAAATGACCAGTTGCATTACAGTGTGGTATGAATATTAAAACCAAGCATTTTTAATGCATGGCAGTGATGAATGTTTATTGGATCAAATATCACCAATAAATGGAAGAATTGACATTTCAATAACACTGTCCTAGTGATCACATTACCATCATAAAAAGCAGGAATCTTCCTGAACATGGGATGAAGCTGTTACACAGTAGAGTGCAGTATTACACAAGAGTCTTCATCATAGCAGTAACTCAAACAAACAACGCATTTAAAAAGGAAAGAGCAGACCATTTCTACGTAGGATGTAGGATGTAGGATCCAATAAGATATTGTGGATAAGAGCAGACCATCTCCATTGCGTATCAAGAGAAAAGATCAAAATTGCATTATTAGTCTTAAGGTCTTACTCATAGCTAACACCCACAGTTGAATAGGAGGCCCAATGATGAGTATTTCTATTAGGACACTGTGGATGTTTTTCAAGTATACTCCAAATGTATAAATCAGTAATGTGGCTGTTTTACAGTGTTTTTGCAAAAAAAATAGGGTGAATCATGATTGATGTGTGAAAATCAGGTGGCAATGACTCAGGAGGTGTGCTGTTGTGGCATGTAACAAGTATACATAAAATTAAATAAAGTAATCTCAGTGAAATAGATATTTCAGATATTGGTGTCTAAAGCACCTTTTACACACTTAAACATTAAAGCCGTCACATTCCTAAAGGAATTGATGCACACATACACACGTTCACCACCTGTGAAGTCAAATGTGTAAATATATAGTAACATACACGCACACTGCTACACACAAAAAGAACTAAATGTGAAGGGAGTGATGAACTCAAAAACATTTAAATGAATTGAGTCGATTTCAGGTCAAAAAGTGTCTGAAGATCGAACATGCCAAATAACAATAAATTGCAATACAAGTGAACAATATGAGAAGAACCTATTAGTACACAATAAGTAATTCAAAAATAAAACGTAAGAATAATTTGGAGAAACAATGTTGAGAAGTACTGATCACGTGATGAAATGTTACTGTTGTTGTTCAGGTTGTTCAGTAGTTTTTATCTGTGATATATAATTGAAATATAACTGTGATGTATAAATGCATAACTGTGTGACTTTACAGAGTGGTTCCGTACCTTGTTAATTCCTGTGAAAAAAAATAAAAAATAAATAAAGTTTCCCAAAAAAAAAAATAAAAATAAAAATGAAAATGTTGGTTGAATGCATACAGCTGTGCCCTTAAAACTGTTTGCAGAGGAAAATGCACAATATCGTATCTTCTGTCTTTATAAATGTATTCTGCTTCAAAAATGACAAACTCAACTGAAAGTAAAAATTGTAATTCATAGTGAGCTGGGATCGGCGAACCCGTGACTCTAAACAGTATAAGCAAGATAGAAGATGGATGGATGGATGGATTCACTTTCTCCATGAATAAACGTCACCCCTCTGAAGAACTGGCAAGCAGATTTGCTATAAAGGCCAATGTAAAGAATAAAGGTGACTTTCATGGTAATGGAATCTTTTGCAGCAACTTCAAGCCATGCTATTTAAATGACTTGTTTAACTGTTCTGTAGTCACTTAATTTGCAAGAAGCAGTTGTCGTCCCTCAACACTGGTGTAATGATGTGTTTTGTGACGGCAGCTGTTGTCTCTTCTTGTCTGACCGTGCCACGCAAATAGTGAAAACTCCAAAAATGACAGTGGTAGAAAATAAAACTACAAAATGTGTCCGTTCTTACCCGCAGAACATCTGGATGTTGTAAAGTGTCGGGTCGTCCTCCAGAGGAGCCAGCTGCTGGAGACACAGCTGCTCACATCCTCCATTGAAGCCGTCGGAGCAGTCGATGCCAATGTGGTGGTCGTAGCACCCGGTCCCATCCTTCATCGGACTCAGCCCTGGAGGGCACTGTGGGAGGGGGCGAGAGGCTTTAAATGACTGATGTTAGCAATTACATTTTTTTAACTCCATTTAGGGACACTTTCTTGGAGCTGCCTAAACTGTGAGAAGCTGCCACATTAGCACAGATCCCAGATGGGACAGGTAAACAAACCCCCTAACATCTGTGTCACAGAATGCAAACAGTCAAATTTCTGCTCCCATTAGTGCAGCCTGTGTGAGCACGGAGTCCAATGTGTAAAGCAGAACAAGGCAGGATTTTTCATTGGAAAAGATCCAAACATCAGGCGACAGAACAGTACGAAGTAGTAGCAATTGCAGTACTAATACAAGTAAAGACAAATAGAATGTCCAAATGGCAAAGGTTGCTACTAATTTGTTGAAAACCAATCAAAAATAGTGATAATTAGCAGAAAACTAAACCTACAATAATGTATCCATTTCTAATAACAGTTTGTTTTTTTAATCCAACTTAGTTTGAGAACAATGGCTGAGGGGTTATATAGATCATGCATTTGTGAAGCTTTTTTCCTTCAATTTACTGTTACATAATAAAATAATCAGACAGAAATGCAATCAAAACAACTCTAAAATGCCTCTGACTTGTGTTAAAATATCTAGCATTGTGAAGTTTATCTACAGATTTCTGGAAATGTAATGAAAAGCAACACTGTGTAAAGTATGTTTCCTTATAAAAAGACAAATGTAGGAACGGGTTCGAGGAGCACATCCAAAGCCTGAGAATGGACTCTATATCAGCCTCTGATGAAGTAACTTCAAGTAATTAAGCACTATCATAGGTATCTCACCACCTCAAGGTATATTGTTAAGCTTTTAACCACAAAAGCAACCTCAATAGTGTCAGGCCCTTTCAAATCGATGTAATTAAAGTCAGTAAACCTGCATATAAAAAAAGAAATTGGACTGGTCAAAACAGAGAGAGGCTAAAAGAAGAGGCAATCACATGTGTCAATGTGTGATACATCACAGTAAAGGGCGTAAACCAGCTCCCCAAAGCCAGAGATTGACAAGTTAAAAGGAAAATGATGGACCAGCGACGGGTCCAGGGTGTTACCTGCCTTCACAAACAGTATGCTGGAATCTGATCGAGAGCCCAATGACCCACTGATAAACATTTTTCTCCATCATCTAAAAAACAATTATTAAATTAAAATAAATAACTTTAAAAACATTTCTCACTATTAACTCAAACTCTGACCAATGTAATTGAACTTCAGAAATTGTATCCATGTGCAGAGAGTGAAACAGCAGTAAAACAAGAAGTAGATTGTACAACTCATAACAACCACATATAGCTGCTTTTCTTTACACGCCAAGCTCTTATATATACTTGGAGTATTGAATCTTACGTATCACGTTTTTTTGTTGTTGTTGTTATTGTTTTTTCCCCTCACGTTAAGGCAAGACATGACTTGCAAAGTTTGCGGCCATGTTAGCGGCAGTGAGGTTGCACTGAGGCACAGCAGTGTAAACATCAACTGCTAATAATCACGGTCCATAAATACTTGCTGACAGGTACTATGACAGGGTGCAGTCTAATTTAAACACTCCACATTTCCCAGCTAAAAACAAACCAACAAACAAAAAAAAAGCTTTTCTGTATACGATTGCAACTGAATTTAAATTCCAATTCAATTATTTCACTAAATACACCTCAGCTGCAGAAACGTCTACCTGTCAGTATGAAATCTAAACTGCTATAAGCTCAACATATAAGAAAGTGCATTTTAATTGTTGAAGCACGTGATGTGGAACAAGTATGAAATCAGACAACGTGAGTAGTTGGGTGTTAAGGGTTTGCAAAGGGACTTATGGTGGTGACCCAATGGCAGTGAGATTCGAACCACAAACTTCTGGTTACTTGCTTCACTTAGCTCTATGATGTTTGTTTTTTTAATCTGATAAATTTGATGACAGTGGGAAAGGAAAAAAAAAAAAAAAAAAAAGCAGCTGGCGGAACAGCTGAAAACTAATGAGGTTAATTGTCAAGAGGTCAGCAACATGATTGAGTACAAAGAGAGCATCCCAGAGCGGGTGAGCCTCTCAGAAGTAAGGATAAGGAGCTGTAACGACTGGCAGTAGTTGTTGCAAATCACACTCGCATGTATGTACAAACAAGCCATTTTAAGGTCAACAATTAACCTCATGCATTTTCAAAACAAGATTCAAGGAATTCCAAACAATCCATATAAAAGTGTACATAATTAAAGAAGTATGTACAGACATACGATTTTAAAGGTCATAATGACAAATAAAAGGTCGATCATGTAAAGCGGAGCAAGGCTTGTTCCAGAAGCAACAGCGTACACAAATATCTCACACAGCATGGATGCCCTTCAGGAAAAACTCAAATAAAGAGAAAGGTGTTTACTTCAAACTTAGAAGTTCAAATGCATCTAAGAAAAGCTGTTTTTAAGCATGCCTCAATATGTGATGGACTGCCCTTGAGTCTCGCATGAAAAAACAGTGAAGCACTGAAGTGTAATTTCCCCTTAGAAGGAGAAGGACTCCAAAATAAAAGAGGCTTGAATGATTCCCTCGGTGGAACATACAGTTGTTTTACTTGCTGAAAGTTACGTGAAACCATAAAACCCTCAAAATGTAAAGAAACAATGTAGTAGTGTATCTAAAAATATATATGGCCATCAGTTATACTCAGGTGAATATTTTTTTTCCATCCATAAGCTCTTTTAAGATGGACCGGGGTAAAGTAGATGCATGTCCTTTGGTCTGAAGAATCCATATTACTTCACTGTGAAAATCAAGGATGTTGTGTTCTCTTAGCGACCATCTGTTTGTTATCATTGCTAATTATAAAAGCCAGTGAATATATGAGGGCCCATTAGTGCACATGGTTACTGAAAAACAAACCATATTGTGCATATATTGAAATCTCACGCAGACCTCACCTGTCCAACCCGAAGGAAAATAAAATGCTGGCTAAACGGAGGAGGTGCACAGCCGTGTAGTGGTTAGTGTGCTTACTTCATAACGACAAAGTTCTTGGTTCGAATCCGGGTTGGACTTCAGAGCATTTCTTTTGGGGAGTCTGCATGTTCTCTCTTTGCACTGGGGGTTTTCACACCACAGTCTGAAAACATGCATTTGAGACAAAGTGGATACAGTGGTGGGTGGATAAAATTCCCCGAAAAGTAAAAGAGAGAAATACTAAATTTTAATGATTTATTAATAGATCTGTTTGCAAATAAAATAAACATTTAAGCATGTAAACTCCACTGTACTTTGAGCATTGAATTGTAATGTGTTAAGGAAAGAATGATGGATTGGTCCTTGACAGAAATTTCTTTAGTAGTCGGCCGAGTTGTTTTGATTCGAGACTATTTACAATGGGAGTATTAAAGTTTTATCTTGTATACATTACCAAGAAAGCCTGTGCATAGTTTTCTCACCATATTATTTACTGCGACATTGAGAAAAACAAGAGCAGTGGTGAAGTTTCAGACTATCGGCATATTTTATAATGAAATTCTTGTAAGTATGATTTCTGTTGGTGTGAGGCAATACTCAATATTTAAATTTGAATTCCTTTTACAGTCGAGACAGGGCTGTCTGCATATTTGAATTGTGTAATGAAATCTCTCAGTTTAATAGACAAAGTACAAGAAATTAGACCAAAACATGAAGTTTTAATAGACACACAGACAACTTCTTAATGCACTCTGCACTGGGGTGAATTTACAAGAGAACTGAGACCTCATTTTACCCCGGTTTCCTCCATCTACAGCCTCGTTCACATTTTCCCATGCTTTTTTTTTTTCTCCTCTCCACAGACCTGTCAAGTTGGATTCGCATTATGTTTTCTGTCAGCTATTACTTCAAAGGAAACTTTGATGGAGCACATTTTAACAAGGCACCCCAGTCCTCACAACAGTGACGAGGCAGTTGGGTTTCCTCACAGAAAGATCAGCAGCAGCTTATTTCATAACGTAGGCCTGCTGTACTCATCACAGAGCGCAGGTGGCTCATTTGGCTAATGAAGCTCTGTGGTGGATCTCTGCCTGCTTTACATTTTGTTTTGTTTTTGCGTCTTTTTTTTTTTTTTTTTACATGTGACGCATATGTAGTGTATGCACATTTTGAGACTTCCTGCTGGGAAGATTATTGTGATTCTTTGGCAGTAAAAAGTTCTACTCTTTTCAAGCTTTCAACTCTGGTGGGTTTTTTTATATACAGGCTGAATAATTCATAAGAATCTGCCTCTCCTGTCTGTATCTGTAGTTGGAGTCAAAGTAATAAAGAATTGTCTGCATTAGTCAATTAATGTACTACGGTGATAATAATGTATTAAATTGCACACCGCTACCGTCTACCACTTTTTTTTACTATGTCAGTGGTGCAGGGCATTTTTAGGAAATGACATGGAAAGTTTACCCATCCACGCTAAAGTCGCTGTTTTTTTTTTGTTTTTTTTTTTTAGTAGAGCTGGATTGTGGGTTTATTTCTATTTAATACATTTTGTATTTGTTTTCTTAATAACTTGTAGCACACAATACAGATTTTTTTACCATCTGCTCGGTGACTAGCAACTGGGATCACAAGTCCATCTCTCGACATCTGCAGTGATGTGTTTACAGTTTCTTGTTAAGTCAATGAAAGTTTTCAAACACAAAAATAAAACGGCTTCTAAGAGTGACCCAAATATGACTCATCGTGGAAGCTGCCAAACAGGAAAAACAAATCTTGATGCTTAAAGTCTGTGAGCGAGGAATCTCCAATGAATATGACGGAAAATGAGGAGCTGGTGGCCAGATTTGTGTCTGGTGAATGGAAAAGGGGGTAGGGGATTGGGGGGGGGGGGGGGGGCATCTGATAAAGAAATGGGGATTTAACAGAAAGGAGACGAGGCAGGTGCCATCAAGACATTGTTATCTGATAACAGGATTGCAGCGAGAACAAAGCCTTTCTACGATACGGCTAATAAGGTTGTTTCATTATGTGTAGTATGAAGGAATGGGAATACAAAACAACCCATCGATTGAAAGCTTTGGCAGCTTCCAGCTTACTTGACTGTGACAAACTGTATGCACACGGTGGCAAATTGCTCCTTTGGAGAGGGAGCAGTAAGGCTTTTCATGCTAATAAACACCAGCTCAATGGGTTGTGAATTCTCATTTTGTTGCAGTTAGTAGAACGACTCAAGCCAATTTATTCAAGTATTTCCTCATTACAAGAAAAATAAAAAAAAATAAAAAATGCAGAGCCTTAACACGTGGGCTCCATTTCTCAGCCTCAAATGATTTGAACTTCCTAAATTATTTCATCCATGTTCACATTTTCGCTCTGACAGGTGACAGACATATTTATTGTTGTAGCACTTGTACAGAATGAGGCCACATGCTGAATGAGTGGTCCCTGGTCTTGGTCCCCGAATAAACTGATATTGATTTTGTCACCATGCAAGGGGCTATTCTGACACATGATTTATCACTTGCAATGCAAAGAGCACACAAGACATTGAATCTCCACACACATCCGGGGTGCAGAGTCTTTAAATCATTGGCAGTCACTGCACTCAATGGATGTGTGGATATGCGGCACAGGCTGAGGGGAAGCTGTATTGATGGGTCACTGCACTGGTGCTTGCCAGCCACAGATAGCTACGGTTATTGACTGCCATAATAGGCTTCCGACATGCTGGAATAGTGATGACTCCAGACTATTGTCCAGATATCTGTGGGATAGTAATCATTAAGAATATACACCCATCAGGTATTCCCTCTGTGGGTTATCAGTTGAGGTTTCTATACAAATCATTTCTAACCCTAAAAAAATCCCAAAGTGAACAGTCACTTAAGCCTTTCGACATATCCTCAGATTATTAGACACTGGCTGTTTTATTTGAGGGAATCAACATGTAAAGGAACACCTTGTATACTCACAATGTCTGGCATAATGAGAAAAAACAACCCAGAACAAATACTTATTGAAAAGAATGCGAGGTTCTTCTAAATTTTTTGGTCCAGAAGTGATTTATTTACCCGCTTGGAAATGAGATTACGCTGCAATTTTGTCTTACAGCCCCCTCTAAAATGATATGACATTTATGAGTAAAGGATAATTAGGCCTCACATGGAATTTGTTCCCCGAAAACATTTTACGACATTTAAAAAGGTTGAAAAAGACCTCGCTATGATTATATCCCTCGAGGTTAATAAAAAAGATGAACTTATAATTCTTGCACCCAATTCACATGATCTAACGTTATTTTGAGTTTAAGAGCTCAGGGATCGTAAAAAAACAAATAAAAACTGCATGTAACTTCAAATATTGCATATAAGCAAAGCTACACAAAGTGTCTGTCAGTGAAGGTTCACCCATCAGGGCCTCGTCAAACAGGACAGATTCTGTATTCTTGCTCGCAGCAGATCAAGTGTTATGGACTGTGTTTCGAAAGGCTTTCAAGGATTGCTGTAAAAAAAAAATTCTTTCACAGTGCGGCAGTCTTGAACATTAGCGAGGGCTTTGAGAGGGCTCAGCTGCAGAATTCCAACCCTCAAAATCCGAGGTCAGATATTCATGTTTTAAGCCTCTGAACAACTGACAATAATTTCACATTTAGCATTGGAAAACGTGAAGCTTCTTTCTACGTGAATCAAATATATGGGATCATTTAATGTTTTTAAGCTCTTTTGGAACATGAAGAAGGTTAAAGATCAATAAAGTTTAGTGGCCTAAAGAAAATCATCTTTGGGAAGAAACAAATAATGCCACAAAGTAAAGAGAATGAGAGACATGCACTATTTAGCAATTTTGAAATATGCCTATAAAAGAATCACTACGGAAACTGCATTGGTTATTGTGTGTGGCATTTACAGTATGCATCTCCCCTGAGCTGGAAAGGGCATATATCTCCTGCAAATGATGTACAGGTCACCAGTTAATGACCATCCACTGACACTAACAAAAGAGTCTTTGAAGGCAAAGTAATCACCATTTATCTCAGATCATTTAATAACCAGACAGTGAGTGAGTGCGCTGTCTGCTCCAGTGTAGAAGAAGCAAGCAGTACAAAGCCTGCTCTGGAAAACCCCTTGAACCACCATGCCTTTTAATCCTGTTTCTTAATGGAGATAAATTCCTGCAGTGCTTTTTGAGGCTTAAGGGAATCAGCACTGTGCTACTGCCAAACACCAACAAATCCCTGCAAGAGGAGCTGGACAAACTTTTCAAATTTGTCTGATGATAGAATTGGTGAAGAAGTAGAATGCTGGAGGACTGAAACAGTGAGATATGCCATTCACCAGAAAACCGATTCGTTTCTGAGGGTGACCTTCCATACACACAAGGTCAGCGGATTACAGCCGCCATGTGACACTTTCAGAGAAAAATCCAGATTTACCAAAAAAAAAAAAGGACAGAAAAGTTGGGTTGTAATTTCTGTATACTATTGTACACTAGACTACTGTATGCTCTATTTTCTGCCATACAACTCCAGCCACTGTGGTCTCAATTCTTCATATTCAAATTGTATGTTTATTAAAATGACAACTTGGTTAAAAAAATATGCTTTGATTTCAAACGTACCATATGAAAACATGGTTAACCATTATGTGTGTTACCTTGTGGTGCAGTTTTGGATTTGGATTTGCATTTGATTTTTAAAAAAAAAAAAAAAAAAAAAAAGGTTTTGTTTTTGTGGATCTCTGTTGTGGGATCTGCAGCACAATCATTTTCTGCTACCACAAGAATATGTACGTGCATAATTTATTGAACAAATTACATTGTTCAGTTTTACCTTTAAACATCACTCACCACCCCTCAAGCGACTACATGTTGTCATATGTGTGTTCCAAAGATATCATGCAGGCTATATAAAATATACAAGCAGTGAAAAGGTCATATCAAAAGTAGCGTTAGGAGTGTTAACACTACAGTGGTGCCCTATTATGTTCCCAAGTCTGAGCCTGCAAGGCTTTAGTTGTTTGTGTTGCTGCTTTATTTAATTTTGAGTCTGTCCTCGGCGAGAAGAAAAAAAAAAAAAAAAAAAAAAGACAGAATAGGTTGTTTGTTTGAATGCCAGGAGCGACTTGCGTTGGCACTGACCTGACAAAGACCTCTTGCAGATGTGTGAATAATGACTGTTGTCTATCACAAGTGAAGCAGGAGCAGCACAGCAGTGTTCAGCCTACATTTGCCTCAAATGATCCCAGTTTGAGCTCCTCATCTGACAACATTTAAAGGCAGAAAATATGCATACTGAATGACCACACATGAAGCAGTTTCAAAACACTGCCAACTCCCCATGTCCCTGTTGCTTCTCTAATCTATATCCAACAATTCTCTACCCTCGATGTGTTTCAGTAGTTTGAATGCTGGACTGAATAAAAGCTGAATACCAGTGTGCATTTTGTGACTAGCTTTTGTAGGTATCCATGGGATGAAATGGTAATAGTTCAAAAGCCTCTGGAAGCCTTTAATATGTCATTCAGGCTCTTTGGTGAAGTGATTGACTAAAATACTTTCATGTGTCAGAAAAAGAAAGGTTGTGGTGTTTCTGAAGAGGCAGGCGATGATCACTATACACACACACAGAGGTAAACACGTAACATAAAGCTAAAGCATTGAACTTTCTGAAATGGAACATTTACTTTCACTTGTCTGACTACTGGTTTAGTGAAACTGAATGAAGTGTCTAATGCATTTAGTTACTCCAGCATTTGTTCCAACGACAAGCAGTAAAACCAATCCTACATTTACTAAATCTATTTTTTATTAAAGTGCAGAACTTAACTGCCTTGTTTCAATGTCTACATATATGAAGCTTTGATGCCAGGTTTGATAGTTTCTAGTTTAACATAAAGCTTTACCATGGCAAACGTTTTTAGTTTTTTTTTTTCAATTAAAAGTATCTGACACACTTAGTAAATGCTACTTGTTATCCAGATGCCAGCAGACATCAACAAAATGTGGCATTTTTGTCCAAGATTGTGACGGATGAGTTGATTGTTGACAGTTGGTAACTCTGTATCGCAACCAAAGGGTGGAATACACTTACCAGAAGGGGAGGTGGGGTACTCATCAAATGTGCAGCTGTCAATTGTTTCAACACTGAAACAAAGAGTTTTCTTATACAGCTCACCAAGACTTTCAGTTTAATGGTATCAAAAGAGAAACATGTTACTAGAAGGCCGTCGTCAAGCTTTTTTTGCTTGTTACTTTCTTCTTGCATTTGTATCATGAAAGTATGAGGGACATGTTTTCGCCTATGTTCCTCCAAAGACAGATTTGTATAAGCGTGTGTATTGATGTCATGCGTAACTTTAATGTCCTCATAAAACAGCTTTGTTATAAGTCTGTGTATTGGAATTCAAAATCGACCGGAGCATCAAATAGAGAATTGGGATAATCCGCTTGCCAAAAACTTGCAAGGTTTCTTCAGCACTGTGAAAAACAAACTCACAGGAATGTTCGCCGAACTACAAGGCAGAGAGAAATCCCATTTTGCAGCCTAAAACATTATTCAAATACTTTCACTTGCCTTTCATGTTTCTTATTAGAGAAAGTTGCCTGGAGAAAGTTTTTCATAGTGTGTGATTAGATAAGCAACTTGTGTCAGAGGTCAGCTTATACCGGCGCTCCCGGATCCTCATTCTAGTCTCCCGTGGATGTTATGGTGGGTACGTTTAGAACGGAACAGTTTGGACATTTACTAACCCCGCTCACCTCCTTCACAGGAAAGTGCGGAAGAAAAATGTGGAGGGAGCCCTGGGTCAAATGAGCACACTGCGTCAGAGAACCTTTAAGGATAAAGCTCATGTTTTCTGACCCCAAGTGTTTTCATTTACTGCTGGAATGCGAATGCAGTGCTCTTTTCATTTAGAATATAAATGATTGAACAATCACCGTTGAGCTGCTACTGGTGATGCATGCGAGTTGTTTACAAAACTCTAGGCACTTAGGAGATGTGGCATTTCCCGTTCAATTAAAAGAAGGCCCACACTTGGTAAATTAGTGGAACAAACTTACTTTGCCGGCTTAAAAAGGACCTTGTTACTGTGAGCAGGATTTCTGACAAAAGGAAGCAACACACGCATTACTTTCCACACAGCATAAATAATGCTTGTCTATTTAAAAGTGCCTGCTGAAGTCTGACTTCAAGTTTAAGTTTCTTGGACTAATGAGGTGGTGGTGGTGTTGCTTCTCTCTGCAGTTTTCACACTCCGGTCCACGAAGAGCGAGACTTTCCGACAGGATTATTTGAGGTTATGAAGTCAAAGTCAGACACAGGTCACGGACGGCTGCGTTGGACACTTAGCAGAGCTGGCTCGCTCTCTTGAAATCAAGCTGAGAAATTCCACGGCTGCAAACTGCATAAACATGACAATTTTGGGATAATTTTAATGATTTATTTGTGGGTGATCCTGTGCGCTCTGTCAGTTCTACAATTTTACAGTTGGGTAAATGATTGATCAGACTCGAATCAATTCAATTCAGAAGGGGGAACTTCAGCCTGGTTAAATTTCACATTAAGGACAGCATGTTTAATTGAACCGACTGGATCCACTACTGAAATGGACCCACTCTTTGTCGTTCTTCCTTCTTTAAAAATGTGAAATTTCCATTTTCACACTTTCCGGGACTATTGTACATGAAGGCACAAAAGTATGGGCGCGACAAGAGTGTGGATCCCCCCCTAGTGTAGAACACCTGTCCAAAGAAATTAACTCAAAAGTTTTTACTTTAAGTTTCTAGAAAGTGAGAGGAATAGGTTTCATGAAATCAGGTGAAACACTTTATTTTTCACTGTGTGCAGGAGGTTATGTGCAACAACAGAATATTCCCTAATTAATTATGCTTTTCTGCTGACAAAAAAAGGATTTATGTGGCGACGTTCACACTTCAGTTGAGTCATTTCCTGCATCTCTATGAAATCTAAACTGTGTTTCTTTCCTTCGTAGTGAAGTACTTTTATTTTCTTGCTCATAAATCTGCACACATTCACAAAGACTTGATGTAGATGACATGTTAAATAGTGCTGGAAAGTGTCTGCACAACGGCAAAAATGTATTATAGTACGTTCAACGTGATATTGCTCCATTATCAATTACCACCTAGGAGTAAATGTACGACCAACAACAGCACTTTTGAATATCATTTCCCCACAATGATAATCCCAATACACACACACACACACACACACACACACACACACACACACACACACACACACACACACACACACACACACACACACACACACACACACACACACACACACACACACACACACACACACACACACACACACACACACACACACACACACACACACACACACACACACACACACACACACACACACGCAGCCAATGGCCCGAGGAGAGAAAACATCAGTAGTGACAATCTAATGTGCTCCTATTCTTCTTTAGGGCTGAGGTCTGGCTATATCTCTGCCAGGTATTGACTCCACTCAACACTGCTTAGTGTCCCAAAATGCGATCCCAGTCAAGATTGGTTTTTGCTGCCTAAAGGGAAGTACGCCAATACAAAGTGGCGAGAAGAAGGAGTGCTTTAGCCAGCAGCACCCAACATGGTGCCGTTCAGGACTGTTATTAAAAACCACCTGGTAAGAGAAGGTATTAGGTGTAACTATACATAGTGTAGTTACTGTGTCGCTATGATGCAGTGTTGTGTGGTCCTATATATTTAGCAGCACAGCAAGCGCAAATCATTTGATTTTGCTGTACAGTATATATGGGTTTAAATTCGGAAGATGGCTAATAATGCTTTGCGTTTCAATCATTCTAAAGTTGAGAAAGACAATGCATAAACCAAATTGAACCATTGTCCAAAGTCAAATGAGCAATTTGGAGAGAGCATGAAAACCTATATATATATATATATATATATTTATCAAATGTATAAGCAAATGATCTCAAAAAAGGCCGCGACAGAACTGAATTTTGAGACGTGGGAGAAAATCCCTCAATATAAATGACCGCGATCTCAGCAACAATCTTCAAAGGTCCATAGTGAGGATCTCAATCCTCCATTCAAAAGAGATTTCAACTGCAGAAATACAGAATCCATTCAAAGTGGTGACCACTTGCAGCAGGAAGAGAGGAAATTTGAATAAAAGTATAGAGAAGAGCTGCAAAAGCTTAGGAACAAAGTTATCTGAACGGATATTGATGGCAATGGAAAGGATGTGCTAAACAATGAAAACATATTTGAGACTGCGGTATTGTGGGCTGGCGTAGGTGCTTCTCAAATGGGATCTGTAATTGCTGATGTAAACACTTGTTCATGGTTTCTCTGTCAAGAAGTGGAAAATGATAACACAGAAAGACGAGGGTTCAAAATGAAAAGTTTAGGAGTGGACAAGGCCATCAGCAACCCTACATAGCAGTTGAAAAAACATCTGGTAATGGTCATCGAGAAGCCTGAACAAGCATGACAAAAGAAGAAACTAACAATCGGGTGAGTGAAAGACTTGGTACAAGACAAAGGCAGGCAACCACATTAGAAGTGTTTATGTATGTCACATTGATTAGTTTAGGCTTAAATGTGTTTAATATTGACTGACCCCTCAAATTAGTTTCAAGAAGACTGTCTATATTATTTGTTTTAAAAAGCATGCTGGTAGTTTGTGTGGACTTATGAGATGGATGGCATGAGCTTATATGAATGATGGAAATATCACTGCTCATTGTAGGTGATTCACAATCCTTGTCATTGTTTGACAAGGTACTTTTCACATCAGACTCAAGTGGAGCTGTCAAAATTTCATGATTTTAGACCGTGGGTTGTAATTTATTGAGAAGAGTATATAATGGCACAGCTACTAGTATACACAGTTGTTTTTTTTTCCCTGAAATAGATTAACAGAGACATGCTCAGCTGGAATGTGTAATCACATGTATATGTCACTGAATGGTTGTACCTCATGTGGATTTATTACCATAGCACTAAGGTACATAATAACATCAACTGTGGGAAAGACTTTGATGCACAGCAAGCTAAAACAATCTCATGAAAGGATCATTATTTTACTTGGTAATCGTTGTCCATTGTGCAAAGAAAAAAATCTTCTTCCCGACTGTGTACAGACTTCATACTCTATAAGCGTTATGTCCTGCAGTTCTGAGGAAACAGTATCATAATTCTGAAGTGGCTGTCTCCATGCTGACAAGAGAGAATATAATTATATTTCCAAACTGCAGCTTTGTTCATCTCAGTGGTTGCTTTTTAGTGTGCCCAGTGTATCTGTCACATTTTTAAGAGTGTGGTACTTACAGCAGTTTGTGTGAATTATGTCATCTTGTGACGTAGCTATGGCTGCTACCTAGAACCCTGCAGAGGAGATCTTGAGCTCAATGGAACTGCCAGTGAGAAAAGGTTGAAAATAAAAGGGTGCCCAAACAAAACCATATGCATACAAAGAACTAACCTGCCTTTATTTGTACCATTTCTACTTCCCTTCTTTTGTGTTGAACAAACTATTTAGACTAATTTAAAGGGAATTTATGTCATTTAAAGATGTGAATTCCAACCGTGTTAACATTATCTCTGTGCAGTTCACATCCACGTGTATTTTGATCTATTTATGGTTTAAATGTATTCTTTGTGGAGTTTTACGTGTTCCAATTTTGTCTGCATGGTTTTAGCTAAGTATCACAAAGTCCTCCAACAGACCGTGGACATGCACATTATGTTAAAGATTCTGAATATAGCCATGTGTATAAATGGAGGTCATCTGCTTTTGTTGTTTTTGTTTTATAATGCTATGAATGCTCTGTGTTGGATTGGGCCCAACCTGATTTTGTCCCCACTCTTTGTGAGTCTTTGTGTATTCTAGTTTGTAATTCAAATATCTTAAATAATTGCAACTTGTTCAAATTGCATTTTACACTTCAGTATTTATAATTAGCTTCTTTTATTGGCATTTAAAGGTGTTTTCATGGTCTCCGTGAGCTTACATCTACCGACATTTCATGAGCCTGCAGTTATCTGTTGCAAATCCAGTGACAAAGTTAACGTGTGTAGGTGATTGCGTGTCCTCTTAACGTGTGTTAGCAAGGATGGGCTCCTAGTATGGACAGAGCAGGTATAGAGGATTGATTAACAGATCAATAGTAATCTGTGACTTGCCTTTAGATCTCTTAGATACCTTTCTAATTAAGCTATTTCACTCACATCGCTGACATAAACTTTGCCCCAGTCACACTGTACATTATTCGCCCACTTGTCTATATCTCGCATGCAAGTCTTTCTTCCTCCAGGAGCTTGTTGGCTGTGTCCCAGCTATTCTCAGCATTCCATCTTCGTGGCAATCTGTTCTGTCAACAACATCCTCGTTTTCTACCATTTCGCAGAGGAGACAAGTGACAAGACGGAGCTAATTAATCTCACAATCATCGTGTGATTATTACGCTCTCGCTTCCAGTGGCGTCGCCCGCTGCCTCTCCCCAGGACTGCAATACATCAGTGAAGATTGGGTCGGTCAGTGTGGACCGCCGGCATCAGCCGACTCTCGCACAAGGAGAGATATTAAACGTAGACAGGACAGCTACTGGCAAAGTGGACTAAGACAAGGTGTTAATTGATTAGGGTGGAATCGGAGCGCTGGGGCCCAGCCAGTTTACCTCCCTGATTAGACGGATGAGAGGCTCATTTATAAGCCGACAGTCACAAGATAATTACTAAAACACACAGTAATATATGCAACGGCAGCCGAGAGCTCTGCTGCGCTGATGGACAGCAGTGGGATGTGTTTGTGTGTGGGTGAAGATCGCTGGCTTCACTCACTCGCGATGATGTTAATAGGTGCACGTTACAATGAGCTTTTAATGACGTCTCATTTGAAAACAATATTGGTCAATTCTGAGGAACTGCCATAAGCGCAAGGATTTGAAGCAAACACTCTGTCAACAAATTAGGGCATTTCCTTTTTTCTCCCCAAGATTATGCTCGAAACATAATTTATAAACTCTTTTCCTCACTCACCTGCTTCGTCTTATCTCCTTCATGATTGATAATTGTGTACATTCTGGGCCAGATTTACATAAATAAAAGAGCGGGGCAAATTTTTGCTGCCGCTTTCATTCAATTTGCGCTCGCAAGCTGTGTGTAATTAGCATCTGATTTAGTGAGACAGTAGCTGCAGTGCATGAGGTCGACTTCCAGGCACAGTCTGCAAAATGAAGGAAAACACCTAAGATATGGGGCGAGATCACAGAGGGAAGGCATATACTGAAGCGCATGTACATGAAAACACTTAGAAAGCAATGCACTTTAAAACACTCACTGACGCCACAGTTCAGTTTCACCTGTGAAGTACTGTCGACTGCAGATTACAGTGCAAAATAGACCTTGCAGGCTCATTCATAGTTCTAATGGGAGTGTCAATAAATAAAGTAAATACATTTTATGGAGCTAAAGTGGGGCAGGTAAAATGGTTTTATTCATAGCTTTAAATTCAGTTTAATCAAGACGCAGTCAGTCTTACTAAAAGGGAGAGTTGCAAACCGAAACCTCTCCTTTCTCCCAAAATCTGCAAGCTGATGTCTGGCACAATGATTTCATAGTGCACTTTTCTTCCAACAATACTCTAATCTCTGTTTGGTTAATGTAGGACGAAGATAAGATATAATACCGCAGAGCTATCCTCCCCTCATTATAGGGACTTAGTTGATGTGCCTCCCATTGGAGTGCATGAATGGATGTTCATTTTTTATTTGTCCCTAAAGAACCATAAACCAGAAGTTTGCAACCTGCAGCTCCAAAGCTGCATGCAGCACTTCATTCTCTTTATTGTGGCTCACTTTACCTTTTTAGAACTGTACGAAGATCAACAGTATGCTATTTCTACTATTGTTGCACGGGAGTTTCTGAGTCTAAGCTTCAGCAAGCGAACATGTCTCTCATGCTGAGTGTCTTATCCAGGTAAATATCCTTTGGTGGGATGTTGCAAAAATGACTGATTTATTCTTATTTTTGTTTACTTTTTTTCCATGCTTTTAACAATGTGTTCATCTTTTAATCTTTCAATGTTCTCCTCCATGTTTTGCAGTTCATGTCTGTTGATGTAACTCTCTTTTTTTTCTCCTCCAAAATTACAAATCAAAATGCTCGCCTCGCCTTTTACTTGTAAAGGTTTTAGCCTGAAGTTTCCAACAAATAAATACTGCAATCAAAATGAGCATATATTGAACCACAGTGTCTGATATTTAATTGAAGCAAATTTAGTGTGGCGTCGGAATATATTACCGTCTCTATAAACATCATCGGGACCTGCCAAATGCATCAATTATCAACTTTTGCTTTTAATACAGACAGGAAAAAAAACAAAAAAACAGCTGGCATTACCTCTCCAAGTGCACTTCACATAATAGAAATTGGCAGACTGGTGTGAATGCACTGTAATTAATATGTATAAATCCAAATGGAGGACATGTCACAAACAAGGTGTAAATTGCAAATTTAAATAGCCTGTAAGCTTGTCACTTTTGTTTTTTCTTTTTCTTTATAGGACAGATGACATTCGGAGGGAAAAAATAGGTGAGAAAAATTGCTACCTACTGTCAGTCATGATGTTGCGCTTGTTAGTGGTGCAATTGCTGCCTTGTAGTCTCAGAGAATTTGCATACATCGGATAACGCAACAGGGGCACATATAGATCAGAGGATCGGCGCAATTTACAACAGCCACTGCTTAAGTACAAAGCGTTGCCTGCTGTGCATATTCACAATGCATGGGATTCAAATCAAACACATTGTTAGAGACACTGTGTTTCCCTCTTATTTGAGAGTGATTCAGATTCAAGTTGAACTAACTTGGACAGAAGACGAAACACTCTGTTGATTAAGGTTCATGTTTGAAAGTAATAAATTTGAGGGGGGGGGGGGGGGGGGGATGACAGCCTTGTAAACAGTTTCTTCTTCCAAATAAAGCATCACAGCTATCCTGCTCGAGTTTTATTCCCCGGTTCTTTTTAAAATCATTTCCATTCTTGTCTGAAATATTGTCCAGACTCCTCTCCAGAGGGCTCAGCAGCCCATTTTTGTTGTTGAAATACACTAATCATACATTTGGAAATTGTGAGAAAAAAAACAAACCTTAAGAACAATTACAGCTACTGTTTCTCATATGTTCTGACAAATGCTAGAATACAGTTTATTCAGAGAGGAGCGCAAAACAGGACTGTCAATAATTAATAAAATACAAAAGTAGCATCTCATGACACCTTAAAGCGTTGGACAGAAGTCTTTTTTCCACAGTTTCTCTGTGGAGCAACACGAGAGTGATTTCAGAGAGACCTTTATTTTTTCTTGTCCTGATGCTTTTGGCAGGGATTTGCAACACACTGCATCATTAAAAAAAACAAACCCCCCAAAAAAAAAAAGCTAATTGAAACCAAGCTGTTGTTTAAAATCATACCGTGGATATGTATAAATAAAGAGTGTGACAACAACATATCTGGATGTACCCAGTTCGTTTCCACATGGGTGAAAAGTGAAAAAAATGCTTTAAATGGGAAAAACATAATCAAATGCCCCTGAGACTTCAAAGCTCAGGCTCAAGCTATCGCTCTGTCATCCCTTGGTATAGAATGGAAATTGGATGAATATTTCACTCTTGACTTTTCAGTGAAATGTTGATTCAACCTGCAAGATTCCTTTCACAGAGCAGATTTAAAAAGCGTGTGTTACAAGCAGAGCCCAGCTCCTGTCGGCTGATTTTCACTGAAAAGTTATGTGTGACAAATTCTTATAAGTGAATCGCTCAGGCCTGAATGTGATGGGAACTCACAGTATCGGGGCAGCAATAAGACATTCAGGGGGGAATTTAATTGCTCTGCCAGAAGATTTACGGTGCCTGAGCAGACAGTTTGTGACATTTACAAGCACACAAATAGTAAACAAGGTGATTTTCAGAGCATTTGTTTTTGCAAGAACGGCATATGTAAGTGTTAAAAGGGCTCAGAGGCTTTATTGCATTAGCAGGGCATTGCAGGCTCATATGAGAGATGCCTCATTTCTTCATATCACAGCTGTTGAAGTTGCACTGGATGGCAAAAAGCCAAAAGGGTCTTGGAATTTATAAGAAGAGACACTCCAGTGGAAGCTGAAAATCACAGTTAGAGACCATGTAACACTGTGAAATAGATGCCCAAGGTGTGGAAAGGCAGAGCTGATTGGACTGTCTGTTGCCACTGCCTGAAATACAGTAAAATGTGAAACTACTAAAACATGACATTGCCGTGAAGTGTGATGCAGCTTTATTATAACCAGGGGGATGACAGTCCCATCACATTCAGCTGTGCCTCGTGTTTACTGCTTATTAGAAAATAATATTGCTGTGGCTTTCTCACTCCATTTCATTTAAATTTGTTACGTTCAAATCGTTTAAAAATGAATTAAAGGACACATAAATTGTTGGTAAGGCTGATCAAGAAAACCAAGCCATCCTAAAATAGCCATTGGTTTCTAGTCACAACGACTTTTCAAAAGCAGAAAACCTATGTACAATCCCAATATTTTGTTGCACTGCTTCAGGGGCGACAAATTATTCCATCACAATGGAGGGTGGCTACATAATACAGCGTGCATAATGCAGTATTTTTTTTAAAAGCATATTTAAAGAGAAAGATTCAAAAGTAATGACTCGTCAGTCACCATAACTTCACCGATTAACAGATCAAAACAAGAGATATGTAATTGATGAGTTGAGGGTTAAACCATTTCGGTAAATGCATAATCGTAGGGGTATGAACATGAACACACCATTTTATCTTTCAAACTTTTTTTTTTACTTCATTTTGCATCGATAGGCTTGAGCTACTACATATTGTCTTGTTCTTTCTGAAACGGTAATATTAAATTCTATTCGATATATATCACCATCAAACTTAATAAAAATAAATAAATCCTTGCCTTTGCTTTTATGACCCCTGACTTCTGAGAACAGGACGCTAATGCTGCAATGAATGTGAGGAATCAATGCTGGAGCAAAATCGTTGCACACAAAGTTTGTGTTCGGTGGGGTCCTGAACCGTTGACATCTAATAATCAATGATCGAGTGAAGGTGTGAGCACTTCTTTAAAAAGAACAAATGTGATCGCTGGGGATATGCCCATAACTCTAGTCTGGTAGGTCGATATAGAGGATGATGATGGTCATGTTGGGGGCTCACAAGGCTTCATTCTCATTGATTTTTTTTTTTTTTTTTTTTTTTTTGCAGACTAGTGTCATACAATGAAGAACCACAAACTATACATGAGAGACTGCTCAAGGTAGTAAGTGAGTAGAGAGCAAGTAAATACATTGGATTACATTTCCATTCTGTGGAACTGTGACTGAAGAGGCAATCCATTCTGAACCCATCTGTATTAGATTTGTAATTAATAGCTTCTCTTTTTCCCCCATTTTAAAACATAAACTGTTTGTGAAAAGGGAAATATCCATGGGAAGGAGGGCTGAATTTGTACTTTGTGACATCAAAAAAAAAAAAAAAAAAAAGAAGACACTGCATATATATACCACATAGGGAAGTGTATGATAGCTTCAATTGATATATTCAACTGCGATTAAGAATCCGACGATGTAGGATGGAGTCAGTAAATGTCTTCCACACTGCTCCCTTTGTGTATTTCTGTTTACCATACCACCAACATATACTGTATAATTGTGTGGAATTGTATCCCTACACTGTCATTTATGAATCATGTGGGTTGTTGTTTTTTTCTTTCCCATTAAAAACACCTCATAAAGTGTCCCTCTCTTCTTGAGATGCGCAGGAGATAAGCACACTGGACTGCATAAATAGATATCTTCTGAGCCTACCTGAAAAGGCTTCACCGGAGTGCATCAAAGTACTTGAAAAGAAATTAAATTGTTGGGGGTGATGGTGCCTGACAGCTTATCGATAGAGGGTGGTGGGATTTAGAAGAAGCAAAACACTAGCAGACGGCGCTAAGAATCTGCAAACAACAAGAGCGGTAATGCTGGAGTCTCCAACAGATGGAGAAGAAAACAAACCTGGCTGCTACATTTCCTGGTTGCTAAGCACCACCTGGAGGTAATGAATGTGTTGTTGGCTTAGGCTGCTGCACACAAGACAAGAGACAAAGTCTAACTGTGGACTCAGAAACAATAGAGATTGTGGGTCTTTATGCAGTGCAGATTGGCTTATGAATATTAATACAGGACCGGCCTAAATACTGATGACCACGACGGGATAGTCTGGAAACGGAATACCAAGCAATGCTCTAATAACCACGTATGTGGGGGAGGGAAAAAGATATTTGAATCCATTGAAGGTGGCAAAAATATACGGTGTGCCCTCATGTTGTATGAATCATAAAGGGTGTGCACAGACTGCATGGAGAACAGAATCTATATCCAGAAGGTCCTTTTTTTTTTTTTTTTTCTGCTACTGTGGCTGATAGATGACAGCTTCCAGGCAGGAGTTTTATGAAAGAAAAATGACTCACCACACATCCGGTGGAATCAAGCTTTCGGTCAGATATGCAGCGGAAGTTGCGGCTGCAGCCTCCGTTGTCTTTGGTGCAGTCTCTGACCGGTCCGAAAGAGTCCAGCAGAACCTCCAGAGAGTCAAAGGACGAGCTGATCATCAGCTCCTCTCTGCAAAGATGGGAAAGAGTGACAGCGGAGAGCATTTGTGTTTAGTCTTGTGCATCTGTGTTTGTGTGATATCACTGCTGAGGCCTAATTTGAGTTTGGTGCATACAGCACAGCGTTTACTTAGGCTTGCTGAGTAAATGAGGGACTGCCTGCTGCGCATGGCTTCAAACCTGCCGGGTGGAAATGTTGCTCCTAACTTGTAGTCGGAGCAGGTGTTTACGTCATTAGCCTCACTGTTGCTAAACAAGACGCTATGATTGAGGCTGTGAATAGGTAAATTGTTTCGTATCTCACAACCCCTACAGAAGTACTCGATGTAAAAGCAAGTTCAAGTCAATCCAGAGAAGCGTGTTGCTCGAGGACAGAGGGTCTCGAAGTGCAAGCGGAAAATACACCGAAAATAAAGAGCATTCCCCTGACCTGCAGACCTCTATTTTATATTTTGTTTCCTATGTCATAAATATAACGTACAAAAAAACTGCAACAAACAAATAATTACATCTGAGACACATTTAAGTAAGTCTTTAGATACATCGTGGAATGGTCAAACCTGTGGTACCAACGAGACTGCAGCACAACTCATTGCGTCAGTTTAGTCATTATGAGATTCAATAAAAATAAATGAGTCCTTTGCTTTTATTATGAGCCAACATTCAAACCCAACATATAAAAAAGAAGATGAAGCAGACAAATATCTTCTATGTGGCAAAATAGACATAATAGTTCTACTCATTGTTTCCCTTAAGTTACTCACCCAATCTTATATCAAATGTATAAACGAAATACACTTGAGTTGATAACACATCGAAAACTGCAACTTTCTCTAAGAGACAGGACGGTTGTAAGTAAATATAATAATCAATGTCCTTTTATACCACTGCAATTTAGAAAGCTTTCCATTTTAAATGAAGCCTTTCCTTTATTATCAGTAAATATCAATGCCGCTTTAAAGACGGAATCAAGAAATATATCACTTTCAAACCATCTAATGATTCTAAATCTAAACCACCATTCAATTACTAATGCCTTGCTGTCAACAATCTGCACTTTGGTCTCATTAAAATTGATTGGGACATCACAAGTCTTCAGATCATGTTTCAATGTGTCTGGTGGTGAAAAGAAATGAGGAACCGTAAATAAAAGAATGTGCTTCAGAATTCTGTGCCGCGAGACAGTCCGAGACACCCTGATCTCGGTTTAAGTTAATGAAGAGGCATCTATTTCCATGAATTACAAACACCTGCATGTTTAATGCATCAAGCACAATCACACTGAGAAAAGCTCAGAGTTTTACTGGCGCGATTGCTATGCAAAGTAGTGGACCTGTGAGATAAAACGCACAGTGAATGCATTGCTCTAACCTTGCTCCGAACAGTCGCTTTGAGTTACCGTGATTTTCCCGTTCCCCGTAAACCTTTTGCAAGGTCAATAAGCAGATCACCCAACAGAACAGCATAAGTGCCTGAGATTGGTGGCGATGAAGAACGGAGTGGAGCGGACCTCAGTGTTTCCTCACAGATTCTAAATCACACAGCTATTCCAGCAGAGGAACAGTGCGGCTGATGATAAACAGGAGCCGGGGTAATAATACCACTATGAACCTTTGCCTGGGTAGAGAAAATGATGACCTCCGTGGCACTAAAACGACAACATTTTGTTCCCGACTCCCTATGCACCCCTCTGTTTTCCCGGAGAGAAAAGTCGGTAAGCTTCCTTCCCTTTCGCAGTCAACTTGATGTTATCTTACAAACCAATTTTTCTACTATAATTGCCTGTTGCTTTGTTTTCATTTATTCACAGGGGACCTATTGAACAGAGACTGAGCCAATGATGAAACTCCGAGCAAGTCTGAGTTCAAAATTATTTTGCGACTAATTACAGTCTGGATACATCCACATGCTGTGCGCCACACAATTTATTTGTTAAATATCCCTTCACCTTTGATAAAAAGAAGATGATTCTAGCTTGTTCGGGTCTGTGAGGCCACTGAAGCGTTTATTACATCTCACCTGCAGTGGTCATTTTGCTCTTCTTAGAGCCTCACTGAAATATTTTCCATTTTCCAGAGGGAACCACTGAAGAAAACACCGCGGGAAGATGGAGGGAAAATTGAAATGATTTGTTCCTTTGGGGAGCCAAAGTATGCCAGGGATATTACACGGCAGTCTTCCAAACCTGTGTACTAAGCCGACATTTGAGCTGACGGCGCCGCACGAGAAAATCGTGCGAGCTCCTACAGATGACAGGGTCATACCTCCTGATAGCAGCTAATTATTGTGTGAAACTGTAAACACAAACCTATTTTATTAGTTAATTAAAGGATTTAGGGGTCAACCGCAAGCTCTTTAGAAATATCTTCAAACTGACTTTTCCCTAGTAAATATTGTTTTTGTGGTCCGTGTTTCGATTGAACTGATGCTATTAGGTTTATACATTTGACTGCACTCATTTTTAGAACAAAACACTGAGAACAGGTAGGAAGATATGGCCACTTTCTCAGCAGCGGAAATGTAATACAAGCTAAAAGGTGGGTTGGAGGGGGTTGTTTTTTTCTGGATTTGCTAAAGGGTTTTTCTCGGGAATGAAGCCAGACTGTAAAAAAGAAAAAAAAATTAAATATGCATTTACACCGGCTGGAACTGAGCCAAACAAGGCATGCAGGCCAGCTCCAGATGTGATGTGACCAATCAGACATTACTCAGTCTGCAATATTTCCTGAGCGCATCAAGAATATATATATATATATATATATATATATATATATATATGGTCAAATCACTATAATCTTGAGCATCAGTTTTACCTCCTACTTCTGCTAAATCGCCTACTGCTTTTTCTCGCTTTTCTAATGCTTTACAATAGGCAGAGTTTGCAGAGTTTGAATTTCCACGAATCAATTGAAGATGAAATAATTTGCTCAAAGGCGATCAAAATGAAGAGGTATCATCTGCTTCGGTACATATTCATCAGCACAATACAGTCTGCAGAAATCTCAGAGGAACAAAGTGTGTGTTAGATATCCATATTAGACATAATAAACTACTCCACAGTTAAAACGAAAGCCAAAATGTGTATTTGACAAGTCTTAAAGTGACACATTTACAATTTCAACCCCCCCCCCAAAAAAAAAACAACTGGTAATTTCTCTGCCTTTTGAAAAGAACATGACATTCTTTGGAAAATAAAAGTGATTTTAGTAGCAGTGATGATTGTTGTTGAATTAATAGTAAGTAAATTGATGCATGCCTAATTTTCAGCACAAGTTCAAATCTGTGATGTCTTGTCCAGTGTGTCAATGTTTAGTGTCTCACGCCGTGTCTTTTGTTTGCTTTTCCTTGTACTCGCATATACGTATTCCTTCCCTTTGTATCAATCTCCCTCCGCAGTGATTGTCTACTCCACCCCTGATTGGTTTCACCTGTTCTCCCCTACCTCAGGTATAATTATTCCCCATCGCACATCACCCTGTTGCCAGTTCGTCTTTTTCTGTCCAAGACTGTGTCGTCTTGTACCCGGTATCCATGACTTTAGTTTTTTTGTTTGTGCTAATTTTTGACCCTGTAGCCTGTTTTGGGAATTTGAATTTTATATCCTCCTTGTGAGAACCTTTTCTTTTCTTTTTTTTCTTTTAACTCTGAGCAAAATAAAATACTTTAAAGTAAAACACAATCGTTTGAAGTTGTGTTTTGAGTCCACCAGCTCTGTGTCTTAACAAAATCCAAATCTAGCCCCTGCAAATGAATTGCATTTGTTTTTCAGTTCAAAGGTTATCAAAAATAACCTCCATCAATAAATTGCAAAATATATAAATATACATATAATTGCTGGCATTTCTGAAAACAATTGATGTCTTTGTAGGTTATTCTCAATCTACACAAGTTCTTTTTCTTTCGAAACACCCACTCAGAATTAATAGAGTACACACAAAAACAAGTCGTTTGCATTGATTATATTTTGAATATCTCAAAATACTTTCATGGTATAACCATAATAAGAAAGGAAAATAAGAAAAAAAAAACTAATTTGATCATTCCTTCAGTCATTTCTTCTGCCATGCAACCAGCTAATCTCCAAAAGAAGATCAGGACTCATCACGATTTATCAGTCTGCCAAGGAGCAAGAAAGACTGACAAACGATTATCAAACATCGGGCAATGCAGCTCAAAAAGCCAGAAGAATCAGCCGCTTCAAGAAGGTGTTAACAGTGTTTCCGTGTGGCCTCTGGGGAAAGCTGAGGAGAGCGCTCATCAGATCATAGATCAGAGGGAAATGAGTTATTTACACAACGTCTTGAAGAGAGCTGCCAAATGAAAATAAAATGTGGAAAAAAGGAGAGGGAATTGAAGTGTGTAAGCAGAGAGAGAGTGTGTGTGTGTGTGTGTGTGTGTGTGTGTGGGGGGGGGGGGGGGGGGGGGGTGGAAATTTGGGAAATCATGCTCAAAACTGAATATATTTACAGTCACTGTGTTGTGTGAAAGCACAGAAGAAGAAAAAAAAGCTCTCCTGATTGCAGAATTAATGCTTATGGGATTTTAAAAAAAGACCAACTTGTTCTATAAGTTCCCTTTTTCGAAGACACAAAGAGATTCTAGTATATTTGCTAAACATGAACAAACTGGAAAAGCCAAAATTGATTGAATTTTTTCCCCCCAATACTTTATTGATAAATTAATATTAAACACTTGTAATAATGTATCATTATTTGGGAACTTGATGAAATTCTAAATTATTTATTTCAGCCTTACAGCAATGAAGTAGAGGAAGAAGAATGTAGATACATTAAAACGAAGAAAGAGAAAGAAGAAAAATATAAGGGAGAGGCGATAAACAAGAAGAGAAACAAAAGAAAAACCATGGAGAATAATCCCGGATACATTTAAAGTAGCTACAATAAGCAGACCAGGTTAAATAAAGTGTCTTCCTCAGTCGGGATGATTTATGAAGAGACAGTTGGTGTATTGACCACCGACCGTCGGAGATGGAGCTGCCAGGAAGCATTCAGGATCCAGAGGACAGGGGAAGATGGAGGCAAATACTTATTCTGTTTCAAGTCATGAAGTGAGCTAACAGTTGTTGTATTATATGATGTGTTGCTGTTTTGTTCCTTTTTATGAGTCTTACAGGCCCTTTAACCTTCATATCAAAAGGTCTTGTTCTAAATCATTACAGTGTACTTATGGCTGACAGAGAGGGGACTGTTGAATACAGCTCAGTTGTGGACTACGAAGCGCAATCTCCTGAAAGTCATTTTGACCTCCAAAGCTATAATTTCCACCTAACTACATAATGAGTCCACTGATTCCAGCTTTGGATCGACACTCTGCAGCTGGGAAAACCTGTAAAGTGCAAAATGGTCTAATATGAACTCCATTGTTCAACTAAGTATATAAAGTATAAAGTACAGTTCTGCTTCTATTCACTGTGACATTCATGAACGCCCTTACTTTAACGAGCGGTAATTCAAATACCGTGAAGACATTTTATCTCAGTATGTTACCTTTGGCTTCTGTCCTTCACAGGCTAATAGCATTAATTCCATCCTCCTCCTTCCATTCTCAGAGCTAAAGAGGTGGAGGTGTCTCCAAATGGCCAAGGGGAAGGCAGGTACAACCCTTTCCCTTGTACTTTGAGGCATATCATTATAAAAAAGTTTTATATACGTGGAATTTTCCATTTTTTTCATGGAATATTGAAATTTACACACTTGGGGAAAAAAATAAATAAATTAAAAAAATTAAAAAAAATAAAAATTAAAAAAAAAAAATATATATATATATATATATATCATGAATTTGGATTAAGACCAAGACCCACTTCAGCATAATGAGACAGAGTCCAAAAGCTCTCACACTATTTAAAAAGAAATCATTGTGTCTGAAAATTAATCAACCTCAGCGAGTGGCAAATTAATCACAAGAATTTATGCCATTTCTCCAGAGGTATTCAAACTATTAAGCTAGAGTCTCATTTCATGTTCTAACCCAGCTTCAGTTGACAGTTTTCCGCTTTTATTCTGTGGTCAGTATTTCACTTCCACTTGACAACCGAGTGTACGTACTTGTGAACATTGTATCAAAACATTATATCAGTCAACTATGCGAGTATTCGCAGATTGTCAAGCGAAGAAGGTTCAGACCCCGATATCATGCCGACGTCCAATCCAAACAGAACATTGTGTTTTGAGACCTACAGTCTGAGTGTAAAAATAAATTGCATGAACTATGTAACATTTACACATATCTACACTCAAAGCAATGTCTCCAGTATGAGCATCAAGAGACAAAGACAATAGCATTAATACTATGAGGTGCAGCCCTCTGTGTTCTATATCTAAACAAACGCCAGCACTGCATACAGAAAATACTCATAAAAAGTCCCAAATCGCTGTATTTAATGACACAGACTGTGTGAAGGTTAAAATAACTCAATAGTTCTTAAAAAGAAAAAGGCAAAAATATAAGACTTTTCTATTGAAAACACACATATTTCCCTACCAGACACACAAGAGTGAGACATGTATGACAATTCTCTGTGACACAGACAGGAAAGCAAAGATCTCCATCTGATCTCCTCTGTAACACACTCAGTGTAAATTACTGCTACTATATTATCATCCTTCTTTCCTCCAACAACCTGTATGAGGAATGGTCTCTGATGCAACAAAGTTTAAATGGTACTTAGAACTTATAATTCAAAAGGTCAGAACATTGTGGCGTGAGTAACGACAAAGGAGATGCAATTTTTAAAAGGGCACCACAAACTAAACCCGCGGTAAACAAGAGGGAAGGATTTCAAATCTGTTGTGAAAGAAAGTTCCACTTCATTTCAATCGGGGTTATTTTCCTATTGAAATCTCATATTAAAGATAAGTTGCTTTTTTCTTTGCACTCAGACACCTTTGAGTTTCTATTAAAAAACATGCATGTTTAAAACCAAGTTGGTCACATGGATCTTTGTTGAAATATGTACTTCTGAGCCTGCTGTTGACATAAACAAACAGAAAACAGACTCATAAACTGATTATATTTCAATCTGCATCTAAAGTAATTCACTGTTTTCTTTGCTGCTATTCTATAGTAGTGATGTCAGTGTTGAGTTGGGGGGGGGCATGGCTCGGGGGCTAGTGTGGTCGTCTCTCAATCGGGAAAAATGCCCGTTCAATTCCCATCTCGATTGCCTGCCTACATACCAAAGTGTCCTTGGGCAAGACACTGAAACCCAAAAGCGCTATATAAAACCCATGCATCATTATTATTATTATTATGAAGTAGCACAGAGAGGACAACGTTATGGTCTCGTGACATCCATATATTGTTTTTCTTGTGACACTGAAGGATTGGCTTTTTTTTTTTAATGTCTGAGCAACCATTAGTGGTGGCAGATGCTTCACATAGTCCCGGGTCATCAGGTGCACAACCGCTGTCATGGATGTTTCATTAATTTAAGCCAATTATTGCAGACAACTACATCACCAGAGGGGTAACCCATAATTCATGTGGTCCCAGGTGCATCTCCGATGCATTCACGGTCCTTTTATTTATAGGACGAAATCTTTTTTTTTATTTATATATTTTTTTAAATCCAACCCACTTTTTGTAGAAATGTGTAACACAGTTAGACCTTATGTTATATTAATAATTAGCAGAAGTCAATTTCTACTTATAAATGGTCAAAGAAGTTGCGAATTATACATGCGTTAACATGTTACTTAATTTTGTATTGCTGACTCAAACACTTTTCCAGTGTCGTTCATATCTCAGAGAATATAAGCATTAACATTTTAGAGGACGATTTCCACAGTTTTCTAGTATTTAAAGCAAATTTTAGGTCAGCAACACTATTTTTTAAGGTATTTCTGTACAGGTTATTTACTTCCCATGACATTTCTGTGATGGTATAGGAGCATTTTTATGTAAAACTTACCGAGGCTTGACAGCAAACCATCTAGGATTTGCTTCACATAGGCATTGCTTTAGGCAAGATGAGTCGGAAAAGTTGTAGGAAAAGCTTTTTACCTAAGTTTATCGAAGTACTGTTCACAAACTCATGAGGGAACTTGAACTGGCATTAGTGTCAAATATTAGTTTTACCTGAGTGATGGTGTGTGTTTGAAATAAATGATTCTTATCAATTAACCAATTAAAAAGAATACACTGTTTATTTTGTCAATGATGATTTAGAATAATTCTGTCATTTTTCGAATCAGAAAATCACAGTTTGATCACGGGAATTTCAGATCTGGGAGAGGGAATGACCATACACTGTCCCGCCATTGAATTTAACCGAATGAATATAAATGATGATCACAATACAACGAAAGGCCATGCAATCCATATCAAATAACTTCACCACGTCTCACCAAAACATGTTATTTTTGTGTTAGTTATGGTTACTACATCACCGTTACTGTACTGTTAAATTCCTACAATAGATTAGTCAGTAAATATCAACAGAAAACACAAGTAAATAAGTAATAGTGCCTTCATTTCAAAAGGTGGTGTTTGAGGATTCTGTTTAGCTTTGTTTTACTCTAGTTGTAAAAATAATTCACACATCACTCATCAGAGTGTCTAAAATTACCACAAGCGAAGAAAACAAAATCCGTCTTGGCTCCCTCGTCTTAATGAGAAGAAATGAGGAGGGTTCGTTTGAGCAGGACTAATGTTACCTGACATAATTTTCACAAGGCAAACAGCCACCGGCAAATGAGGACAGGACCTGACACGGCGGTGCACGCTAACTTGTTGACAGGGCACGTTCCAGCATACACTAAAAGACCAGCCCCGCTACTAATTACATGGCCGTATCTCTCCTTTGCAAACTAATCCTGTTCACACAGGCTTCATCCAACAACATAATGCTGTCAAAACAACTGAAGTCACGTTAACTCCCTTGGTGATTCATAATGCTGACGACTAATGAGCAAAGTCAGTTAAGCAGATGAACCAACAGAAGCGGTCTGTTCAAATCTCTTCAAATCTTATGAGGCCAAAGATTTCCCGACATGGCAGGAACACTCACTCAGATCTGACGATACCCACCTCGACACTAAAGGGTTTGGAGTTTGATAATTACTGTAGTAATGATGACTGACTAAACATTCACAGAAGGTTTTCCATAAATATACCAATATATACTATTTGCTTTAGCAGAACTCTGTCAAATTTATTTATTGTTTATTGTTTCAGGATCCCCATTAGTTAGCACAGTGGTCAACATAGTTTTAGACAAAAAAAAAAACAGCACAAGTGAATCCCTTTAAGTCTTTAAGCTCTATTGTGATCAAAGCGAAATCACAAATAAAGTTTTGGGTCACTGCTGTCAGTTGGGTCCAGTTTAAATCTGCAGCATTGTTTTGGCTCGGTGACGATGACAAGCTCTCTCTGCAGCTCAAACACAAACACTGTCATTACACACACAGCCAATTGTGCCTGAAACTTATGAATCATTTAACATTCACAAAGGCTCCTGATTTGAATCAAGTGATCCAAGTAATTCTGCCTTTTTTTCTTTTTTTTTCTTTCTTTGCTCACATCTTTTTTTTTCCTGGCTCTCGATTGATTTTGCGGTGGAGCAAGGGATTTTACTGTCTTCTGAATCATAAAGCCTAAGACCTCTGCATCAACCTCCAGAGGCTGATTAAAACTCACTGCAACAATAGTAAATAAAGTGCTGATTAAGAGAGAATTCAAAGCAGTGGGAGTGTGTTAAACATCAATAATTACAATCTGGTGGAAGACGGTTGATTATTATAACAAATATTCTTAAAAAAAACTTAAATTTTTTTAATTTTTATTTTTTCCCTTCCTGGGAAAGCTTCCAATGAAAATAATGAGCAGAAAGTCTGGGTGATATTTCAGAGCCGCTGTGAAAAGAAACTTCCTCAGGTACCGTCCGTCGGTCAGCTATAGCCAACTTTTCTTTGCCGCCATATGAAATCTTTGATTTCTTTCACTGGAGTTTCTATTGTCACATCGATGAAAGAAATGCTGCGCTAAAAGAGGTTCCAGTAAAAGTCTCTCACCTCACATCTACCGCGTCCTCCATGACGGTCATGTCTGTCTTGCATTTGGCTGAAGGGTTGATAGCGAGCTCGGCGGGTGGGATGACAAAGCTTTTACTCAACGGCAGCCACATCCCTTCACCTAAAGTGTACGTGAACCTGCAGGAGGACACAAAAGGTTACATGACACCAGTAAAGGGAGACATTTTAGGCTTTAAAAAAAATGTATATTTTGGAATAATTAAAAGCAAATAGCAAGAATTAAATCGTAAAACATTTGACAAAAACCAACAAAGCAAACAATTCAAAAATTAGACAGGGACATTTTATCCAGAAAATAATAGGTACTTTGAAGTATATCATGCAAATGAAATTTTTCACATGTTTCTGTAGCTTAAAAGTCAAAAATATGTTCAAGTCTAACCTGAAATATAATGTTTAGCTTAATTGGCTACACTTCTTGAATTGAGCACAAGTCAATTGTAAACCTGCAGAGCAGCTTCTTCAGCAACTTTCCTTTATGTGTAATAATGAAACCTCTCTGAAGTGTTGGAAAATTGCATTCAAGTAAAAACTTATTTCTATAAGGATAGACAAAAACGCAATGACAAACTCAAATCACTGCAAGTGTATTTCTTAATAAATTGACTCTGTAAGTGATTGTCCTCAATGTGCTTTATGACGATGCTTGGACATTCTCATCTTCATTAGAAATCAGTTTTGAATTGTACAAAACACCTGCAAAGCCAAGGCCAAACTAAAAAAAGAAAGAAAGAAAGAAAAAAACAAAACATTATTGGCGCATAACAAGGGGAATAGAAAAAAACCACAACTTTTGGTTTAAGCGTGACTACGATTAATAACCACCCCATTACCATACAAACTACATCTTTTGAAACCCAAAGTATAATCTTTTCCTGTTTCGATATGCAATCAAGGTTTCGCTATTCAGTTCCGAATGAAACAATTTGCAGTTGATTACTAAAATGTGAACACTATTTAGGTTTAAACTATTTTCAGACTCAATTACCTTTGAGGATGGAATTTCGATCCCCATTTTATCACTATGTATTTGTATGAGTACAAGCCTTATTAAACCTGTTGGGGCTTATTTGGTCACATTTGTGGTTTTTGCACTGCAAAAAAAAGCAGCTTTTATTGATGGTTGGAGTTTATTTTGAAATAATAGGGTGACGTTAGTGAAAAGGTTTGCAGTTTTTTCATCTCAGGACAAAGTTCCAGCTTTTGTTCAAGAGATTTTAGAAAATGTTTGCATCAATAACAAGAATTATTATTATTATTGGGTTTTATTTTTTTTTTGGGTGGGGGGGGGGGTAGACCAAGGTTAAATGGATGCCACTAGACTTCATTTCCATTGCTTAATTAACGCATTACAGTCAACTGAGGAACTTGCACCAACACACAGAAGAACAAATGTTGAAATTAAAAATAAGAGGTAGAAAGGTTGCTTTGCTTAAAATCAGCCCGTGAATCATCAAATGTTCTCCTTGTAGCCAAAGTTCCCCGGATGCAACTTGAAAGCATCTTTCATTGGACCTTTCTAATGATACCCAGAGCTTTCAAACTGCCCATCCCGAGTTTATAAAGGGCTCTTTCTTGCAGTTTGAATTCCCAAAGTAAAATAAATAGAGCCTTTATAACATCATCAAGGCTATTTTCGCAAATTACAAAAAAGGCCGCCGATGACTAAGCTTCTCTCAGTCCAAAAAACAACCACCATGTTGCATTGAAATGACTACATTTCGAAGATGAATGTCTTCCCTGCATCACCGATTCTGAATAATGGCATCAAATTGGTTGGAGGTTAGTCATTTTACCTTTCAGCAAAGATATCCTTTTTGCATCCCCTCTTTCTTTGAGCAGAAGGACGCACTGTTTTAATGAATGCAATGCATACCGAATGAGGAGCCCGGGCGAAAAAAAGGGCCAATAAGAGTTTCCCCTGAGATAAAACACGGCTATAAATCTGTAAACAACAGATGTCTGGTACGAGGGCTTTAAAGCAATCCTTTATTTGTGAGTCAATGAATATCATCAATCTTTAAACACTGCAGATGAAATGTAATACTTCTAACTTTAAGTTAAACAGTGCATGCTGATTAACATCACATGCATTATTAGTGCCGATGATTAATGCATGCATACTTGTAATACAAAAGAAAAGGACTTGTTGATTAAACAGTTAACAACTTTTTTTTTTTTATGCCGACTAATCATATTTCCTCCTTTACAATTGTTCAATTTGCATTTAATACAATGCTAAATTAGCGTAAGGAAAGGGCAGTGAACTGTGGGAAAGCATGCGTTACCAGTCACATTGAGAGCAGAATGATTAAAACACTGGAGAAACTCAACACTTAATTATATCCACCCAATTATTCCCTATGTTTCAGCGTCAAACATTTGAAAGTCTCAAAGTGATGTTGTCCTCCATTTATGGTAAAATACTGAGCCATAGGGACTTTTGGTGGGAGCTCGTTAAAATGGTAATATTCCTACATTAGTTGAGAGGAAGCTGTTGCCACCTCTCCCTTCTCCAGCTCTTGTGGGACTGCGTACAGCGGGCACGCTGAAACTCCCTGTGATGCTGCGTGACGTATATGGGTGACAACAGGACAAATTAGCAGCCACTTAACAAGCTCTGCTTTATAATGGACGACTGGGGAGTTCTGTGCTGCTATATGACTTATCTGGTTCACCCTAAAAGAAACCGGAGGTGGAAAACACCAAGAGCCCCCCAGGAGAGAACAGTTGCTGAGAAGAAAACATGTTTGTGGTCCTTGGAGGCGCCGCTGGTCTTTACTAGTGTACGAATGGCCAACATTTCATTTGAATGCTGACTCTCAGTCTTTATCTCCTTCAACAAAGGTGCGTTTCCTATGCCTTATTGCGCCTGCAGTTTCCTTTTATTCTCCATAACGCAGCAGTTTCAATGGCCTCGGTTACTCATGAGTTTGTCTGGCTAAATAAACAAGATGCCAAAGAGCTCTCTATGTGCTCACTGAATTTCAAGGTCTCCCCCCCCCCCCCCCCCACACACTGTCTGGAGTGAAATTAAAAACTAAAAACAGAGAAGGATGGATGGTCGAGTGGGAAGCTGTGCAGGAGGAAAGGGATTTGCTACAGAAGACTTGCTAGCAGGGAAGGCCTCGTATCAAAGCAGTTCCTGGAGAAATTAGTATGATGCAAGCCTCCTCTGTCTGCTTCCAACACCGCCACAAGAGGATCTGAACTTTATAGGTTTTCTTTGTGTTACAAGCAGAAGCACAGACAATGTTTTGTTGTTTTTGCTATTCTGCCGTCATGGTAGGAGTCAGAGACTTGAGATGAAGGCAGAAGGGCATTTACTTTGTTAGCTCTTCTCTTTTCTAAGTTTGGGAACTTGATGAAAACGTGTTTGGTACATTGCTGGCAGGCAGGCATGTCTGAATATGAAAAGTAAACACGGACACAGGTTCTGCAGTCTTATATCTGCTGCTTAAAGCAAACTTCTAAGGATGTAGGATATATTTTCTGTGAAAAAAAAAGCTCACGCTAATTGTTCCTGAACACAATAAATAAGTAAATATATATATTAAAAATGCATGAATAAATAAACTTGTGCCCTTAAGCACTTTGTGAAGAACTTTTCTGTTAGTTAACTTGATACTCTGAGGCTCAAATGAACTATAAAATGTATATATATATATATATGTGTGTGTGTGTGTGTGTATGTTCTATTCATGATGAAAAAATACAGGAAGTGAAACTTTTGCAGTTATGTTTGAATGCCTTCTCGCTCCTAGTTTTGGTTTTAAGGCCCAGGTAATGGACAGGATAAACCACTTTCACCCTCATCAACCTACCTTCCATCACCTAATCAGCCTTTTACTTCAAGATTGACTGGATTTTATTATTAGGTCTGTAGAATTGTCAAAAATGTGCAATGAGTCAGTGATTCTGCCTCTGTCTCTCTAACTCTATCTCTCTCTCTTTTTTTTTTTTTTAACAATTTCAACCTTCAAAATCCAGCAGTTCTTCAATAATACCATATTTTTTGACAGTACTGAGAAGCTCATGATACAATGTGAAATCCTGGTGAATCTCATCGTGTTTTGGACAGTCATACTGGGAAACAGTATCGCGACTGGCTTATGGGCCCAAAGCTGCTGCTTTTTGGAAATTTTTCCAACTTTCTAGATTTCATAAACACCAATTCAGAATTACCCTGTGAAATTACATACAAAATGTATAATTAGTTGATGGATACTCCACCACAGTTTTTGCATTTTTCAATTCTGCCATTTGGTTACTTAATAGCCAGATGTGTTAATACTGGGAGCCCAGCTTTGGCCAAAGGCAGTAGATGGACCACAATATGGTCAGCAAGCAAGACATGGAAAGTACTAAGTTGTTGTTTTTTTTCGTAGTTTTTTTTTGTGAGATGAAAGCTACTCTTCTCTATTGTTAGAGTTGTAAAAAAACATGTACATTTTGTTGGCTTGAAACTGAAACAAACAAGTAATTTTTTTTGTTTTGATTGTAACAAAATATGTAGGGTGTAGTGCGTTTGCATTGTTTGTATGAGTATCTAAAATAAGATCAACTGTATTGTGTTACCAGATTTCTGCTAACACACAGACTGATTCTGACAGTGGCAGCAATAAGGAGTAAAAAATCTGTCCTCTGTAATTCTGTCACCACACGATACTATGGTGTTAACCCAACTTTGTGTTTGAACGCATAACACAAATACCTTGATCGATTAAAACTACAAACATGATCCAACGCTCAAATATCATTGGTTACAGAGCAAAAGTAATTCATCTTAAAATCACTTTTTTTCCAGTCAAATGTCCAGCATTCACTCTCTTCACTTTGTTTATGCTCTGTAAATACATCCACTATTATGTTAACAATATCATCAATATGTGCTTAAAGGTTTTATGTCATAACGCATAGTAAATGGTTTGGGAAGTTAAAGTTGATATGTTGTAGGTTTTGACCTTCTTGTGATGAAACTGTGTTGATAGAACTGTGAACCATAAAATGTAATAATTAAATGACCTTAGGGAGAAAAAAGTAGTTGTGTTTTTCCAAGATGAAGATGTAACTTCTAACTATTTTACACGGCATCTTTCAAACTGTCAGCCTGAGCGACAAAATACATTCTGCAATCAAATCTCACATTCCTCCGATAATCTTGAGGGAGAGAGACAATCAAAGCCGTCGTACCAGAATCCGAACACAGTATTTGACGGCAGCGCCATGAAAAATATGGAGGGATGAAACAAAGTTCTGTAAAGTTCTCCTCACCTGAAAATGCGATCAGAGGGTTGTTCTCCCATCACAAGATCAAACCCGCGCTGGAAGATGGTGTAAGGCCAGGGACTGCCATGAAAAAAAAGAACAGATCAGAGAAATAGACAAAAAAAGTGGAGAGAGAATAACACTGTGTTAAAAATCAAAGGCGGAGAAGCGTTAAATTTTTCAGCGTTCCCGTCCTCCTAATTTAAACCCCCCGAAAAATCGGGAGTCATGTTTTGGTGTCTAACGTGCAGTCACGCCCGTTGTTCCGGAGCCCCGAAAGTCACAAGCGGCATTACAATGTGTTCTGTGTGCAAACACACTCATTGAAAAATGTGTTCGGAGGCAGCTGACATGCAGGGTGATTTTGGCTCATATCTATTTACCAGGACAGGGGATAAGAGAGGGTGACAGGATGAGACCGAGCTGCAGAAAGAGACACAGAGTGGGAGGGAGACACAGAAGATGATGGAGAGAAGATGGAGAGGGATGGAGAGAGAGAGAGAGAGAGAACGAGAGAAGGAGAGGGACTGAGGCACACTGAGCGGACAAGACTGATGCCAAGAGGCAGAAGTGAGAGTGGGGGAATGATGGAGATTAATGGGGAGTGGCAGTTGGGGGACTAAACAGTCTGCCGAGTGAGAGCGTATGGAGGGGAAGTGACAGGGGCCCGATGTCATTCTGAGCAAACTCCTACACGACTGTAAGCAAAAAGAACATTGAGGAAGAGGCCGTGGTCATTAAACATTTAATTCACTCCAGGGTGCCCACTCCGTTACACTGTGACAGGGAACGGGGGGGGGGCGTCAGTAGGATGAGATTCAGAGGTGCACAATTGGGCGAACGAGCACAAAACTTTTCCAACTGTCGGCCAAAAATGGGGAGAATACTCATATTTCAGACATGGGATATGTTGAGCCGAGCCAATGGTGGTACAGGTTAAGAATTCATCTGTCCTCTTCTAGTTGCTCTGGCTTTTATCACATTCACCCTCACTTTGTGGATAAAGAGATTATATATGGTAGTAGATCCCTGTGCCAGTCCACAACACATAAAGAAGTCTGAGAGGAGTTGGGGGGGGGGGGTTGTTATTTAATCTGAAATTCCTTAAAAAGCTACCCCGAGGAGTTTTTAGCCACAGATAATGCTATGGAGTGATGTTTTGGTTTTTTTTCAAGTGTGGCCCCTCTTTGTAGCACTTCACACATCCCCGAGGTCTTTGAAGAAGGTTTTTTTGGAAGAAAGGAAATGCACTGAACAGTTTTGCCAAACCTCATGGACATAGAAGAGATATTTTGGAAGGGAAAAAAAAACAAAAAAAAAAAACAAACGGCACTACACTCAACCTTAAGTTGTTTTGTTTACTAAGAAAAACTCCACAGGGCAACATCACCGAAGTATGAGTCCAGTAAACTGTTCGCTGAAAGTACGAAGTATTATCGAGTGACATAGGAGAGTTTACAAAGATTTCAATCATTTATTAACCCTCTTAAAAAAGATCAACTGGATTTATTTTGATTTGATGGTAGAATTGAACAAAAAAAGCAATGAGTGAGCGAGTATATCCCTTTCTTTGCTCCCTTTCTTCACATATTAACGTCAACTTTCAATACTTGACAGAAACTTGTGTTACATTTGTATGTATGGGGAAACATTACAAGTACATGTGAGCAAAGCTTAGTGTGTTTTTACAGCTTTTTAATGTTTTGGACAGTATACATCAGAAAGTGTCTCGGGCAGGGGTCTCCAACCTCGGTCCTCGAGGGACCCTGTCCTGGATGGTTCAGCTTTCTCCCAGTTGCAACACCCCTGATTGCAATGAGGAGCTCGCTATTGGGCTTTTTCACAACCTTGGTGATGACATCATCATTAGATTCAGGTATGCTGAAGCAGGGAGAGAACTAAAACATAAAGAACAGGGGCCTTCGAGGACCGGGGTTGGGCACCCCCTGGTCCCGGGGTTACATATGTGACAAATGTGTTAATGTCATATGACTGAATTTCCAGTAAAAACATAAAACACTATAAAATAATTGACATATGAATGGAATAGTGATTATGAAACAATATAAACTAAGCCAGTAAATAAAAACCTTAATTACTTCTGGATTTTTTCCCCCCAATGAAATAATCCTTGAACTCCAATTTATAGTGTAATTATCTAACTATCATACTTATCCAGGGTGGCAGCTGGAGTTTTTTTCTTTATGTCAGTCACAAGGCGTTTGCTGATGTCTTTAAGGACAGCTGTTACACAAGAAAGTATGAAAGTTGTTTAATCACGTAGCTGTAGCGTCGAGATGGCTCGGGTCAATCAATGTCTGTAAAAGACTCATTATTCTTGTGGCACTCTGCCGGCTGCCTTTAATTAAGGTGTTATTGAAAAAGGAAGGAAAAAAAACAAACAAAAAAAAACTGCAGTTTAATGAGCTTCGAAGTAACATGACAACCAGAATTCAAGTGGGCACATTGTTTCGAAATAAATATTCAGATGTTAGTGTTGGACAAGTTCATGAACAATATCAGACTAACAAATCAGAATGAAAACTGCACATAATAGAACGCTTTTGCACTTCGAATTGCAATATGGATTCATGATGGCCAATTACACACAGCAAGTATATACATGAGCGGTTATAAATTAGTTAGGATCATCTCATCACATCTTTCATTATTAATGTGTTTTCTTCTTTCCACTTCCTTGTATAGTTTGTCTCCTTTTTAAAAAAAAAATCTGCTATATGCAGTAAATAAAGTTTATATTATCATTATGAAGACAACAATACAAATTTTGCAGGTAACTGTTGCACAGAGGTGGTGTTGAAAAGATTTCTTTGGTGCAAAGATGAAACTGCACCGTTGATAAACCTCAACCAGCAGCTGCTGTTCAGTGACCCCTCTGTGAATTAGCTGAACCCTCTTCCTGCCGCTCTGTTTTCATTTTCTACAGTTTACATATTTTTACTGTGTCTGTGCTTTACTGGATGTTGTTCGCAGCATGTGCTGTCTCACAGCGCCATGTATTGGTCCCAGATGATCTATCAGTATGTTATGTATGTTATGTATGTTATGTATGTTATGGATGGATGGATGGATGGATGGATGGATGGATGGATGGATGGATGGATGGATGGATGGATGGATGGATGGATGGATGGATGGATGGATGGATGGATGGATGGATGGATGGATGGATGGACGGACGGACGGATGGACGGACGGATCTCTGTGTGTAATAAACTGAGGATTTGTCCGGCGTGTGCCCTTTCACCGTGTCTCAGCTGGATTTCGCTCCAGCTCCTCTCGACCCCAATTTGGATAAATCAGGTATGAGGGATGGATGGACGGCAACAAAATACTCTGACAGAATTTTTACGACCCTGCCTGTCAAGGTGATGGACAACAAAAGAGTTCAGTGCACCCTCTGCTGCGGTCAGAGAGGGACCTGCCCTGTGGGTCAACACCTTTCCATCTGAAGCGACTTGTGTTTTCGGTGAGAATGGCACTTGGACAATACATTCTGAGTGGTCACACAGTGGCTGGCACTGTGGCAGCGGTGTTAGCCAAATGTCAAGGTCTTTTAAAACAAGCAGATGTGAACCCAATTAAGCATTTATACATCTTCCTGGGAAGGGGACTGAAGCAGCAATTTTAAAGCCAAAAGATATCAAATCATGACTTGGAATCGTTATTGAACAAGTGACCTTGTGTCCAAAGAGATGAGTGGATGAAAAAGGCATGATGAAGCCCTCATACATTTATTAATTCATTAAAAGGTGATTTATTGATAGTGCTGAAAGTCCGTCTTTGGAGTCCTAGTATGGGCGGCAAGGATTTCTGCTTTTGGGACACCCATTGACTTAACACAAAGGTCAAACTATTATAGATAGGTTGTATTAATAACAGGAGCTGTACCTCTGCGAAAGATTTCCCTCGTATACCATGAATTAATCCATCATACATACTTAATTTATGTGAGAGCCCCGGTAGCTGGAGCTGAACTCGGCTGACAAAGCGCAAAGAACAGGGGACACCCTGACACCCAATCATATAGAGACAGACAATCATTAGTCCACACACTAACAAATACCACATGTCTTTGGATTGTGGGGAAAGTGCTAGAGCACTCGGGTGGTGGGGGGTTGGGGGTGTGGGGGTGTTGGGATTAACATGGTAGATGCACACAGAAAAATCCCACTGCACCACGTGCATGAAGGACTGGTGATTTATTGTCGTCTCCATCGATTCAGTAATGCTGTCTCGCTTTGCTTGCGTAGGAGTGCATGTCATGTATAAGGCTGCATTTTGTTTCTCTTTGCTGCTGTGTGTTTTATTTATTGGTGCAGGAGCCGAAATTGTGCTGCTCTGTTCTGCAGATGGAAGCTGCTGGAAAGAGACCTGATGGATGCTTTCCTGAGCATGTAGGCGATTGTTGAAACCAGGCAGGAAGTGCTGTGCTACCTGTAATAGAAATGTTGGATTTTTTATTTATTTTTCCTTTTCCAACACTGGAAGGTTCTGATTTGGCTCTATATCACTACATTCAAGGGAATTGAATCAGCTACAACCTGGGGAGTAAAACAGAAAAGAAAAACCCGAACAATCTTCATCCATGCTTCACAGCGTGCCAAAAATCTTCAGAGGATCAGAAGACCGGAGGAACTGAATTATATCGAGCACATGATGTAAATGAAATGAAATAAAAAAAATCACCCAAATAAACAAACTCATCACTCCTTCATACTGATGTTTGAATAACTGTGGATATGCTCGGCATAAATATGTTGACATGTGAATGTGTGCTGCTATCAATAGGTTTGTATTCATCGCTGTGCGAGTACACATTGTAGTGGCTTACCGGGGGTTTTGGCTCCATTCTGCAAACAAAGGGATTCTTCTGTACACAGTGTATCAAGTACAATGTAAATGATTGGTATGTTTAAATTTGGTCTACAAGAAGACACTTATTAGAACCACATGTTTTGATGAGATTAGACGGTTTGATTTGTGTCATCTCCTGTTTTGTTAGTGATGCTTCAGACATAAAATGATCTACTAATGAACATGTAAATTAGGTTCTGCTTCACGATTTACAATATTTATAATGTACTTTGTGTTGGCAATTTGTTAACATCTGAAACCACCTGAAGAATATTTGAATTCATGTGTAGGAAGCTTCTTTTGTTGCTCCACTGTTTCACTCCGGCATCACAATGAGCAGTCAAACCCTCACAAGGTGTTTATCATAACTTACCCCTGATTGGGCCCCCACTCACTGCGGATGCAGAGGTGCTTGTGGACCGGGTCCCTCATGTAGCCGTCGAGGCAAAGGCATTCTCCTGTAAACACAAAGGCCACGATTCAATCATGTGTTCATTAAGCCCAAGCCTTTTTTTTTTTTTTTAGATCCACCGGAAAATTCCCTCTGCTCCTCTCCTTTTTTGCTCTGTGAGAGCTGATGATGAGAGCCGCGGTCCTCTTGAGGCAGTTAGAGCGCTTTTAATCATCTCTTATTTTTAATGATGTAGTCACACTTTTTTTATTATATATATATATATATATATATTTTTTTTTTTTTAAAGCAATTTAAGGCAAACTTTTGCTCAAATTTCACAGAAAAACCTCACAATTTTTCCATCAGGCACATATTCGTTCTAAAAATGGCCAATAATAGACAACAGCGACCAACTACAGTGTTGGCGCTCCCTGCTGTGCTCACACGAGTGGATGGCTTTTTGACACACCGATAATGGCAGAGTGTCAAACACAGGGCTGTTGCAACACTGTCACAGTGAAACGCACTGAATTTTTTTTTTTTTTTTTTAAATAAGGACAGCCCTCACGTGGCATCATGTTTTCATAATCCATTATTAGCTTCAAACAAGTTATTTGCTCATGGGTGTTTGGACGTGTCATTTCCAAGTCCAATAACACAATGAGTTCACATTTCTTCTCAATCTACATGACAAGCTTCTCCAGCTAATTGGTAGGCTGGTTAGTTTGATAATTGTTGCATTTCAACATTTCTGACAGCTCATTTAATAACCAAAGTAACTGAGCAGCCGATTGTCAGCGAGCCGACAGGCGCATTCTTAAATGTTGCTTAGAGTTGTTAGAAATTAAATAAAGGCATTAAAAAATAAGAATAAGTTCACCAACTTAGCATTAGTCCCCATTCAAGGTTTTGGTCTCACCCTAAATATGTTTGATAAAAAAAATAAATAAAAAAAGGCAGAATTTTTGTATTCGATGTCCTGGGGCTGAAATGTTTAGGGTAAAATTTTAGGTCTTGTTCGTTAAACTGCATTAAATTGGAAAATAAAACAAGGAATAACCGAAATTGTTCGCAGTTTTGCTCACTTTTCTATTTTGGTCTCACAAATACAACTACTTTTGTTTTGATGAAGATGAAATGTGCACATTTCCTGGTTGAAGATAACAGTGACAATAAAACCAAACTCAGTCCAAAGAAAAAAAGCTCTTGTGCTGTGAACACGAGACCATCAGTTGTTGATGTTAACATACAAACACGCCAAAAAAATTTTTTAAATCAGTTCTCAAACAGTGAGAAAATGTTTAGGAGACTGTAGCAAACACTTTTATTATGTCAGGTTTGTGACTGTCAGGCTGAAATATCACATATCAAACCATCACTTTGAAACCATTCAAAATGGTTCCCAGTGACTCAGCTGAGCTCCAATCACCTCTTATTATTATAATCTAGAATTTGGAATTTATTTTATTGTATGTATTTATTTATTTTATTTCATAAGCATGATTTCGTGAGGAAAATTGACAAATGTAATGAAAAGCATATCCTGAAGTTGTATGATATTTCTGTATATTTAAGTAAAACAAAAACAGAACAAAACAAACAAACATCACATTGACAATTCCTTACAGGAGTGGGGAAGATACAAGTGATTTTTTTTTCAGATTTAGAGTTCAGATTCTGACATTGCAAAAACTTAAAGAAACAAGTTATATTTTGCTGCCAATGGTTTTAGCAACTCATCCAATACTTGAGTTCTGTTCTGTAGGGGGCTGAGTTGTGTGATCATCTTGTCAGTTACAGTGGTTTGCAAGTTAAAACTGTAATCCAATCAGTTAATCAGTTAAAAATGTCATCAAGAAAACTGAAAATAGGAAAACCAACACTGTTACAAAAAAACTAAACAAAACATACAGTTATAAGATATTTGTAAAATGTAGGGGAGTCACTTCACAAGTTACTGCAAAACAGTAACTTGCAAAGTAATTCCAGCATCATTTTGTTTTCTCCTTGGATCAGGATTGTGTTAATAATTTGATCAAAGCTGTATAAGTCTTATAAAATGTAAGACATTAACTCAGCTTTTGGATTCAGTCATGAAGACCTGCTAAAGTTAGATGGAGGAACATGCTCTGATTTAGATGGTTCTTGGAATAAACAGATTTAAACGCCAATAACAAAAGAAGCAACAGAAGCAGCAGACAGCTTTTGAACAGGTGAGCTAGGGATTATAATTTCACATAAAATCACATCACCATAGTTACAGCCTAACAATTTTCAGATTTTTGAACCGAAAGATTTTATGCATCCGGAATCTGCTGCAGTACTGCATTTTGTTTGTTTGTTTGTTTGTTTGTTTACTGTGTTGGTACTTCCCTCAGTATTTTCTCATTTGCATGTCCTTTCTACCGAGTGGAAAAGACTGCCAGACACCCCCAGAGGTAAATACTGAACTTAACTTTGATCCATTACTCCAGACGTCAAGACTTAATAGACTCAGTTTATATTAGTGTTTTTCACACTTATCTGCCTTGTCCCAAAGCCTGAATAACATTCCCTGCCTAAATGAGAAGTGATTAGATCAGTGATTAGTCTAATGAATAGACACTTGGCACTGCCATTATTTACTAAAGCAAAGCTTGTCTGAGGTCGTGATTTCCCAAAATCCACTTAGGCCTGAGGCCTGAGGCTGCGTTTCAAGGCAGCCGCTAATCGGATCACATGCAGTATACTGCTCATTTGTGCTGCCTTGCCATCGAAGCACTGTGATCATCTGAAAATGCTTCTCAACCAGAGGTTTTAGACCTCATGTGGAACTGTGCGATACGCAGAGAAGGTCACTCGATAATTTCTACAGGCGAATGGTGTTTGTCCCACCCCGCCCCATTAAAAAAAAAAATTAATCCTAATATAAAGAGATAGACAGTGTTGAATGTCCAATATCACAGTGGGATGAAAGTAATGTGCATTCTCTATGCTGGCACTGCTCTGATAAGTGCAGCCTGTTAACAAAGAACAGTGAAGCATCAGCTTTTTGTTCTGCCGTCAGCTCCCGAGAGAAATGTCGGCCTTGACTTTGCCGTCCATGATTGATGGGGCCTCACCTTTGCTTTAGAGGGTTACTCAGGGGTAACATGTACAACATGCTCTCCGCGTGCTCAATAGGAGGCCAGTGAAGAGCACAGGCCCTGGGCTTTTATACACCACTGTTAATGGAAAAGGTCAACTGTCAGTACCTGCCAGGCGAAAGGAAATCATATTCACTCAATTTTCTTGCTCACGGTAGTTGAATAGAAAGGAAGTGACTCAGTCAGTTGGTGTGCTTTGGTTTATTTGTATTTGATATCAGACTCTATTGAAGGCAGCCTTAGTGTACTCCTCAATTAAGCCTATTCTAAGATCAGGTCCAGTAATACAAGGATCCAACAAAGCTTCCGAGCCAGACAACACGTAAAAATAGATTTTTCTTCTTTTTTTTTTTTTAGGACAAATAAAGCCATCAAATAAATTCAGCCTTCTTCAAATGAAAACTCCTTCTTAAGATCTACACTCACTCATAATAGCTGTGCAAACATCAAGCCCATGCTTGGCAGTGCAGCATTGTCTACAGATCAGTAGCAGGTCATTCTGCAAATGATGTAGGCACCAGGTTCTCAAACTTTAAGGCAGGAAAGGCATCCATCATCAATTTTCAATTTGAAGAGACAATGAATGTTTTTATTAAAAAAATTAAACAACTATAATGCCATTTTCTGAGATTTGTCAAGACGTATGCTACTGATTATCTGATCCCTTAAACAAAATCTGTTGTATTTCCATCCAGGACTCTCTTTTCCCGGAGTGTCTGCTCGTCAAACAGCTCCATCTCTGGAGGGCCTGTGCACTGCTCACTGGGACTCCCCTGGAGACAGCGGCCATGGTGACCATCCAGCTGCTCAGCTCTGCTTTGACCGAAACAAACCTCCCACACACACACACACACACACACACACACACACACTCACTCACTCACTCACTCACTCCACTGCAGCCACATGAGAAAACCCCCGTTTCAGACAGAAAGCTGCTAATGAAAGCGATAGATTTGAGCCTTCAGCTAAACTCGCCACTAAAACGAAACTGATCTAAACTGCGGAACAAGCAGGAGACTATTGGATGTATCTCTCCAAGATCCTGGATCAACTGCTCACATGATTTTATGGAACCACGTGAGCAAGGTTTAATAACAATAACATGGTGAAGCAGGCAATGGTTAATGTGACTGGGGCAATGTTAGTTATGCTCCATACTGACTGCTAACTAACAATCCTCAAACATTTCATCATGATTCTGATCCAACACAGCCGCACCCACACAGGCATCCAACCTTGACTAATTGAGTACTGAGTTAAATTTCCCTCGACAGTTTTGCTCTTCTCCAACCAGCCTCACTCACTCAGGCCTGCAGATCATTCATCCTTCTTGTGTCGAGGTTGTTGTTGTTTTTTTAAGCTGTTCAAATATTTAAATGTGCTTTTTGCAAAACTTCTGGAAATAAAGGTTTTTTTGGGGTTCGTTTTTTTGTTTTTTTTACATGTCCTAATGAAAAGGATGTTTTTAGGGGTTAAAAGCACCCATTATCTCACATGGTTGATTTGCCACAGTCTGTGGCGGGTGATCTGTGAGTGATCTGCTCTTACATTTCATAATCACTCATCTAACATGCCCCCCAACCCAGACAACATCTGAATGCTAAAAGCCTTTTCAAGTCCTCCTCGCAATTACAGGACTGATGTTAAACTTACAAAGCTCACAACATGTAGATACTGTAGCTTTGACCTTCCTCCTTTGTTAAGCATGCACTGGAAAAGCTTAAAAACAGATTCATACAGGGGAGCCCTTTCGAATGGAAGTCCATGGTATGTTCTAAAATAACTCCTAAAGCAATAAAGACGGAGAAGAAAGAAAAAAAAATGCATGTGCAGCTGCTAAACAATGCTAAATGCCTCGTCTTGCTTTAATTGCCGTTTCATCGCACTCTCAGGTCACGTCTCTCCGCTCAAACTTGTTTTCCACTTGCGAGTTGTTACATTCCCAAATTGCTTGATACAAAGGCACAGAGCCAGCGTCTAAGTATCACATTTTATTTTGCTGCTTTTCGCCCACTTATTTTGCCACCTTTTAGAACCCTGGCCATAAAATATTACTGTATTTAGGTTGGCCAGGCTGAAAGAAATGTACAGATCAGCCTTAAATAGCTTGGAGCGCTTCATCTGTCATGTGGGCAGCAGCGACTGCACTGAAAGTCTGGTTTTGTTTGTGTGGCGTTATGTCACTCGCGCTCAGATTATTCATCTCGTCAGGCAGATATCCACACATTGATCTATTATGCAGTCACATTAATCAAGCCAGTATGTTATGAAGTGGGAACACGGGTCTCCAGAGGCACTGCGTGTCCCTTTGTATTGTATGAATGTCCCACACACGCAGCCTCTGAAGCAGAAAAAAGAAGGTGGTGAAAACAGCCAGTAAACATCGGCAGGCCAGGTCGAGCGACTCTGCGGGAAAGGGAAGCCCCGCACGTCGAAGCGTCCGCTGCCTCTTTAAATGTCGCGCAGGAGCGGCGCACATATTGTCACAGCCCATCTCAGTTTTCATCAGTATCTCTTTCAGCAGAAAAAGAGGATTGGATTTAAGCTATCTATAGCACCTCTGCAATCTGTAGCCCTGCAGCCCACACACACTTTCACTCACTCTAATGCACACTGTCCCGGTGACAAGCCCACACATAATCACACGCATGCACAATGGTTCAACTGCAAACGAATCATATGAAAAATATAATGCAATTGCTGAAGCTGCACGGCTGGTCCATGGATCATTTTAGGGAGTGGGCAGAGCAGAGAGGTTCGAGTGTGTGGGCGAGGCTCAGAAATTATTCCAAGAAGAGCAGGCATGAGATGCACAGGCCCAGCTTTTTGATTCATTTAGAAGGTCTCAGAACTTACTCTGTGTTGCCCAGGGGAGAGTCGGGCTGCTGAATAATGGATGCAAAACAAGGAAGACACTTCTCCCGCTTCAAATGTGAGAGTACCTCCTGCACCCATAATCAATCATGACACTCTGGTAAATGACTTTCCAAGAAAACAGGTAAAATTAAAAATGTTTCATTCTGCCCATTTTCTTCCTCAGCCCCAAAAGGGGCATAAACAAAGATGAAATACATTTTTTAGATATGAACAGATGCACTCAGAACAAACACCATCTGAATGTCTGTGGTATCGTTGTCCCTTTCCACATGTCACCACTTCCTGGAGCCAACTCCAGTCAAATGCACCGACATAACGCACATTTACCAAAACTACACGCTAAAGCACCGTTTCCAACGCACAAACAATGCAGGAATGGAATGGATTACATGGCAAGAATTGTTGATGGTACCGAAATAACCGCTCCAAAGGTTGACGCTTTTCCGTCGCCCTTCTATTGGGGTTCTCAGGACAATTGAACGGTCAGGTTTGGAGGAGCCGTCTGCTGATTGGTCACTGATTTACTACATGCCCTCTATATTTTAATATGTCGGCTGTATGAATCCTCTGTTGTTAACATATTCAGCTGGTTGGTTCGGGGTTGTTTTTTTTGCAGCTCAACTTTTACATTGGTCCCGAAAGGGCAGACGCAAGGCAGGGACGGAAGCCGAGACTCGGGCGCAGGCGCTACAGCCGTAACCAAAGTGAGATCGGAGCTCGGAGGCAACCGCAAACATCCGTCTGTCAGCTCGGAGCAGCTCCAGTGCACTACAGAGTCCGCTCGTTGAGTCATGTTGCGTCGCTGGCCAGCTCCAGAGCTCTGGTTCCCCGACGCCGGAGTTCCGGTACCTGCCGGTGTATGCAGACTTGGAGCTACCGTGTGGGGTCTGGCGACTCGAAACAGGATGTGATGCAACGTGACGATCAGACTCGGACTGCGTCCACACACAATGCTCCGGAGCACCGGGACACTGGAGCTGCCCTGAGCCCAGTGTAGGTCCTCGTATCGCGTCCACTCTCTTGGCCCCAACGCACAAGTTGCGGACTGGCGCCGATCGGCTTTGTGCCGCCGGAGTGCGCTCCGGTGTCACTTGGCCGGGGAGACGTCACCGTGGCCGGCCAGCTTTCGCTCTCTTAGAACCAACTCAGAGGTTGCTGCTGTCACATCACCGGTGACACGAGGCTATCCAGATCTGCCGCCCCGGGCTGAGATTACTGCTGCAATGTCACATATTTGCGGCGCTCACAACCCCGCCCACATTTTAACCGTACTTTCTGTGGAGGAAACACGCACCAGACTTGGCTCTGGTTACGCTTTGCCGTACTGCTCCGTACCGCTCGGTTCTGTCGCTGCACTTTTTGTGCAGTGGAAATGAGGTTTAAGGCAATGCCTTCAATCCACATCAAGGTTTATCGGCTTGATACTTTTTGAGGAGTGTTCTATATTTCACCCGAGCTGCTAAAATCCAACGGGAAATATTCTAAAATGAAATAGTTTTATATGAAATATTCAGACTTGGAGTGAGGTTCTTTGCGGTTCCATTTTCTTTAATTCACACCAATTTCACGTTTGTTCAAATTAACTCTATCTGATCTCACAAAACTTGACAGGAAACAAATAAAACTTCAAGTAATTTTCATGGTTCCGACAGACAGACAGACAGACAGACCTTTAAAAAAAAGAAAGAAATTAGAGCTGTTCTTTTTTTTTTTTTTTAAGTACAGATGATATTCCACAACAGCAAAAGAAAGCCATGCAACAGAAATATTGACTTCTTTGAACTGTTCTTGTGTAAATATACAAGCGTTCATATGCTCCGAGTTGTCATCCGCGGAGACAACAAAACAACGTAAAAAATAATATACATGGTGTGTGAAAACAATTTTAGAAAATAGTTTTAAAACCTCATTGTGTATGCTCGCTAAAGGCTTATTTCAAAAGTTCAAACATTTCTCCTGAAGAAACACTCTGAAGTTTCTTTTGTTATGCTGTACATGGTTGTAATTCCTAACTCCAAGCGAGGACTGTTTATGTATGTGATAACGATGTTTTTCATTGCCGAGACAGAAGTCTGTCTCCAACACCTCGATGGGTAACGACTCGTCACATTTCGTGCTTTGCTTTGAAATCCCTTTGCTGATCAAAGCAGTAAAAAGGGAACTGTTAAAAAAGTCATGTATCGCATGGGGAATTTGACTCAACTCTGACACAATAACAAAAAAAATAACATTTTTGAGAACAATCACAGTTGATTTTAATAATGTATGCTTACAAGTATTTCAGGGCATCTCTAGAGTGAGATTTACTTGTACTCCCCGCCACCCAAAAAAAAAATAAAGATTGTTCCCAACTTGTTAAAACAACTAAATGTATTACATTATTCTGTTTTCGAGGCTCCTACTTTCTTCAGAGTGAATTTGGAGGCTGGAAAGATCAAAGTGCATTCACAGATGGAAAAAGTGATAAAGAGCTTGTTAAACAACAAAATGTTCTCCTATTCTGTTTTATCAGCACAATATTCTCATCATTTGGAATTGGAATGCGGTCTATGGCTTGAATAAAACATCACGTACAGTGGCTTTACGCGGCCCTCGTTTCAAGTGTGACAAAGGGGAACTGTAGCTGATAGATCCCCTTGAACTGCACTCCATCAAGGGCTAAACTGCTAATTATTTTTTGACATACTTGATGTTTTTATATAAATTAAATTGTGTTTTGTTTTCAGCTCATGAGAGATTACAATCAGACACATTTGTGCTAAGCTTGAGTTTTCACTATTCACTTCCAATCTTTTGTTTCCATCGTTTGTCAAGACGTATATAGGCTAATGTCCTATTGATTTTGACTTATTGACATGCTGTTTGTCCTCTCGGTGACTGAAGGGTGATGTATAATGTCACTTTAGGCATAACAGTGCTGCATTATTGCATCTCTAACAGCAGGCCTAAAAATATCAGTTCAACCCGTTAGTCATTTTCCACCCCTGGTGAGCTGTTCAATGTACTGCACCTTGAACAATATGTGTATTTGGCTGCTCCCTGTGCCCTTCCTACTCCACACTAGGGATAAAAAAAATTAACCCAATATGCCTCCAGATATAAAGGAAGAAAATAGATGACTGGTGTGCTTTTCTGTATTTTGGTTTTTTGTCATGCATCATATTGTAAAAGTGGTTATAGATTACAAAAAGTGTTAAATTTGTTGATCTGTCCAAGAATATCATTTGTGTCATTTTTTTGGTAACTATCGGTCCAAATTATGAAGACCATAATTATGATTTTGCATAACAAAAGTAACAGTAACAATTCAATTATTCTTGGCGCAGTCTGTAAGCGTGACGAATCAGAAGTGGTCCGAAAGTTTAAGAGCAAAAGGTCTACAGACGATAATACCGTTGATATGTCACTGATAAAGAAAGTAATGGATTGTGTCCTTAAACACTTCACTTACATATGTAACAAATCATTCCAAACTGGTATTTTTCTGGACAGGATGAAAATGGCTAAGGTGGTCCCAATCTATAAAAATGGTGACAAACATATATTATCAAATTGCAGACCTGTGTCATTGCTACCTCAGTCTTCAAAAATACTGTTTGTAAATAGACTGGACGATTTCATGGAGAAATATGTGTTATTGAGTGACCATCAATATGGGTTCAGGAGAAACCGATCAACTTCCTTAGCTTCCTTAGCTAGACAAGAAATAATACTCTGTAGGTGTTTTTATTGATTTACGTAAAGCATTCAACACAATTAACTATTCCTTACTTCTACAGAAACCGGATCATTATTGCATAAGAGGTGTTACACATGAAGCTATTTAGATAATAATTACCCGTATGTAAAAATGAATAATACAGTGTCACATTATAAACAAAAGTGACGCGTGGCATTCCACAAGATTCTGTATTGGGACCTAAGTTATTTATACTTTATTTGAGTTATATCTGTGCAGTTTTTTGATAAATTTAAATGTATAATAATTGCGGATGATACAACTTTATATTGCACAGGACCAGACATTAAAGAACTGTTGACAACTGTAGAAAAGGAGAAAACCACATTAAAAGAATGATTTGATATTAATAAGTTATCAATAAATTAAAATAAAACAAATTTTGTGGTGTTTGGTGGGACTAGGACAATTTGTGACATGCAATTAATCCTGAATGGAGTAAGACTTGAGAGAGTGTATGAGACGAACTTTCTGGAGGTAATCCTAGCTGATAAATTCAGTTAGAAGCCACATAGAATGTATAAAAAATTTATTGTCTAAAACTACTGGTCTTACTTATGAAACAAGCAACTTTCTGAACAAGAAATGTTTGCGCATATTGTATTTCTCAGTCATTATGGCATATATGACATATTGCGTTGAAGTTTGGGGAAATACATATAAAACGTATATAAATCATCAAACTCCAGGAAAATATTTATTAGAATAATAAATAAAGCTTTATATCAAGAAAACACTACTAAACTATTCATAGAATCTTGCACCTTAAAATTCATAGATATTGTATATTTAAAAATATTTAAAAAAAATACTACTTCGAGTGAAGAATATAAGTCTTCCCACAGCTATTACATTTTTTTTTTTTTTTTTAATTAAGAGGAAATTATTATCATTTAAGAGGATTGTGTGTATTTGAAAGAGGTAGTGCGAGAACCAATGTTAAATATAGATGTGTTTTCTTTCTGGGAGTCATTTTATGGAATGGACTTAGTGACGACTTAAAGTTGTGTAAATCTTTGCTGTGCTTCAAATAAACATTGAAAAGTAAAATAATTAATGGTTCCAATGAAAAGTGATTTTTGTTTCTTTTGTTTTGTTCTTCTCTTGTATTGCTTTTGTTATGTTCTATTTGTCTATTTTTTTCTCTCTTCCATATTACTTCTATTATGTTTATGTATTTCCAGTTTTTTTTTTTTATCTTGTATCACTGGTGTCCTGGGTAACTTTATGGGTTTGAAAGGGATAGGCAAGAAAAAGCCTCGGCTTCTGCCTAGACCCATTTCAGCTACAGATATGGTCAAAACAAAACAAAACAAAAACAAAGCAAGCAAAAAAAAGAAAAAAAAAAAGAAACGTGTGTGCATGAAATTAAAAGCACTATTAACTGAATGCACATAAATTCTACTTTTGCACTGAAACTGTAACTGTAACCAAAATAAACCATTCATTCATTGATTAAATGAAAGGATTTCATAATGTGAAATGTATATGATGTATATGATAAGTAACAACACTAGCCTGAAGTATTGGACAGAATGTCTGATCATTGTCAAAGATAAATCTCTCAAGCTTTATGGAGCAAAACTGACACAGAAATTGAAGGTAATGAATGACAGTAAAGTGAAACAATGAATTTTGGCCGCTACCTTCCAAGGTCACTGCAGCGGATCATGTGATCCATCCATTTGATTTAAGTTTAAGTTTTGCATTGGATATCCTTCCTAAAGCAGCCTGAATAGTTGGGGTTAAAGGCCTTAGGAAAACTAATGCTGAATATAAGAGCGAGAGCCTTTGTTTAAGATGAAATTAAATAGCTGGACAAATGCAGTATAAATGTATGAAGTGTTGTTAATTACAGGGCAAATCTTGCCAAATAACCGGCAATACTCATGAAAAATGCTTAATACAGTAAAGGAACAAGTGAAATACCTTATTTTTTTGGTTGATAAATTACATAATTCCACACAGAGAAATTAAAATTTTCAGTTACACTCTTTTATATAATCTTTAATTCAACTTGTCATGTTCATTTAGGTCTGTTAATAAGGGCCAAATGATGTATCATTATCATTCTAGGTATTCTTGAGCTTAATGTTACTCTATCCTGAACACAAACTTCTCCCAAGCATTCAAAGTAGATTTATATCAAATACCATCCAGCACCCCGGTGTCACTATTAATTAATTAGACTAAAAAGCAGCAAGAAGTGGCTCAAGCAGATTTAACGTCGCATTCATCATGTCGAGTAGGCCGTCCTCTGACCAGAACGTGCTTTCTCAGCTGATTAACAGCTCGTACAAGAGGAGCCGTGTCGGATGTGCAAAAGATTAAGACTGTGGAGAATACACTTGAGAGATGAGAGCGCTGGCTTTTCAAGACCGTCATATTGTACTTCTAAATACATTACAGAGAAATGAAAACTGAATATTAACACTGCTTTTATTGAAAAACATGTATTAGAATAGTAAGGGGTTGATATGATGAATTATCATTCTTGTATCTTGGGTCAGGTTTAGGGCTATATAATAATTTTAACCACATTTAAATCAGGTATCAATTGAAATGACTGCAAAATGTCATATTACTGAGTTTAATACAAGAGTTGAAAAAATTTAAATCAACCCAATGCATGCAAGTTGATTGGAATTACAGATCAACATAAATTATTTTCATTAAACCAGTTGTCATATTACACAGATATATTTAATTCTGGAACCTCACAGTTTGTACTTTATCTCGTATCATTATTACCGTGGCTTACGCAGTTTTTTCTTTCATGGACGAAAAAATGTGAAGCCGACGTTTTGAATCTATTCAGGCAAGACAATTACACCAGGTGGCAATATGATGGAGCTCTGACAAGCAACTTCACATTTCAGAAAATTACTCCTCCGCAAGTCTACAGCTACAATATTTTCATCCCTCAGTTGCTTAAAACAAATACACTGCCCATACTGCTTATCATTTCCATTACAGCTTATCTGCTGCAATGTATTACAATGAATATTTTTTTTTTATTGAAAAGTTCACTCATCAATCTAGCTCACTGCAGCTGTTGCAAAAACAGCATGCACAGACTCCTTTTCTATTACCTGAGTACAAATGAGGCTGACAGTATCGTCATGCAAGCCAATTGATCAGCACCCCCGAGGAGAAAATCAGGTCAGGCACTCTGGGTAGTCTATTTACTACTTTAGGTCCCTTCAGCATCATGGAGTGTAGTCATGGTCACACCTGCAAACAGTTCAAAGTCTACTGGCGAGAGATGCCGGCTGTGGGTCATTTAAACACAAATCAGTGGAGCCCAAAGGGAGTTGATAAATACAGAAAGTTCTGGAGGCACTTTGCATGCTCGGAGCTCCAAATTGGCTCATGCTGTACCTGGAATGCCCTTTTTACTTATGCAGCATCAGAATGTTACCATAAAGTCAGTCCCCAAAGTTTGGGGGGAGAAAAAAAGAGGCTGGCCCCGTTGGTTCAAATGTGTTACAATGAGGTTAAACACAATGTATTAAGTTTTGAATAAATGTATGTGTTATTATGTGGATTTGATTGAGTTTTGTTCAGGTACTCAGAGGGTATAAAACTTACATTTCAGGCTTGTTTTTGTGACTTTAAAATAGTGTTCAACTCTTCCTGTTTGCCCTGAGATGCATCTGTTTAGGGTGTACTCTCCCCTTCGCCCATAGTCAGCTGAAATCGGCTCCAGCGCTCTGGATAAAGCTGCACAGAAGATCAATAAATGGACAGATAGTTGGTGCATCTATGGGGTGAATAGGTGGAAAATGTTTATTTTCTTAATATTCATATTAGACTGAATTGGCATCAGTTGACTTTGACACCACCGAGTGAACTCTGCATCGGGCTGCATCGTCAGAGTTGGATCACGGCCACGGCGAGAAACTTTACTCCTGCTATACGCACATTCATTTGAGAGGAATGAGATGTGATCAGTCATCTTTTTATCCAAGTTCAAAATGCTTTTATTCTTAATCCATATTCTACCAATGAAGGGCTTTTTCAAAGCCATTATGGTGACTGTTTTCACCTTTATTAGGCCATATTTCAGGCCATTGTGATGGTAGGTTTTTTTTTTTTTGAAAAATGACACAATCCTCCAACAATTTGGTGCAGACCAGGTGTTGACTGCTACACATTCATCTCACTTTCTTCAAGTTAAATTTGGAGGAAAAGCAGGACAGTGCCTTTCTGCCTACCTCAGGCACTTCATAATGCTTAACACACATATAAAGCCGTACTTTGTGTGTACCCGGCGCAAGGTCACATTTGGGCACTTGATACGGTGGATCGATCCATCTCACTCTTCTATACTGCTCCATCCAGTTTATTGCAGCGAGAGTTGGTCCCAGCTGACTGCGGGTGAAGGCAGGGCACGGCATGGACAGGTTGCCGGTTAATCACAGGACAAACACAGACGGGCAATCACACACACTCACGTTCACAGCTGTGGAAGGACGTACACAGTGAGAACATGCAACCCCCCCCCCCCCCCAAAAAAAATGTCCCAGAGCTCACTGAGAGCATTGGCTACTATTTCAATCACTATCACTATTTTTATTTATTAATTTAAGCTGGTTATTTTTCAAACGTGTGCATTTATCTGTGAAATTGTTCTGTTTTGATTCTGACTTGCTTGAGCCTTTAAAAACATGGTCTGTGCTCCAAAATGTTCCAAAATGTGCTACAAACTCTACAGTTTGTAGCACAAAAACACTTAAAACCTAAATACTGCACAATGTAAATATTTTGGTGAAGGCCATATTCACACATCATATTGTCATTTCAGATGCATCACTTAAAAAACACGCTTTGATGATCTACTTAGCCTGAAAATTTCCAGACCATTCAAACAATCATTTAATTCCCTTTTATCAAAACAGATTGCATGCCTTATTCTAATGTTCTAAAGTATACAAGATACATTGTGTGAAAGTATTTGAGACTGTATTACAAATAAAATCATGGTTTGAAGAGAAGGTTGCTCCATTCAAAAACAGAAATAAATGTATGACGCCGATTGGGATGAACTACACAAGTATAGAGTGCCTGAGGAAAGGCATGTTGGGCCACTTTATTCCAGAATGACAGCGAGTCATTGTGAGGAACTCGACGTTGGGTACACAGTCTTTGTCATTTTGCCTGTCCAGAGTCACCACAAAATATCTGCCCCTTGTCAACCTATCTGTCATAATGATCAGCACTTTGGCATTAACAATGGTTGATGCCAAAACCTTGGTGAGGTCAACGTCTCTGTGCATTCAGTGTACAAATGGTAGGCTAACGTCATACTACAAAGAACCTTTTTTTTTTTCTTTTTCCAATAAATATCTTAGTTAATGCAAGTAAATTGGTTAGCCATTACACCTACAATCGGAAACATTAAGTAAGGTGCTATTGATAAAGAATGTACAAACAACTAGCCATCAATGTAACTTCTGCCACCATAATTTACATTATGTACCCACATATTACTGTGACTGTGTACATTGTAATTACTGCTGCAAGCTCAGTTTGATCATCTATTTAAACAGGTAATTGACATTTGCATTTTTAACTCAGTTTCAATGTCAGTCTTTAGGCGACACGCAACAACAGTCTGAGAACAAAGAAATAATGTGTATAAAATGTCACCGATTTCAGATCTATTGTTAAAAACAAGTAGATCTGTTTCAAATATTCAAATTTAGCTGTGCAGAGGTGTAACAATTCAGACTTCAGATTTGTTCCTGCTTCACACAAACCTAATAAATGATTCAGTCATTAAACTCACCCACACATTGACGACAGCTCATACAATGTGTCACAGCCACAGTAAAATAATAGAGCTCAGTGCTTTGAAGTGAAGATATTTTGAATGTTGTGAATTGATTTTCAAGTAACTGGTTAGTTTTTCATTATCGTAAATAATGAAATGAAAAGCGTACAACCTCGCTTTTTGACCGTGTTCCGGTTGGGCTTGTGGACATTTCTATGCAGACTTCGATTATACATTAGATACAATATTCTTTCATTTCTACAAACATACGCTCAATATGGAATGATTTGTATTATAATCCTCTGATGGACGATTTCTATTTAGTCACATGTCATTTGCACTATTAACTCTTGGAATAGTAAAGAAACTTTCAAAGTACAAAACTATATATATATATATATATACACAGTGGCTTGCAAAAGTATTCATACCCCTTGAACTTTCCCACATTTTGTCACATTACACGCCACAAACATGAATATATTTTATTGGAATTTTATGTGAAAGACCAACACAAAGTGTCACACAATTGTGTATCACACAATATATTTACGTTTGTGGCGTGTAATGTGACAAAAGTGGAAAAGTTCAAGGGCTATGAATACTTTTGCAAGCCACTGTATATATATGAATGAAACAACGACTGAATGTGACATAAGTAATGAGTTGAACACTTAAGGCCAAGAGCCCTTTTATGAAAGTATTGCCAATGCATTGTAAATGAAGGTCATTCGAACAGAAGCGACGACCTTGGTCGTTTTGGAACCAATAAGGTTTCTATGGCGACACTCTATAATGTACTCATGCTTGTACTTGTGTTACGGTCATCATCTCATGTCCTCGCCCTACCTGTCTCAGGGTCACACTGGTGTTCGCATGGATCCAGGAGGCGTCGTCCACACAGCTCATTGACCCAGGGCCCGCTGGCATTCTGCTGGTAGTACAACAAGATCTGAGCCGGGTTGAGCCAGTCTGAGGCATCCAACTGGCTCCCCTGCAGCAAAATGAACCTTGATCCTGAGGAGACGGGGAGGGGGAAACACACAAGGGAAGGGAGAATGGGACAGACGGACATATGGTGGAAGAGAAAGATGAAGGTGGACGGAGTGAAAGAGTTGATAAGGTATTGATACAATGCTAAACAGAATGTCTGCAGCATACAGATTCAGATAGAACTTGATTTTTTCTGGCATTTTAGCATGTGATGAGAATATTTTTTTCTATTTATTAAATCATTTATAGAAAAAAGACAAGGACACTGCACACCAACTAAAATACCTTCAAGCCCAATTACTGATACCATACAGCAGATGTAAGTGAATCACTTCAAAGTTCAATAGGCAGCAATGCAAATTGATGAAAAGAGAAAATCCTTCAGAAAACCTCCAGACTAAATTACTGCACTAATAACACAAAATACCTGAATTTAATTGAAAAAAAAAAAAATAAAAATACCAGAACCAGCTTGATCCTTGAAAGACATAAATCTTTTTGCAGCTTCATTTAGCATCATTGACGTTCGAGCTTGAGTCCTGCCGAGGTGGCAAACTTTATGAGCAGCAGAACTGAATAGAAAACAAGCGTAAAGTCTAACATTTAAATGAAGTGATGTCGATAATAACAAGACGAGCATTTATGAGGTTTATTATTATCAGTAACCACAGGCGTTCAGCTGAGGCAGCCGCTCTGCCCTGCAGCCAAACAGATGTACCAGGCGTGGAGGAGGCAGGAGCTCCAATTATCAACACATTTTCCACAACGAGCGGAAAAATACTAGTTGGGGGTTAAAAGAATGAAGAGTCAGACATCCTGTTTGTTTGCGTTATAGTTCAACGCAGTTCAGGCTGATAGATTTGTAATGATGCAGGTCTGCTTCTCAATTCAAATCAGTGCGGGAAGAAATTGTAGTTTCATGCATTTCGTGTTCGGCTAATCCAGACAGCATTTATTTCAAATGGCATTAGAATGAGGCTGCGCACATAGCCTGTAACTTGACAGTAACTTGTAAAATGTAATATTCCCACTCATGCTGTTTATACTGCAATAACAACGTCAGAATAATTCTGTGCCTGTGTTGAATTTAGTTTCAGTAGCTTAAAATAAACATTTCTTATTTTGATCTATTTTCTCCCCGAACCTGCGCGTAAACAGATTTGCGTTGCCTTAAACCGTATGTGCACCTTACTATAGACATTTGCGACATAAATAACGCAACATGATTAATTTGTACATCAAATCAACACTTTGTCGGCGCTAATGAATGTTTGGCAACTTAGCAGCAGGCATTATCAGCCTACATGTGTTTCAGAAAAGAGGTAAACAACAGTAAACGATGTTGACAATTAAAATACACCACCGCAGTGCTGTTTGTTTTCATGTAATTTCAAAGTTTGGGAATCTGATCAGAGGAAGAAAACTGCTGAGCATCAGAGTAGCATTTTGCAGCTGTAATGGAGGATAATGAGGCAGGGACTGCATGCGTTAGTGTTTTGGTATAATTTCAAACTCATCTACTTATGCTTTAATTGCCTTGTTGTTGAAAGGTGTAGCAAAGAACTTTTCTTTAAAAGGCGTAATCAAATTCCTACGTGGAATAAGTTTGAAGGAAGGAGGTCTCCCAGGGTTTGGAGCTAAAATGAAGGCAAGCAAAGAAAATCTGTCAAAACGAGGTGCGTTTGTGGAACGTTTCCTACTCGGATTGCAGCTGCCTGGAGTAATAAACGAAAGGTTCAAGTGTAGAATGGAGGTAAACAGGGAAAACATCAATATCTGTAAATCTTCTAGTGCCTGGACACCAAAGACAGCAGGTGTCACTATAACAATTGATTGAGACATGAATCTCATGTGTGATCTTGAAATTATACAAAATACTATTTGACCAATTGCCTGTCCATTTTGGGAAAAAAAAAAAGATGGAATGCAGTGGGCATTTATTAACCCGACCATATTTAATGACTTCCTGGCAGGCTTCATGTGTCCTAGTTAGTGTCATTCCCTTTGATGGTTCCTTTAAAACTAGAGCACACACTGCAACCGGCTGGACACATCTTGTTGGCTTTAATCGCGGAGAGTCATGAAATTGTGAGGAAAACCTTCCACGCTGCGTTCTCCTGCCGCGTTTCACTTCTTGACACATTGTAGATGCTGCAGTTGTGTATCGCAACAGGAGCTCCGCAAAATATTTATGTTTCTGCATCACCAAATGGATCCAGATCTTAAACATAATGTTTAATACATAGTTCAGCACAAAACGAGTAACACACCGAGTGCAGGCTAGAAGATATCTATTGAAAGAGGAAACTGGGGCCAATTCAAGTCACATATTCATCATCACCTCAAGTGTGACTCGAACAGGGGGTCATGTATGCTTGAATGGACTTTGGGAGCAGAATCAGTAGAGTGGGCGCCAGGCTTGATAGCCAGTTGAAGCACCACTGTGCAGCACGTGTGTGGTGGTCCGAACAGGGCCGCTCTGCTGCAATCGAGCAACAGCGCATTAGACATGTTTCCTAAGTTAACTGTGGAATGTAAAGAAAGAAAAAAAAACAACATTACAGTCTAAAGTTAAAAACCAAATTGTTCAATCCATTCATCTAAACAAATTGGAATATCATTGACACATAGTTTGTGTCCATTATTTCAACACAAGATTAAAAGTTCAAGTATCTTTTAACATATTAAGATACTCTGTTCATTTTTTTTAGGTGCACCTATTTTTTAAAATGTTAAATTTTTTGTTCATAGTTAATGTCTGAAATTGACTAAATGAAATTGGTGAAATTGTGAGGAGGTAATAATAAATAATAACGTATCTAAATATCGCATTATCTATAAGTGCTCATCAAAATGTTTCACAGTTTTTTCAAAATTGAATTCCTGTTAACTATTAAGAACTAAATGTATCATATTGGGTCAATTTGGGTCCTCAAAATGTGCATACAACACGTGCAGCTGCCGTGTATGTTCAACATTATGGGTCTCTAAGAAATTTTTATATTACATTTTTATAAGGAAGGCATTTTGGATTACTCTTCCGAAGTCACTTTGACTGAAAAACTATTGATAGACAAACTTTAAGTATCAAATATTATATAATTTATTCTGGCAAAGGCAGAGGTCAAGTTATGGGAAGTCTTCCGAACATTTGCTTTGTGCTGAGCTCAAATTTACAAGTGCAAACAGGCGAGAATAGAATGATAAACTCAGTGAAGCAGTACATATTGTACACTGCAGGGCCACAGTGACACTGTCAGAAGTAGCTTGAGATGTAATTTGAACACGTCTTAGACGAGACACAATGGCAAAGAAAACCTATTAAACCAAAGTACAATCTGAGTTGATAAACCTCACACACACTGCTGCTGCAGACTGCAAGTTAGTCATGAAGAAAAGTTTGCCCCATCCTTTGTTATGTACGCGCAATACCACTGGATATTGTGAGCACACAAACATCTCCAGATGATTACTTTTCCCAATGTGAAAGGCGAGGAGAAAGGTGTGACTCTACATTACTGTGCCTTTCTACACTGTATTTGAAGGCAGACACATGCACAGCTGCTGGCATTAATAGCTTCTTCCCCCCAGTGGTAGAAACCAGATTTCCATCTGATTCACCATGACATCAAATCACGTCTGATGAGATTGTGGAGACATTTATGGAAACATTCTAAATCGATCCCGGTTTTGTAATTCAACAGGCGAATTCACCATCTTTCATCTCTCCTTTCAAAGTTCCCTCCCTGGATGCCTCCCTGGAATTTTAATATTTCCCTGGCAGGCCAGCGTATACCACCGGAAAGCAGCAGCGCGCCGAATCAAATCAGACCACCAGATGATAGATGAGTGAGCCTAGTCACAGTCTATAATATATCTGGACTGCCAGCTCACTCCTGTGGCAGCTGAGAAATGCCAATGAGCCAGTAGGAGCTCAATGTTTGGCCCCTACGGTGGTTTTTTTTTTCTTCTTTTTCCTGCAGGTGCTCCATTGAAATTCATTAGTGAGGTGGTTGAACATATATAGTACAAGGGCAAGAGTGATGTACGGCTTGCTACGGGTGGTCAGTGTGACCTCACCTCAATGTGTTCTGATGCTTTGAGGGTACATCTGTTGTGTGCTGTGACATGATAAACCCGGGGAGGGGGGTAGGCGACCTGGCATTTACCTTTGTCTTTTACAGAGCAAAGCATATCAGCGGCTCGCCCGGACTTGCTTTGAGACATACAGTGAGCTCAACTCCCTAAAGAGAGGCAGAAAAATGCCATCTCAGGCCCCCCGAGGATTTCAGCGTCCACAGGAGTGCGTTTGGAAAAGCTGCATCTATAATCGGGAGGCCGGTGTAATGCCTTACCGTCAGCAATGAGGTGCTCCGGCACATGTAGGATTACCCGGACGGAGAGGCTGCAGGAGAGGTGAGAGGAGTAAACCAGGCCGATCACGCAGCTGATGACACTGATCAGAGTCAGGGTGGTCTTATTGATGGGGCTCCGCGGGGAACCTGCTGCTGGGAACAAACGCATGGGGAGGGGGGGGGGGGACAACAAACAGCAGAGACATGTGAAGCAAAGGCAATGCTTTAGCCCCCCACATCCCTTCAATAGCACACACCTACATGCACACAAACATAAACACACATACACACACCGCCTACATGGGGAGTCATTTTACAAACAAGTCAAAAAAAAAGGCTTAGCGCCCATGAAAAGGACCTTTGGATCAAAAAACTCAAACCTTTGGGAGGTTTAGACTCGGCATGGCTCGGTGGCACAGAACTAAGGTTTACCTTGGAAGGGTATTAAAATCAACCTGGATGTGTGCTTATGGGGGAGTGGGGGGGGCACAGGGCCGAAATAAAAAACAGTTCAGAGGTTGTTTCGAAATCTTTTCTTTTTTCTCTGCCAGAGAGAGAGAGAGAGAGAGAGAGAGAGAGAGAGAGGGCGCCTGCCTTATCTGTTACACTCCAGAGTGCAACACAAAGTGTTAAACATAACCTCACACCCACAGGCGAGCACGCGCACGCGCACACACACACACACACACACACACACACACACACACACACACACACACACACACACACACACACACACACACACACACACACACACACACACACACACACACACACACACACACACACACACACACACACACACACACACACACACACACACACACACACACACACACACACACACACACACACACACACACACTCACTCTCTCTGACCTTGACTATGGCCACTCGCGCTTCGTTTTAAAGTGGCCATTTTTTCACTGGCAGAATAACTCTAGATTATATTGTCACTTTTAAATTACTCTGGCAGAACTTTCTCATTCAAAAGCTGCCCAAGGCAACAGTTTAAACAAAAGCCAGAGTAGAAAGCTGACCTAACGTATTATGTATAAAGCCAGTTTATTCAATCAGGTAAGCTACCCAGAGTCTGGATGTGGGCATAATTTCACCTTTCTGACTAAATTCTCAAACTTTATATTTGAATTTTTTTCTAACGTTGCCAAAGTGGACTTGAACAGATTTCTGGTTGTCACATAAATAAAAGTTGAACATTTTGATCATTTCTATCTTCTTTGCTCGGAAATGACAATGGTTTAGTCATGCTTCATGAAACACGCTCTCCTCTGGATGTGAACAACATAGTTAGAGCTGCGTCGCAATCACTTCTTCTATTCCTACACCTCACTCTAATTAAAGGTGTTGGCTCCACTTCTGGGGGCTTCGCCATGTTTCTGGCACCTGTGCACATGACGGGGGAATAATTGGCTTGGAGGCATCTTAAAGGCTTGTAACGCCTTCTGACAGCAGCTATTATTTTGAGGGCATTGTCTGTTTATTTTATTTATTTTTTTCCCCTCCATCTCTCCTCCACACCCCATTACTGTACATCAAAACCACAAGGACATGGCATGCTGACAGAAAAAGCGTGCTGCACCACTTCACTTTGACAGCATTTGCACAAGATCCTCCTCAGAAATAATATTTCGGAAAGATATTATTTCGAAAAAAATAACAATATCTTCTGTGTCGCAGGGATGCAATTGACATCAATTTATCCGGCACGGGAAACCTCTGATCTCATCATCTGGTTTGATTTCAATCAACGAGATGGCACGCCATTGCACAGAGATCACCGTCGCATGCTTACAACCACTCTTCACAAACCCATGGACGTTCACAACGTGTGCTTTATGCGTGTCTGCAGGGGTCACAACCATGAGCATCCACGACACCGGGAGTATATCTGCTAAATGCACTGTAAAGGTTACTTGTCATGCGTTGTGGCGATGGCAATACCATCAGACGGCGGGATAAACTGTTTGTAGGTGTGAGAGTCCTCCTTACCCCCTGAGCCCCACGCGCTGTTGGCGTTACCATTTCTCATACCTCGACTCCGGCGGCGACTGCGGTTAGGGTCGGTGTAAAAGGCCAGCTGAGGCTCACTGTCTGCCTCCGTCCCAGAGTCCCCGTCTGGGTTCAAGAATGTTGAACCCGCTGTTGGATTCACACAGAAATACACCTCTAATGAAATAGGAAAAAAGAAGAAAAAAAAATTTTCTCCTCAAATTCCCCTTCAAAGTGATGGCGGGAAAAAGGCGCCAAGGAACTGGAGATGACCCCAATGACGGATTGAGTTTGGAAGCATATCAGAGCATCAGAGTTGTCTTCATTCATTAATCATCACGAGGGCTCGTGGGGAGTTTCATGAAAAACACGACATTTTCAGCACAATACACGCTTAAATGTCTTTTCCTTGAACACGCTGGAGATTGGGACATTTGGAATTCATTAGAAGACATTAATCCATCTAAAACATGATAAAAAAAAAAAATCTATGGTTTTCTCATAAAAGGTGCCAAAAAGCCACCCGCTATCAAACATCTGTGACAAAGTGAACAAAAAGGGGCTTCTTGAATTTCAGCTCTGCTTTCCAGCTGCATGGTCTTTTTTTATGAAGTCCTCATGGGAGCACAGGATCACAGAGTTGTACTCCACCTGGAGCTGTTTTCAAAATATTGCCAGATTTGCTTTATAGAAAAAAGAAAATCTCCAGTGTGAATATTGTAAATACATATTAACATTTTGAAGATGTCACTACAGAAAAAGGAGGTAAATTCAATCACTCGGTTGAGTTTAAGAGCGGTACTTTCAGGTTAGTAGTACAGTACATAATGAATCATTTTCACAGCTGCGGTTTACCACAGCAGCTTCACAACACATATTTGACCTGTGTCCAGTATCCACGTATTTCTGATATGAGACGTAATAATGTTGTGTTTATGAAATGCTGTATGGATTCTAATTTGGTGAACTTTGAATAGTAAAAAAAATAATTAGGCCTGATGCTAATGATGATTAATTATTTTTCATAATAACTGTATTACATTTATGCTTCACATTGCGTACTGGGAATCAGTCTCCTTGAAAAATATTTCACTTTTCTTTTTCTGGAGCAGCAACAGAATTGAATATATTATTGCTCCTTCTTCTTGTCATTGGGTTTATTAAAAATAACACTGCCACCTTATGTTCTACAGTACATAAAGTAAACAGTGGGCCTTGGAGTGTTTGATTCTTCATCTTTTGATTAATAAATATTTCAACAACTGTCGAATAGCCCAACAGAATATATATTAACTGCAGTGTAGAAAGTTCAACACATTCTTATTATTATTATTATTATGAAATGTGCATAATCGATTTCAAACGCTGAGATTTTAGAATGTATTCACAAATACAGAAAACCAATCGAGTTTTCTTCTTTACTTCTGGATCCCCAGTTGTGTTGTGTGTGATATAATAGAGACAGTTTCAGACCTTCAGTTTAGATATCCGAGATTTTTCTAAGCCGTTTTTTTTAAATAAATGATCCTTTTCTTATCAAGTGAAACAGTCGAGCAGTCAGTCACTTCTTTTTGATTGTTTTTTTTAAAAAATTAGCGTGATCATTAAAGACGGGTTGTAATAATTGTGAGAAGGTACATTCTATCCATTTAATCTTTTATAAATACGCTTTTTTTTCATTAACACAACAGCAGTAAAAATCACCACTTTTGCAGATTTAGTTTTTACTATTTTACACAATCTTTGCAAATCTTATTTTATGTTTTGATGATATAATTTGATCATGTGAATATATTTTAAATTAACAATGGATAAGAAATAAAGTAAAAACAAAGAACAAAACAATTGTTCCATGAGGACAGCGGGAGTGTTATTCAGTCTGTTTGTGCCTTATGTCAGATTCATCCTTATTTTCTTTCAAATGGCCGTCTTCTCTGATGTATGATTCATTATTTAGACTATAAAACCTCCAAGAGCCTGAGATGAGGAATATAAATTGCTTATTTTATCTTAAAACAGTAAAACCTATAAATATTACATTTGTGATGACATAAAACAGAAAGACTCTCAAATCCCTCAACTTTGAGAGGTTGGACGCACATAACACTTGGTCCTTTTATGATAGATGACAATGCCGAATGATTTTCACAGAGAAATCTTACTCTCAGACATTTGCGAAGACAATTTTTTCTTTTTTTTCTATCAATCATGAAAACTTGACGCAGGTTTATTTCAAAGCAGGACACAGGCGACACCCTGTCTGACTTTGCTGTTTGCTGATATCAGGATGTAAAATGAGTTGGTGAATGAGACAGTGAGATGGAAAACATAAATACTGAATGAACAAATATACACACAAAGCACAATCTGACCTCTTGACATGACTCCTGTTTTCTCTGAGCTATGACAAACGCCTTGCTATACCACAGAGAAGAAAATGTGCAAGACCAAATATTAAAAAAAAGAAGTGCGCTGCACACTTTTGAGGCAGGGAAATAATCAAATTCGTTGCCTTAAGAAATAAAAATGAGCAACCAGTGAATACTCATCGCAGCGTCATTCAAAGCTACGGCATTATGAGCATATTGTATTGTAAAAGCAGTCTGGGGGTTTTTTTCCAGCGTGTTTTAACTAAGTCATTAGCTATATTTAGAGGGCATGTATTGAAGCTTGTCTTACAAGTGAGAGCGGATTGCGAATTACAAAGTGAGGGGTGGGGAATCCATCAAAGCAGCTAAGATTTGCTGCCTCAGCGGGATGTATGTGAATGGAAATAAAAGTTTGTGCTCATGTCGCTCTCTGACGAGAGCTTTATAAATCCCCAATCAAGAAGGCAGTGTTTGATTAAACTGAAGACGATCCCTGGGAAACAATGGAGGAATGAAAACACAGTTGGCGGCGGTGTCATTGTGGCAAACTCAGAAGGACTTTTTTTCATGACTGCAGCTTCGTCAGCTTTTCCTATTGTTGCTTTTAGAACAATGCGCACCGCAGATATGGATGCACAGCGTAAATATTTTTGGCAGCCATGACTATCTGACAGCACAGATGTTGGCACTGTTGTACTTCACAAGTAAGGAATCCCCCCCACCCCCACCCCTTTTGATGGCACCATTGTTTCCACAGTATCTCATGTGACTGATTTAATAATAAGGCGATATCCAATGCACACTTCTCCCCTCAGATATGCTTGCTGCCAGGGAACTAAGTCATGTGAACATTATTCAGTGCTATTAAAACTCTGCAGGGAAGACAAATAAAATCTGCATGAACTGAAGTTTAGAGGAAGAAGTACTTCTGCCAAAAGAAAATGCCCCACCAGAACTGCAAATAAGGACAGAAATCCATCATTGGGTCACTTTGAATATACATGAGAGCAGTAATGGACGCCTTACAATCACACACTTACAAATTAAAATCAACAAAGCAAAAGTAAATCTACCTAAAAGGCTTTGAATTCACTCTGTATTGTTTATTTTATGGTTATGCGCTACACCAGCCTCTCAGACCTGTAGATCTCCATAAAACTCTTCTACCAACACTAATAGCAATAATGTTTGCAATAAAGCCGAATGGGGTGAAATGAGCAAGACAAGAAGCTAACAAAAAGTATAAAATTGAAAACACTACAATTATATTGACCATTATGGTTTTATAGTTTAGTATTTAAAGAGTGTATAAAATTGTCATAGCAGAAATGTACAAGGGCACTAAGGGTTCCTCAGAAGGCCCAATCAAAAAATCAGCCAACATAAGCTGGATCTGATGAACCTAGTGGGCCTTTTGAGTAAAGTTTCTGGAAACCGCAGCTCCAAACATATTAAATACAGAAATATTTCCCAAGTTAAACAAGTAAAACTTCTTAAATTATGATTCTGTGTAGAAGTCTGTAAAAACAACAGCAAACTTTTCACATAAAACTGTCTTATTTAACTTATTTAAAGCAATTCAGAGCACTGGTGCATTCGGATTTTACCAAAGCAACGTTCGCTATTTCAAAGAGTCTGCAAACAGTTAAACTGTCCATATTCTGAAAATGCGCTCTTATTTTGTTGTTTGAGTGCTTTGGGGTGAAACATTGTACAACTCAGCTGTTCATCAATCAAAATGTACACATGGTATCAGCACCGTACGCTGCTTTAAAAACAACAAGTGAATTGGTCAATAACGTCTTTAAATGTTCTTTTCTTTGAGATATTGGTGCACATCAGTGCGCCAGACCAAACCACCAGATGGGCGTGCAAGTTTTCCATCTAAATAGAAATGATTATTGGAAAATTGCTCTCTCAGTACACAGTTTTGCTGCTTTTGGCACCGCTGCAGGATCTAATGTGTAATGTGTGGTTTGTTAGTTAGATATTCAGACTACACACCCACCTATTAAGGGACCAATTACAGACTGAAAATATGAGATTTGACTTATTCAAGTTAACCTTGCAAAGAAGATCATGATCAGTCATTTAGCAATCACTGAAATAGGTATTTAGAACAGAAGCCAAACCATCTACTTCATCAAGATATTTATGGTACAATCTGTTGATCATCCAAGATGGCGATCTATCCACCTCAAGTTGTTTCATTTGGCCAGATTCGGTGAACTAATTTTGAAGACAGTACTAATGCAATAACTTTATAATGTGGTTGTAATACAAACAAATTCCTGAAATATTTGACAGCAAATTATATAACAGTTGTAAACCACCTCAAATGGGTATTTAGATAAATTAACCAAATCTGAGGGAAAGAAATACTGTATTCAGGTTACTCTATTGCAGTGAGTAAAGTGGAAGCTCAACGAGAAAACCTTCCACACAAAACAGACAGAGATGTTTTTCCATTTTATTTTATTTGTCTCAGGAGGTAATCATCCTTCACTTTAGAAAGCCCACTTTCTGATTGTTACCCCTTTTCAAAAGGAACAAAGTCTTCTCAGAAATGAACTGCACTTGAAGCCCTGAATGCATGATTTTGTTCAAGTATGGAGAGCTTGTTAGTCTTTTTGAGACAGAATGGCAATCTTTACAAAGCCCTGTATCTGTTTCTTTGCCATATGACAACACTACAATATATTTGTTACATACAAGAGAAAGCGCACTTCAAAGAACCTTACAAAAGGATGTAGGCAAGGACAAACGGTTTGTAATATGCTGCACTTCTGCCAGACACACTTCAATGTTACGATGAATAAATAATAATCGCTGTGTCCTCATCAGCTGGAGTTTGTGAAGGGCTAAACACTTCTAATTTAACAAAAATGACAAGCAAAACAGGTATGGCGGTATGTTCCAACTCCATGTTTCCAAACATCCCAAAGACAATCCAGTGAATGATGGATACTGGGCAATGTTGTTCCAATTTCCAGTGAGAATTCATCTCCTTCAGTCCACTTTAGGGTGAGATGTTAGAATAACCGAGGCAGCTCCTCTCTCCTCAAAGACGGATCATAAAGTTTAACAACATGGTCCTAATTTGGGAAATAGTGTGAAGGATATAGCTTTCATGAAAGGCCGTGGACCTTTCTTCAGTCCGGTTCACCAAAAGATATCAAATATATCAAAATTAAATCAAAGTTCAGTTTCTGATCTCTGTTCAAGGTTTTACCTCAAGAGTGGACACCTCTGGTCCTGCATTATTCTGCCCTAACAAAACTAAATGAATATCTTATCATGAAGCTTTGCAACAACCTAATATTCAGCCACTCATTAGAATCAATTGTTGGAAAAGGGAAACTTTCGAAACAAGCGGAACTGTGGCCTTTAAGGATGAGCAGAGCCCTTGTCATGATGTACAAATCTAATTTTGAGAACCCCTCTCAGCCCTCGGTCCCGTTTTGATCTCTGGCACCCGCCAAGTGGCGTCTGGACCCAGGTCGACGACCGGAACGTCTACTTTTAACATGTGGGACTCAGTGAGAGTGAAAACAAATCACGGAGCAGAAGGATTCAACCAATTTGAAAAAAAAAAGCTCCGGCGCAAATGTCAGAGCAACAAACATGGATATTAAAAAATCCCCGGGTATTGACAAACCGTCACATCCAGGGAGAATCGATGGCTGGAGGTGAGAAATGTCATTTATTAAAATGGAACAGTTTTGTGGGAGTATTTATATTGTCCTTTCATCCAGGAGGTTGGTTAAAAAAGAAAGACATAGCCTTCGATCAGACCTCAGCAGCAGGAGTGGTCCTTCGGTTCGGGAGTCAAAGGTTTTTGGGACGTGTATGTTGAAACCAGTGGATATTAAAAATATGATCATAATGACTGAATTCACAAATTTTCTCACTGATGGTTGATAAAATGGTTTAATTAGACAATGTCAAAAGACCGGAAATTAAGTGCTAAACTTAAATTGCTCATTCTGCACAACCAATAATTAAGAATGAAAAGGTTAGGTTGAAAAGCTTAATAATGCTTGTTGAAGATATTTAACACAGAATCCATTTGACGTCCAATACTGAATAGTTCTACTTGAGTCTTTGTGACTTCAATTACCGAATTATACGATCGCCAAGATCCTGATGAAGTTGACTTGTTCGGTTTGAGCGAAAGAAATTCTGTGACCTTTAATAAGAGTTCACAGACGATAAAATATCTTCAGAATTAATAACAAGGAGTCAGGGTTCATAGATCATGCTGTTTGAAGTCAATAATCTCACTCTCTATAGTTGTGTCAGGGCATCATCTAAGTCAACAATTTGATTCAGTTCGAAAGGTGGAGCTGACACACGTCTTCCTAAAACATCAGCATGCAGACACTGTCGGGTGCTTGCATGAGTTGCCGTCAACATTAGCCATCGCCTCAAAACAACACTGCTCCTTATTTGAATGTATTTATCGTCTTTCACTGTTCCAGACTGCATGTTAGCTGAAGGCTACCAGAAAAAAGAAGAAAAAAAAAAAAGTCATATCTGAGAAAATGTGTGTTCATGGTCAGTTCACCTCAGGTCTCACAATTGACTGCTTCATTGTGACTCATGCGTTCTCATTTTTATGCTGCATCTATTTGAAATTATTCCATTCACTTTGTTCACAGTCTTGTCAAAAAAAGGCAGCAAATAAATGAGTTATTGACAGAGGGCCAGAGTTGTTATATGTTCTCTATTATTTACAACTAAAGATTGACAACCTACAAATAGAGTTAAGAATCTCAGTTGTCACTCTTGTTGTTTTTGTTTGTTTTTTTTTGGGGGGGGTGGGTTGTTTTTTTCATTTTCAACAAACTGAGCCTGTCAAGGTATAATTTCCATTTTAATCATTCCAGGGTTCAATTTCAAAAGTGATTACTTTATTGTTTGTTCTTTTTGCAGTGAACTGAACATAAACCTCAATCTTACGTATCTATTTTCATGATGAGATCAACTCAAACACATCGCCAGTACTTCAAAGATTTTCTAAACATAGTTTCTGGTTCACAGCCTTATGAAATGAAGCCTCTGAGTGACTCTCCAAATACAGACCAAATGTGTTTTCTTTTTATCATTATTGTGCGAGTTTGTCACCACTGTATGAAATGTCAAAAACCCTTGTGTGTATTGGACACACATTGAAAATAAAAAGAATCTTGAACACTGAGTGAAGCAGAGCTGTCAAGGACAGCTTTTAGTAGTAAAGAAAAGTGGGCACAAAAGAAGTGTTGGTTACAACGTAATACATCCACACTAGAATTACTTAGAGCAGTTCAAAGTGTAACAGCACGATTCACTTTGATGTATCTGAAGAATATCCGCATCTTTAGAGACAGTTAAGATATACTTTACAGCTTTTATCAGTAATGCATGATGACCTATCATTGGTATGAGGCTGACATTCACTGAAGTAACACCCACGGCACATGATCAAAGTGAAAACGAGATTAAAAAATGATCATATATTGGAATTTAAGGTTTCACAAAGCAAAGGGAATTCACAGATTAGTCTTCTTTGAAATGCTATCGAGAATCCAAACCCATGATATCACAGGTCTCGCAGGCTCGGCTTATATGTGATTTGATTCCACTACAGTCCTCGGTTTCCTTCAGGATTCCTCCCAGGACTGCACAGGTAATGTGATGACATGTCCCTGCTTGGCTCACAGAAAGGAAGAGAAAAAAAAAGTGTCTCCTGAGGAATTAAGGCCCGGTCTCACACAGTGGCTATTTGTCAGTGTTTGCTAAAAGGAACCAAAGGTGCTGCGGCAAACACTAGACAGGCTACTCCAAATGTGCACTCGCAACCCAGCATGCACAGCGTATGGCAGTATCTCTCCATGAGCCGAAGGAACGTGATTATGTTGAGTGCTCTGTAAATATGGTGGGGTGCTGGAGATAATGGCAACAGCAACAGAATGACAAGCTTCCACGGCAGAGGAAGTGGACATGCAAACAAGTCGCAAGGATAAGAATGTCACAGCAACAGAAACAGCAAGAGCATTGAACTGGAGTAGAGCTGCTATGGAAACAACTATTCACAAAAGAAAAGCCCAAATAACGGCTTTGTCAATGTTAATGGTTCCTGAATAAAATAACACCAGCGGGTCAGTGTTCCAATGCAATCGGACTGAAAGAACATAAAAATGGCATTTGAAAATATTTCTTCAAAACAGAAAATAAACCTTACATTAAACTGATTGCTACCCAAACTGTTTGTTTGTTTGTATTGTTTATGTGTGTGTGTGTGTGTGTGTGTGTGTGTGTGTGTGTGTGTGTGTGTGTGTGTGTGTCTTAACACACCCTTCCAATGAGAACAAATGAAGCCCTGTTTACAGCAATGGAAAGCGCAGATAAATATGGATTAGATAAACAAATAAAAATAGGGGTACAGTAAATCACAACCAAACCCCAAAATTCCAAAGTAAAGGTTTGGACTTTTTTTTTTTCTTTCCATACTTCCCCAATTTAAAAATATTGGCGGTATATATAATGTAAACATAGTCAAGCAAATCAGACGTTGAATGTAAGACATCTCATTTCAAAAATAAGATGCTAATATCGGATCAGATGTCAGCAATACATGTTTGGAACGGGAACAAAAACCAGTGCTAAGCGGATCTAAAAATAATGTAAAGCAGCTAAAGGAGCTGCATATATCACTCATTGGATAGAATCCATCACAACCCCGTGGCGTAATGGAGACCAGGTTTTGGTCGATAGTGAATCTATAAAAGACTAAAACGGGACAACGTCCTGCCGTCTTCTATACAACTTCATCCAACTCAGAGTCATGAGGTGTTGGAGCTGAACTCATTTGACTATGTATGAAGACACACTTGGCTCGGAGCCACAAATTAGCCACAAAAAGCATGTGTTTGGACTGTGCAAGGAAATCCAAGAAAATCCGAAACATCCCACACAGAATCCCATGCATTGCAAACTCCACACATAAATGAACTCCAAGCTCAAGTGGGACTCAATCCAATGAAAATCTCACAAGGGAAAATATAAGAAAACTGAATTATGTTGCGACAGTGTCGCATCCCTTCTCGTTGTCAACAAAGGAAACACAACTTTGTTTTAGGTACAATGTAATCACATTTCTATTTCTATCATGAGATCCTAATTCTATTTAAATGTTTAGACATTATCCCAAACTATTTGGGATTTGAGTTGCAAGATGGAGAACTCATGAATTTATTAAAAAAAAAAAAAAAAAAATCAAAAAGGTACATAATGAATTATGCAGTGTAAAAAAAATATGGAATCATTTTCTAAATATCCAACTGGTAAATATGCGAATCATGCATTTCTACTAAGCCAAAAACAAAATACTGCACTATTTTGAAGGAGTTACTTAAATATTTTAACAGACGTCAATGAAAACAAGACGCTTTGACAGGTAGACGTGAATAATTCATTGTGCACCCATGTGTTTCTGTTAAAGATATAAACCACACTGCAAGAAATGCAAGAGACTACATTTAGTTTTGATGAAGCAGTGTTCAATGCCCAGTAGCATTGTGACTGAAGAGGAGAAAGAAAAATCTGGATCACAAGGGGGGCAAATGCACTAGATCTGAAAACATGTGATATTGATATGACGGAATTAATTCAGTATTCGAGGGCTCCACAGTACCAAGAGACAGCTACTAGCCTGCAGCTCACACTTTTTTTTTTTTGGTGTAGCAACTTGCAGCTTAAGTTTTGGCAACTGGAGTAACTTAAAATTGATACAAAAAGTGCACAATAAGCAAAAAAAACCCCAATGTGTTTATAATAGACTTAGAGCAAAACACTCAAGAGTAGATGATCCCATCTCGCAGTGCAGACTATTTCTTAACATGATGTTTTATTTATATTGCCTACCCCCGTGACAGTTTTTTTGTAAAACATCAACCCAAAAGAGAACGTACTCCTGCACTTGTGTTTTAATAACCTGCCGGCAGTGCAGAGCCAACATGCAAGGTGTTGAAAGAAAGCAGGATCAATATTGTTCAGCAAAGCTCAATCATCCAAAGTCCTTATGAGCAGACATTAAGTCATTGATTTTCTTTTTGTCTTATCAGAGGAACTAATGCATTTAAGGCAAGGTTTCCGCGAGTCCTATGTTTTCACTGTGAAGGCAGTTTGAAGATTTGGGCAGTGCGAGCCAAAAACCTCTCCCTCTCAAAACACTTCTTGTGAGTCTGTGAAGAGCTTAGAATAATACTCTGGCAGCATCTTCTGCCCTTCCTTTTAATTAAATTCCGGGGATGTAAAAAGACTCTATAGAACAAGATGTGACAAGCCACGTTTTACACCTGGGGACCAAAGAGCTATGCAGAGGGGAGCTCCAGACAAAGACAGCTTTTGAAGCATTGTCATTAGGATGCTGCTTACAGTTCTAGTTATAAACTTTTCATTCACAGCAATGAAGTGCAATTATCCAAAAGCTGCAAATACATGACAAACTCATTTTAACAAGGATCAACAGGTGTTTGATCCATGAATGGACCGATACATTTCCTGGTTCAGTTAGAATCGGGATTTAAACGGTCCTGCTCATCATGTTGTTCATATTTTGACATCATGAGACCAAGACAACGCCTAGCAATTGCTCAACAGTACCTCACCCTCGTGAGACTTCAAACAGGTTGTTCTTTGATTGAAGTGGTCACTGAGTTTAAAGTGTCATCGGAAGGTTGGAACAGGGATACAGAGAGACTGGAAAGGTCACAGAAATGCATGAAGTGGACGTCGTTGAGCCACATCCCACACTGATGACTGCTTCATTGTGAACAGGGCCCTGCAAAACCGAATGATGGTTGCCACGAACTGCGGACATATTTATGGGAGGTGAGAGGCACCAAGTGTCATGTGGGACCATTGGAAAGGCAAAGCAAGACAAGGCAAATTTATTTATAGAGCACCATTCAAACACAAGGCAATTCACAGTGCTTTACAAAGACATACAGAATGAAAGAAATACATTAAAGTTTTAGAAGAAATGAAAGAAATGCATTAAAACAAATAATGAAGAAAGGTATAATAAATAAAGTAAGAGATTTATTAAGGTAAGTTTAATAGAGTAAGTAAAATCAATTTTTTATTCAAAAGCCTGTGCAAATAAGAATGTTTTAAGTCCTGATTTAAAAGAAGTGTGTGTCAGCAGTCTTCAGGTGTTCAGGAAGTTTGTTCCACAGGTGAGGAGCATAGGAACTAAAAGCTGCTTCACCTTGTTTTTTTTCTGACTGTAGGAAAACTGTTTACATCAGCTTGGTCTCAGTGCTAGATGACCTGCAGGAGTACCTGACCACACCACCAGGCACAGGAATGCTGGACGAAGGACAAGTGGTCTTTAGTGCTGTTCTCTGATGAAAGTCAGAAAGGATGGCCACCTACAATGTCGGTGACGTCAAGAAGATCACTATGGAACTATGCATTAGCCACTGTTGTCAGCCAATGAGCCTTTGGCGGTGGTGGACATACAGTGTGCAAATGTATCAAAATGTGTTCCTAAGCTTTCATATGTCATAGTGGTTTGAGTTAATGAAAGGAAGTGTGAGTTATTCAAAATTACACTAACAATAGAGTAGTTTAATTCTGAACAGAAGGAATGTTTAATACAATCGTAACCCTAACCCTAACCTCACCCTATTACAAAGAACAAGGTAACTACAGTGAATGGCAACGCTATAAATACATTAACTTTCTCACAAATATGCTTTGAACATAACGAGACACCACAGCAAACAATGCATATATGAAACTAGTTGGTTGAGGCACCAGTGTAATGAATAATTATATGAAAGACTTCCAAGTTTTAACATTATCCCCATCTGTGTTCGTTGCCAAGTCAGAAATGGCCTGTAACACAGTGAGCCAATTTATGACCAACCCATGATGAAAACATCTGGAGACATACAGGCGCTCTCACCATATTACGACACATAACACACAAGTTAAATAGCTCTAATGCAGCATTAACCTTATCCACCAATTCAATCGGCATTGACTTAATTATATCATAGGTTCTACAACTAATTAGGGAATAAATTATGCACCCACTCAGCAATAAAAAAACATGAAATACTGATGGGATCCCACAGGTTCGGGCCCACTCCTTTCACTCATTCTGACATCACTTTCTCCCATTTGGCAACTTTGGTACTTCTAGTTGCTTTATAAGTCACTCTGGAGTCCATTAGATGTGCTGACATATGGAGTGAGGCCTCTTCAGCACAAAAAAGAAAGAGTCATTACCTTACCTGCTTCTGCCTCACATACGCACATGGAAATTGTCCACCGAGGACAACAAAAGCTCTGTCTGTGCATATTTTATCACAAAGATGAAGATAGTTGACTGGAAACACCAACAACAGCGACTCCAAACTGCATGAAGCAGATCTAATTGCCTGCTTAGACAGCCTCATTTCTATGCAGGTGGCTTCAGAGAATACTAATATGTATCTGCAAGCACTCAAATCTTAAGAGAGGTAGGTGTGTGTGTGTGTGTGTGTGTGTGTGTGTGTGTGTGTGTGTGTGTGTGTGTGTGTGTGTGTGTGTGTGTGTGTGTGTGTGTGTGTGTGTGTGTGTGTGTGTGTGTGTGTGTGTGTGTGTGTGTGTGTGTGTGTGTGTGTGTGTGTGTGTGTGTGTGTGTGTGTGTGTGTGTGTGTGTGTGTGGACCAAATAGCTTATTTCATACACCAAGCTGATGCCAGAACAGAACAATTGTAATAAATGCACAAAGAATTTTCTTTCTATGCGGCCTGCGTGTGTACTCCTCACGTCTAAAAAAATATAATGCAAGTAAAATAATTATGAGGGGGTTCTTCCTTTCTTGGTCTGAGCCTGGAGCTGTGGTGTCAAGAGACTGGCTGGCACAAAGTGAGAACACAGCAGAACGGGGGCTTGTCCGGACTCACAGCTGCTGTCAAAAAAAGGAAAAAAACAAAGACACAGAGTGGAGAGACTACTTGAGGACAATAAGCAGTCAGGGCCTCCAGACTACTCTCCAGACAAAGATATGCTTTTCAAATTTTTAGCTTGACTGCAAGAGACTCCCTCTTTGCCAAAAAACAAAACAATTCCAGGATATGAAACTGAAATTCCTAACCCATTTTCTTTGTAAAAAATACTACTACTCGTCAGGTGTGCACAGTGTACTGAACTCTAAAAAAAAAAAAAAGAGACCTTATTTCTCATTTATGCATTACAACAGAATTAGGATTAATTCAAATATGTTTACATTTGTGACTGCTGTTTATTTACTGACCCATATATGTAGCGGGTGGATACATACAGATTAGAGATTAACTACGATCCGCTACACAGCTAGTCAATACCATTAGCCAGTCCAGTCTCAATAATGAATTACTCAGAAACAAGCAGCTGCTAAACCTGCATGACATATTTCATAATGCAACAGGATTTCAAAACTAAAACACAAAAAAAAGATCCAAAAATAATCCCTCTGAACTTGGGAAGGATATGTGGATTTCATTTCTGGAGCTTGAACTTATCACTATTTTTGTCTGCTGAAAGGATGAGACAAAATCTTTCAGCCTCTCCCCAAGCAGGTTTAAAGGTTTCATCACTCCCGCTGGGAACACCGAGTACAGGTACATATTTGCTGATCATCATCTTCATCTTCTTTCATGTCCTCTCCAAAGTTTTTGATGTGAACAGAGTTACCTTACTTAATATATCTGACTTCATTTTAGCATACAGAACTTATTGGAAACTCAATCAAACATGGCAGATTTCTTTTTACAGTTCAAATTTCTATCTATCTATCATCCAGCCTTGTTCTCACTTTGTCCATCTGTAGTCATGGTGGCATTATAGAGAGCAAAGAAGCCCAGACATCTTTGTCCCCCACAACTTCCTCCAACTTTTCTGGAGGGACCTCAAGCCACTCCAAGACCAAACAAGAGATGTAATCTCTCAGGCAAGTCCTGGGCCGACCTCGGGGCCTCCTCCCAGTCTGACGTGCCTGTGACACTTCTAAAGGGGGGGCGACCAGAGGGCATCCTAATCAGATCCCCAAACCAGCTCAACTGGCTCTCCCCAATGTGGAGGACTAGCAGCGTGACGTTTTCGCAGATAGCTGAACTCCTCACTCTATCACAAAGAGAGACGGCCGCCACCCTGCAGAGAAAACTCATTTCAGCCTCTCGACTTCGCAATCTCATTCTTCTGGTCATTACCCAAAGTTCATGACCATAGGTGAGGGTGGGGATGTAGATCAACCGGTAAACAAAGAGCTTTGCTTTACAGCTCAGCTGGCTCTTCACCACAGTAGTCCGACAGAGTAACTGCATTGTTGCAGCTGCCCCTCCAGACCCGTGGCCGATCTCGCGGCCCCTCCTCCCACCACTCATGAATAAGACCCCGATATGCATGAACTCCTCTAAGTGGGGATGGTGCTCCCTCCTCTACCGGGAGAGGGCATGCCATTCTCTTCCATGAGGGAACCAGGGACTCAGATATGGAGGTCCTGATCGGAGTCCAACCACTTCACACTCAGCAGTGAACTGTTCCACAGAATGGTGGAGGTGACACTGCCTGGAGGACAACATCATCTGCAAAGCAGACCTCATCCGATAGTCTAACCTGAGACACAGGAGGAAGAGTGTGGATCCCACCTTGGCCGTGGAACAGTTCAAATGTATGTATTCATAACTGACCATGATCAAGTTGCGAAAAGCTTGAGAATTCTTTTTTCTTTCGCCAATAGCAGAATAGCCTCGGGACGTCGTTCACATTCCAAAGCAATCACACTGAATGCATGCCTGAAAATGTCTTAACTGTATATATCCCTATATTTCTTGCTATAATCCCCGAATGCATGGACCCCCAACACAGTCAGTGTATGAACATGAATGAGAGAGTTGCTTTTAGCTCTGTGGGGAAAGCGTCTTTAGACCTTTTAGGTCTTTGATCAATATAATAAAATGCTTGATAGAAAAGCTCTGAAAGAAAACATCTCTGTGTAGTTGATAGTTCACTGTGAGCATGTTGCTCGACTTCTGGGCAGTGGTGTTTTTTTAATATTCCAGCTCTGCCATTTGGAGTTGCTAGTGGTGCCCAGAGCCACCTTCAGCTAGATGTATTGCAGCATTCAGTCTCTGTTCTCACTCTCTATTATTGATAAAGGGGATTCCTTGAATATTGTTTCTCAGCACTGCTCTTCCTATTTGAACACCTTTAGCTGTGCCGAAAAGCTATGGTGGCTGCAAGTGAACACGAAAACAAAAAAGGATAGAAAGTAATAAATGTGCTTTTAAAGACGAGGCACCAAAATTTCCCAGGAGTTATGTTGGGTTTCCAATAATCATAAATGAAATATAATTGAAAAGACTGTCTGGCAGAACGGATGCAGATGTGGTGTAGCTTTAGGATTACAATCTGTCCAGATAGACCGGCGAAGACCATGAGAAATGACACACTTTTTCTTTCACCGGAAACTACGTTTATTTCCAGAGGAACTAACACCACCAAAATGTTTTTAACTGGGCTGAGAATAAAGCATCTGCGCAGCGAACTGTGGAGGAAAGTGAATTATGTTTTGAGGTCAACTGAAAATTTCCAAAATGACATTTTGAAAATGTCATAGCCTGCTTTTTTGCTTGTTTATCATAATGCGATAATGTCTCTCTATTTCATCAACTGCAACCTCTCTCCCTCTCTTCATTTCCTGTGTTTCTCAATCTCTCGTCACAGAATGCAGCTCCAACAATATCAAAGCTTGAGCAAGGCAGAGGTGGACATGGGAAGATATGAGCGATTGCAATGATGATAACATTTAGGTGGAGATGAATCAAGCATCAAAGGCATGTGTAGATTGATATCAGTGAGAAAATGGAGGGATAAACCGCAACATTTGTGTCAGTGAAAAGACAACAACGATGAAAGAGAAGATGGGTTTGAGGTTTCACATTCACACCACATTCACACCCAGGACTGTTTCTTATTTATTGCTCAAAGAGCACCCATCTCTGAGGATAATGAGAATATATATCACCTTGTTTATCTTCACTGTCCTGCGAAGGCTTCATGTATCCTGATTATACTTTTATAACTTTGTCTTGTATCCATTCCTGTATTATTGATAACTTTTGTCCAACACCCTGAAAATGTCTCGGGGTCCTTGGGATTCTTCCAAAGGGCATTTATGATGTTGTCAATGATTAAACCTGCGGTGGCATTCACTGACTCACTGTGACTCTGTGTTGGCAGCAGAACTGTGAGAGAGGAGCAGCCAGAGATAAAAGATCTGCGTGGCTGTACATTGATCACAATCCTGCAGCCAGTTAAAGGACATAATACCTTCACTTCAAGTCTTGTTTTTATTGAAAAATATAATTTCCACTCCATCAACGGTTCATGTGTTCAACTTTTTCTGAACTCTACACAGATCTGTACAGAGTTGTGTGTGTCTGTGGTCACAACTACAAGCAACCAAAAGTCAAACTGAAATTCAAATATTAGATATATTGTATATTATTATAATTTATATTAAATTATCTGATGAAACCAAAGTGGTGTTTTAACTTGTGACTATTAAGCTTCTCCTCTTGTTAAACAGCACGGGTGACTGTAGATGTGGGGAAACGATTCATGGGGAACATTTGAATTGTAGACTCGACTCTGGCGTCTACTCAGTTGAGTGAAAACTTCCCACGGCGCAGACGCCAAACCCAGAGGAACAAAGCTGGGATGTGTTCCAATTTGGAACATGTGATAAAATGTTATAAATAGACAATACAGAGGTAAAAGTTTTACATGTGAGACTTGTGAGAGGAAAAAGTGATCCAACATGGTTGATAAGATAAGAAAATATGCATCAGATTTAGGAAAAATATATGGCTTTGACAATGTATGTCAATTTGCTCTTCTGCTCATATGCGACACATCCGATCTTCCAATGACGAACTGACTTTTCATCGTGGATGCTGATCAAATTTGTATCTGATACTAAATCAGATGCATATCTGAAAATCTGATGTATCTTTGAAACATGTCACAATTTGAACAATGGACGAAACTCCACATCCACACACTTCCTGTACTGAGATTACAGCCACTGCCACCACGAAAGGCCACCGTAAAAAAAATGTGAGCTCTTTTCATTCAGTTTTCTTTCCTTTATAATTTGGTGATGCTCTTGCTGAGTGCTTGCAACCTCAGACATCCAACCCTTTGTAAATAAGCTGGGAAGCTAAATTAATTGAGAGCATTTTTTTTTTTCACTCAGCCAACGGCTTTAAAAAGATTTGAGTTCAATCCCACACCTCACCTTTCACACTTAAGCGGCAGTAATGCGCTTTGTGCAGTGTGACAACCCCTCACTGAGTGTGCTAATAACCTCTGTCTCCTAGGTTACAAAGAGAGGTTACCTGCGAGATGAGAGGCACCTGGGCCCAAAGCTCTGCAGGACATGTGAGGTGAGTTTTCTGTCTGCTCCAATTCTCTCTCTCCGCCACGAGTCAAACTCATTTCTGCACTGCAACATCACACACTGCATCTATTTGCACCTGTCACATACTCTAGCCCTGAAACTGGAACACACATCTTTTATTTGAATTTCTGCTTTACTGAGTTATAACAAATACCGTTTTTAATTGGCAGCCGGTGTCCTTTTCATTTCTGTAATGCCAGGTAAAAACAATGTACTCCAACATCAACCTTACTTACTTTTTTCTTTTGTTCCTGGCAGTCAGGTGAAACTAAATGTGAACACGGCACTTCCATATATGATTTGTCTGATAAAGTACGGTAATGTTTTGTTTAGTTTTTCCCCTCGATCAGCATCTGTGGACTCTGTGACATTATGGGTGCTTCAAAAGTTTAGAGCACATAGTTTTGCAGTAGTGTTAACAGATGTGTCCATGGATGACACGTGAAAAGCCCACTCTGAGGCTTTACTCCGCCAAAATATCCACCCTGTACATTTTGTTTTTCCTTTTGACAAGAGTGTAGTCATTTACCTGCGAGATGAGAACAGTTGCTCAAACATGAAAATACTGCGTTTGCATTTTGACCGACAGGTACAATAAAAAAACGCTGTAATTACGAGTTTGAAGTTCAAGTAAATAGTTCAAACTATGGCATGAATAAAAAGGACACCAGAGGAGTATTACAGATTGTATAGGCGATAACAAAATGGGTTGTGTTTGTCGGGTTTCTTTGTTGTTAAAAAGAAATACATTATCGATCAATATTTTACACAAAACGTGAGAAAACACAAATCTAATTTCAGTTTGACTTTCACTTCTGTAGATTTTAATGTCCATCACGTCACATTGAGGGAAGGAGTGGAAATTCAAGAGTGCATCTACAACAAGAAGTGTCTTGCTGCTGGAGTCATGTTAAATGAAATCTACCTTGTCAGATGTTTGGGGGGGGGTGACTCACCACGGGTGTTGCTGGAGAGGCGCTTGCGTTGGCTGGTGGATGTGTTGTGTGGAAGCAGGGTGTTCTGCTGGTGGTTGCTGTCGATGGGACTTGTGGCGATGATGTTGTCCTTGTACTTGTTCATCAGCGCCAACTTGGTGTTGTCACTCACTGCAGACATGTAAGACATAATTACAAAACCGGGGAGCTCGGAGATGCGAAAACAGGATGTTTTCTCTCCGAAATGAGAAAGCAACCACCTGGAAAAAAAACATGTTGGTTTTGGCTGGATGAGAGGGGGCTTTAAAAGCACAATGTAGAAAACATAAAATACAGTAATGCTGAAGACTTATCCAGCGTGTTGTTTACACACAGCCAAAATTATGAGTAAGTAAAGCTGGCATGAAATTAAAACTCATTAAGGGAATTTAGAGAACACATTTGAGTCTCAGAGGATGAAATTACCTATTTCTGTAAATACCGAGACATGAAGATACAAGGACACAGTCTGACATATATTGAGTTTACGGCGTTGTTTCAGTAATGGCTTTCTCAAAGGAGTAATTCACTTCAAAAATCTTTTCCATCAGTCACTCACATTCACATTCAAACATTTTAGCCTTGGGGGCATGATGTGTACATCAATGTAGAACAGGCTTCTCCAGTTTGGTCAACACACAGAAATCTGTAGAACTGTCTTCTGAATTGATCAGTTCAGCTTTACTGCCACCAGTTTTTCTCAAGACTGTGTGTGTTGAGAGTCACCTGGTGATGTTATGCAGTAAGAAAGATAATTTGACCTCAGCAACGAAGACTGTTCTGAAGAAACATTATTTCCAAATGAACTCCATCAGGTAGTTTACATGAAACACTGTCATTCAGATTATTTGTGCGTATGTAAACACAGCTATTGTGAGCATGCATCCATTCGGCTTCAGAGAGTTGGCGTTGCTGTTGTGTAATGCAGTAATGTAATCATGTAATGTTATGTGATAACAAAGAAAGTCTTAGCTCAATCATTCACTTCAAACCCAATACAATTAATGCTGCAAGTTAATTGTTTTAGCGTATTATTTTAGTTTGATTTGATGTGAAGGATTGTGATTACATGTTGTGAAATTGTATTATGCATTTTGAAATTTGCTTGACTCTGTTATGGCCTGGTGACCTGCCCAGGGTGTACACTGCACTAACCATATTTAGCTGGGATTGGCTGCAGCGCTCTGCGACTTTGCACAGGATGGATGGGTGACTGGAAATTTGCTTGATGTCCCTTTTGTCTTGTATCTGCCTCTTCTTGATTAACCAGGCCTGCATGTTGATGAGAAGAGGTTCTCAATCAACCTGCCTGGTTAAATAAGGGTTTGATAAAATCTTTGTGAAAAAGGCATATTTAACATTTTATAAGGATTTATGTAAGATTATGTCATATGTTGCCAGTGTTGGTAATAGCAGTATTACTAGAATGTCCCAAAACCTACTGTGTGATGGCTTTATATGGAAATCATGCAGATGTTATCAACAGATCTTTTGCTTTCTTTTCTGCATATTGATTTATTAAATTATGCAGAAGTCAAATAAACAAAGAAATACTTATTGAAACTTTTATAATTTTTTGGCCAAATTCAAAAACGCTATAATCTTTGTGACCTCTCCAGTATTTACGCTGCTCAATATTTCGAGCACGGCCTGCCAAATGCATACTTTTCTCTTTGTTCTTCTCCTAGTCCATCGTTTTTCCCAGTTTTTATTTCTAAAGGGTGGGATTGCTCTGCTTCCTTGAGCTCCTGGGTGTGGTTGTTTTTCAGGAATACAGTGTGGGCATGCAGTCAGCATAACTCCCGATGAATCTGAGCGGAAAATCTTCTGTTGGTTGAAATTCAGAAGGTTTACCGAGATCAAAACAGCTCCATTTCATACGATAATCCTCATGGGAGCGGAGCTCAACTTCAGCATCCACTGATTAGGAAAAATTAATTCTCAAATTCTTGGCTGTTGCAAGGAGCACAAGGTACTTGTACGAATACGTGCAGTTTTGATACTTTCGTATGTCTGTACCGGCTCCATCCGTCACAGATATGATGTTCACACAGTTAATTGAGGCACGCAGGACTGTTTGTGTTCTCTGTCCTATAATAAACACAAGTCTCCTGTCTCCCTTTTGTCCAACTCCCATTCACTCATTTCAAACCTATGACAGTTGTCAAGTCAAACTTGATTTGATTATAAAAATCCAATTAGTTTTATTCAGTTTCACAAAGCAATTACTCTATCTGTTTTATTATAATTACATTGTTTAAAGCAATCAGCAAGCATGTTAAATTACTTTGCTTTTTATAAAAGTGTGTGGCGAGGGAAGGGGGATGGGGTCATATATTCAATTAGAAAAGTAAAATCTTCAGTCATATAATTTGACTAATTTAGGCAATCACATTTAGGATTCAAACATACAGGGAACACTCCCGACATTCCTACACCCAAGCTGACAAAAATAAAGAATATGAAACACTTTTGAAGACAAATGTTATGTTAAAGATCATTAATCATTCATTAGCAGCATCAAGAACAGTAAATATTGTCTGTACCTAGATGCTAAAAGAGTAAAGATAACAAGTTACATACCACGTATTCTTAGAAAACGATTCAAATCTTTTCTTGAGGATTATCCGAGTTGACCACGAAAAGTGATGGCTCTCTTATTAGAACTCGTCTCTTTCATTTATTTGTTTAAAGCAGTAAAGCAGATTTAAGGCCTTATTTTCTCCCTACATGTTCATTATCTGCCCTGTCGTTTCTGGCCTGGCCGGCTGCACATCAGTCAACTTACCAGGTGTGAGGTCCATATTATTCTTGTCATTACAGCCCTGGAGGGAGTCCAGGGTACGGGTGACTTGGCTGGCAAATTCCTCGCCGCCATTCATGCACTCCCGCTGCAGATGGTGACGCAGGTCGGTGATGTCGTACTCATACCTGGGGATGGGGTTGAAATCAATTAGCGTCGCTTTATCTTGACTGATCTAAATTAAAATAAGTGTCAGAAGCAGATAATGTGCTTGATGGAGCACTTGAAGATTTGAAAGTGTGACAGAAAGCAATGATAAGGTGGGGAGTTTTAGAGGCTTAACACTCAAAACTTATGCAAGAAAACTAAGTGTGCTGGGGGGAAGACATCATTTGAACCAACTTTAACCAACAAAACATACAACAATTATCAACAATATTCAGTATTTTCATGTCAATAACAGTGTGATAGCAAGCAGTGACTGCATTTGATAACATCCACATAATTCTCATTTCATCCAGTTAAACCCTACTTGTACCCATCCAAAATCGGCGTCTCCCGGATGCTGAGGGTGCCACTGGAGTTTGGCCCCTGACCCCGAGAGTTCCTTAAGCTCTCCCGGGCTTGACCTCCCATCAGCACTGACGGGATGTAGTGGATCTCATTAGCCGCCTCGGCACTGGCACTCTTCTGGGGCTGAGGGATGCGGCGGCGTTTACACCAGCGCCTGCGAGTATAGAGGATCAGGACCAGGCAGAGGATGGACAGCAGAAGGGCGATCATCCCACCCTGAGGGGAGGAGAGTGGCATTTGGAGCACAGGCAGACAAAAAGAAAAAGAGAGGAGACACGGACAGGGAGAAAGAACAGAGAGTCAAAGGCGAGAACAGAGTTAGAAAATCTTGCCAGGCAGAATAAGGATCAAAGTCAAAGTCGCAATGCCAGCAGCACAATTGAAAAGATGATGCAGCTATAATTTAGTGAATACTGCCCACAGTGTTTTTAAATATAGTCCATGTCAATACAGTAATGTTAAAGACCGAGCTCAGACAACATGAGGTCATGTGATACGTGTTCAAAATAGCATCGGACGTGTGCAAAAACAACGTGATGGCTCTGGGATTTTTTTTTTTTTTTGTTTAACAATATCGGAAACAAATGCACCGGGTTTTCTGCAGACAGATAACATGATCAATACCAATGGTTGTGTTTCAATGATGAAAATGTCAGGAGTCAGTTTCCTTGGCTTGACTGATTTAGTGGCAATCCCAAGAAACTATAATGAAAATGTTACATCTCATTTGTTGCCCCTGTTGAAACATTGTGTGGTGCGGGAGTGAGGCTGCTTTTTGAGAAAATATTTCCTGGCAGTAAACTCTTCCGCAGCTTAAAACTGCTGATAGGCATATAGCTACATTGGTGGACATTCAGCGTGTCCACCTTATTGCCACCTTTCCACATATACTGTATGCTGTGTAAGCCTGACACCAATGTTTTTATGTAAAAGTAAAGATCATTATCTGTTTCACCATTTGACTTGTTGCCATTTAAAGTTGTTGGAGAACTTCACAATTACATTTCAAAAGATGTAGTGAAGAAAATGAAGAAAAAATTTAAATACGGATAATTTCATAACATGGAGGGAAGCATTTTGATAATGTTGCATCATGTATTTATTATTTCCCCTTCTGTCAAAGGTGATGTTTAATAAGAATCTGGATTTCTAATGTTGCCATGGATACTGTGAGTTTCAATGTGAACCCTTTTTATTTGACTGATTAACATACATGGGGGGAACTGAGGGCAAAATGACTCAGATGAGAGTCATTTAAATGCATATGTCCTGATACTGTATGTTTTTTGTCCCCAGCCCCACACTCTGATCTAGACTTATCTTTTTTCACTATTGTCCAGAGAAAAGTACAGGTCAGTTTGGCAGGAAAATGTGGAGACTATGGATTGCATAATGCATTATTTTGCAAAAAACTGGAGGTCAATTTGTTCCCATTTTATGCTCTCTTCACCATACCAGTGAGTTTGATTTGAGGGCCTAGATTCAAAATGTCTACGTGTACCTTTTAGTTGATTTTATTGTGTTTATGCTTTGTTCAAGCAAAACATAAGGTACAGCTTCGGCCATCACAGACACATACATTCAGACCTTTAGACACTCTTTGTGGTGGACGGATGTTGGGTCTTGCCACTGTGAGGCAAGAGTGTGGACCATTACTTCACTGTGTAGCTTGACAACAATTCACAACAAATGGTGATGGTTTCAGTACATTCAAGTCTTAAGTCTCCACAGAAAGTAAAGCTGCTATCAAGATTGTGGTCAACATGGGCCAATTTAATATTCCTAAAACGAGACAAAAGTCTGCCCACAGCCCAGCGGTCCAAAGTGACTTTGACAATCAGCTCATACATGTTTCACAGTCAGGGCTGATACCAGATGACTGGGTCATGCCACATGACCACTTTCATTCCTGTCTTTTCCCTCTGATTTTAATGACTCTTGAGACAGTGAATAGGGTGAAGGCATCTACACCCGCAGAGCGCTGAAAGAAGGTGCAGGATAGACAGATGAAGGGCGATGAGCTTGCCCTGAGGACAGGTTAGCAGGGTGGACAGACACAGAATCAGACAAAAAGTGGGGAGGAAAGGAGCCAGCAAGAAGGAGAGTGTCAAAGGGGGAGAGAAGAGGCACGGGGAGAGTCAAAGAATCCTGCCAAGAAGCGGCAAATGGATCAAAGTCAATGCAAGTCAAAAGCACACAGCCTGTGGAAACACAGGAGAATGGTAGGCAGTTTGAATAGAAACCCATATCTTCTCTGAATAAATGCAAGGAAGAGTTTCATAGAGCTCCATCGTATGGATTATTTATCTGATGCCAGGTTTTACATGTTATAGGAGTTGGGATTTTTTTCTGACAGAAAATGACGAGTTCGATGACAAAACACGCTCGCAGGACTGTCATTTGGGCTTGAACTCACAACATCATATGTACTATATGCACAATTCACCACTATATCTTGGCTAATCTAACACGAGCCAAGCTGAGCTCAATCAAATTAATCAAAATCAGATACACCGTGCAATTTAGAAAATGTCAAAGAGGGTTATGAAAATGTCAAGGTGACAGCAGAGAGAGGCAGGAGCAATTTACGACTAGAAAATGATTTATTTTTTCTGCTTCCCCCCCTTTTTTTAAACAAAAGACTGAATCTTTCACAGTCTGAAATCTTTAAATTTACAACACACTAATCACATATAAGTTTGCACTCATTCCAACTGTTCAGTAATCAACACAAGTATATAGTAATATGCTTACAGTGTGTACTGCAGTTCTCTTGACATTAGTAAAAAATTTTTGTTTTTTACATGGTTAAGCTTTATATACGTACAAAATATGGAAGGGAAAAAAATATCCATAGTTAACTGTGCGCCAACTCGGTCAAACAAGTACTTTTACGGAAGGACACCCAAAAATGTTGAAAAACAGGATTTTAATCATCCATTTACATAAAACATCTCTTTTCAAACGTATTAAAGCTTCTGAGGCTGCTTCAGTGGCTCAAATTATTTTAAATTGGCCAAAGTATTTGCATAAGTTGTTTGCTTAATCTGCGTGGTCAAGGACATTAACAAATGGCACCATGATATGAGGCACTTCCGCAGTAAATCTGGTGGTCAAAAAGAAGACGGGAGCCATTTGGTTTGCAGTGATTGAATTTTCAGCACTCTGAAAGTCACTGATGAAACCCTCTATTCACATTCACACCCTACAATGACTGTAGTTTGAAATTCAATACCTCCTCACCAGTTGGGACATACGACACAAACGGCATTTTTGCTTTACCAGGCCAAATGAAGGAAACCCGTTTTGAGTTATTCACAAAGGCAAAATTAAGATTATCTGTTGTTTAAGGAGAAACGTCGACTTAAGGCTCTAATAGTCACAATTGTTTAATAAACATGGTCAATGTATTTGAAACGGGTCACTCGAACAAACGGGTCCAGAAATAAATCGCTAGATCTGTTTATGAAGTGTTTGGACAAGAGGACGAGAGCAAAATGAGGAATGACTAAATACTGAAGTCAAATGTTGAACAATCTATGGTTTCTGTACTTGCCTTATCTAGACCAGGGTAGGTAGGGTAGGTGGCTGGAGCCTATTCTAACTAAAGCTGGGTGAACAGTGGGGTACACGTCAGACAGGTCCCCCGTCCATCACCGAGCTAACACATAGTGACACAAAATAGCTTCACACATTCACAATCACAGTCACTATAGAGCTTCCAATTGACCTCACAAGCGAGGTCTGAGTGAAGAAGTCAGAGCTCCCAAGGAAGACGCAGGGACAGACCAATGCAGCACTTGACCACTGCTCAAATGTCTAGACAGCCCATTCTAATTAAAATAAGGCCTTCATATTTTATGTAATATCACCTTTCTATTATTATCTTTCAAAGTTTTTACCAAGATCCTCACTTTACTCACTTTCAGTGTCTTAAGTATCTACATAGCACTATTCAACATGGCTAAACAATAGACCTACCAAATGTTAAAAATACCTCAACTTAAAGTCATAAAATGGTAATTTTAAATGTTTCGGACAGCCTTCAAAATGATGGAAATCTTGTATGGCTTTGACTGGCATTCATCTCCAACTAATGGTTTCATAGATATGCAAAACTCATTCTGCCAGGTAAATCCAACCAACATTGAAAGCCGACGGCATATTAAACATTTGTTATGATTTCAAGCAATGAGTAAAAATGTGTCTAACTAGCATCTAGTGTATAATAAACAGTTTGGGGGAAGATGGTCAGACTGTGGAGGCAATGGGGCTGTAAGAAGTGTGCCAGTGTTCCCTGGAGTGCAGGTTTAATCCCTTCTTTTTTTATATATAAATATGTCATTGCGCAAAACAAGGTGTAGTTTCCAAGTCAAGCCGGAACAAAGAAAGAATGTTATAAATCAATCACTAAACATTAAATTCACACTTTAATGCTGATATTCATATGTTAAGTAGAGCCATTGATTTATTAATTTCTCGGCAAATTAGAACAAGATGTCAAATGTCAAGAACTCCAAATGGCTCTCAATCAAATCCACTTCAGTGACAAATGTAATTGAAACCTATCATCTAGCATTAGTGTTCCTGCATGAAGGAGGCTTGAAGAACCAATATGGAGGGGTGAGGGGGTGGGGGGCTATTCAATGTGAGGCATTACTTAGAATCAAAGTGAGGACTAAGTGGACTACGTTCTCTTATAGAGCCCATAAAACCAAACCACACATCAAAGCATGCCAGCGCTCCAGCCCCGTAATCCACTTACTAACGGATGCGGATGATGTTATAATGGCACCAGTGCTCCTTATGACTTACACTCTTGTCATGTAAGTCCTGAATGGAGGAGAGAAGACATGGCCTTTCTCAGGCTGACAGAGCAGGCATGGTATTAGAGCTGAGCTATCAATCTGTCACTTAGTCTCTGGATGCGAGGCATTAAGGATCGTGATGGCGGAAAGATCTGGACTATCTGACAGCTACAAGATAGCAAGAGGAAGTTTCTTGCCTGAAATATAATAAACTTTATGTTGGCCAACGGGCTACAGATTGAATCAGAGATACCAATTTACAACATGGATGGTGGAAAGTGACAGTTTTCAAGCACTAAATCCTCCCATGCATTTGTTATTACGCCAACTTATAAAGCATAGGTTATTATTGTCAAGGTATAATGTTAAACACTGACACTGAAATGAATTGTGAGGATTCTTAGCAGCATTAGGCTTTATGATCCAGTACTGATTTTGACATTGAATAAATGTGAAAGTCACAAGCCCATTTCACACATATCACACAAGGGGCTTTCACCACTGGAAATGAGTATTAATGACACTACTGGTTTGTGTCATTTGATTCAATTTGGTATATTTCATAAAAGCTAATAAACCATGAAGCCATGATAGTTTGACTCTGCGTGTTGATGGGGTATTAATGTGTATTCTGTTATGGTTAGAAATGTAGCTTTAATTGTAAAAGTTGTAAAAGGTTGGATGTGTTTCATAGAAAAAAAAGTCTTATGTTGTACCGCCTCGATGACATTTTAAAAGTACTGTCTCTACAGTGCTGTTTATAGAAAAATCATCCAGTAAAAAAGCAAAACGGACTCGTGTGAGCATTGTTACAAAAAAATGATCTATGTGTTCATCTCTGAAATGAAAAGCTGTTAACATTAATGCAACTTCACAGAATGTAGATATTTGTTATTCTTCATAAGCATTTTGTTTCTTGCATATATCAGTACTTACACACTGACAAAAGGAAATTCAGTTTTATGTCCTGAGAGTTTTACAGGCATTTGCTACGTGGTGGCTGGCTCTTTCAGAAGGTAGTAGGAGGATCTACATTGACAGCATTTACATGCATCTATTGGCCATGCTGCAATTAAGGTCTTATTGGGGTTAAACTCCTGACATGCCCCTCTGACACAATGAGATTGAGTATCCTGGCTGCAACAGACAAACCAGTTTCACAATATTCCCCTAAACTTGCAATAGTGTGTCAGTAGACAGTGTCGAGCTGCCAGGAGGCGATGAAGAGGTTTGTTCCTGAAATTCTTTTAAGGTTAATTACAAGGCAAAAGACATACCAATCCCTTTGGTAGTGTTGGGAATGAGGCTTGTGGTATCTTGTCTGACGTTAAAATCTGTCCCCAAACTCAGGCCTCAGAGTTTCCAGTCCAGTACTTCAAAAGGATGTTTACATTGCTTGACTTTTTGGCCAAATATTATTCAGCGGTTTGATGGAAATAGCAGGTTCAACATCATTAGACCTACATCTCACACACTCAAAAAGCCATTGATGCTGAATATTTGTTTTGTATCCTCTTGATAGTAAAAATGTCTTATCATCTCTTAATTCTTTCGAAATTAATTGTTCCTGCAGTGGTCAGCTGTTGGAGTGTATTTCATAGTGGTCCCTAGTTAAAGTCTAGGTTCACAGGTTCTTCCACGTGGGTTTTCTCTGGGTGCTCCAGTTGCGTCCTCATGTCCAAAACCATGTCATTGAGGTTGACTGACGACTGTAAAATTGGCGGTAGTTGTAAATGTGAGTGTGTCTGATTGTCTCTCTCTGCTTGCTCTGTGATGTGCTTGCAAATTGTCCAGGTTGCAAGCTGGTTTCACCAATAGTCAACTGAGAGCAGCTCTGGCCCAAAGCGGCTCTAAGCAGTATAGGACACGGTTCCAAAACTTTTACTTGGGAGACCAAAAGGTTTACCATCATAAACCTTGGCAACTCCTCCCCCACCACACCCTGTAGAAATACAAAAAAAAAGAACATTTGAATCTCATAACACACTATAAGTGAAATAAAGTTTCTTTGCTGTAACAATGACCTCCTTTTCTCTGAGGAAAAACTACACACCATCTCAGGGTGTTTGGTGAACTGGTGCCACTTCAGCTTGCAGTTTCAAACATTTATTTGCCAGTTGTTTCTCTATAGAACAGAAATGCAGCTCTAATTTTGTCCATTGTTTCATGGAAGCAATATTCTATGTTATGGCTTCCATGAACACTTTTAATGTAAATGCTTAAAATAAGTAATTCCATGACATAGATGAATTAAATGCTGACTCAGTATTCATCTATAATTTCTATTGTGGTTTTGTCTACATATTAATGTTCTGCATCTCTCTTGGCAGAAATGTTTAACTGCTTCAAACGACTCGCATTCCCAAAGTTTCATCGGCACAAATCCACATCTCATTTTTTGCACTTGTTCAAGTGTAACTAATTCATTTGGTGCCAGTGAATGAGAGGTAACATTTCACTGTGTTTCTGCAAATACTAGAAAATTAGAAGTGTGCGGTAGAGCGTAAGGAAAATAACAGTCTAGGTGTTCTGCATACAACCTGAGAATATTCAATGCCTGATAACAGGTGAACTATTGTGGAGACCAGAAAGTTCTTGAAATTCAGGCAATAATCTCAGAGTAAATATAGTTCCAATTAATGAAAAGCACACTTTCTTCTCATTAGGAAACTTAAATCACCTTTTCCTTTATATATATATATATATATATATATATATATATATATATTAGTGCATTTGAAACGTAGAATCAGAGCAAGGTTGATTATTTTAATATTTCACCTTAATATGAGTAATATTTTCAACTGTACATCTGATGCAATCAAAGTCTGGTGTAAGCATTATATCTCAAATAACCTAGATTAACGACACATACAATGATGACCCCTTTGGTTTGCACTAATGCGAGTAGCCATGAAGTTCAACATTACCAGTACAGTACAGCAGGCTCTTGAAAGTGAAAAAAAAATGAAATAAAAAGGAAAGTCCTCATTGGTAGTCACACGGCTACCACATTTGCATGTAATGTTTTTGCTTGTCCTTTCTCTCAGTCAGAGTGGTTTGTATCAAACATTAAAATTGAGGCTAAAGGTTCATGGTTCATTTTCTTTCGGTATGAAGCCAGCGTAATGTCCTCCACGTTGGCAAAGGGACAATAAACTAGCCAAGCAGCATGTAACGTTTCAGCTCCTATGCAAGTCTGATTTATTAAAAGCATGCTGTCTGCTTTATAAGAGACCGGCTCTGGCTGAAATCCCAACAGACAACGGAAATTAGTTGATGCCGAGTCCATATCAGGTCCGACCGACTTCTCCTGTGTGCTCAATGAGACGCAGGACCGGAAAAAGAAACTCCCATTAGTAAAATGATAATGTGCATCACAGACGTCACGGTTTGATAGCCTGGTGGGGTCTAATTCCGGCTCTATTGGTATATATAGTATAGGAATTAAAACCTTAAGTGCTGCACGTACAGAGCGATTGAAAACCTGATTCATTAACAGAAAGACACCTGGTTTCAAAATGCTCACATTCAGTTTACTTTAAAAGCCTAAAGTCTCATTAATTAGCCACTAGAGGTTTTTAAGCACTTTGTTAAAGTAAGCATGTCAGCAGCAAGGTAATTTACATAAAAGAAGGAAATGAAGAACATCAACCTGCTTTCGCAGTTGGATTTTGCCAATAAGAAAAGAGAAATTGATTAACTTTTTTTTTTTATTATCATTAATTATTCGCTATCTTTGTTGATCCACCCACTCCAATAACAATAATCTAATTAGAGTTCACATGCTGCTAAATGCTTATGGGTGGCTTTGTGTGTCTTTTGCTAGGGAATTAGCATATTGTTGTTTTTTCCTGTTGGATGATGCTTTTTCTTCAGCTATGAAAGAAAAATTTGACAACTGCCACACTGGAATACCAATTTAAAACAGGAAAATGAATATCTCAAATGCGTGGATTGCTAGACCGGCCACTTGAACTAAGAACAACACATTACAGCGTTGGACCTACAATCAAAAATACATCCTAGGATCAAAAAGATACATTATATTATAAACGTTTTTGATTAAAAAAATAAAAATAAAAAATCATGTATACATACATAGACACACACCCACACACACACACACATATATATATATATATATATATATATACACACATATATGAGAAGCTAATGAAGTTTCAGTCAAATTTAATTAATTACAAATGAAGATCCCATAAACAACCATCTGATCCAGTAATGATATATCAACAAGTGCAACTTTGATGTGAAAAAGTCCATCACTTTTCAATCAAACAGGGATTTTTCCTTTTGGCTGTTTGGTTTTGTTTGAAAACCAACCCGTGGCGCTCTGTTGTCTGCATCACAGATTTAGCTGTGCTACAAAGATGCCAGGCATTTGGGCGGCGTGCCTCCCTCACAGCCCACAGGGAAGCTATGGATTGGTTTGTTTCGCTCGGCAGGATTTTCAAAAACACACCATGCTGTGATGCTCAGAAAGCAGCTTTGGGGGCTGGGATTCAGCCGAGGCTACCGCTTTACAAGTGGTCAGGGCCACATTGATTTAAGGTTTATACGATCAATGTTATCAACACAGGTTTTAGGAGGGTCACCACATGAATGTCAATATCCCACGATCTGAGCTGTGTCAAAATGACCATCCCTTTCCAAAATCTGCCGGGAGAGAGCAGTACGTGCGAGTCGGATTCCCTGGAATGTCCTATAATGTTAATTATTAAAAGGGAGTTTTCTAAAAACCAGACAGAGAGTGTGAAATGTAAAGCGTGATGTCATAAGGCGCCATCACGTTTGCTATATACTGATAGGAAAAATGACAGATTTTCCTCTCTGATTGAAGCAATGATTATGACTTTGCATAATTGTTCTAGCTCAACTTTTATTGTACGATCTTTTTTATTGTAACGTTGATAGGTGAAGACAACCTGATAAAATTATGTCTCATTTTAATCTACAATTACGCCAAAAGTAATTTGTACGTTCGGTGACGTTGGTGCTAAAACTTTTATAGTCGGTATAATCGAATGTGGTCGTTTCTCACAGTAAAAAAGACGAAGCATCAATAAAAGGAAATTTTACCATTACAGAGAGATTTTCTTTTCACCATCGCAATGATTTTCCTCTGACAGAGAAAGCTTGAAATTTAGGGGAAAGACATTTCACGGACTGTGTAAGTGGCTAAATGACAAAAAGAAAGAACAAACTACCAATGAAAGTTGAAGAAATACGTCGGTGTTTCTTCGGTTTTGTCCAGGGTTTACACCTTGGCACGCGTCAACATTTTTAAAAGCCTCACTAAAACCTCGGATGTTGGTCTCTCTTCACACTCATGATAGTTCAGAATACTGAAAGTAAAATGGTCTTTTATATCATATATTTTTAATATCAAAGCTTCAAAAACACACAAGGTCATAGAATTGACATTCATCTATAAATTCAGGAGGTAGCCCTTCTCACAACAATCAATAATGTATTTGTTTTTCAAATCCACTCATCTTCTCAGATTTACGAGGCCCAGAGGAAGCATGCCATAACACAAATGCTGTTAGTTTCTGTCATGCTCAAGGTTTTCTTCCCCTTCTCTCTTTCCCCTATAGCATACTATCAGAATTTCATCGCTTTCCCTATCTGCCATGAAATTTTCAGCTGGATTTGTTTTAAATAAGCAGCATGCTCACGGGCAAACAGGAGAATTATTTTTAATGAAATCAATCTTCTGTATTCCCTCAAAGAAACATTAACATAGTGTGTGTGTAACATAAGCCGTTAATCTTCCTAAACAGTGTTTTGTTGTGGAAGGACAAAAACTAAATCAAATAAAAGACACGCTGAAGAGATGACCTGGGCATCCTCAAGTGTGCCTGTTAGTTCAGACAAAAAAGCAGACGTTCACTTTGCCTGGTAAAGGGTTCATGTTGGCACTAATTCATGCACTTTTAAACAACAGTCTAATGAGGATCCTCAAATCACAAATCAGATTAAGACAAAGGAGCTTCCTGGTGGCAGCTGCTGCCGTTAACATCAGACACCATACGGCTCTGAAAGACTCCACTGCTCATCTTTTGGGGTGAGTGAGCACAGCGAGGATTGTTTTTTGTTTTTTTTTCATACCACTGATCCATAGCAAACTTGTTCCTTGAGGGCTCCAGCACAGCTGAGGCAAACTGAATCAGGCCATACTGCCCAAAGTTTAACGCCTTAAGAGCAAAACAAACAACAGTGCTACCTATGTGGGCCTGAACTAGACATTTATTTGCAGAACTTTGCTATCTTTTAAGAAATTATACAATTTCTTAACTTCTAATTCGATTGTGCCTTTTTGTTTTGTGTTTCACTATATAACTTGAACAAATTAAAGCATTGTTGTATGGCCTCTGAGGAGACATAAAGCTACGAAACATTCGCGAAGGGGAAACACATCAACTGGAATCCCTCCGCTTGAAAATATTAGCCTTTCATATAAAGTAATTGACTTGGTTTGCTTTGGACGCCTCTGTACAGTATGCGATGATTGGATTGATCCATTGAGGGCCCGTGGCAAAACAGCAGATGATTAAAATTGGGAAATTAAAACTCGGAGAAATGTTTATAGCAGTGGCACACTGGAGCTTAAGAGTCTCAACAGATAAAGCAACCGTGCCGCATTGAAAATCAGATGCCGTTTTAAATGTATGGTGTTTTTATTTGTTTTCATTTGGCCAAAGTGTTGAGATGTACTTTCTAGCCGTCTGTGCCTGCAGGGCTGGAGCTGAAGCTGAGGATATGTGTTTGAACTGCCAGTGTCTCACCTGGTGTTGGTACAGACATACACAAGGTTAGTCATCTATTATGGATGACCAGCCATGGCCAGTGGAGGACACCGTGGTCACCTTGATGGATGTGAATGCAGGAGGAGAAGCTTTGAACCCAGCATGAGGAAGGATATAACTTTAGAGCATGACGCTTCAAAAATACACCACTGAGAATTTGACTTCTTTTTTTTTTTTTTTTAATATCTAACTTCATTCATTTATTTTTTTTATAATTTGAATAATAATGTCTTTAACAATTACAGCCTGGCTGGGAAAACCATCAAACGCTGCTTTTTCTAGCCTCAGATCTAAACTCTGGTGCAGTCCATTGAACCCGACTCCCCTTTAGGATCAGGTCCATAATAAGTCTGGCTTGTCTTCAAGCCTACAAATGGTGGAATCCCAACCCATCCATCAGGTATAAACAGTGTTGTGGTGGACATGGTGGCCAGGCAATGAACTGTGACAAATCCAACGTTCCTGGCTGCGACGACCTGGCCGGGTCGCATGGACAAGTTCAAGTCCAAATTATGTGCTTGATAAAAACATGGCTTCAGTCCTGTAAATGACAGTTTTTCAGATAAATGAGGAGAAGTAATTGTCTTTTAAAACTGCTTTTAGCAGGTTGGCAAGCATTTATTTGATCAATCAACCTCAAAGAGCTTAACTATTCTGATATATAAATTCAATACAGTCAAATGTGGTTTCCTTTCAGCTTCTAAACCTAATACAGTTTGTTTTATTAGTGGAAACTTAATACACTTATGGTTCAATTAAATAACACAGTTCGGTTGATTAAGCAAGCTAACCATCTTTTTTTTTTTTTGTCATATACAGCAAGATTTTTGATTATGTCACCTTGAGCCTGGACTTGCTTTAATCCAGTTAATTGCTGGAATCTTGCAAGAAGAGTTCTGAAATCCAATCTGAACACAAAAGGTCAAGTCTATTTAATAAATGAAGGATGATAAGTTCAGGATAACACGGTGTTGCAAAAAGCTATGGAAAAATTGGAATATAAGTAAAACTCAAAATATCAGCCGTTTTCTAGACTGGTTCAATCCAGGATAATGTGGAATTAAGGATGGTGAACTGGCCACCAGTGCAAATGCCCATCAATCAATCCAGGATCGTTTGGGGAATATTTGAAAAAGAAGGCACAAGTAGAACAGACAAAACCTTTATAACGCCTTGGATTAGGTACAAATATAGGCTTCGTGCTCACCACTATATCATTTTGTTGAGTTGGTGTCTAACAATTGGAGGGGTTACATTCGCTCAACTTGATCCCATCACACTTGCAATCATTACACAATGAGTTTCTGTGAAGTGATGGATTATGGCGAACAACTGCATAAGGTGCTGGAATAATGTGAGCATGTGGGTTTGTTTTGTCTGAGAGAAGGCCCGGTTTTGAGCCGTCTCTAATGAATGTAGACATTCATGAGACAAATATTCTAGTTCTTTTCTACATGGCACCCAAGTAAACTAAATACAGAATACTACACAGCCATCATTACATCCAATAAGATTCAAGTGAACCAATATCTGTGTCAATGTAAGAGGAAGAAAAGAAAGAGTACAACGGATATGTAATATTCTGCAATTTTTATAGTGAAGTATTTTAAACCTGACAAATTATGCCTGAGCCTTTTGAAAGTTAATATTAGATATTAAATGCTATACCTTTGAGGTTATCATGTATCATCCTTGCACAGTGTATCCAGGCAGGTTGTATTCCATAAATGTCCTGAGCTCTTGAACTTGCACAAAGAGAAGTTCAAGCAGATCTTTTGAGGGTTTTTTTTTTGTTAATCAGCTGCAAACTGCTCAGACCAGACGGGAAAAGTGCTTATTCATTGCCAAGCAGGACAAAATCCAAATGCTAGAGTTGAATGTGTTTGTGCACTGCTCCAGTAAAGTGATTATATATGCTTTGTTTTCTGACACCTAAATGCTACCTTGTTTTCATTTTCAACATAAACGTAGAGCCAAACCATGCTGGTATATGAGACAATTTTAAAGGTACTCAACCACTACCACAACGAGGTGGACTATTGCCTGACAGCGCCAACTAGTGGCGGGTGGCTGCATGACAGTGTCATAGCTCTTTGTTGACATATAAAACACTCCCTGAATGATATTTCCGGTGCCGACTTGCGAAATGGTCGTTCACGTTCATAAAATCTAATGAAAATATTTATATAAGATGGGGGAACAATGTATGTCCACAAGTGTTAAAATTGAGTGCAGCATCGATGGTAGACACTGCCTGATAAAGTGCCTCTCCTCTAACACAGATTTCTTTATTTACAACATTGAGCGTCTAATTATCATGCATTAATCCCACAATGTGACATGCGAGCAACTGGCATTGTACAATATGTGTGACCATGACTTCATCAGACCAATAACACAAAGCCTCCAATAAAATTACACAGTAAGAATTTTCTAAGGACAACATCAACACTGCTGTTACTGTCAGACGCTTTTTGATTTCCCCGGAACACTAAAATTTTAAAGGCATTTGCAAATAGATTTTGCATTTTGTCCCCCTCTCGAGTCTGACTTTGCCCTCCAAGCTGACAGACGTGATCCCATAAGCTCCTGCGATATATACAGGTATATATATAGAAAGGAAGTCCGGTTACAGGTGTGTGTTTGAGCTAAAAAGCTCATAAAACACACTTCACAGGACCTTTTCAGTATCCACATGGAGCTGAACAAATGACAGGGCTTTGGATTTATAGGTCGGGCCCTCCAGCCGGGTGGCAAGCTGCAGCGGGGCCTGGGCCGCACAGTGGCAACACTGCTTCCATCTGTTGTCACGGTCTGCTTGTATCTGCATGCTAATCCTTCTCTACCCACACCTTCATGAAAACGCCCTGGTGGCAGCGCTGCCGCCGCAGCGCTTTCAGGATGAGGAATTAGTAGAGCGGGGAGCACAAAGACACAGACCTGAGGTTGATGGGATGTGAAATGCAGATAGAGCAGGGAGTAAAAATGTGAGATTAGTGGAAAATCAAAGAGGTAAGAAGCATAACCCGCACACTGGCGATCTCATTTCCACATAAAAAAGCTGTTACCGCTCAAGCCTGTGCACAAAAGACATTGACTTGATGTTCACTAATACGTGCAAAACATGTAGAGGATAGTCAAGGTCAGTTATTTGTCATTATTTCAAGGTCTATAGGTCGCTGACATTCAGTGAGTGTTGAGGCGTGACTCCCTGCCTCCGCTCAGGAGATGGAGCTGCTCGCAAAAGTCCTCTCAAGCTGACTAATCACTTGTGTATGCAGCTATAATATGCTTTCAATGTCTGAAAATACATACCATCCATCAAAGTGCGATTGTAATGTCTTTGGGCTGGAAAGGGGCACTGGGAGTAGGTGTGGCATATCTAAGATCTAATAAATATACATTTCCTCAGGCAAGAAGAGGAAGCCGTGAGATCTAAGGATTCATTTCCTAGTTTGCCGACATAGCAGATAAGGTTTGATACGGTGCAGGCATGCAAAAATCTACATGCGGCAACTGAAATGTAAAAGTTCATAAACGGATGTTCTGCTCCCACAGACTGCAATATGCCTTCTGATATGAAAACATTCAAAGTGCATGTCTACTCATGAATGTGGAAAAACAAGAAAAAGCCACAGCTTGACTGCAGGCCTCCACTGCGACTCCCCCCATGTCTTTACAGATGTAAAACAACCGTAACTCTGCGTCAAACATGTTATGTGGCAGCTCGCCCAACAGACCATATGTCACACACACTTGGTATGCGTTCAGTATAAGTAAATTCTGCAGCCGAGTGACAAGAGCAGGAGGTATTTTAAAAGTTCAGACTGGGATATCATGTATATCGGGACAAAGAAAAATACTCAAAGGAAGACGTGGCCATGTTTTTCTAAATGAAACTTTTTTTCATCCAGAACAGCCACTGTACCATGACAGACTTCTGCTGGATTCATTTGCTCACTAAAAAACTGTTATCCTGGAAAGAAAATCTGCACAGTCAGTTCTTTTGTTAGGAATACACAGGGACAGCAGAACAATACAAACGTGCAATCTTATCTCAAAGATGACAGCACCGAGGAGGTTATAGCCTCCAGGAAAATAAACCAACCCCATACAAGACTGTTTACACTGAAATTCACCCGTCTACGCTAATTCTGGCCGATGAAAGGGAACTCTAGACACAGCTGCACCAAGTAATATCCATTACTGAACTTGAGTTGATTTTTCACGAACCTGTACTCCAGTATGTATATTTCCTGTTGAGATTTAGCTTTCACTCTACACCTGAACAATTATTCAGTACTCTCTATGTCGTATATTGTTGAAACTGGCTCATGATTAGTTGAAGATGGTTCAGACTTATAGTGAAAGAATCCATTATGAAAAATTATACAAAATGATCCAATAATGGCAATAATGATTGATTGAATGGGACAGTTTCCTAATGTTAAATTTGGATAAAAGTTTCACATTCAAACCATAGTGTTTAACTTATTTTAGCAATCCCATGGTTGTATTTATAGTTAAAAGTAAAATATGCCTAAAATAATTCATCAATAAAGGCAGAAAAAAGACCAAAACATTCCACTTTTCAGTAAAAACAATATCTTGTACCACGTAAGTGAGGAATGTCATTGAACATATTTAACTATGTTATTTTTGTTTTTTCCATTTTTGCCTTTGTGGTTGCCAATATCAGTCTCACCATCACAGAGATGTGCAGGATGCGGAGCTCCTCCTTCGTGGAGTCGTTGGCCGGGTCCTCAGTCGGCTCCGGGATGCTCAGGCCTCCGTCCTGATGGTGGATGTGAAAGAGCAACGTGCCATTCTCCAACCACTGCTGTCGCCAGCGCACCAGAGGGATGTCCTCCGAGTTCCCAGAAATCTCTGGCAAACACAAGAAGACACTAAATGAGAAATTGTGTCACCAAACAATCCTGGAATGGGATTCACTGAAATCTACCAATTTACAAGAAGAGAATGTACTGACTGTATGTTGCGAGTTACAGGAGAAGACTTCACGAATACACAATGCTGAGGACTCGGCAGTGACTGAGCAAGTGAATACAGGTTGACCAGGTTAACCATATCTATCTAGCGATCTATCTATCTATCTCTCTATCTTGCTATAAAAGTCACTAAAGCTAAAGCAAATTAAACTCTTCAATGCTCACAGCAATTGACCATGTGCTTTTTGTTTCTTCAAAAGTTAAATGCTTAAACAATTGCTTTAGATTAACTCCATTATGTACCTTTCTGTTGCAAGGCTATATGCAACCATACAACCCCTATGACCACTAAACTGAAAAAGAAGCCATGTTTGTGCTCAGCCAGGAATGAGCTTTTGTGTACCAAACATGAGAGAAAATCCATACAGTATATGTATTTATGCAATAGATTAAGGCAAAACAAAACAACCATTGCACATGGTTCAAGCTAGAAACAACACACTGTTGTTTTATGACACCACCAATCAGAAAAGTTGTTGTTCATATTAAAGTGTGTGCTGGCTCATGTCATTTCAAGCTGGGAACCAATCAGTCTCAGAAACAATTGGCAAACCAAAGAAATGTAATAGATTTGATTACATTTCTCACGTTTCTGCAGTCTTTTAGTACCCCCATGACTCATGTCTTCACCTGAAGCCACTCCTCCAGCTGGCATTATCTACATGCACGACAGTCAGAAAATTTTTTTTTAAATCCCCCACAAAATGATGAAAGCTAAAACAGATAAAGATGAGTTAACAGTGATTTTATGGGAGCAGCAGAGCGTGAGAAACACCGTGCTTCATGTCATACCTCAGTTCTCCAGACAACACATTCTACTCCTGGCTGTTTGAAGTATTAGAAAAGCACACCAAAACACACAGAGAGGAGAAATGGGAAATATTATAAATGCATGACAGAGCTTTATGGGTGATTTTTCTGTATTGTGAGTTTTAGGAGAAGCACAGATGCATTAGACTCATAAGTCATGAGCAGAGCTGGAAGGCATAAATCGAAAAATGAGATCACTGAAAGTGATTACTGAAGTTGAATCCTACCTCAAACTGTACTCATTCAACAGTGCACAATTCTGAAGCGCTCGCTGCTCGTCAGTGCGGCAATTTTGTTTGTTCGGATTTACCAGGAATGATCATGATTTACTGAAAAATTTAAATAATAATAATAATTTGTGAAAGACAAGAACAAATCTTATTACACAATGCAAAATCTGATACAAGCATAGAAATCTGTATTAACTGTATTGTAATACATATTCATTCAAGTGTGTGCAAACAAATTCATTCTCGACTCACGATTGTCATTACACACATACAAAAATCAATATAAACGCAGCCATTTGTATGCTACTATAAAAGCTCAGCGTTCCAGTTTTCTGACTTTTGACTTCAATATAATCTCCTTTTTTGTAGTTAGATTTGCGGTGTCAACATCCACAGCATGATTTTCATTTCAGCTTTTTCCAAATAGAAATGGCATCATATTCTTCCAACCACCCCGTCTCTGTATCCTCCATTGCATCTGCTCCGTCACTGCATCTCCAAACCTCCACCCTGGCTTTCCTCTTCTCCTCATGCCTGCCAAGCTCCACCCTGAGCCTCTCATTGCCCCCACATGGCCATTGTTCCTCCTTCATCATACATATCCAAACTATCTTAACCTCCTATCTGTCACTTTTACCAAACTGTTTGAGGTGTTTCTCCTATGTAGTCATTTGTAAGGCTGTCCATTCTGCCCAGTGAAAACCTCACCCTGCTCAAGCTCTGCCACCTCCAGTCCAGCCTCTTGTCTTTTGTTCAGCCACTGTCTCTAGATTTTTATTCCTCAATGGGATCACTTTTGATATTCGTCTAAATTTATGTATCACAATGTTTTCCACAATATTTTTTTTTTTATCCGTAATAGTAGACCATCCTAAAAATAATCAATATTCTACACACTGGCCCTGATGTCTGGACACTGAAATGTGCCTGTGTCCTATATCACTAAAATGCACTGTATCATGAAGAGCTGCTTTTATCAGATTAATTATTCCCTCCTTATACACCACTGAGAGTGGACAACTTTGCATTACCCCCTTTGATTTAATGCGGCAAAATTTGTGGCTACCGGTCCGCGCTCGTATTGAAGCATCACGCTCAAAGAGACAGTCGAATGTGAGCAGGAAATCTGTGGTCACATGTTCTTGTCATCATATTAAAAAAAAAAAAAAAAAAAAAAGAAACACTAAATGCTACTTCATAAATCTACCAGATTGGCGACATCAAAAGTAAGAAATATTGAACAAAGGCAACATTTTAATGGGTCCATGGATGTGTATTTAGAAAGTCATTGGATTATCCTGAGAAAATGTTTTCAATGTACATCAATGTCATATTAAAAGTAAAGTTCTTTCTAATTAAGAAAGTGCTAATTTGTTGATGTTATTTTTTTTCCTTTTTACTCTGTGAACACTGATTTATGGATTTTATTATTGCTGGCGGGGGCTGCGATTCCGGTTTAAATCTCAGTTCGAAATTAGCACATCAAGTCGTCTCTAATGCCACCATTTAAAGTATGGCACACAGCGCACATCCTTATATAGCTTATGGATTAGTTTGGAAACTGCTGCCACTGGAATAGACTATTACACTAATTGTTGGCCTACCCGAGTGTGGTACACAAATTATCCAAGTATATGATGCTGCAATACAAACAAATGATTTAAGGCTAATTTTACACACAGATGTCATAAAGAACTTAACAGAGCAGGAAGCCTGAGCACAATGCAGAGCTGAAAGCAGTGGAGGGGGTGCACTGAAGGGACACAGTCCATTAGAGAATGGTCCATAATTGATCAAAGTCCGCACTATGTGCTGGTTTATCCACGCGGCAGAGCGGCGGTGGTTGCAGGGAGATATCGCAGTCTGTAAATAATAATGAGGATTAGGCATGATCAAAAGAAAAAGCCCAGAACTGAATGACTAACGTAGTAATTTAAGGCACTGGCATTGGCTTGGGAGATGAGAAGTAGGACGGGAACAATGTCTGTGAAGCCGGGGGGGGGGGGGGGGGCGGGCTACAAAGAAATGCTGAGGTAGAGCGGGAAAACACTCCGCACACCCAGCATTGCAAACCCAACGCATCGCTGTGCAGAAATCTGTAAACACAGATGAAGCCCATGACACACCAGACCATTACACTGATTACTGCTGATGGTGTGACTGCAAGCAGGCTTTATCTGCTGATCACGGGCTTTTACACATTGTGCAAAACTTAAAAGTTACACAACCTTTGCTCCTGCACTGGGTTTTAATTCCTGTCTTTGTAGGATTTCTCGGCACATGTGCTCAGTGTTTCCATCATAATGGCATCATTCCAGACCGAAGGCCACGTCCTTGTGCACCCGGGTGCCTATTTAGTTAAAGCGGAAAGATCAATGTTGCACATTAAAGTTACCTAACTAGTGAGTGGAAGTGTTGGCAGCGTCTAAGAAAAAGTGCCTTTGTGATCTCGGGCTGACCCTTTTAGGATACCATTAATTAACTTTAAGCGAACAAATCCAGGGCATTTTTATAGTACAGGGCGGATATTTATCTGGCAGTAAAGGTCCAACTCTGAAAAATGTCAAATACCAGTCTCAGAACATCAATATGACTAATATTTCTTTAAAAGTCAGAAGACCCAGGTAAAATTGTTTATTTCCATTTTTGTCATTTAATTAATCCATTAATTTGACAGAGGTAGTGGTTATAAAAAAAAAAAAACATTTTTAAATGAAAGGCCAAAACCGTGTAGTTTTTAAATCGAATGTCCCTGGCCAATTCTGTAATTCCCCAAATAAAACCTATTGTGTTTTGATTGTTCCTCCCTTTTACTCAATTTACATTTTCTCAGTTAATACATTAACTACAATCAGACTGCAATAATTTAAAGGAAAACTTTTTCTGTTTGGGGTTTGCGTGTGGTTTTTCAAAATACACTGGATTCTTCCTACAAATATATGCATGTTAGTTAATTTGTGAATTTTATTTGCCTACAGGTGTTGCTTGCTGGGATTGGCTCCAGATCGCCACGACTCCAACTTTTCATAAAGCGTGTATAAAAGAAGGCTGCATTACGCAAGTCCCTGAATGAAATTAACGATCTCAGTCATCTTTAAGTATGTAAATAAACATCATGACTGACAATTCAAAAAAATGACCTCTCAATCTTTAAATCTTTTTTTAACTCGACAGGAAATATAACCATAATCCTACTGCCAACCCGACCCCCTCACCCGACCCGCCTTCCCCCCAATGGAGGACACTGCCCCATGAGAATGAGGTGAGACGAGGGCCCCGTGGACGAGCCGAACACTGAGTTTCTAACTGCCGGGAGAGGGTGGGTGACGGGGTGACTCCTCCTCCAGCCGCGGCATGAGCCCAGCCCTGGGCGGAGCGATGTTAAGAGGGGGGGTGCTCTTCTATTAGGTGGTGCTCTTCTATTGGGAACTATACAGTAAGGGTAATTCCTCTTTCCCAAGCTTCAACTCACAAACACAAAATGTGCTCTATCACATTTAGTGTAAACTGAACTACAGTTCTTCTACACGTCACATTAAACGTCAATACATTGCAAAAAATGGAAAAGAAAAAAGATTATCTGATCGATTTACAAGACTGAGATGTATTTCCTTGATATATTCATTCCAGTAACAGACTGCAGGTGCAAATAAATGTGCAAAAAGGTGTACTATCACCAAATTGTAATGGAAATTAATGCAATCCCTAAATACTATTTAACATTCTCAAAAGTAATTTTGAGTGACATACCTGTCCAAGTGTGTAAATGGATCCTTGAGAACCACAAAGGATGGGGATGTCAAAGTGAACTAATTGACTAATTAGTATCCCATTTGATTCATTGATTCTTGGTTATGTTTGTGGGTTCTCAACTTTGTATCCAAGATCAGCAATGGTACAAATGTTCCAAACTACTTTGAATTGGCACCATTCTTTTAGATTTGCTTGAAAGCCAAACACCCACAGATACTGCTGCTGTGAAAACCGTGTTATCTCAATAACAAACATTGCTTTTTTGTATTTCTGAAAGCTATTTGAAGTACCAAACAAACTGAAATACTTCACATATAAATGGTGAATTCATTTTCTATGCACCACCTATGCAAGTGCTTTCCTAGCTTTATCTATTCATGTTAAAAGCAGACACCATTAATATTTTGTGACGCTGTACATGCAAAAAAATTACAATAGAGCACTTCACCTCGTGCTGTGCGAGTTGCACACTTTCTTTGTCAGACAGGCCATTACACTGATTACTGGCGAAGGAAGCGCTCGCATTCTGGATAATAGCCATATCCCTTCTAAAGATTATAACCTGTTTACAAACCAAAACACTTAATGCTTTCACTGTGACCAAGCAGCGCGTGTGTGTGTGTATGTATGTGCGCGTCTGTAATTGTGAGAGTATAACAAGGTTTGGCTTGACAATAACTGATGCCCTCATGCCGCAGTGAAGCGGGGGTTTCCTCTGCCCATAAATAAGATTTAAGAGTCCCGACTGGTTTTAACCTAAATGCAAATCATGTGCCAGCGTGTGACAGGGCACTTTTTAAAAAGTGTGCTCCCTCTCCCTGGGGACTAGTTTGCCATGAGAGCTGGATTAATGAGACCGCCGCCGTACCTGCACGGGACCATACAGTACCACCCAGCAGAGAGGTAAGAGAACAAAGGAATAATATAAAAAAAAAGACAAAGAAATGAATAAAGAGGAGTACAAAAATAAAAAAACATGACGGGGAGAAAACCGGGTAGGAGATGAAGAGAGTAGTCTCCTACCAACATTAAAATAAATGAAAGTAATCGGATTACATCACATTATTAGTTTACCTCCTCTGAATGCAGATTCACAGGAACCATTTAGTTTAAAGGAGCTTCAGTGGCTTTGGAATTAAATTGAGCTGCATGCATCTCTCTTAAGCCGAATCTTTAATCCAAGCAGAAAAAAATGGAGACGACCAGCACAGAAGACCACCGCACATGGCATTTTAACATTTCCCAAGTTAATGATGGACCACCACAATGTGATTGCATAGTGCGCTGCTTGCTCACTCACATTTTACTATGTGTGTATTGTTAGCAGGTAGATTGAATTGCATTAAATTAGGTAAAATTCCATTCTCTTTCTTCCATGTCACGAGTCTCACAGACCACTGCTTACTCAACCACAACTTGATATAATTAGAAATTTCTCATGGGGAATTTAGGAATTAAAAAAAGAATTTTATAGTTACTGTGGTGAGATTAATGCAACGTGATGGCAGCAAGCAAGCTACAGAGAAGCAGTCTGTCTGGTGCAGTTTAGGGGACGTGCAGCAGGGATGAAAATTCTTTTTGGGGGCAGAATACAGCAATATAACGCTGTCAGTTTTTAGCACCCAGCAGGGAGGATTTGTTCTGTTTCAGGCAATAACATCAGAGTGAAGTGTCAGTGGTGGAATAAAATCATTCATCTTAGTGGAGCCTGCTTGTGGATAAGATAGGGAACTGAGTGGTAAACCAGAGTTACAACAGATTCATACAGGCCCTCTGGGATCTGTCAGACTAGAACTGCTACTAACAACATTACCAGGCTGCCTTTCTGGCTTCTGTTGGGAGAGTAACATATTTACCAGGTATCTCTATTATAATAACAATTTATACTATTTACATTCAGTTGCAAAGCGATACGTAAATATACTTGGATATTATATATGTACTTCATAACGCCTCTAAGCTCATGATAGGGCAATTTAGTATCAATAACAGACCAAATATTCATTATGATCAAGTTTAAAAACAGGGTAAATAAAGATTGCATTATTTTTCCTAGCCAATAGAAAAGTGGTGATAAAGTTTTGTGATATGTGCATGTCTGCTTGTTTACAGATCAAAAGCAGACCCCAGTTTAACATGGCACCTGTTTTTCAAGGGGGCACCTGTGACCATCACTTGATTGCCATTGTATCTCTTGCGGTGTGTTCACAGTCTGCAGAGGTTGGTATCTACCACATTTAATCTATTGGAGAAAAATGCTGAACCAGTGCAGGGTCACTGGCAGCCAAGACTAATTGATGTCAATAGACAGTGAAGGCTGGCCCATGGGATTTGATCGAAAAGAGGATTGTATTGTAGCTCAACTGGCTGGAGAAGGTAATGCTTGTAAAGCTCCACCACCACCACCACATTGTATGAGGGTCTTCTTCTACTCCAGGGAATGCACTTGTGTCGTGAAAAGGGGATCTTCACCACACAAAACTGATCACAATTCACAGTTTTTAACCCATTTTTCTGGGACTGACATGGAGAAAGGAGCTGTGCTGTGACCTGAGTAGCTGACAAACTCAGTGCCGTTACAGTCTTATTACAGTAATTTAGTAATGAAATGTTTTTGTGCATTAAAAAGAAACAGAATCCATAATCTCAAAAAAAAAAAAAATGCAAACAATTACAACACAAAGGAGAATATACTGTAAATAGAGGGGGAAAAAAACAGAAGTCACACCCACAGTGTTATCTAAAAAAGAGCAAATCACAAATCTTGTCTGTGGAAAGCCTCTTGTGTCTGGGCTGACTCTCCCAAAGGTTTAGAAGCTATGACTGTATTCGCTCACTAAAAAGTGTTCCACAGTGACTATGATAACAATCGTCACATAGCGCGGTCACCGGAGGGCAAAGTGATAAGCAGAAATTACTCGGGAGCTGTTGATTCTGAATCCCTCAAACTTTGCAGGAATAAACGACTATTAAAGGAACACTGCATTCTCGAGATGACAGCCCCAAGGCAGAGAGAGGAAGAGTATGAGAGGGGGGAGGGGGGGCTCGTTGCTAATTTCCAAATCATTATTCCAATGTGACCACATGGAACTCGTCCTTCAAGCTTGTCCTTGGCTGATTTCAGAGAGGTCTGTGAAGTACACACTTTCCACAGTAAACAGGACCTTTTAGCGACAAAAAATGGTAGGAGACCATTTTCACAGACAAAACTGTTCAGTTGTTTATCTTTTGTAGTGATATTGTTGTCTGGAATATATGTTGTGACCTTTGCACAATGCGATTGTCTGTTACATCAGACGAAAGTTCTATTTGAATTAATCAAAGAAAAAAAGCAGCGAGCAGAGACTAATATCTGCACGTCTCTGCTTTTATATTTGAAATTCTTCTGAGCAGGATATGAGATCATTCAGATTACAATAAAGCTAGAAAATAAAACCTATTTTTAATATATGTCAAAGGGAGCTGTTTAGCTGTTGCCGTGTCCTTTGTGTAAAGCAAACAAATATAAAGTTTATGGACAACTAGTGCACAGAAAACGATTGGATTTTTGTCCTCATACGAAATCAAAAGGTGACACAAGGAGTAATTCTAGAAATCCATGAAACCGAACAAGGAGAAAAAAAACTTGAAAATGAGAATTCTTTACAATGATACAGAGAGAAAGTTTTCTTTGTGAAGTGCACAAATGTAAACAGCAACATCGATCCATTTCAGGAATTGAAAATACAATCTGGGAGACAAACACAGTTTAAGTGTAGTGAAGCGCTATAATGAATCAATTAATTTGAGTAGACTGAATAATTTGTTGTCAAGTTTGTTCTCATGACAAATGTGAAAGTACCTAATTCGATCCCAAATGTGACCAAAACACATCAAAGACTGGTCCACCTGGTGTCCTCTGTAATTCTTCAATCTATCCCACCATGGGTGGTTGTTCTCACTCACTACATTACATGATTTATTTTTTTTGTTTTTTATTACTACCATCATAACAGAAAATACGTGTCAAAAGGCTAAAATGTTCTATTTTCACAAAGAGTGAGTTCGGCAGTCTGGGTGTTTCAGTGCGAAATAGTTTATGTAGCCTTTCATTGTATTGGTTAGACCTGCACAATAAAGCTGCAAGGTGTTTTTTTTTTCCATCATGATATGAACATTTGCATTTTCCAATAAACATATTGCACCACTGCGCTACTTGCTTAAGTAATACCCCACTGCCCCAAAGTGGTTAGATGTGCACAGAAATGCAGGTGCCCATCAATACGAAGACTTTCCCACACTCCTTGGTGTAGACGGAAATAATATATATAGTGCACAGAGCACTTCTAAACTTACATAAGAAGATCAATATTACTCATCTCAGGATCATGATACTGGCAAGATGGCAGAGCATATGTCAATGATTGGTTAAGCTGGCTCAGAGCGAGAAGCAGGGAAGAATGAATAGTGCGATCAACACCTTCAATATCCAATAGTGCGCCGTGTTTTAGGTTGTGTTTGTCATTCTTATACGTATATACAGTATGCGCTGTGGGACTAGTACATGAAGTCTGGCAAATGTAGTCAGTGTACATGGATGTGATATGACGACAAAAAGATGAATCACGGGTCTTTTACATAAAGGTCGCACATTTTCAGAAAGATGGAAATCAGTGCAGTATGAACTGCAGTAATTGCCATGCATTGTGTACTGTGAAAGAATCCCATGATGCGGAGGCACACCTGGTTGAAGTGGTACCTCTGAGATGTCTTTATTCGTGAATATTTGTCAAATGTAATTTATGTTGGAGTAAGCATCCTGATAAATGAACTTGAAGCTGATAACTGTGTACTTTGGCTCTCTCATCAGCATCGACACGATCCTCCCAATAGTGGTCACATTGATTTGGCTGCAGTGTAGCTTAGACCCGGAGACTTGGGCCTTGCCTACTTCCACAGCCATTGTGTGAAACTGCCAAAAACCTGAGTGCAAGAGACTCTAAAGCTAAACCTCGGCCCTTACAGACTAATCAGTCATTGTAAAAGCGTCTTCTGAATAACAAAGTGGATTATTTGGCACAAGGATGGACTGTTCAGCATGTCATTTGGATACGTAGAGTTTATGTACATTGAGCTCCTTCCAGATCCTGCCCCTTATAAGGCAACATGGCTGTTTTGGATATTCAATCCAGCCTTATTTTCAGATTGATTCTAAACAGTGACATGGCGGTGAGAAAGATGTATTGTTTAGATTTTGTTATCAAGCAAAGTAGTCTTTTTTTTTTTTTTTTTAAGCTTTTAGGCTCCAGGACTTACTTTTCAACAGTTTCATCATACCTTGCAACATATTTCAGCATGTGCTGGTTCCCGGCTAACAACAGAGGGCAGATGCATGCAGTGATTTATATCGCTCAAGGTGTTTTATCTTTATGCTGAGTCATTACTCAACCTAGCACACGAAAAACAGTTTTCCCCCCGCCTGACAACATGCTGGTCGGGGCCATAATGCCCTGTGCTGTGAATTTTAATTTGGCTCCATCTGTAATCAGCTTGCGGTCTGCTCCGCTGCTTTTAGAAAGATAAACACAAACAGATACAACTGAAAGAAAAAAAAAGAAAAACTTTTTTCAAGCTTTTACAGGAAAAAAAACATGTTGACAAACTACTGAGATCGTCATATTGATTTCACAGCTTGAAGATCCACAATATTGAACCAACATAGTAATGAACTTTGGAAGAGCTGAAGAAGGCAGTAAAAACCAGAAAATGTCTTGAAATCGTTCATCGCGTGACACGTTGATACTAGTTGGGCTGACACTTTCATATATTGTTTCATGTTAGAAAATAGAAGGACAATGTGACACCTTAACCAAGAATTGAAAGTGTGGTAAAAGGAGATTAAGTCCAGTTTCCTTGAAAGCTCACTGCATGGCTGTTTTCACTTCACTTTCAAACTTTTAATTTGTCATTTTTGATGCGTGGATAAACTTTTACCAGAATGTAAATCAATTGTAACGGTTAAATCGAACAGCCGTTTGAGTTTGTGCTGATGCGTGCTTTCGATTTCAATATACAAATCTTGGAATCTTTTTTAATTCACGTAAACGGAGAATGTTTGTTATTAAAGTAGTTTACCATGCATGGCGATACCAAACCAGATGCGATGGCTTCCTGTCTGCTTTAATTGTGAGCATGTCCCAGCAGCTGAGGAGCTCAATGTGAAGATATTGACAGAGGCATTCAGAACTAATGAGACAAGAGAAAGGATCTGTTTAAGGGAGATCTGGAGTCAAACAACGGTCTGGGAGGAATGCTGTTATCTGGAGCCTGTTTACCCAGTGGGAGATGGAAGAAGTGGGGAGGAGACCATATGGCCCTGGAAATGTGTGCTTGTACTGGGATTTAACACCACCAGAGTGAGGTGTGTGTGTGTGTGTGTGTGTGTGTGTGTGTGTGTGTGTGTGTGTGTGTGTGTGTGTGTGTGTGTGTGTGTGTGTGTGTGTGTGTGTGTGTGTGTGTGTGTGTGTGTGTGTGTGTGTGTGTGTGTGTGTGTGTGTGTGTGTGTGTGTGTGCGTGTGTGTGTGTCTGAAGCTATTCTGCTCACATCCTCATGCGGTGTCAGGAGGAAGCTGCCCTCTCTCACTTCTCCTCTCACAGTCATAGCGGCGAGAGAAGGGGAAGATATCGAAAAAGGGTTGGTGGGGGAGCATTAAAATCGAACCGAGTGTAATGGGAAGAGTAGAGCATCGGCGGCGGGTGTACAGGTTGGATCATATGAAGAGGCAGGCAGCAAGAAAAACATGAAAAAGATAAAGAGTTTGTTTTTATGATAGGAGGTCTAATCTAAATTCAAACTTCAGGGTACAGACGGCTCCAGCTCCTCCACATGCACAAGTTTCCAAAACTGAACAACACAGGCATGTGTAAGCAGAAATCCAATCATTTCTTTTGGATCATTATCAGAGACCTCTCCCTCACCAACGTCCACATCGAAAAAAAGCCACAACATGGGAAGAAAAACCCAGCCAGCTTGAATTCCAACACTTGGAGCACGTGGGGGGGGGGGGTTATCTGAAGCAATTTCATCTGCATGATGACTCCAGTGAGCAAACAGCATGATTACAAAGAAACCTTGATGTTGGTGGTAAAATGATCGAAAGATTCATAAATAAAACATTCCGGTTGGTGAAACAAACAAAAAAAAAAAAAATGGCCTGAAGAAAGCTTTTAGCTTTTCTTCTTGTTTGTCATGTACCAACATGACGGGATCATTCATCTCCTGACTTCTTACAACCCCCAGCCCAAAGTGAAAGTTCAAAACAAAAGAAAATAAAAGAGAACAAAAGACAAACTCTCCCATATCCCCTGGGAACAGGTTTGGCCTCATTTTAAGTCGTTCTTCATTCAGTCGTGCCAATTTTCTACATGAATAAGAACAGGAAACGGAGCAATCAATCAAAGTCACGTCTGTTTTCTAACGAGGTACCCAACATGGGACTTTACATATTAACCAAGACCGCCAGCAAATGGTAATTTAAGATAGCTTGAGAAGTTAAAATTTCATGTTAGATGATTATGTATGGGACATGGAGCGTGGAGGACGGAGGGAATTGTCCACGTCAAGGTGAGCTGAGATCACAGGAGGTTCCGCCAGCAGCTGCTGTAAAACACAAGGAGCGCTCAGTTTGATGAGATTCAACAAGACTGACCTTACTCGGTTGTGATTAGAAATTCCACTTGAGGAAAGTCACGCACCCTGCAGAGTTTTTCTGAATGTGATCACACAGATGAATCACATTAAAAGCGAGGCAGACCAGATGGATCGCATTGTTGCCAAGTCTGGAAGCTTCAAAAACTGTTTAGACAGGTTGCTAAGCTGTTTAAATGAAAACCACTGATGCATCACTCTACATGGCGGCAAACTAAATAAAGCTGGGACTGCTAACTCTTCGGCTCTAGCTTTCTTTGGTTTGTTCAGTCTGATCGTACAGAGCGCAATGATGCATATTGATCATTAATTTGGGGAGAAATTTCTGCTAAGACACACTGACCATTCAATAATCTGTAGACGGCAAAATCACAAGATGAGAGGGAAGAGAAACATTTTTCCATTATTGCCTTGTTGAACCGCCGTCAGTGAGTCAACAAACTCTTCCATTTCTCGACTGCAAAATTAAATACCATCACCTGTTAAAAAAGTGAGTAAACAGAATAAAACATAAAAGAAATATGCATCAGGATGGTTCTCATTCCATTCGTTCATTCTGTTTCTGTGCAAAAATAGGTTCAAGTCAAATATATTTGTTCCTTTTTTGTTATATACACAAAAAATATATATGTTTTTCAGTATCGTGCAGCCTTAAGCCACACCTACTTCGATCACCACCTCATTAGAATACAGTACTGATCCTGTCCAAGGATGTTCACGCAGAAAAGTATGACGTCACAAATGACAAGGGTGGCTTCAAGTTGACTGACTTTGCTTTACACAGCTTTGCAAACTTTTTAACGAAGCCCCAGCAAAAAGAAAAAAACTTCAAAAAACCTTGCTACAAACCACATCAGTCAAGTCATTTACACTGCTATGAACAGCACACCACATTCCACCTGGCTGCACTTTACATGTTTGGAGGTGCAAACATCTGAGACATAAGAAAATGGGTGAACCAATACTTTAAGTCACCGTGACATAATGGAAACGCACCCTGAGCAGGGCAATTCTGCTACAATATTAACCAAAAATTGAGGCTCTACATGCCGTGAATGGATGATATGTACTCCTACTCTACAAACAGAGAAGCCCTTTGTCGACTTATAGCACAAATTCAATCGTTGCCTCCATGTAGAATGAGATTAACGAAGCAGCCATTCACACAGGACTGTTGCTCGTCTGTAATGCAGCAGTCTCATCTCGGTGTTGACTTAATTCAACATGCACATCAGCCTTCGTGAAGAAAGCACGCACTGTGCAATGAACCAAACAAACACCAAAGCCATTTGCCAGCCTGAGACGAATAGCAATTACGATTTCTGTTATGTCTCATTGGTTAACCCATTTGTTCTTCTGCAGAGCCACAAGTATGGAAAACAGCTTAATCTCTGTGTGTGAGCGATGAAGAAATATATGTTTAAGGTGGAACAGATCCTAATCCCCATTTCCCTCACATCCTGCTACAATTAGCTTTAAGATGCCTTTCACACTTCATGCATTGTGGTCCTATTTTTTAGCAATGTTATAATAACCAGTTTTCTCTCAATTTTTTTCTATTCAAAATGTCACTCTTATCAAATGATGACGGCTTTTTCTGGAAATTTTCTGTGCTAATTTTGTTGTCTGGACCTCATCAGGGCAAACAATCTCTGCTCTGAAGTTCCGCTTGAGGAGGAAATGAAAATGTAATAGCTGAGAGAAAACAGTTAGAATGACCCCCTAACTGAAGTCACCTTGAATACTTAAACAAGGTGTTCCGTAGGGATTGCACGCCTCTCCCAAAAGGCAATTTAATATGCTCGCTGAGTAGCACCAGTACTCCAGCAGCGCCTGAGTAAGTAGTTGTTCTGCTTCTTCATGCCGCAAAGCATACAGCTGGAAAACAAAAAACTCATGATTCGAGTGGCAGAACAAGCTGTGTGTCATACAAAGAACAAGCAGACCAAACAGCTTCCCGTTTCCAAAACTATTTGGTCACTGGGAATATTTCCCTTATTAGCTGGCCAAGTCATGGAACGCAAAATGATATCAATCAATCAATCGTGGGTAAACTTTCTCATTGGAGCCCGAAAGGCAATCCTGGAGTAGAGGTTGTAAGGTTAAAAGGTGTGGACCTCTACTGGTTTCTCAAGCAAACCTAGGATTGTCCAACACTATTTTCTGCGTTGATACCCCCATGACATCAACAAACAGGCAGTAGTCCCATTAAATGTCTGCGTTATTTCGTGCTGCATTCAAATCCCTCTAAAGATTTTAAAATGAACTGAATAGCAGGGATCTAGACTGCACCATCTAATTATAATGCCCCTAAGCAAGAGTCTCTGGATATTACATGTTGAAGGAGAGAATAAAGAGAGGAAAGAATAACAAGCTTAGCTATAACTCATGTCTGCGTTTCAAAACATACGTCACAAGATAAACTCAGGCGCTGAAGTTCAAACTCAAAACGTTCCCCGAATTCTCACCATACTCATTTGTGTGACAAAAATGTATTATTTGAGTGGGTAAACAAAGTTAACTGTTGATCACTCAAGCAGAGCAGAAGCAGTGGGTGGCTGATACAGACTAACCCAGAGAAACACATGTTGGCTGCAGAGACTGCGTATGTATGAAATAAATGGTGTCGCTCCTCCGTATTTATCTCTTTCACGATGCTTTGAGAATCATTTCTCCTGGCGTTGAAAACAAATCAGAGTAGTCTGATGAAGGTTTTAGATGAAAACTGCTGAGATAAAACATGGAGCAAAAGAATAATAAAGATATGAAAGCAAACGTAAGTGGGGGGTAAGTTATTTCTAACATGGGTGTTAATCCCCTGATAAAACTGGCTATGTGGGTAGGTGGTTATTAAAGGTAATTGCAAATCTTAGAGAGTGAGAGAATATTCTTTCTTCGGGGTTTCTTCAAAATAATTAGCGATAATCTCTTTCATACGGCTCAATATAGAAAAAAGATAAAAGTATCTTTACATTGGTATTTTACTGTTGAGACCACTTTACGCATCCATTTGGATAGACTTTCCTAGCAAATTAAAAATGCCAAAAAACATTGACCACCATTGTTTGCTCTTATTTATAGGAGAAAGTATCAAATGTCACAGATCCCTCCATTTCGTTTGATATGCCAGATGGATTCACCCACCAAACACTTCATTAGGTAGGCCTGCTCAGTGTGATATGGTGGTACAACAACTCTATCTCTCTCTTCTATATTAACAGAATGGACAAAGCAATACTTCTTAATCCAGCTGCAAACCAAAGGTCTACAAGCTACCATATAGTTAGATTAAAATCCATTTGACATTTGTCAGCAAACTATAATGGCAGAGGTGTTGTTTTAAATTATACTTCAATTGTACAGGTTTACCTATTAATGGCCAGTGAGTTCTCTCTATGTAAAGTTTCACAACATAAAACCAGTCAATAGATGATGTTGTGACTATAAACTATATTTGAAGAACATCTTCATTAGACAGGCACACATGGGCAACCATGAAATCACAGCAATTCAAAGTAATTGCATAATTTTCATTTGGCGCAATCAACAAAACATTACTGTGTGTCCGACCTCTACCAAGGAGGAGAGGCACCCCCCAGCCGTGGCTACTGATCCACTTGAAAATTGGAAGATGCAGCACAACTCTGAATGGTTTGCAAAACCTATACAACATGGGCAAAGCGGTCCAAATTGACCAAAGGATCTAGTTTCAGTAACATAATTGACCATTACAGCTATTAATGGCACTAAACACGCTTAAAAACCTTGTTGAACGTTTTCCCCTCATCAGTGGAAAAAACATACGATGTAAAATGTATTGTGCAGTACATGTGATGCCTGCTTGTGTTCAGTGAGAGATAAATGTCAAACCCCGACAAAACAAAAAAAAGAAGCAAACCCTACCATGCTTTAACCATGAAAAAAATACAATCTGGTATCCCTTGTAGCATTGCATTGTTCTGTCCATTGAACTACAATCTACGATCTGTTTCATCCCACTTCAGTAAAGAGCACAGCTACAGGAAAAGCATTGCAATTTGTATAATCCATGACTCTGGAGTCAGCTGAGCCCCCTCACGCCATGGTCATGCACTGGAAGGCTGGCTTTAGACAAAACATCAATGCCGTATGGATCGAATAACAATGTAAGCTGCTGAGTGTAGCAGGCTCCACGCTAAAAAGTAAAGGCCCAACACTTCCAATAGCAATAAAAAAAAAAAAAGAAATGCAGGCTTTGACACACATTGATTTGATTACCTAAAGGGAAGTGTGGTATATTAAATTTACAGTCCAGGCCAATCCTTATTTAACAGAAGGTACAAACCTATTCTTTCCTTAGTTATTCATTTACCGTCAACTTTGCAATGTGATCCTCTTAGGTGATAAGCTGATACGCATATCCTCAATTAAAAAAAAAGGGTAAGTGAGAATGTTGCACTATTACATCTGCATAAATCTGAGATGCATATGAAATGAACAGTAAAACCTCAGTAAATCTTGCAATTTCCTTCAAACACAGGAAAAGTGTAATTGCATTCTAAAAGGTGTGAAACAATGACAGGCATTCAAATGTACCTTGAAAATATATCAACTGCCCCGACTCACAACCAAAATGATCATTTTAAAAACTTAAAAAATATTTTAGCCACGCAATCCCCAACATTACTTGTTTTGGCTTCATACATGGAAAGATTGGCGGTTTTTCTTTGTTGCCAGTGAAATACTATTGCATAATAATGAACATTTCTAATTGCAAGTGAACAATCTGAGGGAATAATATACAAGATAAGACCACAGCAACTTATCACTGCAAATAACAACTGATAAAACAACTAACTTAATTGTTTGTAGAACCCAACTTGACACAGTGTTGCCGAAGTGCAAAACAACTGAAGCAAAGAAAACAATGCACCAACGGTTCAACTAGTGGTCAACATCTCTACATCAAACATTTTTCACATTTGTTGCAAAATGGGCTAAAAATGGATGGAGTGAAAAGGTATATCTACAAGTTTTCTCAACAAAAAAAGTGCCTTACTTAGCTTAAAACGTAAAGCCACGGAAGTGAAATCATTACCTTCAATTTCCAAGAATGCTCCACAGACACAGGAGACACTGCAGCAGTAGCTGGAACCTGAGCAATACTAACCATGACAAGTACAATCGGTGGAGTTCCTCTTTAAGTGCCCCGCTTAGAGGAGGGTTGGATTTGTCTCTCCGACACTGATTTTTCCCTCCACTCCAGCAACCCAAGAGCCAGTTTTCTGGTTGTTCAGACTTGTTTTTTTTTATGGAGTGTAAAATCGAGTTGTGTGACTCCTATAATGGTGTATAAATACAACATGCTCCGGGCGTATTTTGAGAGTCCTTGCAGCATGTGTTGAATGTGGTAAACTTGTTTTGCCTGTGTAATCAGGCTGGTAAATTAGCACTAAACACCCTGAGAGGTGGGAATGACAATCTGTCAGAATGCTGCGGCCTGACCAGCCATAACTGGCTTACGCTGGGGCTGCTGCCGCCGCTGTTGTGGCTGCTGCTGCGGCAAGCTCCTGACGTGCTCGGGCTTATCGGGGGCACGCAGGAGGCACAACAATGAACTTATCACCATCCAGCCACTTGGCGGGATGTAGCTGCAACCCCGCCGCGCTGCTCTGACCGCGAGCCGGCTCCGGTTCACTGATCATACACACCACCAGAACCTAATCTAGGGACAGTGAGCCTTTCAAACCACATGCGCCGGCTTTGGACGGAGAAAGAGTGGAGAAAGAAAAAAAAAAAAAAGAAGAAGTTTTGCCAGGTAATATAAAATGCTGCTGGTGGGGGTAAGAAAAACACCTGGAGAAAGAAGTTCAATAACTTTGTAGGGACCTCCACACCCTGCATGTCAATTAGCTTCCAGGATTTTGATTGAAGCTCTGCACAGGCCCGCAGCGGGGCTTTTCTATTCCCTCTTTTTTCTTTGTTGCCGAATCGGTTACAGTGCCACAAGAATACATAAAAGTTTCAGTAGGAGGGCTCCATTGAGGATCTGGTTGGGGGGAGAAGTCTTTTTTGGGATAAAACTCTAATACAAACAAAGATGGTTCTCAGTCTATTTGTTGGCTGTGACGCTTGACATCAGCAACAAAGATGAGGTGTCAGAGTGAAAATGAAGAAGCACCGTCCCGTACAGCCAATTTCTAAAGCATGCAATGTGATTTCACGTGCAGAATAACAAAACCAGAGAGTTACCTTAATACCGAGACAAACGCATTACTCTCTGACACAGTTACTGTCACCGATATTAGATATTTCACAGCCACTGCAGACAATACAAAGAAATCATTCAGGCTTATATATGAGAAGCATCACAGCCTTTAAGCCACGTGTCATCTGAGTTTTTGGGCAGAATATTGCCTTTATTCCCTCTACCCATGTTTTTCCAATCAATTAAACTAACAGAAGCGGATCCAGTTTGATGAATGCTCACTTACATACATCCCTACTCTATTCTATTTTAAAAGACAACGCTATTATTCAAACCTTTTGTACTGTCTCTCGAGCTGATTCTTATTCCATCACGACAGACTCCCTCCGTTCTGTCTGGAAGCAGGATTGGAGTGATCGTCACATCAAACAGGACACTGTGACTCGCCCCTCGCAATCTTGATATGTGGTGCAAATTGAAGGTGATTTTCAATAACGCCGGCAATAGGCGGATCAGAGTTTTTCTCCCCACCTGACAGGCTGTAATAAAAGAGACCATCTGATGTTCTTTGTGTTTCAAGTGTATCATAGCTTGATTTAAGCCGCCTGCTTCAAGTGTGTTTTTCCCAGCTAGGACATGATGGATGTAGCAGTGCATATGAGAAATGTTTTTTGATAAGACTCTTAAGATATCACTCCACTTTGCTTTTGAATTGCAGATTGAACAGGAATCTTGTTAAAACCCGGAGTCAAGATAAAGAGGGACTTTCGCACTCAAACTTCTTGACAGCCATCATGGTGATGTTGACTCGTGATGAGGGCCTGATTATCACCAAAAAATATTCACACTTTAAATGCAGATGTTCTCGGGCCGTGAGGTGGTGCAGTGCTTTGCAAACCTGCCACAAAACAGGTAGACGTCCGTTGACTCCCTGTGTGTGCGTGCGTGCATGTAGGGGGGGAGCAGTATAGGACAGAGAGACTGTTCATGGGTATTCATTTGTGTGCGTGAATCTGGTAGTAAAGTCAATCTGGCTTAGAAAATATATGGATTTTCATTTTATGTTATTTCGTGTTTGTGTGAGAGCGGGAGTTTGTTTGTAAGCCCACATGTGTATGATGTCGCCCTTTGAATGACGACGGTCATTCTGTGGCTCATAGTCTCTGACTCGTTGGCCCTTCCGGAACTAGAATGCACTTTCGAAGAGCACAACGGGGAGGACAGGTTTGCTCTGGCAGTCTTGAAAGAAGGTGTTAAGAATAAAATGTCTCAGTGACTCATTGTCAGCTGGGATCAGCTCTATGCTACCTCTTTAAGAGGAGTTTAAGAAAAAAGGATGGATAGTCTGCTTTGCTACCACCTCACATTAACAAATTCTCATCTTCTCTTCGCCACCTAAGTTTTGGGCTTTTGGGTGGTTTTGCAAATCCATCCAAGTTTGAGCTACTTTCAGTCTTATCAGCTATTGTCAATTAGCTTTACTTAGGGTATGATTAAGTTTTACAACTGGATATGATATGGCAGGCTCTTCTCTTTGGGTCTATATGGGTCTTCTCTGGGTGTATATAACACCAGGTCAAGATAAATCACAGTGTGGGTGTTTATAGTGACAGTATCTTAAGGGTGTGGCTCACAGATGTAATTTCAACAGTCTTCAGGCAACAAGACTAAGCTGAATACAAACACAACTTTCAGGAATACTTTTGAAAGTGTTAGTGAGTCTTGTATTATATGCTGTCACTCAGTTACAAAAGCAGCAATCTTCAGATGATGCTTTATGCAGTGTGGACTTTAAGACACACTGTGACAAACCTGTGATATTGGGTGATAATGGATTTGATGAAGTCCTCTCAGCTCTGCTGAGCGTACTATTCGCTGTCCCCCTCTGAAGATAAGTTCTATGTCATGTTTTTCCTTGAGACAGAAAACCACAAAAAAAAGAGAAATAATCGCATGAGCCGACATGGTGAATGATGCCTTTGGGATACTGAGAACTGTATTTTCTGTGGAAAATAGTGTTTCACGTTCCCCTGCAGACCGACTCACAAGGAGAAAACTGCTTTGTGACAAGCAGTGTAGAGAAGTACCCATAAATCTCCCAAAATGACACAAGGACTAAGCAATCTTGGCTCCAACAACATTGGCTTGATCATGGACTGTGGGTGGGGGAACATTTTGGCTCCAACATAATCACCATTGTTATGTGAATCTTCAAGTAGGTGTTGTGCTACCTCTAAAACCCTCCCAGTGCCTAATCTAAACATATGACTGATTCACTCAAACCTAATCACAGCCTCGTAATAATCTCTGCCATGGCTCCCATTCACTACGGACCCACCATGTCTAAACACGTTAAGCAAACAGCTAAATCACATGCAAAGCTCTATCCCACGACAAATTGCCAACAAGCTTGTTTTTGGAGTTTGCCTTCTGTTTTGTGCAAATAATGTAGGCCAGAAACATGGCAACATCAGCTTCATGTTGGGATGCTGAAGAAGTAATAGCGTACACACAGATATTACCTACTGCGTGAAAGCCACAAACAGTTTAATAATTAGAATGCCTCCCTCAAAAAAGTGATTTTCTCATACATACCAATTTTTTTTATTTCACTTTAACCCTCTATAATGGCCATGCTTCAAATTGTCGATTTGAAGAAGGACTCCACAAATTTTACACTATGAAATTGCCTAAACTAAAATGAGTCTGCACATGTGACATAAGTCATTCAAAGCCTTTCTAAAATTAATTAGATGAAACTAGACTGTGTTATTAGAATCCATCACGCAGTGGGCTTTGGGAGTTGGTGGCACTGATTTTGAAATATGTGAGCATTTGAGAAGCAGAGATGACAAAGATGCAATTTAGAGTATGAGCAATTGAAGAGGCATTGCTTTGAAGCTGACGAGTGAGTGAGGAAATTTCGAGAAGGTTTCCTGATGCTAGAATCCTGAGCTCACTGTTTTTTGTTTTTGTAACTGTCCATAAATGGCGTGAATTAGTGGAATCATTTTCTGGACGGAGCTAAGCTTTGTGTGCTGCCTTCATGGGTTACCATCTGTAAATCTGTTACTATAGTCCACCCTAGTCAAGCTCCAACGGCCTGTTGGTGGTCTTAAACTGGGCTTATATTGCTGTGAGGCAAGAGTGCAAACCACTGCACCACAATGTAGCTCCTCATAATTAGAGTCGGTCCCAAAATGGACTGAGGGTGCCAAGTTACAGTCAACAATGTTGACTTGCAGAAGTATTTAGTTGTTTTGTCCCCCACTATGAAATATTGAAATACTGCATGTAGATGAGTATTTTGAGTTTAAAAAGAATGCACATAGTCTTGAGTATTTGCAAAAAAGACATTGGTATTCTGTGTGTCCTTTAGCTGCTAGACATGGGTTTGACGAAGTTAGTTTTCCTATGCAAATGTTCTCTTTTTCTACTGTGTACAGGTAGACAGATTTACGTGTAACCAATGATTACCTTAATCCACCCACAAAACAAGCCGCTGATGAATTATGCAAATACGACATCTGTTTCTGCACCAGTGAATCTCTGAGTCAAATTGTGCAAGTCATTGCAAGATTAAATCTTTTCTGAGATGCTTGCAATGGTCAGATCCTGATTTTAAGAAAAAAGAGAGAGAGAAAAAAAAAACTGGTGGATTCAATGAGCCCATTGAGGGCCAAAATGCGGAACAATCAACTTGTTTATCGCCCAGAATATCAGTCGTATTCCAACCATATAAAGATATGACTATTTGTAGTATCAAGATATTTTTGCACTGCTGCAATTGTTTTGCTGTAAAAATTATTGTCGCAACAAACACTAGTTCTTCTCCAAGACAGCAGCTTCGAGAGAAAGGTTGATGCACAAGACACAATGCTCACTTTTTCAGTTTAAAGTGCAAACTTTCTCCATCCTAATCTTTTTTCTGTCAAAGATTCATTTTTATTTATATATATATATATATATATATATATATAAACTATACTCACACTGTGCCCAAGGCTTGCTGTGTTGAAGTGGCTGTTGAGTGCACACCATCCACCTTAGCCACCTCCCTTATATGTAGTATGAAAAGCTTTGTGTGGATATAAAATCTCTTTTTATAAACTCTTTGTGAAGCCCCATTTGAAATTCTGGAGGATGTGACCTTGCTGTTAGCTACCGCCTCTTTTGTTCAAACTTCTCTCAGGAATTGGGCTCCATCTGTTTACAAAAACTCTCAATAGCCTGCTCAAATGTGTGCAAATGATGAACTGGTGGCATGTCCAAGCCACATCTTTAATGTTGTACCGTAGAATGCTCCAGCTCCCGGTAATATCATCTAAAAACTGTATAAATTGTACATGTGTGGATGTTCAAAAATATGAAATTATACTGTAAAGTGGACTTAGAAACTGTATGTTATCCTCTACTAAAAGTGTAAAACAAAAATGAAAGAGAAAAAAAAAGTTTCATCTGTGATCCTGTGGGATTATCTAATTAGTCACCTTTTCATCCTCAGTCATATTCCCAGTCAGCTACATGCATGCTGACACCTATTTGCTGGATGGCCCCAATGCTTTATCCGTACCGACATTAATATTCCTTTGAACTAAATGTCAGGTTCATCTGCGCAGGGCCCTGACTCTCGCCGAGGGGCCAAGGTGAATGTTAATTATTATGGGAGCAAATTGACTTTCAAGTTCAGAGGTTGTATTAATTAAGGAAAAGCAAGTTGACGTTGCATAATCATAAATTTCTGGCAGAATCTCTTCGTGGCGCATGACCTTTGATTGTGATGTTGTACGGGTGATGAGTAAGTACGGATAGAAATTAAAGTAATGTCCACAGCGCGCTTCACTTTTTTTTAATCCAAGGGAAAAGTATGACTCAAGCAGGGATCAAACGTTAAGGCCTTTGAGATATTTAATAACTGTTCAGGTCAGTTTCTGTACTTAGATCATTAATCACAAAAGCCCCTCAAAATGCGGCCCATTTTTCATGACGATAGCAGCATGGCGGTGGAGATGCCAAAGTCTGCCAGTCGGTTGGCACATTACAGCCTTTACATACAGGGTTCACAATCTCATATTGAACAAACACTGGATCGTATTTCAGTTAAAGAGCTCGTTTCTTGTATCTGACATTTTCATTTTTGTATAACCAATTGTAATAAAGAGTATCTTTATTCAGACGATTATATTCAGACTTTTGAGAAGTTATTATCTTTCTTGCTGCAAGTTAAAGTAAGAGAAGATGAGCTGGTGAGCCTACTTCACACAGGCTCTTTTGGAAACAAAAGAAACTGACTAAACTAATCATTTTAAGCCAACGACCCATTTATCACTTTGGGTATCTGGGTTCTTGACAACAATTGTGATTGGCATATCATATAGTGGCCTAATTAAAACCAACAATGCCTTTTTGAAAAAAAAAAAAAAAAATCCATATTTTGAGGAGAGAAATCCAGGGATTTTTGTTTCCATATTTAGAAATACATTCTGTACACATATTACATATTTCCCTTTATATCATACTTGTACACAGCAAAAAATGTAAAGCAAGAGTTCCTTTCACTTCTCTTAAAATATACTTCCCAACAACTGTTTTTACCCATCTGCAAATCCAAAAATAAGTAGCAGAAGTAGAAGAAAGACTATCCCTGCTCCCGGATATTTTCCAAATCTTTGCACCCAACTTTAGATGCTGATGGTTTGAAGATGCTACAAGCAGTTGGGGGAATGGATACATGCAACCAGCATCATGACAGTAACCCCCCCCACCCACCCCCCACCCCCCACCCCCCACCCCCGAGCTCCTAAATGGGTTCCTAGGAAAGAGGCTGACGCTCACTCTGCTGTAGGAGAGTCATCAAAGAAGGAGCAAGTATAAAAGTGAAACACAGAAGCACCTTGCTACAACAGCGCTGCTATACTTAGAGGCCGACTTCTCACACAGGGGCCACCCAAACTACAGTGTATTCTTTCTGAGCACAACACTCGTCAGACTTACTTTGGGATAGGTTTTTTTGGGGGGTTTTTTCCTCACAGGTAGTACATACTGGCTGTGGAAGTAACAGCTCACTGGAGCTTTAACTTCTGACTGAATCTGAATAGAGTTTTGAAAACTGATGAGATATCATATTTATCCTATGCCTACACTGCATTGTGTATTTGGGAACTTTACATTGTACACAGGTGTGAATGTTTGGTGTCTCCAAGTTCAACCTTGACTCCAGCCTAATACAGGCCCCAGCCTCCTGCCATCTGGATACAACAGACAAGTATGATTTGGATTCTTTATGCGATATAATAGTGTTTTGAATTCTATGCTTAACAATATTTCAAATATCAAAACATCCTGCAGTCATCACTATTGCAGAGTGAATAATGAATTTATCAGAAGAAAATCAGCCCAAAGAGCTTAGACATCAAACACAACATTAAAGTTGTTCCTGTATTTGTAGATCGTGCTGTGGTGTAGTAACGCATCACGTTTGTCTAGATATTTGAGAAGAAAAGGTTTCCTGGAGAAAGTTTTTTTTCTTTTCTTCCCACCCCCCCAGACTGATGCATCTAGGAACCTTTCACCAAAGTGGAAAGTGAAAAGCCTCAAATGGTTTTCAGTGAAGCATTTTATTTAACTTTTGAGTTCATTCAGAGGATAACTTCACTGACTTGACATTTTGTCTTGTCTTAGAAAAATGGATGCCCCATTTTTGATAAAAGCTATGATCTAGACATACTTAGACTTTATTTCAAATTGTTCCAAGCCTACAGAGAGCTTTCAAACCTCAGTTTACTATTCACTTCGGGTTTATTTTTTACACAATTGTTCAAGTAACTCTGGAGAAATTCACTATCATACAATGTCCAGCCCAACCAAAAAATCCCGGGAACTCTGAATATGGTTTTTGTTTTGTTTTCTTCAGCATGACTACCTTCCATTTATATCGTAAAATAGGTAGCTCACACACCAATAGAGGTGGCTGCCATGCAAGGCACCTACTCCATCCATTGGGATCAGTTTGGGGTTCAATGTATTGAACACAAGGACACTGCGGCACGTTGACAGACCGGGAATCGAACCTCCGGCTTGAGAGACGACTCATTCTTCCACAGCTGCCCCAAAAATAACTTACAATATAAGTTGATTAAGTACCATTTGGAGACTAGACTTCTTCTGCTGCCATATTTATTGAGTACTGGCATGGCTAATGGACATAACTGGAGGGACAAAGAGAGAGAGAGACAGAAAGTGGGGTGAAGTTCAATTCCAATCGGTCTTTACTGAACCCTTGTACCAGATGAATGACCATAATAAGGCATTCCGGCAATTTTGTCTCTTTACAACTGTTACAAGGAAAAGACGCGTCAGTTTTGTGAAAATAACCCTTTTTGCCAGACACTCGTACTGGATTGTGAGCTTCTAAAGATTCCCAGTGACCATTTCCTCTATTCGGAGAGCTGTGATATAATATGTGCTTTTAGCCAGGTTTTCCACTATATCAATATGAATAAATGTAAAAAAAAATAATAATAATAATTCTTGACAAATACACAACTCTCTGTTTTGTAGCATTTCAATGAACTTCAATGTAGGTGAGGAATTTTCTGTTAAAGGGGGCTTTAATGCATCATTCACTCTAAACAAACCATGTATCAGGTACACAGTGTTTAAAGCTGGAGGTATCTCAAAGGAAATTTCATGCCTACACATATTCAATTATGATACTTCTGCAAATGCCAATTGAAGATTGGTTAACAGTGCTAATCAACACAGTAATTCTAATAAACAAACAAAGATATGAAGAAGAGGGCTCTCCGGTGAAGTGAAAATCAGGTTTAAAAAAATGCTTTTGGCTGTACTCCACCTTATAACAACACCGCTTTTAAATGATTCAGCTTTTCTTTCCCTAAATTGTTTAGCACAGGTACATAATTCAGTTTTTTGAAAGTAGGTGCCGTGCTGGAGGCCAGGTCATCAAAGGGCTGAATGCTGATGTTCCACCTTGAATCTTATTCTGCAGATCTGAGACATTACAATTGCAAGGTGAAGAGGGTTGATGATGAGCTATCTGAAGCATGCTGTGGGTGTTTTCTTTGATGAATGAGGTGTTTCTACTTTCCCAAAAGCAAAAGCAGTTTCATAACAGGCCCTCCTAGAAACTGCATCACTATATAGCGATAACATCTTTGACGAAGTTCACATCGTTTTTTGGACATTAATTTCGAAACAGACAATTCTTTGCAGTTTCTCATCAGGTTGTCGGATACATTTATTGAGTAATGACATTTAGAGTAATTGTCCATTTTCAAATTGTTTTTCAGTCTCGTTTTCGAGACGTTCAGAAATCACATTTTTCTTCTCTACGTTGACATCTTTCAGCACCCATCTGGGTAGTTTTGACCCCCAGAATTGGCAACCACTGGCCTAATGAATGATGCTGACTGTGCTGGATGTGCCAGAGTTATTTAGGTTGGAAGGGTCGCATCCATTCTTAGGTGGGCAGGACACGCAAAAATATAGCTGATATTGTGTTCCTCCTAATTCGTAAACCTTTGTTTAACACCTCTAATCCAGCTGTCTGAGGTAGAAATAGAATTATTGTGATTCATTTCTGCAGCTTATTAAAAGGCTGCTTCCTATATGATAGAGGTGTCAAAGTTGTTTGCTTTTTCAAATGAGCCTTTGTAGGCGTTTGTGACTTTAGTTTGGAATGTTGATTTTCATGAGGTAATTTTAAAAACACCCATGAGCTTGAACAAACAATTTTGTTCTTCTACGATCAATGATTAATTCTTAACAGAGAATGTCCTGCCGTGGAACAACCTAATAATGGACTGCGGATATAAAATTGATCCAACATTGAGCATATGAAATGAGATGAACCAATAGCATGTTTATCCGGAGGAGATTTTTACTTACATTTGCCATGATGATTGGAAAGTATATTTGGCTTCAGAAAATGGTAAAAAGTGCAGGGGCATTTCTTGTTTCAAAACCCAATTCAGTCCTTTCCATGGTAGAAAATGCAAAAGCGGGTTAGCAAGTGGTTCAAAATGATTGTTTTAATTCTCTTTCATAAGCATGTATTGCCATATCCTTACTGCATAGTTGGTTGTTGACTTTAATATAGGAGAAACAATTTTTTTTTTTTTTATTTCATGATTGAAGCTCAGCAGATAAGAGCAGCAATTTGTCATTCAGTAGTGAAACAGACAGTGAGAGATCAGGAGTAAAGACAGCTGTTGCTTACACTCCTTTCTGTGTGACTCCTGTTTGAAATAGAATTCAAATTACCATCTTCTTTGTGCTCCTGATGCATCCTGTTTGAATATTGGCAATAAGTAACTAAATATATTACAGTCTCCTAATGCCTTACTTTAGAATCCTTCTGTTTATGTTCATTAAAATAAAAGATAAAAAATAAACTACTTTATGCATTCAACTTGTTAAGCCAGCTCTAACCCTAGTTTGTAACAAGCACAGTCTATTTCATCACCCATCAACAGACACACTTTTATAACAAGAAAGTATGGTACCCTTGACAACTGGACAACTATCTTTGTTTCAAACTAAAAATGTGCGACTACTGCTGCTGACCACAGCTCACTCAGGCCCTGTTCATACAACGTTTTCATGTGAAAACACAAAACCTTTGTAGCGTTTTGGGTCACTAAAGTGTGATGACTCCCATTCGACATTCTCCCGAGAATTGGCAGTTTTATAGTTGAGTCACCCGTAATAGCGATCCAATTTTCATAGTCTGCCTATACGAATGTCTGTGTACCTGCCTTTGTTAATGTTTTTACCGTAATGTTCTCTACGCACACGTGTGTGGTTTCATTCCAAAAACAAAAAACTGCACCTACTAGTGGACCAATGGGAAACATTTGTTTTTTGCCAATGATGCCATGTAAATGCAAAGTTTTCTTAAACGAAAACACAAAAGTGATGTGTTTTCACTTGAAGCGTTGTGCAAACAGCGCCAAAAAGACAGGACACCCATCAGCCGCCCATCTCAGAAAGAACATGTTACATGCTTTTTAGAAGACAATCAAAAACAAACCAGCAAGATAAGGCACTTAAACATGCATAGGAGTGAGAGGTTTCTGAATTTGAGTAAAAAAAAATTTTAAAACTATGACAAAAACACTTCAGCATTAGGCAAAACACAACTTTTATCAAAAAGATTTAATGTTGCAAAGGAATTAGCTTGTAAAAAGGCATAAGTGAAGAAGAACAAAAGGACCATTGAGTCTTCAAAGATACTAAATGTGCTTTAAGTGATGAACACATGCCGATTTGGCCACTGAACAAGGACGCAGAGGATAAAAAAGCAAGGATCCCCACTGGCTCAAAGTTACAAGCTTAAAGTTAGCATCCTTCTTACGTGACTTCAAAAGAAATGAACCCCAGCAGGGACTTGAATCATCTTGACATGGAGGAGCACGTGACACAAGAGACAACTTAGGCAGTTATTCAAGATCAGAGTGAGTTTCCTCATCAGAAAATTGTGTGAAGCTCGTCATTGAAGAAGAGTCACGCATGTAGATGACTGATTCCCAAGATGTCAAAGCCCAGAACCCTAAATTACTTTTCTGTTTTTTACTGCGCGAGAGGAACAAAAATAATAACCCTCCGGGTGATGAAATGTCAAGACCAATTATGTTAACAACAAAGGAACTATGAGTCATCTAATTTAATAAAATTAACCTTTTTTTTTTCTTTCTTTTTTTTTTACTCCAAGCAAAATCTAGGAATACATCCTTATTCTCCATGTTTTTCTTCACTGACAGAACATAAATACCTAATATCTATTAAGTCGGGACAGATAGAATAATCCTCGTCTTTTAACGATGACAATATGTTGTAATTACTTGTTCGACGTTTGAGGCAACAAAACATGTCCAAGATTGTTTGGGGATATTTTTATTTATCAATTTTAACTTGCCCAGTCTAAATGCAATACCAAAGCCTCTGAACAGACCACTGCAATATCAGTGCACAAAAAACAGAGAAGGTCCAAACATCCTTGACACTAAGGATGCAGACGAAGCCTTCTCTTCATCCGCTGCGTTTATTATGTGTGTAATGTGTACATTTTAAGGGAGCATTTTTTATTTTTTTTTTAATTATTAATTAATTCCAGGCATGTGACAATTCAAGCTGACAGAAGCGTAGCAAAATCCATATTACCTTGCCTGGACAAAGAGGCTGCAGATGACTTGTGAACAGTTTATAAACATCTTTATTAGAAAAGTTTAAAACATAAAGTGAAAAATTATCTTCCATTACAAAAGTTTTATTTATTTATCTTTCATCTATTTATTTATTTATTTCTTTACTGTTTGGATTACAATCTCTGTCCCACATTAAACCAACAATGTGCACTGCAGTGGGAAGTCACAATGTTTATGAGCATAATGTAAACATATTTGAGCCTTTAGCTTGACTTCATTTATTCTTAATGGCTGAAAAGCTGTGAAACTGAACATTAATATATCCCGAAATTATTTATGGTTTTCTTTTTTGGACAATGCAGTCAAACCTTGGTTTTCAACCAATTTTTTCTTGAAAGTTGTTCTAAATCCAAAACATATCAAACCAAATGAAAATAACAAAAATACTTTCTACGGAGTCACTGCTTTAGAGCACATCTCTGAGGGCTGCATTCTGTTTGCCAATCAGTGCACTGCGAACTGTGCATTGATGAGTGAGATAATTCTGTTTGGGAATTTGTTCAAAAAGTCGTACAAAAGCCAAGGTTGGATTCTGTATCTAAATCATGTTGACTTTTCATTTGCAATATGCCCTCGGTAGCAGCAATAACTATATGTAACTTTACTTGAATAGCTCTCTGTAGCTCTCAAAGTTATCTGTGCAGTATAGTACAGCCCTTTTTTAACTCAGAAATGTCTCAATGAATTCCAGTATTTGGAAAAATTTCTTATATAATGTTTAATCAAGTTTACTGTTTCCCCAAACATTGATAACAAAAGAAATACATTTAATATATAAAAAGCAATATATGGCAGTATGTTGTCTTTCGTTTTAGAGGGGTTCCCAGTGGTTCACACTAAAGGGCCTTTTACATTTGAATAGTCCAGGACTCGATTCACTTGCGATGGAGGGAAGCCGAGAATTTTCACTCCTTCATTTGGTTCTGGAGGTGTTCACATTCACTTTTGAGATCGGACCAATCCGCCTGAAAAATGTCACGTAATTACAACAGCTGCTGGTTTGGGGGTGCTGTCGCCCGACACAAACACTGACCAGAGAGGAAGTAAAGAAGAAACACGGCTCATTGATTGGTCCGGACCGAAACCGGAAGCTTTAGCCCGTGGTGGCTTGGCTAGTTAGCTCGTGGCTAATGGTTAGCCACAAACAACCACGATATATAGTCTTCAGATCAATGAGCACCGTTCTCACTACTAGTTCTCACTACTTCATGTCTGAACGCAAAATATTTTCCAACTTTTTCTTTCTGCGTCTAATTCTTTTGATTTGCGTGGCAAGCTTTGTTTGTTTACTACCCAGAATGCATCGCGCCCTATGTCACATCCTCTCCGCCCATCCTCTCACCTCGCCCGCTAGAAAGATCATTTGTCAACAAACCAAGACCAAGGTTTTCAAAGGGACCAGAGATCGCTTGTTAGCTCTGGGTAATGTGAACACGCCCACGAAACGTTTTTTCCCTGAAGAGAACTCCGATCCGGACCAAACAGGGGATTGTGAACACGCCCGTAAAACATTGTCCAGATGAACTGCATGTTTTGTTTTGTTATATTTTGGGGGGTTGCAGGAAATTGGTTTTAGTTAGGTCGAAGTCTTGGAATCAAAACCGAAATGGTCCCCAGACCTATTCTTTCTTCAAAAAAAGCAGAAAATAAAACTGGAGGCGAGCTTTAAAATCTTGCAATGCACTGCTTCCTTGACCGAGTTACATTTGCTATAATGTTCATTTCTGAAAAGCACCTCAGGGTTTTATGCTTCACTTCATTTACTAACAATTAGCTCCCCATTAGGTGTGATGGTTGTGTGCAACACTGTATTATGGGATGTCATATATAATGAAGTCATTACTAAAGAGCACTGAGAGCTTCATTTGAGTGCAACGAGTCCACATTGTATGTCCTTGGATTTTTTTTTTTCCAGCCGTCTCTTAGGTTTACATCTTCTTTTCTCCGCTGAGTGACGGGAAATGCAAAAACACGATTCCTCTGAGCAACAAAAACCCAGACTTCCCTCGTCTTGTTGAATTAAAAGCGAGCTAATCTTAATTGATGCTAATGGAAGTCAATGACAACCATGAGGAACAAGTGCTAATATGCTTCAGCAATTAACCTAATATTTACTGGCTGTGACTCTCAGGAGGTGCTCGCTCATGTCGGTCTTCTCACTCCCTCATCTCTGTGACAGACCGGTTTAACATCATGCCAGAGACTAAAGAAAAAAAAAAAACAACTACAAAAAAACTGCAGACTCAAGAACAATTTTAGTGAAGAAAAGTGACAATGAAAATAAACCCACCCTCATTGCATACATTCAGTCAAAATGATAATTATACTGTGCAGATCGAAAACGGAGATAAATAAATTCCAGTACTAGAAATAGATCCAAACCTTTTTTCTGGGGGGGGGGGGATTCTGCATAAAGGAAGAATACTTGTTCCACATCATTTCTGCTGTCAACTAAACATTTATGGAGCCAATCTACCATTCTACCACATCCCAGTGCTCTTCTGCTGATGCAGAGTTGAAGGGGAGACCAGGGGGGTCTTGAGGTGCACTTTGTAACTTTGTCCATCGGACACCAACAAACTAAGGTTAAAGAAGCAGTTCACTTGTACAGAAAAGTCCCATAGACTGAGCCACTTGAGAAAGTCTTGAAATATATCAAAGGAACTAGTGTGGACATAAATCCCTTCCCAGAGCAGGTTAGGTTTGTGGATTCAGACTCCTGATACCGCAGTCTGAGTCGACCGACTGCAGCCTCAGTTGTGATGGAAATAAATCACAACAGGCTACTTTCCTTGTCTACAGCTGCTCAGTTTTGGCGAGCCCATGCCCACTACGGCCTCAGTTTTCTCTTCTTGGCTGGCACAACTGAAACCCAACATGACTCATATGCTGTTGCAGCCCATCTGCCTCAAGGTTGGACGGGCTGTGCACTCCGAGATGCTTTCCTGCTCAGCAGTTATTAAGAGTGGTTGTCTGAAATATTGGAGCCTGTCTGTCTCTCCAACCATTCACCTCTGACCTCACAAAAGCCTTCTTTCCCCACCGAGCTGCATTTCAACACATGCTTTTAGTATTTTGCTTTGAGTGAAGTCTGTTGGGACCGCTGTGTTGAGATTCCAAGCTTCAAAAACATGAAAAACCAGCAGATCTACCATTGTTAGCAATGTTATAGATCATATTTTTCTTCATTCTTGCATTTATTGTACACAATAACTAAAGCTGCAACCCTCTTTCTGCACTTTAGATATGCTTTGGATGATTAGAAAACCCCATGAATTGTCGGATGTTCACTGAAAAGTGGCTCAGTTTACATTGAGTGGACGTTTTAGAAGATGCAAATAACTGACACTGCAATTTAACACATTGCTGTCAGGACATGCTCAAAAACTTCTCACTGAACATCTCATTTCTATGGCAGAAAGGCACACAACCTTAGGTTTACCGTCTGACTGCCGTCTCTTTGTGTTTTAAATCTGTCATTGGCACCTCACCATTGTGGAGTCAAAGTCAATACGAGCAGCTCTGTATTTAAAAATTAATAATACGAGTTTGAAAGCAACAACAGCAAAAAAGTTCCAACCCCAACCAGGCTAATGAAGTATTAAAACAATATGAAACAACACAGTAAGTAGCAAATTAAAACAGATCAAAATAAAACATTGATAACAATGTCAAATGAAGAAAAAATGTAGAAAAAGCTACTCGAAGTTGCGTTTGAAATCTATTTCTCCGCTTTCTCACATATCTTAGGGCTTGAATTGTGCAAAATATTAGTTAATTAGAATGTCCTACTTGTCTTTGAATACAGAGCTACTTACATTAAAAAGCACAGGAGAAATCATTTAAATAGGAAAAGGATCCCCTCATGCAGTAGAAGAGTATTATGTTGAGATTCAACTGACAGAATCTGTCAGTATTACAACAGGAGATCTCACATCGACCATCCTGCTGTGCAGAGGGAATTCTCCAAGCAGCAGGAAGTGACTGACAACAATATTTCAGCAAGCAGGTCCTAATTGAATCATGCCAGCATTAGAGACAAGCCTTTATTCAATAAATGCCAGTTAATTTTAGTACGATATCTCCTTGTTTTTTTAATCTGCTCCCACTTAAATTTGCCCTCTGCCACAAATGCCAAAAAACACTTCATCTCGGACTTCAGGTTTTTCTCTTTTCTTGATGATCACAATGAAGCACATTTCCACCAATAGATGATTCATCAAAAAGGAGCTGTGTCACATTAGAACAGACTGTTCTTCCACTTTGCTGTGTTTTTTTTTTTGATCGACGTGTAATTTCTGTCAATCTTTTTCTAAAGGGCAGATAAAGATTTGAGAAAGATTTCAAACCTACAATGAGGCTTTAACTTATGAGGCTGTCTAATTCAGATTAGCACATGCAAAGGGAACCTTTATAAGACACCTTATAGAATCAAGAGCAAACAGGGAATTAGTAAGTAGTCTATATTTGGAAGGTTCGAAAAATATTACTCATATTCGTGAACATGGGAGTGAGCATCAGCACTTAGCTTTAGTGAGGTGTTTTGACAAATCAGAGACGGGAAAGAGGACCTACAGTCTTTCCCAGAGGCTAACTAGGAGGTCAGGATAACAGTTCTAAAAATTAAGACAAACTTTGAGCTGGTATGGTTTTAGAAGAAAAAAGTACATGGATACGATCTGATTGAGATTGAAAATGAGGAACAAAGGAAATCAAGAAGTTACATCAAACCATGGTTTTAGGCAGCGAGCCGTCCAGTCATCATTTGGATGGTCAATTTTCGGAAAAGACGGCCAAAACAATTGCGGACGTGTTGCTCAAAGCCTCTAAAATATGTGTATATTGGCCATCACTACTTCTCACCATCTAATTTTGCCTGAATTCATCTTTTTTTTGCCAAAATATAGCGAATTATCAGCTCGACTACACAACTTGCAACTGACTTCCAGTTTAGTATCACGTCAAGTAACAAGCAACGTGATTTGATACCATGTGGTATACACGTTTTGAAAGGCAGCCTCTGATTGGTTTGTAATTCTCTGACTCATTTTGATGCGTTCAAATGTTGGGGCAGAGGAGAGGAATTTGGACGAACTTTCTTTCCAAGATGCTGAGGAATTCTGTCTGCAGAATCCACACGGGTGAGACTAATTCTATGGACCATGATCCATCTAATTTTTCATTTCCAAAATGTTGACACGTTTGGATAACTGCACAACATCCATGCTTTTCGTTGAAGAATAAAATATGCTTAGTTGTGAAAATGAAAATTTTGAGTCTTGGGACCGAGCTATAGGTAGCATGCAGATAACAAATAAGCATCTAATATTCAATTAAAAACTAATAAGAGGATAACAGAAACTATTTCAGAGATCAAAAAAATTTGCACACTCAGATTTATTGGATGGACACCCAAAATACCGCTCAAACTGATGGTGATAGGCTCGTGTTCCTGTTAAACTTTGCTAAATTGGACATCTCAGTGTGTCCTTGAAGAGCCCATATCTACTTGAGAAATGAAAACATACCCCGTGACAAACAAGTTGCACTATGATAATGTATATATTATCTGTGTTAAACTACTGCTATTGTAGTCAAACAGCGCCTGTCTTGATGCCTTACATATAAAGCCTTCAAAGCCGTTTTTGAGAAAGCGTTAAATTGCTCTCCACAATGTTTTTGACCACTGCTAAGCTTTCTTCAACAAAGCAGCAAGCAGCTGCGCTTAATTAGAAAATCCTTACATGAAAGGGAGACCTGAAAACATTTCACACAGCTTCCGAAAAACTGTAGGAAATGTTTTGCTGTCACTTCAGTAAACATCTGTGCCTCCAGTGAATACAAGACAAAGTTTCTCCAGGGAGAACTTTTCAATTGTCGTTAACGTGACCGAGTCCAAACCTATCAAGTTCTGTTCATTGCACGCTTCAATAAATAAACACTGTATGTTCAAATAATTCATTAATGTCCTTGGAATATGAAGAAAAGCATAATGCTTTTAATAAAAAGTAACCATACATGTTACAGAATAACTGATCAACAGATTTCTGGGTGAAAAAGAAAAGCAGCACTGACCCTCTGAAGGTCAAAGAACATGGAGCTCCCCAGGTTACCTTTATTTTCCTCCATATTGATAATAAAGGTCCACATTCTATTCAACTTCAGCACCGAACAGTAAGATTAGCATTCAAGCCCATGACCACACAACCAAGTTTTTCTTTTCCTCATCAAGCTCCTGGCTCGAGCAGTGAGACTTTTACTATGTTTATCCCTAACAGACAAACAACCCGGGTAAACACTGTTCTTTTTGTGTATCGTGCTCATCAAATGCTCATTTGTGAGACTTTTTTTTGTGAGAAGCTTCAGCCCTGGCTTTGGAAAAATTGCATTTCCCTGGCCAGGGCTTCAATTTGAGACTGCACTAAGAATATTTATGGCATCAGCAACACTGAGCTCCTTAGCATTAGTCTAATGTGATCTATGCATTTAAAAAGATTTCAATCTGCCTAATTAGTATGCACACTAATGACTTGAGCTAATTTACAGACCGAGTCGTGGACCTCCCAATTCAATTTTGATTCAGGGCCTTGTGTTTGATATTTAAAATAAATCTCATCGTTAGATATTTATTTATTCAAAAAGAGCCAATTGTGCAAACAGCAGCATGATTTATATGACAATAATATGCATGGTTAAAAAGTTATTCAAATTTTAAATATCCCCTTATTGAAAAACATTCAAGAATGACCCTGATGAAGCGCTCCTGAAACAACAGTAACTTTTAGGAGTAAACTGTCAGCATCAGGATCATCTTAACTTCAGAACAGCACGAGGAATACTCCTTGTGACCAATTTCTCTGTCATCTCAACACAAATTTTGATTGAAACTGATAAAATGGAGATTGGGAACTCCTGACTGTGTTCCAGTTAGATAACAGAGACTTCCAAGTTTCAGATATTTATTAAGGGTGTGGTGTATAAAACAATGTAAAGGATCCATTAATATAAGAAATACATGTCATAGATAGTGAAATAATTTTCAGAAACAATTGCATTTTTTTATTCTTGTAACTTAAAACTTCTAATTACGCTCTAACACTGAATTTACAAATAAATTACAGTTAGGTTAAACACCAGTTGTCTCCAACATACAGGAGCAGGGGGCGCTTCAGAATGGAAGCCACACCCAGGTGTTCAAGGTTTGTTCTAGATTCAACAAGTGCTTTATGGTTTATTTTAAATGTTGACAGCATTCAAACACTCGGGCCTCACCTCGATCTATGGTAACCTCCAAGGTGGCCCAAGATGAGAAGCGCCGGTATAAAGAAACATTTCTACCACATGGGGGAGCAAAAAAATAAAAACTCCAAACTTACTCAACAAGGCTTGTTGTTGATTTGCAGAGTAGGTAAAGGTAAGAACAAGTTGGTAAAACTGATTCTGTTATGACGGGAAAAAACTGAAGCCTGTGCCAATTTGCTTTATAGGAATAATCCACCTCTGTAATTCTTTCGCGAATCACTTTGTGAAATTAGTACTTTAACTTTTTATGAATACTTTTCTTCACTTTTTTTACTACACTTTACTTTTACCACTTTTTTTTTTTTTTTCTTCAGCAAGATATCGTAAGACCTCTTGAAGCCCAGTAGATGACAGTAAGAAAATCATTTTATATTGGCTGAGCTCTGACTCACACTCTGGTTGCATTTCTTTCCCCTTCAATAATTGCCTGTCACTCTCAGTGGTACTGTACGCACTCGGATTGATTTCTACTCAAACTTTGTCTCCATGTTTACCCAGCGGAGCTTAATATTTTACTAAGCACATCAAGTAAGCTGCAGTAGCCACAGTAAGGTCCTAATATTATTATTTCAGCCAATTACGGTAATTCTGAACACAATCAGTCAGACAAATTGTTTGGTAAATAATCGGCTCTCAGACATAATGGGAGTACTGTTGTTCATCTGAAGGAAAGACAGACAATAGTTGCTTTGCTTTAACGGTTGGCATTTGACTTATAACAGAATGTATTCTCTTTTATCAACTTCAAATCAGATGGTTTCTTAGAATAGTGGAACTCCAACAACAAATTTTCAAAATATGCGAATAAAAATGTATCTAGCCTCAGATTAGACATGTCAGAGTAGCATTACTGCCCTTCCCAAACCCTAATTTAGGATTACTTCATTAAGGGGATCCTAAAGAGCAACAAATGCCATCGCTGCTGGCTCCAGGCTGCCATCAGAACCTGATATAAATAACATTTTAACACCCTATTATGTAAGGTCTGAACAGCAATCGAAACTATAGCTACAATTATTACAAATGTTCTAAGTTACCCAGCCTTTCCAACCAACCAATAAACAGTTACTGGATGACAAGCTCATTTTCATTCATTTAAATGCTTTTTTTCCCCAGTTGTGTTTGTATTACTATGCATTTATGTAAATGTGATTTATGCATTCCATTTTCTTAATAACCTAGACTGTAAATAATCTCCCCGATGAAGAAAAAAAAAAACTACGGAAGAATTACATCAAACCAATTTCTTGTTCTCTACTGAGACCCATGTTGACAGTGCAAGATACATTTGAGTCTCCTCCAGAAATGGGCGAGGTTTGGAAGGGTACTCACACTGTGGCTCTTATGAGGCTACTTGGCAAGCGACTCAGACTGGCAAGCTAAATGGTGACATGGTAGCGTAAGCCAGCCTGGGCTGGCCACCTGCCAGTTATGGAGCGAGATAGTTCAGTAATTGGATATAAAACTGACACAGTTCCTTCAAGGAATGGAATTACATCAAATGTCGTTTCAGAGTGATCAATTCTTATTTAGGAAGAAGGTTCGAAAACATTCCATTCAGCACACTACATGAAATATGAAAGATTACTTTTTTCAGAGTGTATTGGCTCCTGAATGACTGAAATCTTTAGAGATATTTCTCCTGTGTCTACTTTCCAGATGAGCAACACAGCTAAGACTGTCGTTAATTTCTCAGAGGTTTTTCTGCTTAGCATTAATCCCATTATAAATGCTGATCAAACTGGGCCTTCGCATTTGCAAATCTCTCCCGATCTTCGGTGAGGTGCCTAAATAGCCGATGTTTAACTACCTTTTTCAAACCTCCCACAGCTTTGTCAGCTGTCTAATAGTGCTTCACTTGTCGCAGTAGAGCAGTGCCAATGTCAGAATAACCTGTTTTGGGGCGACACGGCGCAATTTGCATAACAGAGTTTCCAAAAGCAATTAACCAAAATAAAGAGAAGTAATAAAGTGTTTTGATTCGCATTATTGGGCTCAATGTTTAGAGCAAAATTTTCAGGGCAAAGTTTTAGTTCGATTTGTTTTTGACAATATGTACCTGTTTTCATGTTTTTATTTAAGCAACCAAACTTTCACTTTTGAAAGTTCACAGCGTCAATATAACAAATACTAATGAGCCATTCAAGAAGCCCTTCTTTTGTTTTTTTTGAAAACAAAACTGTGTGTCTACATTTTAGAATACACAGTGTCACAATCTTGGTTGTTAAGTTAATTAACGTTGAGCCTTTCATGCATGCCGCTGCTTGCATTCGGTTTTAACATGTCAGTAGCACAGGCTTTGAGGCCCCTCCTCATCCTGTCAATACGTTAAAGTGTCTATGAGGAAGGCAGCAAACCCAGAGTTTCTTGAAATTTGTATTGTATGCCTTACATGGCAGCTGTCACAGCAGGTGTACGTGTATGAATGGGTGAAATTTTTTAAAACGATGTGAAGCACTTAAGTGATATCCCTTTACAATTCTATTTCACATTTTCTTTGTCATTTTGATACTTATTTATTCAGTTTTCACTTCACTTTGATAATAACTTTTGGTATATATTTTACTTTAGTGGTGGGACTCAATTGAAACAGTCTAAATACTAGATAATCCAAATGATTTTGCGCTTTGTAATAAGTATTCAATACAAGACGCAACATGTTCTAATTGAAACTCCTTTTGGTTTATGATGGACTCAATAGACATGCATATGATTAAACAAAAAAAGAAAAGGCAACATTTGATTACTTGATACTGAATACTTGAATTCGTTCAGTAATCCGCACACATCCATGTTCTTATCCGTGCTCTGGTTTGATTGGATCCGACAGTTATTAAACTTTCCTTCCGTCTCATCTGTTTCCTGTATCACAGTCATTACTATGCTGCTGTGCTGAATCGCTTGCCACATGGTGCTTTGTAATCCGATGTCATATAACAGCAACACATCTGGTGCAGTTGTATGATCAATAAACCACTAACTGAAAACTGTTTCTCAGGTCTACTGACAAAGATTTAGCACAATAAAATTGCTTTTTTGGTGTTTTTTTCCTTTGATTAATATTGACCAACATGTCCCAACCCTGCTTTAAACACTATTCCTCCTGCCACTTGTCTAATTTACTGTATATTTGTCCATATTTGTTTGTTTTATGATCACATTATTTATCATTTGGGAAGCTGTTGAAATTGACTTAAACTGCATGAACAAAATTATTTATTGGTAAATTTAAATTTTGTTTAATTATTTGTCTTATAATGTTATAGCAAATATATATTTAAATAACAATGAATATAAAGTAAAAGTATTAAAAAACAAACAAGGAAAAAGTGGTACAACTTTGTTGATTAAATTATTGGTGGTAAAAAAAACTATGGAAAGGGATCCACAGTAAAAACGTGTTGTTGAGGTCTTGAATAGAGATATTTATTTGCGACATCTGTAGAAAATGCAAGAATTCAGCCCAACTTACTTTGTTGGTGCAACAATGACTAAGCCTCAGCAGTCTCGTGTAATGAGTCACAGAGTGGTTTTGGCAGAGCTGAGAGACAACAGTGGCACGGTGCCTTCAGCCGTCGGCCCCATTTTCATTTCTGACAAGCTGCATGCGCGACTGCTGTAGCCTGTATACCAGCAAATATGTGCCGAGGCATTTTTCCATTTTTGTTTGCATGGTGTTGTGAATTGTTAAGATTGCCCTCATAGCGCAGCCTGTGCAGAAATGCTGTTTCGAGGGCCAAACCCCGGGTCGTTTCCAAAAAGATGATTACCGGGAGACGCATGCGCTCTCTCCTGCGTGAGAACGCTCGTTTCACGGCGACAGCCCAAGCTGAACTCGTCGCGCATCCATCTTAATTATGTCTGCTAGTGGTCATATTGTCCATATAAATTCTCATTTGTCCAAGTCCGGGCCAGTGCTCCGTCCTAATAGCCGCATACGCAGGAGAACCAGCAGTGGTGTCACAGTCCTTTTTAACAAGGCACACAGTACAAATCAGAGCAGGGCATGTTTTACTCCTCAGTCTGGGATGCTTTACATTTTCAGGGGAGCAAAACAAAAAAAAGAAACTGTCAAAGTGATGAGGAATACTTTTATTGCAGTGATATTGTTTCACTTTATAAGAGAAAACGAGGCTAAAGATATAGTTGTTAGATCTGAGACATGTACATTTATATTTTGTGTTTGATATTTTCTCTGTAAAATCAGCTTAATTGATGTCATAAAGAAGAACTTTTCTGTCTGCTCGATGCGTCCTGGCAAGCTTTAATCAAATGTCAATTTAAGAGAGCTTGGCCTTGTTGTTCCCTCACTTTTTGTTTCACAGCTGAGTTCTAATTTTACTCCAGTCCTGCAGGATTACCTTCATCTACTTAATGGCTTCCTGATTGCGTGTCGAGTTCTTCTGTTAGCTTTATTAAAATTTCATTTCTGTAGTAATTAAGCAAAGCGGCACTTCTTTTCTAGAGGGGTGCTTGGGCTGTTGAATTGTAGGCACATTAATTAAACGTGATGGTCTTGTAAATAAAGCAAGCTGTGGTTTAATTGCAGTGCTGGCATAGTGTCCGGAAAGAATGCTGGGAGATTGTGGCATATTAATGCAGTTCCGTGGGGACTCACAGAAGTGCTTTCTTATGTTTGTTGATAATTTGATCCATAAAAATAAGTCTGTCATAGCTTGCCTGAAGCAATATTCTGAGATGACAATGCGTGGCGAGTTCCGTTTTCTGCGTACTTGAGAAATGAAGGCGTATCTCTTCAGTAAAGGCCTTGAGCCAACAGTCAACCCGCCTCAAAAAACTTGAAATCTTTTCTTCCTCTCTAAAAACAAGCCTCCTGACAGTGAAGCAGAGTAAGTCATTGTTACGGTGTCGGCAGCTGGAGTGAGGACTGTGGTGCAGAATGCAAATGTGTAAGCTGCTCCACAACCAAAAAAGCAAAAAGGGGGGGTAAGCTTTCTCAGCTTCAGTTGTGACGACAGGTCGTCCGTCTTCCTCCTCTAGGCCAAGACGATAACATCTGTTAGCACATATGGCACATCAGAAAGGAGAAGGTTTGTAAATCTAACAGAAACAATGACAACCAGGATGCTGAATGCACGACAAAAATCATACGCTGATCTAAAGCAGGTCCGTACATCTTGTGTACCGTCACTGTGCATGGGTCTATGAATGGAGATGCATCATTGCAAATGCAGTCACATCCACCTGACTGTTGTCAAGCCTTCTGAACATGTGAAACAGGCCGCAGTGAATAAGTCATACTGAATTAATGATACTGTTTGATGAAATGGTTCCATGTGAGGATTAAAGTGAGATTAGAATCAGACACATGTACAAGAGAATGTAAACAGTAATGCCCTGTCTGATTCAAAGTTGATTCATTCAGAAACTTATTTTTAACATAAATTCTGAGGACAGGATATGTTATGAGGACCAGTTAGATAAATCGTCATGAACTTCCCCTGCCACTTTGCAATGGCATCCATGCCGCCTAATGGCCGTATGTTTTGAGACCAGCAGATGCTCACTTAACCTTCTCCAGATTCACAGTGAAGTCCATCACAGCAAAATGCCTCATGTTCAGGGACATACCCGAAATCCACCACAGTGTTTAGACATTTCACACACATAAAAAAAAGAGCAGAAATAGTTAGCAAATGTATTCTAGCTCTATTATGTCATTTCTGCCAACGCAAAAGTGTTGTCATCTGACCGACAGCCAACAAACAGCCGGACTTCAATTATGTCACCCATTTTCATTGCTTTCAGCAGACTGAGGCCATTTACATTCACTCATTTACACACCGATGGTGAAAGACCTCCCGTGCATCCAGAGCGACTTGAGGTTTGTGTTCTTGGACAAGGACGATGGAGCACATGGGCAGACAAGGATTTAATCACCAACCTTGGTAAACCCTGAGCATTAAAATAAAATCAAAATGGTACTTGAAGTTTATGAGTGGAGTGGCTATGAATGAAGTAAGGATCTATACAAGAGTGCCTGTCGCTTCTTGTTCATTCTTACCGAGGCTATTATATGCAGATATGGAAGCTTGTTCTCTTCACTGCAATACAGTTCAGTAGAATTTTTTGCTTCACTTTGTAAGAAGTATGCCAGTTTCCCTCAAAAATACCTTCTACTAATTCCTATAACCCTTCGATAAAAATGATTTTTGTTGCTTGACCTATGATTGGTAATTGAAAATATGGTACAGTGATAAGAAATCTCCTTGCATCCCCAAAATCTATATCAATTGGCATCCAACAGAACTTCGACTGTGGATCTTAAATTAAGCACCAGTTTGTCCACAATAAGACTCATAATACATTTATGCATGGATGGCATTGTGTAAAAAGAAACTGTAATCTCTGAGTTATAACTGGATACTTAATTTTCCTGTCATTTATCAAACCCACGGTCATTTCATAATTACTAGACACTATAAGTCACCATTGTATTGAGCATACGGAAAGACAAACCATGTCAAGATTCTACATTACTATACTTGAACATAACGCCAGTCGTGACGCATTCCTCAAGACTCCCGTTTCAGCTGAGAGCCTCATGCAGCTAAATTAATCACCACATCCTAGGTCATTATGTATCTTCAGATATTGTGCATTGGCATTCTCCTTTCCAACTGCAACTGTGTATTTTCTGATTCTCTATTAGCGTACAGGATATGATACATCATATATAATGATACAGTTAAAAAGAATATCTGCTACCAGCGTCCATTGCATGTGCAGATCTTCTGGACATTTAGGTTCCTATTGCTTCAACTACCAATCAACCATATAAAAACTGAGATTATGTGAAGTCTGAGCCTCTATCGCTTTATATTCGCAGGTGCTTCTGTGCATCTCCATTCCAGCACGCTTGTGGTTTTGTAATTTATGTTTGGCATAGCCGCATAATAAAGGTCAATTAAAAAGGTGATTTACAAGTCATCGCTGCCGTTAACTACATTAAGTTAGTTAATGCACTCAGTGAAATATGATAGGAGCAATGCAGCAGTTCAGACAGTGAGAGTCTAATTGTGGTAAATACCGTTTAATGATGAGTTTCATCTTCCATGAAGAGTAATGTTACCACGGGAGAGGAAAAAACAACAGCAGTAATGTCGCCCTTTGGATTACAGGAAGTTAAACTTAGTTTAACCTCAATTTGGGGCAACAACTGATGGACTAGGTAGATTTACAATGAGCAAAAAGTTACAAAAACTAAGTTGCAGCTCCAACAGGGAGAGAACCAAGAAGCACTTTTTCAGAACTTTTATCACAGTTATTGCAGATAACGTGTGATATATTTGCTCAAGCATGACGCAGGTGAGATATTGTTTAATTTCTTGTGAGACCTGATGTGAATGGAGTCTTAACCTTCTCTTGTCCCTTGGGCCTCCTTCAGGGTTGGCGTGAGAAACTCGCCTGAGTAAAGGACATCAGTCAGCACAGCACCTGAGCAATAGCAAGACTTGAAATGAACTGGCAATTGCAAATGACAAATGCTTGGTACCAACCATGGAGTTACAAGTTACCAGTTCATCTTTCTTTCAACCTTATCTTTTGTAAAATGATTAAGGTCATGTCGAGAATGACAACATAAGAATTATCAGTGAAAAACTGTTTATTCTAGCCACAAATCTAGGTTCATCCCTCTCATTGAAGAAAGATCTCAGACGTCTGCTGGGAGTTTAGAGTTGATTTTCTACTCATTTTAGGATCCCTCCAGATGCCTTTACTAAAAAAACTTTTTTTTTGTTTTTGTCTTGAGACTTCAAGGGAGTAACAAAAAATCTGGAAAGATATTTTATCTCACTAGACCTCAAATCACTTCAAATTCCTGGAAAAAGCTGGAAAAATTTCACTGAAGCAAGGGCTATTTGGTTTTCAATAATTATCCACTACTGCAGTTACTAACCTCAAACGTGACTGCTAGCTGGCCGGCCAGCTGAATATTCAAATATATCAATCCAGGAAATTATCCAGTCAGATGACCTGCTAAGTACAATTTACTTTTGGAATGCCTGTTTGTCTTCTTTAACAGAAAATACAGTTTAATTTGCTATTATACATCCATTAAGATGTCTTGTGAGGTAATGAAATAAACTCCTACATCTTCTTGAAACTGAAAAATAATGAATAATGCATTCGTATTTGACAAGCTCTTAAAGTGCACACTTCTAACCGACTCCAAAAAATCTTGCTTCCTCTAAATTGCCCTAAAGTTTTTCTAAGGTCAACAACATCATCTCATTCCACTCTGCCTGAATATGTAATGGTTCAGTTCTTCGGTGGAGCTTTACCAATATTCAGAGTGTATTTTGACATCATTCTAATAGTCTTGGAAAGCCATCCAGACCTATATAGTAGTTGTGCTTGCACATCTTCGAGAAGAGGACGATTGGGGTTGGCGGATGCCTGCACTCCCCAAATGCCCTTCTGGCTCAAGATGTCTTGTGTATCCTTCCATATATATTTCTTAAAAAAAAATAAGAGTGGCATATTCTGTATATTTAGCAATGCTGGGAACTCTGATGGAATTTAAAGTAAAATTGTGTGGAAGCAAATCATGGATTTGTATTCAAAAGAGGTTGGTTTTTCATAGTATAAATGGACTAAAAGGAGCTTTGAAAAAACAAAAGGATTGCAACCTAATGTTTCAAGGAAATAAATAAAAAGAATAAATTCTGATAGTTTCCTTGGTCCATCTACAAAATGCTGCCCACTCAAATGAAGGTCCATGATACTAAATATTCTATCCGGCTCATTTGATGAATGTGAATTAATGGGTATAATAGTACACTTTATTTCAAGAGTGCAAATATATGCAAAGTGAAAACGGTTCATCATTGCACAGTGAAATATTGCACAGTCCGCTCATTTGGACAGGATAATCTTACATTTCTCATGGTGGAGCTGCAGCTGAAGCAAGCACATTATAGAGATCAGTTTCAAGGCAAGTCTGTGAAGGTGACATGCACACTGCATTAGGCCTGGTGCAGGAAGTTAAAAATGGCTTCAATTGATGTATTGGAAATAAATAAATTTAAAATAAAATACACCTCGGAGCCCAGAAAGTCATTATTTGTATTCCATTAAAAGATCAGTTTGCCAGAAAGTGGAATTTTGTTTAGTTGCTCTCGAGTCACAGCAAGAACAACTTTGTGCAATTCCATGCGCATGTGCATGTGTTGGTGTTTCCTGGGTACTCCAGTATTCTCGGGTGTCTAAAGAGATAGTGACTCTAAGGCAGTTTAGGGAAGTTTAAACTGTCATAAACTGTGAAATTGTGTGTGATTGTCCATCTTTGTTAAGCCCCCATCTCTGTGGGCTATAACAAATTCCAAAACAGAAATTCTGAAGGAGTGAGGAAAGTGTATCAATTCAGTTCTTGTGAATTAAGAATTAAAACCACAGTGCTATTATGCACGTCAAGGCTTAAGTCCAGATCCAGCAGATCCCGCACTTCCATTGTCAGTTCAATTTACCTTGGCGTTGCTGGACCCCGTGTCCATATGGTTAAGAATTGTTTCGCATTGGCTGTTTTCTTGGCTTTTTCTAACATTTGTGTAGTCACTGCAAAATCGATGAAAGCACCAAAAAATGCATCATTTCATGAGACGATTAGTTATAATGTAAATTGGCTTATTCACATGTTTGTGTCTCTAAATAGTCGCCAGTTGTTGGAGCCCAGTAAGATTGGGGGTTAACTCTGTGATAGACTCTTTGTCAGCTGTGATGGACACTACCTATTCGATAAAACAGCCCCCCCCCCCCCCCCCCCCCAAAAAAAAAGCCCTCTTGTCTATCTGCAGAACCATACATTTTTATAGCATCACTGGGGAGATGATTAGTAATATGCCGTTCGTGGGAGAGAATAAACAACTCCCACCACTGCACATGTACAGAAGCCCTTGCCCGTTGCAAATTTCTTATCCCAAAGGGAAACATGTGCACCCCTGGTCAGTAAGAGAACGTCCAGCGAGAAGAAATCAAAAGACAAAGAAACTCAAACGAAGTGCAGACACCATGAGAGGTGGCTCACAGTAGAAATACGAATATGCCAGGGTCTGCCACAAAGCTCTGAAGTCTTCCCATGCTCTGACAGCTTGAGAAATACATCTCGCCACTGACTTTTAAAAAAAAAAAAAACCTAGTTGAGAATACGCGCAGCAAATAACTTTGCTGGCTTTTCAAGGCCTGTACAAGGCAGGTCTTTCTAGCACAGCAAGTTTGAATGTGGTTCTTCTATTGTGTATTTTTAGGACCCTGTAATTCATTTTTTTTACTGAAGGTCAGAAAATCATGTGGTTCAAAACAGTGTGTGCGATGCAATAGACCAGCTTTAGTGCCTGTGAAATGCTTCAGTCAAATGCAACATTCTAAAGTGGTAGAGTGCAGAAGCCTCCATGTGCACATTTCACCATGAGACAGCTCCTTACAGCTGTGGTTTGTGCTCCTGTGCATGGACACAGTGGTAGTAAGTAAGACACGTTTCAGCATTTGCATATGGAGAATGACTGCATCCTAGAGCTAATCCCATTAGCACAGACCAAACAAAGCCAAGCTTCATCAGCCCCATCATTTCTGGGCGCAGACTCACTGACAATTATGGCCACTTATCTAATAGATCAGTGGGCTCATCTCTGACTATGTCTGTCTTTCAGTCTCCTCCCAAAGCAAATCTTTCCTGCTCCCCCAAGTTCAGCCTTTACTTGTGCTTGCTTCTCCTTCAGTTCTCTTCTTGTCCCCTGTCTCTGCTTTCGCTTTCTCCCCGGTGCCTTTCTCCTTCCCCTCACGTCAGCTGTCTTTCACTGCCTCACAACGCTGTCTCCCGCGCCCCTCACCTGTCACCCTCGAGGGGTTTAATCATCAGCTTAATGTCACACTCTATTTAGGGGATGCCTGAAAACACACATGCAGCCGCATCCCTTTTCCTCTGGTTAGTGATCTTACATTTGCCAGTCACTTTTTTTTTTTTTTTTTTTGCAAGCAGTAAGCAACTTGAAGGACACGTTCACTGATACGGAGCTCTCCCACATGCAGACTGCCGAGTTCTGTTTGCATATGTTAGTTTGCAACAGTAATGCGCTTGATATCATGTGCAATAAATTTATCTGAATACACAGCCACTTGAGCTGCCAGGATTGCTTGTGTGCGGATGAGAGGCAGACAAGTGTGAAGCTGATGCTTAACAAATTTAAGACAGCAGAGGAAGCAGACAGCAAAGGCAGTGGTTACCAAACGGACTGGCTGACAGAGGAAGGGTGATAACACTATAGTTAAGAGGAGGATATGGATAAAAGGTGCTAGCACATAATTTCTCTCTGGCAAAGAGACTAACTAAGCCGCTAAAACTGAAACAAGGAATCCAACGAAGCGCGTACTGCAAGGATTTCACGTCATATTCAAATGGTGCACATCAAAATCCATAATATACAAACAGATGTCTGTACGCAAAACTGTTATCGCAGCAGCTTCACCGCGAGAAACATGTCATTTCTCAGTTTCAGAAAGTAAAAACATTGAGCAGCCATCTCCTTTAGCTGCTACCTTGGCAGACAACAAAACAAAGTTGTTATCTTGTGAAGTTAGATTGTGTAGCACCAAGGCGGAGCAGCTAAAGCAGTGCGATCGCTGCAGACACCGTTAGGATAAAACCCTTCAAAGACACTCAAGAATGTATACAATGTACTTTTCTGCTGTAAACTAAACACCACAACCACACATTTTTAAATGATGGGGTATTGAAGACATCCCGATCAGAGATTTCTTGTTGTCAATAATTTTGAGGGACAGAATTGTAAAAGTGTAAAACTCAAAATGATCGGTACCTGTCTGGACCACTGACAGAGCATATTGCTGCTAATGCAGCTATGAAATGCCCACAAAAGGTTTTATCACATTTGAACGTGATGGCCTATTAAAACACTCAAAACACATTATTAGAAGAAATGTTCTCATAACACGAATAGCATCTTACAGTTTGATGATATATTGTTATGCTATACCATGAAAACTTCATCCAACTCAATGCAAAATCTATATAGCATTCATGTTATGGGGGGGGGTTTCATTCATTTCAAACATGGTTTTTATGCTTTCAAGAACATTTGATGAATGTACGTTTATGAGCAACATGTTAATGGTTGCAGACAACTCAAATGAAATAAAGATTTGCAGTCTTTCCACGGTCTGGACAGAGTTCATTGAAAGGTTGTATCCATCATATAGAAACTGTTTGGCTGTAACAGACCAGATATTTAATATAGATTTTCTTTAAGCAAGGTATTTATCCAAGCAGAAACAAGTGTCCATGAGAGCAGAGAGTGTCCCTAACTTGTTAAAAGCAATGATACGGAGTTAATGTAAAAGACATTCACACCTACTGCTTTCACAATGGGACTGATAACCTCAATCATGTTTTTACAAGTGACTAGGTTTTACACTATTCTGCTGGCCAACACATCCTCCTGGCACACGCTCAGAAAGTAATCAAGGTGACCAAAACAACAAGAAAGAAGAAGAAAATAATGGCAAACGGACAGTTAAAACAAATAGTTACAAAATGCTAAATATAAAGGAAACCTTCAGATGTACATTGCCTCTGTGAGAGAAGGTTATGTTTTTCATGATGGATAAGATGAAACATCACAAATTCATTTGCACCACTGTCACCAAATTCAACGTCTTCCTCAGCTTAGTCCAAACATTTTGGATTGCATTGGTAGAGAGGAGTTCTCGTTGCAAAACTAGTCATTCAAACATTGGTGTAGTCATTTGGGGCTCATTGTCGAAATTAAGAGACTCATTTGTTAGATAAATAGTTCAATATTTAGTCCTCCTCTTCAATAAGCTCTGATTAAAACACTTGGCTTGTTTTATTTCCACCCCCACCCCCGTCATTGTCCATTTCCTTCTAAATAGACTACTTTTTACCATCTGTGATGTTTATAGGTGATAAGCTCCCCAAGGGAGTGATCCCTGACAAATTGAAAATTTATGACCATGTAAATATTTCACCAACTTAGCACAGCTGGCATGTGTACCACTTTCACAGGCACCTGACAGCCCTAATAACAGCCTCTAGCCAGTCTTGACATTGTGTTAAAAAAAAAAGCACACATCAAATTTCATATTAATCCACTTAGTTTAAACCTCCAGATGCCGTATCCATCTTTGACGCAGCCGGCCAGGTGAGTTTCTGAGATGGGTCGTTGGAAAAATAACACTGCTGGGCTCAGTAAAATGAAAAAGAAGGGGGGAAAAAAAGTTGAGCAAGAAATATGAGACAGTCTCCAACTGCACGATTCTTTTGTTTGCTACTTGCTGCAGCTTAAGTGGATAGAAACGGGCAGAAAGAGGCTTCCTGCAAAAAGTAATATGGCACTGTCTGTCTGATATCTAGTGCAGTATCAAAGTGGCAGGAAGGATGGAAGCAGAAATGGAGTCACTGCTTTGATTCTGCCTCCCTTGTATTAAGGCTGAGCCCTGCAAGAACATTTCAGAACTTTTTCCTTCTGTTGCCAACTTTTCCATCAAATTTTAGAAAGCAATGCATTTACTGTTCAACGTGAGGTGTTTAATTAGAAGAACAATTTCTTAACTGAAAGCATGATGTCACTAGAGCAATACATCTCTTACCAATATGTTTTTATGAACAACTTGTCAGGAACTTGCACATATATCACAAGTCGGCCAATCAACTGTGGACGTTCATCAGCAACAAGTTGCTAATCTAGTTATCTGGATGCGAAGGAGAGATGGCTCTTTATCGAAACATTCTTCACACGCGGCGAAGAACCTGGTAATTTATAAACGCTGAATGCATACGATAATGTCATGCCTGTCATAATCAATGTCATTTAGTTGTCAATTAGGCTGCAGTCCAATCAATTCTGGATAACAGGGATAATGCTTTGCACATCACTCTGCAGAATGAACCTTTCACAGGCAGAGACACATTGCAAAAAGAATGAGAAAATATGGAAAGATATTGATTTAAAAGTTAACATTGGCCGGAAATTGAAATAAAGAGACTCATCTCAACTAAGGTACACCCAAACATGGAATCCCATCTTTGTTTCCATAAATGAATCAAAGGTTGTCGGGGAAAGGAAAAGATGCAAATGTCTTTGAGCATTGACCTGGCTTCTATGAACTTTTTTTTTTTCCCCCACTTTGTATTTACTGTGTTTAGATCCAACCTGAGGAAGTTTGAGACCTATTTTGGGTTCTGGCTGATTGATCTTAGGCAACCATATTTCCCTGGGTTTTGACTGAGAGACTGACATAACAAGGTCAGGAAATGCCAAAGGGAGATGGAGATGTGCCAGTAGGCAGCTCCAAATATCAAACAAGTAAACTAAACATAAAAGACGAACTCTAAAATGTCAGACTTTTTGCTGAGCCTGAAATAAACTGAGCTAACTCAATTTTACATTTGACAATGTGGGAAAATGTAAGTATGTATAATGTGTTTCTCAGTGAACAGCAAACCATTACACAATGCTTTCCAAGTTAAATGTCAAATCTTTTTTAAAGAATGCCATTGTTCAAGCATGTTAAGTTCATTTTCATTGTCATGAATATTTTGTTGTTATTTTGTATGTTTGAAGTAAAGGGAAATTCTAATTTTTTTAAATAATCAACAGTGTGTAAGGCGAAAAAAAACAGTTTTTCCCAGCCCACTCAATCTCCTAATATACATTTACACTGAATTCTGTTTTCATTCCAGCAAAAGAAGAGAAGCAGCAGGTTCCCACATTGCAAGATGGAACTAACATAACAACTGCTCCAACTCTTGGCAACTGCTGATCGAGAAGGAGAAATAAAAACTGCCAAAACTGAGCCTGGCAGGTGGTCAGACTGGACCAATGAATTCATTCACAACTAGCAAATCATAGCATTGCCATCATCCTGTACCTTTAAGAAGCCTCAATAGACTGACCCATTCATTATAGAATATATTCAGGTCGAATGACAAATAATAGGTCCTTTGTGATCTACGTACGCCTGGAAACAGATCAGTGCCCTTCAAGCTGTGCAAACTTCACTGCTTTTATCGTTGCGTCCGTTCAATCCGATGGAACAAGAAACCCACCAGGGGGCACTGTTCTAAATCAACATGCTGGTCAAATATCAAGAGTAGTAGTAGATTGGAGCAAAGTGGCTCAGGAAAAGCTTCAGCTGAACTCTGACTGGACTGAACAGGTTAGTTTTATATTACCGGCCCATTCTTGATCCGCAGCAGACTGGAGCTGTGCGCTGCGGCAGGCTGCAATGCGCCGTTGCGTGTCGTATTTTTCTATCATTAATCTGTCAGGAACGTGGCGAATCGGGAGAATTTGTTATATTCAGTTGTGGATTTTGCTGTGAGAGATGTGTCCAGCCGCCAGGGCGCACCGCGTACCAGAGGAAATGAGAATCACCGTCTTCCATGGAGTTGATCAGAGAGGAGGATGCTGCAGGGAGCGAATGCTGTCACGCTGTAGAACACATCAACACACATCACAACTAATCCACACGCTCAGTTACAAACTTCACCAATTCAGGTGATTCTTGATATTCTTGGAAGATTTATTGGAGCCAAAAAGATGTTCCAAGAATATGAGGAATGTCCGGCCCATTTAAGAACTATATTCAGATGCATTCGGTCGCATAAAGAATGTCAGGAATGATGGAAAATGATATCGGTGACTGTCGGATAATACTGCGGCTAGAAGAGTGGAGGATTTAGCGGAGGAGTGTTCTTCACCTCTGATCACTGACTTAAAGAAACAGAATCCAGAAACAGACTTTCTGATGCAACATACATCAGAGGGATTTCCTCATCCCATCACTGTCACCTTTCTCACCGATTGGTGAGTGAATTCATAAATTTTAGTTTTTTTGGCAACTAACTGGTGTATTATACCAGAAATTACAACAATAGTAGTAGTAAGTTCATTTATATAGCAGTTTTTATACTTCAAATGCAACAGAGCACAATTAAAAACAAATGGATGACATGAGAACAGAAACAAATGCAGCACTGAAACAACAATTATGGAATTTAAAAAGTAACAAACTGTAAATCTCTCCCTGTATTTCTGTCTCTGTCTCTCACTGTGAAAATAATTAGATAGTTGGTTTGCAAGTCCTTTTTTGGTTTTACACTTATTTTTTTCAAGAGTGCTTTTTTATGTGACCCTCAACACAAGTTTTTAAAATCCCAGGCTTCAATTATTACTACAACCACCTTGACTACTACTACTACTATAATAACAATAATGATAAGAACAACAATAATAGTAATAATGTTAACAGTAGCTAATATTTGCAATTAAAACAACTTTTACTAACATCGTGCATGCTGGTCTGATTTTAGCCCTCTGGGAGTAAATAATTGAGGACCACTGATTTTCACCATGTTATTAGCTTCTAATTTTATTACTGCCTCCTCCTGGTTACTGGTGGTACTGCTCTGGTGGACACATCAGATGCAGCATTCAAACTCACCATCAAAGTAACATTAGCAACAAAGCCATACTGTGAGGATGAATTGGTGAAAACATGCATGCTGAAGGTTGCTAAATACCACAAATGGAGGAGGTGCTTTTAGGATATTATGTCTGTATTTTGGCAGTCGGAGGCATTGTTAAAATACTGTATAGTTGAAATTGTACTCTTGCACATGAAAATATGTCACTTTTAGGATAGTTTCCAAACAGCATTACTACAAGTAACACATTTATTCTTTAATGCACACGGGAGCTTGTTAAAGGGCACAATGACATACAGTTGATTAAAAACTTAAACTGGGCCAAACTTTAAAATTTTAAGTTTTAAGGAGTATTTAACGCAAGAAGCAATGTTACATGATTCTCTTAGGTTCTCCATAACAGCAGCAAAAATTAGGCTGATATTGATACTAAGATGATACTTACGATGATTTTGTAAAAAAAAATAAAAAATAAATAATAATAATTTCATTGCTTCAAACAACAAAGCTTGGTTTGGACGAGAATTGTATTACCAAAAACACCTCAGAGGAAACCAGTGTGGCTCTGCAGAGGTCAATCAAATGTAAAACTAACCATCTCTTGAAAAAAAAAAAAAGGAAAAGCTTCCAGGAAGTCATATTGCCTTTGAACCAATGTCCTTCCAGTGCATAACATCTCTCCCCGAGGTTGAGAAACTGACAGATCGAGGCCAGTGTGTGATGACAGTAGCAAATTAAGATGTATTGCTTTTACTGGGGTGATGAAATCAGGACATCAGAGGGGGAAACCAAGAAACTGCTCTGCTGCTCTCAACACGAGAACATCTCCATGTTTCCTTTAAGCGGAAACCAATCTCAAAACCTCTCAGGAGAGCTTTTTTTTTTTTTTTTTAATCCTCCCCTTTCTAAATTCATCCATCCTTGCATTTCATATGAATACTGGATTTCTCAATCTTTCCATTTATTTGCCTTAAAATCTCAAGGAGGGCTGCATGTTCATGGGCTGCCATAAATTACAATCTAATCTTAAAACAAGGCTAAGAGATCTTTCTAGCCAGTGTCTGATTGTTTGTCCAGCTCATAACCCTCTGCCATTGGCCTCTGTGAGCCTGCATACAGATTACCGTTTCTTTCTTCCTTGCTCTCTCTTGTTCTGAAAGCCAAATGAACACATGTGGGCAGCAGTGCCATTTTTTGAAAAACTATATCAACAAGCTGCCTGGAAGCAGGGAAAAATGGCTGCAAGTTTGAGTATCTTATTCGGCTGCTGCTGTTTCTTGATTTATTTGTTTACTAACCCTTTTCCCCCAAAAAATGTAGTTTCTTAGGATTTTTTTCCTTTTTCACGAGAAGAGTCATGTTACCTCAACCTGCTCTTGTGGAGTTTTAGGTATCTCCTCCTACCAGCACACCCAATTCCAGACAATACAACATTCAGCTTTCCAGGAAATTGATAAGTTAGACTCAAGAAGAAGGGAAACATCTGAAGCATGCAGAGTCTTGAAAACACTGACATAAAATAGAAATAAACGAATATGTGCACTGCCAGGGCTGGTTTTCAAACATGAAATCTTGGAAAACATTGAATGAAAAACATGTCCCTCGAAGACTGAAGGTCCCGGGTTCAAATCGAGCTAGGGTATTTTCTGTGTGGAGTTTGCATGTGCTCCCTGAGCAATTCCTCCAGCAGTCCACATGAATTGTAGCGTCTCCACATTACCCAAACCTGTTGAGAGTGGGCCTCTTTCCCCGTGTTTCCCTGTGTTAGTGCAAAATATGCAAATGTTTTTTTTAATTTATTTGAAGAACAAGTGAAAAGGCAGATTTCAGTGTCGCTCCAGGAAATCTATCACCTTCTAGCATTGCAATGTTCATTCAGCCTTATTGACAAATTTCTCATATTAACGTGATCGTAAGAAACAAAAGTTGTTGATATACAACAGTTAAAAACACAGCTCATAACAAAATACAAAATACCCACAAAAAAATCTATGTACCAGTATTAATTCCGATCAGAAAACAAGTAGCGACTGTATTACAAGATAGTAAATCATATTATCCTTTAGTATTCTGTTGATAGTCCACATTATAGAAAATTATCTTCTAACTAACAGCAATGTTTTTCCATTATTTTCTTATCTTGTCATCAGCTGCTGCATTGCATAATTCAGTAATTTTTCAGATTATGGTTACAAATAAAATCACATAGTGTTGCTGAAAATGTTTCACTAATCAATTTCAATATAGAACATACTATTTTGATTTAACCATTTCCTTTTTATTGGGTAGAGTTTTGAAGGGATCAGATATTTTTAAGACTGCTGTTGATGCACTACCTGGGTTTTAGTTAATTTAGGAGCTGGGTGTTGATTGCCGGTTCTATTTGGAGCAGGCAAACAGATTCATTAAGCCTGACTGTTAACAAGAGTCCCATCAACACTTTCACCACCTTTTGCTCTTTTATTAATAGAAAACAGGGCTGGAAAAGTTTATGCGTCTTATTTGTATCGTTCTGATTAATACTGATTATGTCTGCTGGTTGTATAATGACAGCTCTTTCTGGGTTCAAATTCATAGTATCCAAAGCTATCTTTACAGTGTATTCTGATTAGCCTGTTATTTTTATAAGATATGCAGTATAGAAAATGTAACAGAGAGGTGGTTTTATTTTAACCAAGTGTGCCTATCACAACTTTTTTTTAAATTGTCCATTGTCCTTGAACGATCAAGTAGATACATTTGATGCAGCTACACACAGACATTTGTATTATTTTACTGATCGGCATTTCATGTTAACGTGCTGATTATGCAGCAAGTCAGGGGGGGGGTGATCAGTAACTTTGTGAACATGAAACAACAATGACACATTGCAGATACATGGTGCATTTAGGTGATCGATGCAAGAGGCAAACAACTGATTTGTTTTCCAAGAAAACACCACAGAGCAGCTTTAATCAAAACTTAATATTTCATACTGTTTACATAATTTCCAGGTTGTAACTACACGCCGTGTTTCTGTTTCAGCTGCTGCAAGGTGACAAATGATTAATGAGTTTCCGTTATTTACAACTTGGGGTACCTGCAAGCAATAAAAGTGCAACTTAATTTGATAAAGGGATTTAAAGGGTTTAAAATTTATATGCAAATGCACAACAAGGCTTGTATCTGACATGTTTCTCAAGTGCTAGATTTCCATTGTTTCTACAATGAGATTCTTTTGATAAGCAAACAATTATTGACAACACTAATGTTGTGAGCCTATGTATAGGCTCAATGCAACAAATTAGCTTTAATCCAGGGAACTGATTGTGAATATTTACTACGACTACACAGGTTGCCTTAAGTGTTGGAATCAATACATTATAAACTAACATGTGAAGGAGGCCAATTGTAAAACAATCATATTAAAATTTAAACGTGCAGTTACAGATCCTTTCCCAAAAGAAAAAAATATATTAGTACAAGATCTGCAGTGTCTATATCCTGTTAGCAAAATGAATGTAGCTTTAACAAGAGCAAAATGAGCTTAAAAGTTGCTATTTAACTCAATGCATGGAAGGATTAATACAACAACGCATTATTAGTGGGGTAAAACTAACCTGTCTCACGACGGTCTAAAACCAGCTTATGTTCCCCATTTCTGGGTGAACAATCCAACGCTTAGGGAATTCTGTTTCACAATGGCAGGAAGAGCCATTATTAAAGGATCAAAAAGCGGTGTCGCTATGAACACAAGCAACGTTTCTGACACCTCCTGCTGAAAGCCCAAAAAGTTAGAAGGCTCATGAGGGCCCGCTTTCACAGTCTGTACTCGTACTGAAAATCAAGTTCTAGCAAGCTCTTCCCCTCCTGCTCTCTTCTGCTAATCGGCTAACCTGTCACAGCAACACTATGCAAATACAACCGTATGCACATTAAGCCAAACGGAAAAGTCTTTAAAGAAACGCAAGACTTACTTTTTTTTCAGTAACTAATGAAGTACTGCCACCACCTTTCATAGAAACAGTATTTAAGTGGTAGTTTTCAGCAACTTGTACGCCACTGCTGTTCAATACCGAATGCTTCAAAGAGCCCCTACAATTAAAGACAGATAACGTTTTAATTCATTTTTGTATCTTTTCAAAACTTTCCAGTCATTACACATTTGGAAAAAAAAATATGCAAAAACTAACCCAAAGTGTTTCACTGTAATTCTCAGCTGCACCAAAATACAAGAGACAAGAAAAGCTTAAAAGCAGATGCAGATTTGCTCTTTCTATTCTCCTCTGCCTTTTCACTTCTTCACTTCTGAGGCACCGACGACTTGATTCTTGTATTACGCAGAGGAACTACAGAATGGGAAAAAAGGTGAAAGTAGTAACTGGGAGTAAGTTGTCCCTGAGCTGAACAAGGTTTGATGATATGATGTTTGATTCCTTAATGTTCTTTCATGATCGTCGGCGTTCAGATGGTAACTGTGCCGCGGAGTTTAAAGGTGCCACCTCAAACGTCTCTCTTCTCTTCCTTCCTGTCCTCTCCTGCTGTGGAAATAACAACGCTACCTTTCTTTTGTACTCCCGTCTAAGCAGGCGATGGTGTTGCTATGGCAACCACTTACTAGCTGTGATATGCCATACAATCTCTCCTGATTTTAGCCCCCTCCTTCTCTCTTTCTTAGTGTATTTATCTTGCTGCTCTCCTTCAGTCTAATTCCTCCTCTCATGCCCCCTTCCACAGTCCTCAGTACACACCAAAACAATCTTTGATCTCTGCTTGGTGTTAATCGCAGATTTATCCTCCACAAAGGCACCACGGGGGCAGTAAAGGAAAAGAGGATTCTACTGTGGTGAATCATGGCACATATTCAGATTTGCCACAAGCATACCGAGAATGGCCAGCAGATTTTGGATCAGCCACAAAAGGAGGCATGGGTATGCACTTTTCAAAGAAAGAATGTAGAGAACATTTGGCTTTTTTTAACTGGGTCCATCATCAAGTCGAAGATGAAGTTGGGAATTTATTGTGTTTTGTTTCTACACATTTGTCAGTTGCACATCCATGTTGCCAGTGTTCTGCTCCCCCCCCATCCCCATCCCAGAGGTCCTGGAGCTGGACTGAGATCTGATTCCTGTGGCGGTCATGTGAGGACAGTAAAACTATGCTGAGGAGACTGTTTGAGGCGATTCACACTTTGTGGTTAAATTATCTTGCTGGAAGTGCCCATTTGAAAATGGCACATGGCAGTCATAAAGGGACGGACATGGTCACTAGGACAACAGCAGTAAGCTAAGCTGTGGCATTTAGACAGCACTCATTTGGCATGAAGGGTACCAAAAGCGTGCCAAGCGAATATTCCAAACAACTTTATACCAGCGGCAGCAGTCTGAATCGTTGAGATAAAGCAAGATGGATCTAAGCGTTCGCGGTGTGTATGCCAATTCTGGCTTGCTCAATTAAGTCATCTGATAAACTTTACCTATTATCAAGTGTCCAACTGTGAGTCCCTGAAAAGTTTCACCCTTAGCATGACATTCTTATCTGACATTTGTGACTTCTAGGTAGGCATCCGCCACATTTGCATATTTTACTTGTGACATGTGATTACTGTTGCCCATCTTTATCGCAAACACTCTTGTCCAACCTCGGGTCTTTTGGGTAAAACCAACTACCACACACCTTTCCCATTCCAGTGCTTCGATTTAAACCTCAACAATTCATCCACAGCCAGGCAGACATACCTAAATATTTTGTGTTGCGGCCGCATTATTAGCTGCTCAGATACTTTATACTTCGAAGAGGTGTACTTCATGTTGGTGAGAATATGTGCAAAAGTACAGTATGTGGATCCCAGTTGCTGTGCTGTTGAAAATTGTGCATACATGCAATACTTGACTTTAGTTTCATGGTTTTCAAATTCTACATGGATGAGCTTCCCTTTCCTGTGGGCCCATTCTGTTTTCTAACACATACAAGTTTAAATGAACAAAACATTTTCATACAGGATACAAAAGTGTCATGATGAAAAACGAGAAATATACTGTACTTTGTGCTTGGAGTCATCTTTTTGTATCTTTACCAAGAAAATGGGGGGAAGAATCAGACAAAATTCCAGTCTAGCTTTTCTTGTACAATTCATCCCATTATAATTCAGGTTTAGCTGAATACATGCTGTCTATGTGCAGAGATGAGTCTACTCAACAGCAATAGTGTCCAAGAGAAAAAAAAAACATTTACATATCAGAGAAAAAGTCCAAGGCTATAAATAATATGATTCCTATCAAACTTTTCATATATATATATATATATATATATATATATATATATATAGCAGACTTCAAATAGTGAGTCTCCTCAGAGCCCCCAAACTTCAGGTAACAAGTTACAACTTGTGGCATAACAGTTTGATTAAACTTGTTTGAGTGAAAATTCCCTGTAAACTTTGTAGGATTGTAATGCGAAAGATTCAGACCATTCGCAATCTCACTGGCATTTCTCGATGCGAATACAGAGTGGGAATTGGGAATGTGCACTCTTCAGGGATTTGAGGAGCTGCAAGAGACACTCTGAATGCCGTGTGGCTGTTGAACAGAGTTGTGTATCTCGCCTCACCAGTACATACCCGGGAAGCTATCATCTATAGTATTATGTGTGTATTGCTTAGTGCACAAACCTGCAAAAGTGTGAAATATCTTACTGAATTTCAGCCAAGACTCTTCTCACATACTTATTTTTGCAAGTGCACACTCCAGTGCAATTCTCTGTCTATGCAATACCTCTTCAACAAGAACAAAGAAAGTAAAAAAATAAAAAAATAAACATTTATATTCACTGCAGGTGGATGCTGATGTCCTATAAAGCAGCAGCCAAAAGATATGGACAAGCTCCGTGTTAGAATAAACACTGGATAACTTTCGGGTAATACGAAAAAATAAGTAATTAAAAAGCAATGAGTTCCTTCAAACTTTGTTAATATTTGACACTGGCATAGTATTTGGCAATGTAAACTGGCCACAATATAAGCCAAAACTCACATTATTTACTTTTTTTTTTTTTTTAACAAATGAAGCCCATGACTGTGCTCTAGTTCAAAGATTTGTGCCATATTGAAAAAGGTGATAATGACAAACCTAAAAGTTTTGGATCGTGTTTATAACTGCTTCCATTGATCAACAAACTTAGTCCCAAATATCCATCAGACACTACAGCGGCTTAACTCCAGCGTCACAGCAGCTTTTTAAATCCCCCTTAAAACGCTGATAAATACCAGGTAAAAGTAGCTCGAAACAAACAAGAGGTTGTGTACCCTGGTGCCATCACTGAGAGTGGGAAAAAGAGATTGGAAACACCTGAAGCAGCAGCTCATTCATGAACCAGGTAATTCGTTATTTTAATGACCTGGCTAAAAGGCTACAGCTTTGTTAAAGTGCTCAATGCGCACTCCTTAATCGCAGCACATAAAAGTGCACACATAACTGTAAATGACATGTGTGTAATCACCTTTCTTCTACTGTCACATAGAGGAAAAGCTCCACAAAATATAAATTAACAAACAAGCTTGAGCATTGCAGTATGAGTGCAGCCCAGCTTTTGCAATAATTGAGAAAAGTGGTTACATTTTGAAATGATTGCTAAAAGCAAATTAAAGCCGCTGACTTAATCCTCCTCTGTGAATGCAGACTTGAAGACTTTTGTCAACAGAATAATAACATTAGGGGGAAATATTTACTTTTTATTACTACTGTGCAGGACAACTTAGCAGAAAAGAGGAACTCCATCCTCTTACTGTAAAATCTGCTATTTTTAGTTGCGATGACAAAATTGTATTCTTCTTCAATCTTAGAAACTCAATTATCTTCAATACTGGGTGCCATGAGAGAGCTGGAACTTATCCCGACTGACTTGTATAGTGCATATTTACTGCTACAGCGGACTCCAGTTGTTGCATGATCAGTCATCTTAGTAACCAAACGTAAGAGCGAGGACTGTCATTCTTCCTCAATTTTCTTATTCCAAGGTCATTCTTTGTTTTTGATCGTTTTGATCTTTGAACTTATGTTCCCATTTTTAATAAAATACTTCATTCGATTGCCTACAATTAATAGGCAGCATGTATTGACATATATTGTCTTTTGATTTCTCGATGTTACAATCAATCAAGTTGTGCACATTTAGTCCACGAGAAGGTCAACAAATATGGGGAACCCAATACATTTTTTAAAATTAGAAACAAGGGGGAGGCAAAAAAGATCAAATCCGAGGTTAACCGGGGTGGAGTGTGAGCAGCTGTGCCTTCTTGATACTTGTTGGGCAAACATATTTCATTTAGGACTTGAATCTGTAATTATCTTTCTGTTTGTGGGTGGAAAGTCAAAATCTTTGCATCAGTACAAATACATTCAAGTGCAGTGGCCTCGTCGGAAGAGTTACGTTCACTGTCTACCATTTTTGTTTGCCAATCAGAAAAAACTATCACTGGACGTACAAGACATGTTACATGACAATAGCATTCGCATGGAGATAAAATCTAAAAATAAATGAATTTCACAGGTATGGGTAAAAATGAACAGCATGCTGGTGGGCAGCAGTGATACATTACCTTTTGGGTGCAATGTTTTTTGTTTGCTTGGTTTTGTTCTATTTTTGGGGGGCGGAGGGGTGTTAAATGTTTTTAATCTAAATAGTTATTTCAAGTGGCAAAAGGTTTTGGTTGTGTTCTTGGGAAAAGGTGGGTCATGATTGCATAGCCCACCTACACTTATCAAAAATAAAATACTTAAAGCGCTGTCTCGGTAAGAAAATTCAATTAATAAATGAGCTGAGTGCTCACTAAGCTCATCTTGCGAGTGTCTTTCGACAGCCTACATATACGGTAATTAGATGTTAATATAACATATTCATTATGACAGGACTATATGAAGGCACATTTTAATTTCTCTAGGGGATGCAGCAAGAGCTCGTCGTTCCAAACCAGGGTTGAATCCAATGAAGAACTTCATCCTTGATAATGGAAACAGCGGTTATTGTGCAGTGGTTCAGCTCCTTTCACCAATTATTAAAGATCGTTCGCCACCAATTCCTCGAGTAGTGACTTTGCTACAGCAAAAACTGATGCATGCAACAGTACAGTGTAAATAAGTATAGACTAACCCTTTGGTGGCTTAGTGCTCCTGTACCAGGCTGTGTCCATCACTGAAGCACAACAAACCATAAAATTTGCAAAGGTTGCTAGTGTGGCACAATTCGTGAAGGCTGCCTGGTAGTCTCGTGATTAACATGGATTAGATTGTTGTGCTAATTTATGTTGCAATTCATATGATTTACAGTCTAATTTAAAACTGTGTCAAATAGGGTAATGCTCACTAATGGTTACTGAATCATTATTCACCCAGAAACTTCATTAGGCTGAACTAACAAAGAATGTTTACTTTTGGTGAAGTTTCTTTAATCTTGCTCTGGCTTGGTAATCTCACTACTGTCATCGAGCCTGAGGTTATTTATTGTTGACTTACTGTCAAGGAGCACTTACTGCTTGAACTTACAAGTGTTTTCTGAGGTGGAAATTCCACAAAATGGCCAAGGATCAAGGAGTTGAGCCAAGTGTCACAAATAACCCTGCAGTGGATTAGAGGGACTTAACTCATGTCAGGCTGTATATGTACAGTATAAGAAAGGCTTGAATTTACTTGTTTGGTACTTCAAGGTGATACACACAGCTGGATAAGGATTAAAAGACAGTCATAATGGGGGGTCTGGACAGCCTTTGCAAGATTCTATTTGAAGGCTTTCACTGTAGCCAGAGAAGAGACTGCTATTTCAGGAACTGGCAGGACTTACTCGATTACTTTTGATCATCCCAAAGCACAAATTGAGCTTCTTGATAAAAGTCATGCGATGATGATCATCTCTTGACTGCTGCGTGCCGATGGGATTCAAACGTTGACCTTTCAGGCTTCGGAGGCCACCGCTGCCTCTTTTATAGCTGTTGTAATACTGTTGGTTCTAGATCACTATTAAAGTAACACTTGTTAGAAACACATTTTTTTTCCCTCTATTTTTCATTCAAAACATGGTATCTACTACCAAATATCATTTTAAATGTCAGTTTCCACCTAGCTAATTTCAATGCTGTAAATACATGATCGGTTTTAATAAAACATGAAAAGAAAACTTGATTACATCACATGGGTTTGTTGATTACTGCTTGTTATAGCTGGTTATGTGAATGCTAAAAGATGTCAAAACATTAAGGCAAAAAACATAATCTTGTCCCACTTCAATATGTGCCCCTGAGCTTTACATTGCATTCCTGTAACACAATGTAAAGGTTAAAAGTATCAGTGTCTGCTCAGTTTTGTCATAATTTAATGCAAGACATGCACTGGTTTTTTTAGAAAACGTCCTCACTGATGACCTGACACAAACAAGCAGCAGTGAGATCCAATACACACTTCAGTGGCACCATTAGAAACTTTCTCCGGTGTTGCTCTGAATGGTACCAGCCAAATTATTGTTCCAGAAGGCTGATTTGAATGGGAGGCAGTTAGAGAAAGACTTCCTTCCAAGCCTTCTGGCGTGAATGTGCAAATCACCGCCAGAGCAAATCCAGCTCAAGTGTCTCCCAGAGGGCAACTTTATTACCTCACCTCCCGTACAATTTATGACACAACACCAAAAGGGTAAATTTCTGATAACGTAGCCAGGCTCCTCCGACACTAACGAGTGGCTGCAGCGAGAATTTACCATCACTCACACAACCCCCCCCCCACACACACACACACACACTTTTCATATTGCTTCTTAAAAGCTTCACAGAGAAGCAATTTGGCAAGAAAAATGTGTGCCAAAAGTGTAATGTGGAAAAAAAGCTGAATTTAAATTGGTCCCACTACGACGTACATACAGGCATGCATTTAAGACTCCATAAACTTTTAAAGTAATCTTACTTCAAAAGAGGTTGATAGGCTAATGGAAACAACAAGGGCTCAGCATGCATCATAACATCTTTCTTCTGGAAAATAGGCAGACCGCAGCAAAGTTTCACCTTTAGATAGAACACAGAGTCCATCCCTGAAAAATGTTCTGATCTCTGTGTCTCTGTGGTCTTCAAAAACACTCGTAATTACGAAGGATAAGTTGAGTGTGAGGTGTCCTAATGAGACACGGAGGAGAAAGGGCTGATGGGAGTTGCTAGGAAAGACTCAGTACTGCTGCAGAGAGAGTCCACATGATAAAGCTCCACAACCGTCTAATACAGAGTGAAGTGGTCAGGGTACAAGTCAAAACCTACAAGTGTGTGGCATTTAAAGAGACGCTTAGTCTTTTCACTATCAAACAAGGAGTTTGAAAGGCGGCCGAGATCACGCCGGTGTCAGAGTAATCCAGTGCTGCAGTCTCTGAAAACACTCTTAAAGCATAATTGCCACTTTCCATACACATTCTATACTCGACACGTCAAACTATTTCTTTTTATCCCCACGACAATACAGCTGGATGCGTTATTATAGATGCAGTTTATTGAAAAAGTACATACAGAGTCAGGACTGGACAATGAAGTGAATTATAGTGTTACAGAGGTTTTGACAGCTTCTCTTTGTGTTACTTTTAAAAGTTGCACGCAAACACAAGAGACAAGGCCATAGGTTAGTGTTCTTCCCACATAATTATAAAGCTAACTGCTAACAAGGGCACATTATAAAGTTCTGATCATAATCTGCTCAAAGTATGCATTTTTGCTGAGTCTGACTGTTGCATATCAGTAAACTCCAGTGGGAGTCTGTTTTAGCCATGCTCCACCATGGAATATACTGTTCCTCTAAGCATAAAATACCATCACACATCATAAATGCCTTGTTTTGCAGCCGGTAGAGCATTGCTGACTGAAATAAAGTTTAAAAAATAAATAAATATTCAGGCCCTGCAGAGTGAGTTGAACTGAGAGAAGCTGAGGCAGATCACAGAAAGTATTCTCAATGGAAACCCTACAAAAGTAGGGTCAGCTATCCCATGCTACATCTGCTATGATGTGGCATGGGAGCATTTTGTCATCAATGAAGGAAACTCACCAGCAGTGTACCCCACTAACATGTGTGAGGAAACGCAGTTTAGTCTCCCATTGATAGACAAAGTGATTATTGATTGCTGCTGCCTATCAGAACAGATATAAGCAGCATGGCTGCCATCTTAGATGAGGACCTGCTTTGCCTGTAGTGTATTCACTTCTACTGAAGGTTTCTGAACAATTAAAAAAAATAAAAAATCATGAACCAGTGAATTTTTTCAACCAATTATGTGGTTTTATTTGGTACAAATGGCAGACATGTAGTCATGGTCCAGGATTCTTTTGTACATTTAAATTAGGCCTTTCAGACTTCCTGTACTGGCGGTAAAGCAGGAACCCAGGTTGCCTGTCTCTCCTGTAGCTCACCTAATGCTTCTTAGTCGGTTAATGGCAGTAATAGAGTGCTTCTTTCACTTTAATTAGCTTAATTAGTATTTAAATGTCCTTTATAAATAAACTTCCACACGTTGCAGATCACAATTTGATGATCTTTAAATATTTCAATCTTTCTTCTATAACAGTCTTTTGTTCGACTCTTAAGGTTGAACCTGAGAATGTAATTGAGGTGGAAAACAAAAATCGACATCATTTCGCATCAATGGTTAAAAGATTAATGTATCTAATAGTTGCCAATAGATTCCCCAGCACTCCACAAACCCATTAACTAATAACTGTTAGTTTGATAGTAAATCGCGGGTAGGTTATTTCGATTTTTTCAAACTATTACCACCAGACAGGGATTTGAAAAATATAGATATCCTTTTAACTTCAATTATCTATATTGACCATTTATTCAATACTTGATCAAATCTGTGAGCATTTCACACATTTGAGTTAAATTAATAGTGGTTAAAACAATTACACATAGAACAATTAGACCATAGAAGATCAAAAAAATAAACCTGATTGTGATTAATCAATCGAGAAATATTCTCATTGGTGTGTTGTAAACCTTTCTGGATGAATGCATGACTGCGCCTGAGTGAAACAGGCTGAATATTTGATGCAAAAAAAAACTGGGTAGAATATTAGTGCAGGTCAATATTACTTTATTTGGACACATCAAACAAACTCACTGGGCCTCGACATTACCAAAACAATGAAAGCATCAAGTGAGGACCTAATGAAATGATCAATTTTTATATATATATATATATATTTCTGTGTATGTTGTCATTATTGTTGGTAAAGTTAGCCAACAGTACATGTTCAGCCACAGAAGCACCAACGAGAGTTACAGCAGTGTCAACAACGAGGGTTCGTTGTATCCTAAATTAAAAGCCTGCTCATTTATGAATGCAGTCACACAACCATAGAGAAAATTAGTTTCCGCTGGAAAACGCATTTTTATCAAGTGTAAATGGTTGTTTGCATTTCAAAACATAGACCTATTTCATTACAAAAAAGGGCTTTGTTAACTGGGAAGTAAGCAAGTTAAAAACACATAGGCGAAATTAAATAAATAAAAGTCCATGGCTGCTCTACTGTTTATATTTGGATAGCAGGGATGCTACACGAACCACAAAGGCAGAATTATGCTGGGCTCCCTGGTGTGAATTGTCATTAAAAGTTTTCTTGGAGCAAAACGCGACACAATAAAATGGCAGACAAAGTCATTAATATAAACCACCTGTCCTCAGAGATCTGCTGTGCATTTATCTTACCTTGTTTCCTTCCACTCCATAATGAATTAACTTTTGTCTAAATTAGGTCTTTGAATGAACTATTCTAAAGAGCCATCATGGTCTCATGGAGTAAACACACATTGTAATACCACAAGCATCATTAAGATATTCACAGGACTATTCCCTGCACCCATATGTGTGTTGATTTAAACAGATAAGTGATACTGTGCATAGAACAGTGCTTAAGTTAAGAAAATGATTAGAGACAGTGGCTTTCCAAAGTAGTAATCCATCTGCCAGAGCCACTTCATCCAAATCTGGGCTCCAGGAAGCTGGAACATAACCCAGCTGGATGAAGCACGAGCGATACCGTGAACCGCTGGGTAAACCCTGCAGTTGCTCAACTTACCTTCCAACCTCACACTATTTTCCTCTGATATGTGAATTTGCCTCCTGGAAAAGGATTTTTCACATAAATGCTGGTTGAGATTCTGGCCCTCCTAATGCATTTGAGACCGTTAAATGTAGATAAGATTAAATGCACAGGTAGTGTTGATATGCACCAAATAGTCCAATTAAGCTCTGTTGTACGCCATGGTAGGTCAAGAACCACTCTGCTAATTAAAGAGAAATCACAGTTCATAATCACTTTGAGACACGGAGGACTGGAAATATCAAGATGTTTGAAAGCTTCCTCGAGTTCAGCCGAAGAAATAAATCAAACGCACTGACGAAGCCGGCTCTCAAGAGAACTGCCAGCAGTGCTTCCTCAAGTTTAAGCAGCTGCTGCTGCTTTTCGACATTAACTTTTGGGAGATTTCGTATTTTTCTTTATAGTGGAGATACTTCAGAGAATCCCACCCACTGGGAGAACATGCAAACTCCGAAGAGAAAGCTCAACCCCAATCCGAGCCATCAAGCTGTGAGGCAAAAGTGATAACCATCACTAAGAAATGAAAGTGGATGAGCTTGAACGAAGTAGAAAGTGCTGGTAAAACTGTTGCCCATTCATTCAACATTCTGAGCAAGATTATATCACATCTGGTTTGAGATGAGTCAGCCCATCATTAAGTTTTGTTTTCTTAACAGAGCAATCAAAGAAGCAAATTCCATCACTATGCTCAAGAAACAAGGGACACAGTGGTTCATCAATCAGACAGTTTGGGATCATTTGCACAAAAGAAAATCAACGTAGGTGAGATGCCAGAGAACAAACAACAGGGAGCAGAGTAAAACAACGGGGAAGAAGCTGCAGAGAAACCAGAAAGGAGCAGCACAACCCAAACACCACTAATTACTGAGAGATCTTTTATTAACCGGTCATCAAAGTTATGAAAGAAAAGTAAAACTAATTACGTCCTGAGTACATCGCTGCCATAAAGAGCAAAATCAGTATCACATAATTCCATGAAACAAACTCCTTATGTCCCCCATTCTCTGATTAAAAGGATCAGGCAGTAAAACATTTTACAACTTTTTTAACCGAAACAGCCACAAAAAGTCAACGATCTCGGTTGAGAAAAACTGGTCGTAGCGCCATGATGCAGTCTTAAAGTTGTGCAAATGGAGACAGAAAAATAATGTGGGTTGTCTATCCATCCAACTCTATCTAATTTAGAGGGGAGCTGGAGCCATTCCCAACTGATTGTGGACATTTCCAGGGTAAACTCAGTCCATCACAGTGCAGACTCCGAGTGCAAGGCAATCTCACATGCTCACATTCAAACCTGCAGCCAATTTTGAGCCGCTGATTAACCTGAAATGATGTTTTTGGACAGTGGAAATAAACCACAGTCCCCTGATGAAATCAATCTGGGTTGTTTAACTTTTGTTTTTGTTTTTTTGCAACAAACATTCAAAGTTTTACAACTTTGTCTTTACTATAGTTGTACACATTAGTAATTGTCAAATTACTAATAATATTATTTCTTAAACCAAGTGACTAACTTTTTGGTAGTCCAATGTCTTTTATTACATATTGAGAAAAACTTTTGAGAGAAAAACAGTGATATTATGAAAAACAAACACAAGAAAATGCTCAAAACAAAAGTAATCTGTACTTTATTCTGTGATCTACTGCTTTACTTCATTTGATCAGAATAGTGTACGAAAGACAACAGATGGACACGCTGTGACCTCACAAGATTTGCACAATAAAGGCATCACTTTGACTTTAAAAGTGGTAGAAGTTTTCTCTAATACAGGTAGTGTTGTGGTCTCACAGAGTAACAAAATTAATAACACATAGTCTGGATTACTATATCTAAATGTGACGATTTCTCAACATGTTTGTCATGGCAAGCGGAAAGCAGTGCACTAACAACGGCCATTTTATTGATTATTTTATTGAAATCTTGCAGTTTGCGTCATGTGCTGAGATTTATCAACCCGAGGGAAGATAAATCTTAGATTTTTGAGCAAAACACCCACTTTTACATTTATATGACAATAAACAAAAGCCTTATGTTTATGACAAAGTTGGAGGTGGTACCGTTTCTACATTAATGTTAAACTTCAGACAAGAACTTTTTTTTAATGCTGTTTAGTACAACACAATAATAACTGTATAATTCTATACTGTGTGCTATCTGACACTTGTTTTCCAATAAATATAGTGATTACAGTTTGTATTTTTATGACAAATGAGAGAAAATCACAAATATTTTCCATATGGAAATGTCTTGAAAGCGTCCATATAAAGCATGTTCTGCAAATAACCCTAAAATGATGCATTCCAGCTTGAATGTATGACGTTACACAACGTTCAGACTATTGAAAAAAAAAAGTATGTAAACACGTGACAACTCTACAACAAACATCTGAATGTAGGCCCAATCACATTCTCTTCCACCCCAAATATACATGCCAATAAAAAGTCACACTATGACACAGAAATGTTCAGCAATACTATAAATATAAACTGTTGCTCCAAATAGTGAAAATTAATGAATGCAACCAGATTAATTAACTCTGTAGATCGGATATCAAAACATACTGTATGTACACGTAGATGTGACTTTCGGTTTTAACTTACCCTTTGTTTCAAAAAGGAGGCAAGCTCACTATAGCTAATTAAACTTCCGATTATTGATTAAAACACAAACGTTTACACATTTATAACAGTGACAAAACTGAGCTCCCTACAGTTGTGTACTTTATTTTCACACAGGAAGCTTTTTTCAGTGTTTTTCACCACATGAACTTCTGCTCAAAAAGTGACTATAAACATTTCCATCCAGATAAATCAAATGTAAATCCAACACGAAAACATGTTTACAATCAGATGTGACTTTCGGCTTTAATCGCCTTTCTTCCTGCGGGTGAATAATCGTTTTGAGCAAAACACGATCTTCGATATATTCATAACAATGTCAAACAAAAGCCTTGTTTTCATGACAAAGTTGAGAGTGGTTTAGTTACTTTTAATAAAATAAATAGACAGTCCCCTGAAAGCAGAAGCAGCTCGAACGGAGGTGCATTCAGCACCATGGACAGCAGCCGGCAAAACTTTACAGCACCAAAGTCAGTGTTAAACAAAGACTAATGCCTTTTAACGCGAGCTTGGTTTGATTTAAAAAAGAAAATTCTAAACATGTGTAAAGTCTGGAGGAGCCTGGCTGCACCTGCCTTATCCAGCAAGTAGCCTCAGACACCTGGAGCTATAGCCAAACCACGTGTGTAAGAACAGGAGGAGGGTAAAAAAAACAAAAAACCACTCATGAATGAACATTCAAAGCATGAAAGTGAAGCTGCAATAGCTGGAAATGAGTGAGAAAGATTTGTTTTTAGCATGTGGATGCTACGAGGCCCGCCATGACAACATTAAGACATGCTCAGTGCAGATGCAGCAGCACGCGCTAGCAACGCCAGGTGAAGTCAATTAGCAACGAGACTGAATAATTAGGAGGAATTCGAAACATCTGCGCGCTCAGGATATTTGCCGTTGTTGTTATTTCAGCTGCGGTATGAACCGAGGTGTGTAGCCGGGCCTTAGCTGGTAAACAGATGCTCCGGTGTAGTGATGGGGACGGTGAGAAGCTTTAATCCGCCTGATGAGCGAGGCTAATGAGGCTAATGAGCCGCTCGGACCGCCGCGCTTCCAAACACTCACCCAGGACGAAGAAGGGCAGCTCGGTGTTTTCCAGGTCGTCCACGACCACGACGTCTCCGGGAAAATCGTTCCTCACGGAGAAGAGCAGCTTGGGCTCGGAGGCCGACGGACTGTGCATGATGCTCAGGTCGTTCTCCCGCAGAAACGGCAGCGCCGACACGGTGACGCTCTTCATCTTGCACTCGGTGTCCTGGTTCTGGTCCTCGTCCCCGTTAAGACACCGGACATCGGCGGCTAGGATGGCCAGGAGGAGCCAGACGAGCCCCGGCAGCGGCAGCCCCATGTTGATGCTCGCCATCTCCCGTCTCTACGCTCAGCTTCTCTGCCTTCCTTCCGTCGCTCAGCCCGGCGGATGAGTGAGGAGGGGGCGCGCACTCCGCCGGCGGGCTCTCGCAGTGTGGGAAACAAACGCTTCTTGTTTTACTCGTATGATCAATCGCTGGATTTCAACACTGAGCGCGTGTGAGCTCGTGTTGGAATGCCGATGACCCCTTTTACTGCAATTGATCGACAAACTCTCCAAATGGCTCTCTAATGTCTGATTATAGATTACCAACAGGATATGCGCCCTGGGGGTGTCCTCACCAAAAGCCCCACCATTTGTAATTTAAATATTGTTTGGCTTTTTTTTTTTTTTTTTTCTTCCAAAGTTGCATTTCATCTGTTTGTAATTCAAATGAGCATCTTTATCAGTTTGTCTGTGCTTTTTAATCGGGTGGACACTCCACAAGGAGCATGGATGGACGTCCAAAGTTTGTCCCGCAACTACTGATAAAACATTTTATAAGATGCTATCATTACAATCAGGCAGCATGGAGAGACCGAAACGAGGCATACAAGAGGTCCTCCAGGACTATAGGATTGGAGAAAGCTGCCCTGAATGTCTTATGTTTCCCTGCTCCAATACACCCGATTCCAATGAGCATCTGAATCCTACAGGGCAACCCTGTTGGATGAAGCAGTATGGAGGGATGGATCATGCACAAAAATCATTATTAAAACTCAAATGAGTGTCTGCCGTATAGACACGCCTTTATTCACAAAATCACTTTGACTGAAAAGCAAGACTACTACAATCTATTAGTGGATATGTTAATAGTTCCATCCGAATAAATTCAAATACATTCACACCTCAATGGTGACAGCTGCCGTGCAAGGTGCTCAACCTCCATTCAGAGCAATTTGAGGAACTTCTCACAAACAAAACCAGGAATGGAAGAGCTGATCAACTGCTTGCAGGACAGCCGAAACCACAATTTCCATGTAAAATAGTTCTTCACTGATAAAAAAAAAAAAAAGAAATGAAATGCTAAGGCAATAATACAACAGGCATTGTTGGATTTTTGCATGTAGGCAAGCACAAAACATTGCTGTGAATGGTATATTGCACTGTATCAATCACAACAGATGTCCAGCATATGTTTATGTTTGCATTTTAATTGGAAATGCCAGAACAGAAGAAAACTTTAGTGCATTTGAAGTGCTTTGAAATTTGGCTGGTTTTGAAAATACGAATATTTCTTCTTCTTTGAAGAGAGCCAGCATGATCTACTCTTAATAACAGTGTATATGTAGTGTGTTTTAATATTTGGCCTATCTCAAGTACTTTATCGGTAAAGTATATTTTGGGATGAACATCCGCAATTGGAAAGTGAAATTTTCAGGACCCCTTTATGATTCAACTTAAATGCAAGCTAAACAAACATAGCATCTATTCTACACCTGTGTTCCACTGTGAAAGGCTACACGGTGGAAAATATCCTGGATTAAACCCAGAACCACCTCCTTGATAAATATAGTGGGATGACATTAGACAGAACGTTCAAAAACATCCAGTCCAGTTTAAAAACACTTCAACTACAATCTAAAAACCAAACTTAGAAAGCTTCTCTGATGATCTCAAGCAAAACATAACAAGATGACTATTATGTCGTTTTATTGCAGTACTTTAAGATCTTAATCAGTAAACAACAATGCAAGACTTCATTCCTCTTCTCATGACTTATTACTTGCTCACTGAAAAAAAAACAACTCGCATTTCAGCTTGATAACCTTTATTGAACAGAAATAAGACCAGACAAGGGAAATATCAAGGGGAATGCTGAGTGTGTAAACTCACAAAATGATCAAGAAAAACAGAACGATCTGTCATATCATTTCAGTGGCTTTACATGCTTGAATTCTTAAAGACTTAGAGGTTCGTGACAGCACTTTTGCGTGTGGATAGTCTGATATGATTCAGAAAATACAAATGTGTTGCCACCTAAACACAATAGAAAAATGTTTGTATCATTTTCAGTTTTATTGAAATTGAGAAATAAAAAAAATTGAAAATCCTCTGTTCAAAGGTTCAATGCCAATCATACAAGTTGTTTTTTTTCCAGTTTTAGTGCAGCAGCAACTTGAGCATTTTACAGCCATAACAACCATTCTTATGATGTATTTTTCATAAAAAGAATGATGTAGATGAACAAATAAAGACGGGTCATATAAATAAATGTAATTGCACTGTGTGGGTGTACATCCCAGCATGCATTTTTTTTTTACTTTATTACTGGAATTTGTACAGAGACTTATTTGCAAATTGAAAAATCAGGGCATCGCTGCGGGTACCATCCACAACAGCAGGTGTCTTTATCAACCATATATTTTATTAGCGGAGAAGAATATACAAAGATGATGAGCTTTTTTTTCCTACATGGATATAGCTGCATTTAAAGTGGAACTCTGTAATGTTGTTTACTGGCTCCTTGTATTGCAATGACCCACACTGATTGGTTTGAGCATTTTAACGCCTGCCTTTCAACACTGCGAAAATCACACACTGATGTCATACATAAATAATTCAGCCTGTCAATTCTAATGATACACGTTTCATATGTAACCTCAGGAAAATTGTTTTTAAATGTGTGCATACAGCAGTCAATCATAAGGTCAGTGGGAGGCATGTTGCCAGTCTATCACAGGATGAACAGGGAAACAGAAAATCAGAAACACATTCAAACAATCTGGAGTCACCGGTCAGGCTGATATGCATGCGGTTGCATCTCCACATGCATAGGAAGAACATGCAAACAAGTCCCTGACTCACACCTGGGAAATTCCTGGTACGAGACAGGAGCGCCCACCATCACACACTGTGCGACCAAAGATGATCTAGATTGATGCTTTGAATGTCACAGACAAGGAAGAAGAAAACTCTTCTTAGAATGGTGTCAAGTTAAATGTTTGTTTTGAATAAGCATAAACCTTCTTCACACTTCATTCATATGCCCGCTTGGACAGTAGCCTTGGCAAAGATTTCTTTTTAAGTTTTAAGTTTATAGTAATTTCATATACACTGGGCAAGGCCTGGAGAAGTGTTTGCCAGTGGAAGCCAATGAAGGACCGGAAAATCCAAACAAGTACATTCATACCACTATAAAGCTTTTTGGCAAAAATAGATAACCACAAACTGAAGTGTCCACTCTCTGCAAGGGATCCTCACTGTATTGTAATCATCCCTTCCTCTTTAACATGAAATCACTGATTATTGCAGCTTTAGCGTTCCAAATAACACATTCCAGAGGGCAATGACATTATGCATGAACATTGACTTGAGTCTTTTACAGCATGTTTTCATACAAAAAGACTGCTACTACAATAAAACTGACAAACAATTACAGAGACAAACTCGACTGAAATTGCACTGAGACTGATATTTGCACAGGGCTTTCAGAGTCTAAATCCCTAGGCTGTTTTGTTGACCGCACAATTGCCATTTGGATTGGGATGCAAAGCCGTAAGAAAAGAAGATTGTGTTTTCTGTGTCACTGCTGTCCATTTAATATTTAAGCAGCTCTGTGGTCTCCTATTAACCGCCATTTTTATCCCTCTTTCTGTCTTCATCAGACAGAAAAACTCAGCAATATAGGGCGTTGTTTTAAGGTTGAACTTAGAAATTAAACGAATATATTGAGGTAGATTAGACATGGCAATTCACAGTGAGATAAAAGTGAGAGGTTAACGGCAATAGAAGAGGCAGCGAGCACAAAATCTCACATCCATTATTTATGGTTCCTCAAGCTACTGGTGAAAGTCATTATTCAAATAAGGTATAATGGTTTTGGAGCAGCTTCCCTCCTCAGTGTGTTCACCCCTTTGTAGTTTCTGGTAGCTCTTGTAGTTCATTGTATTGAATTCCAAATGAAAGTCTTCAAAAAGTTGTTCACACACGGTGGCAGCATCGGATATACTGTCTTTGTCTTTCTGCGGGGTAAACGTGAGACAATGTCCTCGTTTTTTTTTTCTTTATGTCACCAAATCCCACAAAAACAGTTCTTTTAAAACATCCACAATCTGCTAACGACACATCAGCACGCCTGACCTTACTGTGAAACATGCTTTGATTTGAAGCCACCCCGCAAAGCACTCGCCTGCTTCTGCACATTCTGACAGCAGCATTACAGCCATGAAAATATTCCTCTAGAAAAACTATTTTCACTTTGAAAAAAAGCCATTTGTCGAATACTTGTAGAGTGAGTCTTCAGTGAGCGCTTTCTCAAAGTTTATTCTGCAGCTCTGTTACAGTCACATTGACACATGATAGGTGCTTTGCGCACATTGTCCCTGGAGACACTCGAGAGAAGATTAATAAGTCAGCCAAATTTGTAAAATGCAAAAATAGAACAAGTAGCACTTTGTTCGGAGCTACATTGAAAATGCTTAAAGATTTGTGTTTTGAAATGAGGAGTGAGTATTGGCATGATAATGTCGGTATTAAAAAAAAACCCGCACGGTAGGTTTTAAACCTCTCATGATCAAAAATTCTCTCCTTCTAAATTGTTGTAAGGTGGCAGTTGTTGTTTTTTTGTTTTTAGTTTTTCTTTGTGGCACCAGAATTTAGCTTCCATTTTAAGTTTTAATAAATCATGTTTTCTCTATATTTTACTAGATGTCTGTTCTCCAAAAAGAAGTGTGCTGCTCATTTTGGCCCACAGTTCCAGACCTGCTTACTCTTTATTGTTATTATCATGTGAAGAAAAAAAGATAGATAGATAAATAGATAGAGAGAGAGAGAGAGAGAGAGAGAGAGAGAGAGAGAGAGAGAGAGAGAGCGGAGGTGCCTCACACTGAAGCATATGGTTTGATCATGTCTTGGAGGGAGTGCCCTGTTGGTCACCGGGCAGAGAGCTGTGGGAAAACCAGAGGAGACGGATGACCAGGTCGACAGCAGCAGCAACTAATGGTAGACCCGGGGGCTCTGGTGAGGAACAGATACAGCAGTGAAACCTGGAGATGATAAGCTCCTGGATAGGCATGGAGAAAATATCTCCAGCGGCCCAGTATATGTTGGATGAATGTTTATCAGATTAAGCAGCCTGACACAAAGAAGTATGGAATCTATGTATGGAGGTAGGGGGATCCAAGCTACCATGCAATTTGGTAGTAGACATGTAGCATGTCTGATTCTTAAGCAGACATGTAACAACTTGTTTCACATAAACTTTCTAACAAACTATGTCCAGTTGATGGTGAGATTTGAAATAGAAGTTTAATCTGCTGCGCAACCAGATGTCATGGTGACGCAGTCATTTTAATCGCTGTGTCACACAAGAAGATCTAGTTGGTGATTTTAGACAGGGGAGGCTCTCTGTATTTGAAATTTCTGTGTTCATGCAATTATAATCCAAGGATAAAGCCCTTATTTACTTTCAAGACATCATTCTGCAACTTATCGGAAGCTTTCTTAATTTGGAATGAAAGATTGCAATGGAATTTTCCATAGTTGGAAATGTGTCTCCATGCAGTGATAAGCAGGTAGAAAAAAAGAGGGACTTGAGTGTAGTCTGGATTATGCACATTTCCAACATGTGTGCAATTACAGTGCAGAAGGAAAGAAAATGAAATAGGTTTCCATGTGTGTGTGTGTGTGTGTGTGTGTGTGTGTGTGTGTGTGTGTGTGTGTGTGTGTGTGTGTGTGTGTGTGTGTGTGGGCGTGAGACTCTGTGCACATAAACACTGAAGTGTGTGTGAAGAGATTGTGCGAGTGTGCGCATGTAAAAGTCATTGCATGCGAGGCAGAGATGAAATTCCGATAGATTTGCTCGCATGGGCTCTGGGTCGCTGTTGATAATCAAAAGCGGTGGAAAGGGTGGAAGGGTGAGTGGGAGATGGGAGAGTAGAAGAAAGACAGTCAGTGAAAGTTGAGAGGCAGAAAAGAGAAAAAAAGAAGAGGGAAGGGAAGAAGAGAACACATATATCAGGGGGCTGTGACTAGCAGGTGCAGGGCTGGCGGGGAGGGCAGACCAAGGGCCTGATCAAGAGAAAGATCTCTCTGTTTAATCTCGAGACTCTTCCCGTTGCCAAACTCGTAAGGCTCTGGCCCGCTGTATAGGTCGTTCTGTGATCAGGGGCAAACAAATTCATCTTTTCACTTTCACGTTCTCCCCTCAGCTTCTGCATGGCCTGCAAAGTTGATTACAGCTTAGAAAATGCCTTTGTCATCATCCTCTTGAAGCTTAAAACAACCAGTTCAAGCCATCTTTCCTGCAGTTACAGTTACGCTCACTTCAAGTGCTACACATGTGATCTAAACGTGGGACTTCAGACATACTGGACAGGAGACTTTCAACCCACCACTGGTGGATAGCGAATGCCTGAAATTGGTTGGTATATGTGCATGCCCATGTGTTTGTGATGGCAAAACTCGCAATCTTCTCTAGCTTCAATCTGGAGCAGAGGCTCAGAGTCGTTTGTAATCATCAAAAACCCTAAAAAACAAACAAAAAAAAGAAGATAATCACTCAGGCAAATGCAATACGGCTGTTGTTTGGTTAACAAACACTCCTCTCCAAAAACAGCTTGTGTTTAGCTTCATGTACAACAGCTATTCGAAAAAGGTTGGGATGGTATTTTCTATGTAAATACAGTATCTCATGCAATATCTTTAATGGTCTTTTTTACAATTCTTTGTATCCTGTAAAACATAGACCAGATGTAAACCCGAAGATAACCTTTCCATTGCAGCAACACTGGGAAATAGTTGGGAAAGGAGCAACAAAAGGCCTTGAAAATAAGTTGTATGATTAAAAACCAGGTGTGGGAGCATTTTGTAAAGAATTAGGTTCATTGGCTTTTGTGTGAACAGTGTCTTAAAAACAAACAAAAAAACAAAAACAAACATATTTCTTCAACCTGAACCACTGCACGGGCACACAAACACTGCCAATTGTTCATGGCAACCCACAAAAGCAAGTTAATAACTAAGAAAGAAGTCATTTGTGAATACAGTTTAAAGACCCTGCCTATTTTTTTGGACCAGTGCTCATTCAAAATGGAATTAGGCTAAATGAAAAATTTCTCTGTGGTCAAATTAATCGACATTTCAGATTCTTAAGAGAAGCTCGGGATGCTGTTTCCTGCAGCTGAAGAGACCAGGAACCATTCGTCTTATTACCAGCATATAGTTCAAAAGCTCACATCTCTGATGGTATGGAGTTGCATTAGTGCTTAAGGCAAATACAGTTTACGTATGTGGAAAGCACTATCAATGGATAAAGAAAAGCCCTATGAGGTTTAACAGCAATCTATGAGCATCCAAACAACATTTTCTTCATACACGTCCTTGCTAGAACCATAGATTTTTACCATTGGCTTTTAAGTAGAAGAGTCTTCATGCTGAAATCATTAAATCCACCCCTTTTCAAAACTTCTTAAACTGGACCTGTAGGTTTTACAGTGTGACTATACAACCAATTACCTGATATGGACATTTAAATGAGAGACTGTGGTCTGTGGAGTTTTGCCAATCACAGTAATGCATGATGATGAGAGGTTAACAAATATGAAAACGTAAAACCATGAAGATTAGTATGAACAGCAATCTAAATCTGCAGCCAGGGGCAGATGGTGTGGGTTTTAATTATATTGGTACAAAATATACTTCTATTGGCTTTGTATGCAAGTGTAACAAGACCATGATTCACTTACGACATTAATGTTAGCTATACTAGTTTAAATGAGTCAAGTCCAATGCAGTTTTAATTGTGCATGCTTTTATACAGAGGGCTTACAAAAGTACTTGATGGAAAGGAGCCAATTGCTGATTGGCTGATTTATCTATGGATCTACGAAAAGACCGGCCCGGTAAAGCAAGTCTTGTGGTACCAATGTAGATATACAAAACAAATCTTACCATCAGTAACAGATCATGTTCCGTTTCATAACTGCACAAGTCCCCCTGCTGGACACTAAGAAAATGAGACCAAAATAAATTTGGAATTGGGTTTTAATCAGTAGATATTTCAAAATTAGGTTTAAATGTGACACTTCAGATGAGTAAGTTTTTGCTGCACTCTGCAGTTTTAAATTTTTTTTGTTGTCGTTGGGTTTTTTTTTAAACCCTGAACCTCACAACTCACAGGCCTTGGTTAATCACAAAAAAACACCGTAATAAAAAAAACCAAACAAAAATAAAATCTCCTTCCACTGCTGTCTGAGTACACAAAGTCCGTAAATCAGACACAGATGATCACTCTTAGCTCAACTTCTCAAACCAGCCAACTGCCTGCAGTGTGAGAGATTGCCATGGCAACCAGGGACTGGTTGACTAGAGGAATTATCATTACCAAAAAAAGATACAGCACAAACCCCTGGCTAGGGAAATATTACAAGAGTTTTTCCTCACGATGAGAGATCTTAAATATTCAAGCAGAAAGACATTTGCAACCTCGGCAACAGTGCTGCTGTGAATTCGGTTCTCGTGTCACATTGTAACTTTGCTCAGTAAGATCTCTTTATTAGAGCCACAATAATTAATTGGTTTGATGTAGTGAAAAAAGGTTGAGAAGTGAATGAGGCAGCACCGAACTTCTATCTTATAGGATTAAACAGATTACAAGAAAGTGATCACTCACTCACTCACTCCCTGACATACTGTATGACTCCATCTGTGGAATGCAGTCATTAATCTTTCTGTATAAACACATTATGAATGTATGTTATTGCTTTTTCTCAGACGTTTCAGACTTCACAGGATGGTTGCTGGTCATAATTGTTTTCATCCTTTATCCAGCCAGGTGCTGATAAAAAACACACACACAAAAAAAACATGTTTATCCAATCAAACAGGATTGTATGGTTGCATGGTCAAGTATTGATTTATGTATAGCGCAATGGTCAAAAACAAAAGATACAATAGTGTCCATGGTTATGTTATGGTTTCACATTGTAGGAATGACAGCTGCAATTGTTTTATTTGCCAAGCAGTTTGTTGACTTCTGTGCATTTTTCAATAGTATACACATTATACATTATTTTAACCCTCCTGTCGTGTTCAGGTCAAATCTGACCGATTTACAACTTAAAACACTCATAAATATTGTGTTTTACATCTGATTGCCTCAAGGCCTTATGATATGCTCCACACTATGCACTTAAACATATGAAAGTGATGATCACCTCTTTCATTGAATTGTGAGTGTTTTAAGGGGACAAGCTACAATTTTGGTGCACTGTACATACTGTACTTCAACCACTCAGAAGTATAAGCATATTTCCTTTTCTTATAAATGTAAAAAAATACCCAAGTGAGACAGAGGTACTGATTGCCTCACTTCTTGCCATTTCATTCATTTCTAATATCAATTTAGCAAAATATACAACTAGTATGAATTAAATACATTACCTATTCTTTATAAAGTAAGCACAAATGTGTCTACAAACATTACCTTGGTGACAAAGAGTAAGAAAGCAAAAGACACATACTGAACCATATTTCCATACAACTGTACAATCTGTTCGGTCGCTCAGCTTGCTGCTGCCTATTTTTATGTGTCTCCACATGATCTGACACGGCAAAACAGTTGCAATAATTACAAATTATGTTGGTCACCTGTCAACATATGAATAAATAGACTTATCGGATGACTTGGTGGTTTTTTTAAGTCATCATGATGAACCTCACTAACCAATCCATAATTGAATTTAATTAAATTAAAGTTAAGTTAACTTAAGTGACGTTAAGTTAAATTAAGTTAAGTTAAGTTAAGTGTCCAAAATGAAACTGTGATTTTTTTTTAACTTGACAAATGCCACTATCTGTACTGTCAGCCAAAGGATATCAGTATGATGACCAGATGTCAACATGGCAGTGTTCATGCCACAGCTCACTATCACTTCTAATGATCTGTCTAACAAAAGAGAAAGAAGAATGAGTCCACCGGGGCTTTAAAAGAACAAAATGCCATTTGTTCTTTGTAGAAAACATCTGGCTGAGACAAGAAAAGGTCACTTGGAAAAAGTTAATTCCACACTTGAAAGGAAGATGCCTTACATGCACAGATCTTATCACTAAAGAGACAAAGCTGTGAGAAATGCCCCAAAGCATGTCAAATAAAGCTGCTCAAAGGATTATTGGAGATGACATGAGCTTAAGACCAGAATGGAAGAAGACTCAGATCACTATGTGGAAGCTCAAAAGAAGGAATAGGTTAGTCTGTGGGTGAGTCCTCGCAGCACACAAAGGAACAAATACATTATTTCATGTTGCACCACAAATTCTGGATAAAGAAACAGGAAAACCCTATGTGGCAAGGCTACAAACCATCTAATGCATCTGCCAGGGTTGGTAAACTCACTGTCAAATGTTCAGGTTTCCTTTCATAGCTAAAATTAGACTCTTGGTTCCTCTGTCAAGCAGCATGGATCATCTCCAGAGGCCTCCTGTCAACCTAACTTATGCATCCACGTTGGGGGCAGCTTGACTGACGCTACCAGCCTCTATGCTGGTGTTTACCCCGGTGGAACACTACTCCCAAGAAGACATAAACAGGAAGGAGGAATCATCTACATTTTTATCAGTTTATATACCTGCTAACAAGCAAATTATGTTTTTCCTTTTGTACTTTAACTTTTCATTCCTGTGTTTTGAATAATGTTCCATCATAGTTAAAATTCCCTATATATTCACTCCATTGCATGGTGTTTTTCTAATCATATATTTGGATCCTTGGAAGGAGTATTGCTATTTTTGCAGTGGCGAAACTGATTTTAAAAACAAATTTAAAAAGTTTATAAGACCAGATTTGCTGTGACCAGTAATAAGGGGAAATATTTTGCATCCAGTTGTGGTGCCTTCGGCATCTGACAGGGATACCATTCAGACATTTCCCCTGTGGAGGTATCCTGTCTATATCCATTTGGGAAAAGGCCCTTGGGTCAAGCTTGAAACCCACCAAGGGTAATGAAGAAACACCCCGGATCCCTCAACAGAATCCAGAGACGGTGTCTAGGGGGCCAAGATATTTTACGTATTTTTTCTTATCTTGTTTCCACTCTGATTCACAGCCATTGCGAGCCACTAAAACAAATGAATAGACACTTAGAGCTGATATCATTACAGGCATTGTCGAGCTCAATAGGAGTGCTGCCTTGCATAATAATTGAATAGCGTTTTATGAGTCAAACTATACCTCATTATAAAAGATGAAATCAACCCAGTCTTTGGGCTTTTACACTATCTATGTTCATCCATGGTTCTCTTTGGTTTGAGTAGATCTATATCTTATGTAGACTGATTGTTTGACCCTGTGAATTGCTTTTCCTTTATTTGAATTACATTTGATTAAAAAAACTCTGATGACATTAATCACCATGGTAACAAGAAACTGCACTCGTCCCCCTCACACACACATATACACAACAAGTGTTCTCTCACAAAAGAAACAAGAAATAAGCCACATTATTTCTTCTTTGACACCTCTTACCAAGGTATATTTCTGTTATAATGATTCACTTACTGCACAGTATCCAAAGTGTACTCCCTGAACTCATCTCTCAAACACATCTGTTCTTGTATGCTGCCTTGTCTTTTCATTAAGTCACCATGACTCACTGTGAAACCAACAATGCCTCAGTTTTCGAAGGCTTTATATTAATTTCTTTTACAAGATGCATATCTCTGGCTGTCCCACTTATTAAAGAGGATTTAGATATTACAACAGAAAGACTTTCATCAGGATAAATGAAACACAGATGAAAAGGAGCTCTTGTTGGTCTTGCACACAGCATGCTCTCTATGCAGCGTTAACTTGATTCAACCCCAAAACCACTGACTGTTGTGAAGACACACAGCTGTTAATCTGGTAAGTAGTGTTTGTAGAAAAGCTTTGATCTGACAAGCCAATTAAATGTGCTTTGTTTTCTTAACAGATGTCCACAATGCACACAGTAGGTGCAGGGTCTCCCTCCATCATTCAGACATCAACCAGTATGCCGCCGCAAAGAATCACTTATTGGAATCAGAGCTCTGCGGCTCAGGCAGGCGGCGTAATGAGCAGATATGAGCTACAATATTGTGTAATATGTTAGTCGATAAATATTTTAACAAATTCTGGTGATGGATAATTTGTTAAGGGCATTAATTATTTATCGACATGTGCATAATGAGCTCTGCTCTTCCAGAATACTATTACATCACAATGGCCTGTGAGGACTTTGTGTGAGGAGGATGGGGGACGTATTTGTGAACACCTGAGGGATGAATGGTGGTAGAAAGGCCTCGGTCTTTTCAGCTTTAGTCATGACCATCCTCCCCAGCTACTAGCATGCAATTAACATTTGATTCTTCCCTAAAACTTTGATGAAATTGGAAATCTGTCTTCCTTCTTTGTGACCTGACAGATTCAGCAACCATCTTCAGAATTTATGTTTTCACTTAATAATACCAAATGAAAACGTGTGGATTGAGTAAAACTGACTCCTAGATTCCTCGGACTCACCAATTGATCCATTCATACTTGCTCTACCCAATAATAATTCAAGAAATAAGTAGCTGCATGTGTTATCCATTTTAACATTTCTGGGGCCTTTATGCTGATGATGGTTGCCTATCTGTGATGTACATGATAAAAAAACAAACCCATTTGAATCACGAATCTGCCTCAAAATTCATAATAATTGTTAAACTATTCAGTACAGTGTCAGTTGTGTGTCTTGCCTGCACATGTTGCGTGGAAACAAGTTCTAAACGAGAAGCATGAGGCAAAAAATACACTTCGCCATAGTAGCAGTTACATGCATGACGTATACATTTGTCAGACACCAATGAGACTTATGCTTAAAAGGAGATTGTATTGTGTCGAAATTTTGAATCAGTGAATCTATGTATTGTATTGGTTTCACACAGGACCAAACCAGGACTGGGTTGATGGAAGACTTACCCCATCTGTGAAGATTAACTTTAGACGTCTGTTTGGTTTTGTACCTTTCTACATGCGTCTATTGCTCACACATGTAGCACAGTCTGTGACACAAACTGGCTATTGCTGGTTGACTTTCTTTGGTGAGATAGCCAGGACACACCATCCATCCATCCATCCATCCATCCATCCATCCATCCATCCATCCATCCATCCATCATTTCATTTTTTCCCCTACTTCTAATATTCCAGTGTGTAGACACATGTGCACTGTACAACACCTAAAATCTGCAGTTATACTGGGTGTGTTAAACCATTAAATCATGATTCATTGATTCATGGGTTCATATAAAACCAAGAACAGTTACTTTGATTGAACATTTTTAGCAATTTCTTGGTGCAGTGTTTCTAACTATTTATTGATTTGGCAGATCATTCACTGCTTCTCTCTAAAAGTAAAACTTCTACTGTTGCAATAGAAAGACTGTTGCCAGGGGAATGAAGTCCAGCAAGGGAGTCAGCCGAGTTTTTAACTTTTTACCCTGCTATGCAGGATCATAATCTATTGTTTTATGATCATAGGCCACATCTCTGAAACTGAAAATACTGTAAATGCAAATGATCCAAATGTATATCGGTAAAGCGTTCACATATGTCATCGATTGAACATTTCTAGAATTTTCATACAGCTGGTGAGGCTGCAGTTTTTTGTTTTTTTTCATATTTCAAAAAAATATACTAAAAACAGTCAAGGGACAAAGTATCAGTTGTCACACTGATCATAAAAGAACTACAAATATGATTGAAGTACGCTTGTGATAAGACACACATGTCATGCTACCGTGCCTTTCAGGAAAGTTGCATTGAGCATTACAGCCACAACTACTTTGCTGAGCCCAAATATAACTTTACCAGGACCATCATCTGACCTTATCAGTGACCTTCTATATTGATCAGTATAGATGCACAAATACTCCCACAAAACTGAGTTTTTCCACATCTTAGCGGTCTTCGGATTGATTACATACACTTCCAGCAGAACTTCTCTGTAAGTACATACTGTGGCTGAAACAAACCATCACTTAAAATCACACAAACACACTACTTCAGCAAACGTTCAGTTCACTATTGTACTTTGAATATTCCAGCTCTTTGGCCCGTTTACACGGCAACGTTTCATGTGACGTCAAACCCGTTTGAAAAAATTGGGTGCGTTCACACTGTAGCAGCGGACACACTGACAACAATGTAGTTAGTATGCCGGGCCCCAGGAGAGCGCTGTTGCTTGATTTTGTAATGACACCACACAGACATGTGTGCATAGAACAATACGCTATAAACGTGAACAAAATCGAGAGAACCCGACATTCATATGGACCGATGACGAATCGGACGCTATCAGGGGTGAGTCTCAACTAGAAAACTACCGATATGGACAAAAAAACTAGAATAGTCATACCACGACGGTTCCGCCATGTTTGTTTACAGGCGCATGAGCAGAAGGAACAATTTTCAACAGGAAGAAGGAGGAGATATACGCATGCGCAGTAAGAGCGCTCCTGCAGTCTCTGCAGGGGGGAATAGCGATCGTGAACGAACCATTCGACTTTGGGAGCCACTGTAAAAACTTTGCGGATACAGTGTTGTGTAAACGGACCCCCTCAAAAGTGAACAAAGTTTTGCGGATACACTATTAGTCATTGTTGTGTAAACGGACCTGAAAATGTGGATTTCACACAGAGAGCAAGGCAGCAATAGACACAGTGTCTGATACTTGCTAAAATTAAGACATTTTGAACAAAAATGCATTAAAACAGTCAGGGTTTCTATTTCGTCCATTCAATATTGAAAGAATACATTAAACGGAGACTTCCTTTGGATAAACAGAGGAAACTGCTCTTCGAAGCAATTAATCTTTCATGCATCTATATGGTTTGAGAAATGAGGCATATTACACTTTAACACTATTGTTCCCTCAATTATCATTTTTGAACTCAATGACATAATGTGCAGGCTCATTTTACTCCATTAAGCAAGTCTGCCAACTCTCAGAGATCTTTCTACTTCATTCCAGCGTTTCGTCCTTTATAAAAAAAAACAACAAACCTGTTTGCTCCCAAAAGAAACATTTTCTCATCTAATAGAGGTAAAAAGAACAAATAGCTGGGTTGGACTAATTACTGTAGGAAACTAGCCAAAACATCTCGCTCTTTGCCTGTACTCTTTGCTCTCTCTTTTAGCACACACACACACACACACACACACACACACACACACACACACACACACACACACACACACACACACACACACACACACACACACACACACACACACACACACACACACACAACTCTCCTTTACTTGAGTTGACTTTTTCTCTCTTGAGATGCGACTACAGGGAGCGTTTCTATATGTCAGCTTTGCAAGACGGATGGTCGACATCTGCCACACGGCCTCTCTGGACATATTACCTGAGACACCAAACAATAACCTCCACACACACACACACACACACACACACACACACACACACACACACACACACACACACACACACACACACACACACACACACACACACACACACACACACACACACACACACACACACACACACACACACACACACAGAAATCACGCCGAGGCAGAGGCCTTGCCTGGCCTCAAACGGGCCTGCCAAGACCTGACCTTCTAGTTACGACCATGATCACCCCCATGGGCCCGGGTGGCATCTGGCAAGGTAATGTGTGTGTGTGTGTGTGTGTGTGAATGTGTCTGTGTGTGTGTGTGTGTGTGTGTGTGTGTGTGTGTGTGTGTGTGTGTGTGTGTGTGTGTGTGTGTGTGTGTGTGTGTGTGTGTGTGTGTGTGTGTGTGTGTGTGTGTGTGCGCACAGTGTGTGTCCTGCATCATGCGTGCTTGTATGCCTGCTTCCCTGCATGCGGGCATTGGCGACTCTGTTTGCATGTGTTCTCAGCGTCGTTTTGCTTGTGTGTACGGGTGTGTGCACGGGTGTGTGTGTACGTGTGTGTATATGTGTGTATTGTTGGCATGAAGAGCAATGCCACAAGGAGCCCAGGCAGCATCAGAAGGGCCAGTGTGCCCCCAGAGTTTGACCATCTGTGCGTTATTGGTTGTCATTAAGGTTTCTAATTCGGAGGTGTCTTGGGGATTAGCCAAACGAGGGCAGAAAATGTCATTACGCTGTTCCTCCTGCGGAGCTGCCGTGACCATATTTACATATTTATACACCTTAATTGTCTTTGCCTTGCTGCCGTGACATTGAGGCAGCCTGACTATGGTGCTAGAGGTGGAAAAAAAAATAAAATAAAATAAAGAAGAGGACAGAAAATAGAAAAAGGAAAATTATTTTTCGTTGATCAGTGAACACATTAGAGGCACATTTTAATAAATAACAGAAAAGCCAAACCGGAATAAGCAAACAACCAAGCCGCATTTGATTGGACTAAGAAACGTAAATTGTCTTTTAATGTTCCACATGTTTTCATATCTGAATTATAAGAGCTTCAATGAAAGCTTCTGAGGTGGAAAATGTCTCCAAAGCTGAATGAAATCAATGTGTATGACCTGAGGGATTATTTCTTATTTCTCAAATCGCGCCTGATTTGATTGGTTACTTTACTAATTAGCTCAAGGTTGCCAACTACTGCCAACAGGCAGTATCTAAAAGTCTGCATTATTGAAAATAGATACTGTATTTGACAGTATGACATTTACATTTTGACAAGCTTTTAATAGGGGAGTCCAAAAACACAGTAGTCAGAGGCAGGCTATAGTAGTGTGTGGTGGTGTTGTGTTTTCAGATAGTTGTTTTTGCATGTCAAGTGTGCATGTTTTCTCTGTGAGTGTGGGTTCTCCAGAGATATCCAGACCTCCTCCCCTTTGTCAGCAGACATGCATTTTTTAATGAGTGTGTGACTGTCTGTGTGTTGTCCCTGTGATTGCCTGGTCATGTGTCCACGGCGGGACAATCTGCAATCAGATAAAACTCAAATCGGTGAAGGGGGAACGGATGAATGAAAGGTTTGTTCATATTGCGTGACATGTTTGATGAGAGCTTGAGATTTTTTTCATATGCAACTTTTTAGTTTTACAGCCTCAGCTATGGTACACATTCTATTTACAGTGTTTCTGGAGTGACCACCTTTTTTTAAATTTTTTTTTTGTAGAAATATTTTATATATCTCTTCTTGCTTACTGCCGCACCAACACAAGCCTGCTGTAGACTCTGATAACTGCTCCTACTAGCACCACAGTCAACCAGCCCAAAGAGGAGCTTCACATGTAAACACATTTTCTCATGGCCTGTATCTTTAATAAAAGAAAAATGTTGAGCTTTTTTCATTGTGGTTGGAAATAAGAGGCAGTTGGAAGCTTGGTGACATTATGTGATGGTTAACAATTTAAACATCTTTATTCCATAAGACACCCAGGAGACCGTAATTGTAGGAAGAGATAAAAAAAATAAAAATCAAGTGCATTATTTCAAATGATGCCGCTCGATCTGTTTCTATATTGACTGCTGTGTTCACAATGAAAGAGGAGTCTACAAACAATTGCGAGGGGAAAACAAGAAAACAGGTGAGCCTGCTTGTTCTATTTCTAGTGTAATTAGAGAAGAAGTAGCTTCGGTGCTTTTACAGAGTATTCACTGTGGTAGAATCACACTTGTAATGTGTTGACACTCAGAAAGCAGCCCACAGAGGTGGCAGCGAGATCGTGGTATTACAGCCGCTCAGCACTTTAACACACTCATTATACCACGCAGGTGATTATGCGTATACCCGTTTCACGAGGTGGAAGCATCTTCTCTCCCACAACAATAGCTAATTTTTTGATCATAAATGAAAGCAAAAAAGCTAAAAAAAAAAGTAACCTCTGCTGCTCCGCCAGCGGGCAGCCGGCTCCTTTTTGGATTTTTGCTGGCACACTCCTCCAGTTTTAGCGAGCTCTGCCGATTCAGATTAGTGAACGACTACAATGGAGTTCTGGCTATCGGTCAGAATGAATGAACTCTTCGCCTGTAGACAGTCCATACAATGACACAGGAAACAGGGACAAGAATTAAGACAGTAAATTCAACAGGACCGAAGAAGGAAACTGTCTCGTGTTGACGTCCTCAATCAGGGAAAGAAAACTGGACATTTCAAGTGTCCGTTTTCTGACTGTAAAAGTGTAATCTGTATACTGAATAGTGCATCCACATGATTAGGTCATCAAGCAGACTGGCTGCCATCTGTCAGTCTATGGTAAACCTGCACTTGCTTCACAAATAGAACCGGATACGTACAGTATAGAGGGAGCAAATTTGGTCATTTTAGATGAGATTAGTTGTTTAGTTGTTATTAGTTGTTGTCTGTGATGGGGTCTCATCCTCCCTTATGGAACTGAAAGTCAAGGTTTGAGTTTCAGTTGACTGCAAATGTATATGTTATTATACCAGTATGAATGGACTTTTTTTCAGATACATAGATATGGGATAGACGGATTGAAAACAGAGAGTTAGATTTGCAGTGGCATCTGGTGGTGGTCAATAATGCAGTCGTGACAAGTGCAAGAGGGATGTCGGAGCAAAAAAATAATAAAGCTTTTTTTTTAAACGGTGGATAATACTGGAGGACTTGAATAAAGCTGGATGGTGTTAAAAAAAAGTTGGGTTTTTTTTCCAATTTAAATATGTTTTTAAATAAACACGTGGGCCCTCCCATCTCACATGGGACAGAGCTTAAAACAAAATAAAACAAAAAAATACTTACTTTTGGGCTGATATGACTCAACAATTGTACATGTACTATATTATATAGAGCCTATTTACCATATCGCCTCTCAAAAATAAAATCGTATTTTTAATGAAGTTAAAGCAAAAATATTTTCCTCATGCATTTTCATGTTAACATATTAAGAAATAGATCAAGGGCCGTTGGAAATGTTACCATGTTGGCCAATGATTTAATGCTGCAAAGACTGAACAATAGAATCTGTGGTTGGAGTACAGTCGTGGGGGTTTTGTTGTGTGGCGTTTGTGTTGCAACATGGAGTATGTGGGACTCACTGTTAACATTGAATGAACTCAGGATCCAAACATGTGATCCGGAGGAAACCTTGTTCTTCAAATTCAACCTGGCCAATGCATGTGTATGCTCACCAAATCGAACACAAGACACACCTTGATTTATGCATTCTCTACACATATACTGTGAACATTCCTGGTGGAGGGACGGTTTTTGAAAGAGAAAGGCCATTGTTCACACAAGCGGCAAACTTATTCAGGTGGAAGCAAGAGCAGAACAAGATTGCGAGTTTGGCTCTGTAAATAAAACCACTTTTTGTATATGAGGCGGATATTAGTCTGTGTCTGTTTGACTGCCTCCATGTTTTCACAACTGAGGTGGAGGGAGGGAAAATACTTAACAACCAACAGGCTCAGCCTGCAAAAGTGACTTCACAGGTCTTTGCAATCAGAGCCTTGGGGGGGAAACTATGAGTTGCCTGAGGCTTGAAGATTCACAAGACTCACTGAACTGTTTAAATTTTTTGCAGAGCTCGGTTTCCAACTGTGTGTGAAAACTATTATCTATTTTTTTCCTGTCATGTCACTTGAGTTAATTTCTCTTGATGTCTGTGCTTTGTTGCGTGACGAATAGTTGCAACATGCATAAACGTCGAGTACATTAAAACTAAACAACACCCAAAACTTTTTGGGGGGCTGAAACTTACCTTCAGGATACCATAAGAGAAGTGACTTTCAATTTCATGCATTTTCCATGCAGAAACGGCATCATATGTTTCTGTCATTTCTAAAGCTGGGAAGTCTTATTCTTGACCGAAAAACACTACAAACATTTGATGAATGGATTTTCTCAATTCAATTATCATATCTCATTTGACTTTGATCTAGTTTAAACTTCGTTTTTTCCTGACATGTTATTGTAGTTAGATTTTTAAAAAAAACTTTTTTTTAACTAAAATTAACAGGAGGCACTTCAATTATCCATCAAAGACTTTCACCTGCAGGAATGAAAAAAACCAAAGACAACCAGGCTCTCTTCAGGTATGACCACTACATGTAGCAGGAAAAATGTCCTCGTTGTCCACTGTGCGACATCAAAGCAGACGATGGCAAATAAAAAGAAAGGAGATAAAGCACAGCTACTGAGTGGGTGTTGTACTTTCTAAGCCCTTCGACAAAAGAAGTACATATCCTGTGGATTGCAGTGAGCTGCTGTCATCGTCTTGCTCCTCTCCCATCATAGGCTTCTGTTCCAAGCGACTCTGTTTTAATCCCTCATTTGTTTCAAGCAGAGGGAGGAAGGAATGAAGGTATGACAAGAACAGGAATGAGCGATCCCACACCAAATATCCTGATGAGACATCAAAAAACCTTACTTGGCTTTCACTGTGAGGGAAAATGTAATTCTCTTTTGAAAAAAGCTCCCTCTGCCAATAAAATGTTCTCCTACAACTTTCATACATACATACAGAGAGTTTGAGGTGAGATGCATTATAAAAGTATTTGTTACCTGATAATATCTATTATATTTACTACGTATTTATTGTCCCATTAAACGCCACAAATTCAGTAACTGCACTTATAATGATCACAGCTCTGCAGGTGCTGCTTCGAGTGCAGTCAGATCTTTGAGGTTTGGTAGTTTTTATACAGCCGGTGAGTAAATGAAGGGATGATAACAAAAGAGATGGAAGGGAGTGTGAGAGAAACTCAAGATGCCACAGTGGAGACATGAAGTCAAAATTAAAAGAAAGAGCAGGAACACTGATTCAGCGAGATAATGCAGAGACAAAGAAAAATCTGGAACAGCAAGAAAATATAGTCATCGTTTAACTTTTTAAAAATGTATGGTAATCAAAATCCAACTCGATTAAAAACAGAAGACGGGAAGAAAAACTGAATGCCAAATTGTGTTTTAATTTGTTGAAGATTTGTCACCAAGAGACATAATGACAGTTTTGTTAATTGGCCAATCTGCTCCCCTTTTTATTTAATTATTTTTTTATTTTTTTAACATGAACACAAGACTATTTTGAAATTTCAACATTTACACTTGCATGTCAGATGTGAACTGGTACAACAGTACTTTACAGTGTGTGTGTGTGTTTGTGCGTGTGCGTGTGTGTGTGTACATGAGCTTCAGGGCTGCCGAGGCTTTTTCCTTGCATGATTTTGTAAAAACATTTTGATGAAGAAATGAAAAATGTGTATGAAAACTGGCAATTGTTTCACTAAAACTTCCCTCTAGAGCTGCAGTCGAGACTTGCTATCGGTTTTACAAGATCACTATTTCCAAACCTTTGTAAACTAAGACAAGGGAGGTTATACCTTTAGTTGCATCTCAACAGCCATCAACGATAATATATTATGGTCCAGATTATAGGTATTTTATTTAACATAATGAGTGAACCATTTCTCTACATTTAACCCATCCTATTCATAGTTAACCCTCACTACACATACGAGGAGTGGTGCACTGCTGCAGTGCTCCTCAAACCTCACAAGCTTGCTTTTTTAACCGCCTTCTCACCACCGCCTCTAAACACGAAGGTTTGGCATTCAACCAAAAGTAATACATGGCATGAGGCACACCTCCCCCACACTTTAAAGACTCTTGGTGTACAACATCCACCACCTTCGATCACGGGATTCTTGATGAGCGACTTCAAGCTGCCGCCGCCGCCGTTGATGGCTTTGATTTGAGGAAATCTTGCTGATTTGTTGATGTGATTCTTAAAATAGCTGCAAATATAGGTAGTTTCTACTCCTGTGAACATGTTCCCCAGGTGCCTTTCTAAATAAAATGCTGCCTGGCTTGCGGTGAGCATCTCACTCTGCTATGGCAGTCAGTGATGAATGCTTCATGTGGCTCCAAGTTAACCAAGTTCGTACTGAAACACTCCCTGGAGCGTTGCCATCAATCAAAGCCTCTCCCAGGAGCTGTCAAGTGATTTTGTCGACTTTTTCCTCCCCTGCTACCATGTGCGGTTGTGCCACAACAATATCCGGCCCACCTCATTTGCTCCCATTACAGAGGCAGCTCTGGCTTTTACTTATTTCCCTTCCCGACGCCCCTGGGCAGCATATTCCACATACACTTCACTCTCCAGCCTCCCTTCAACCGCTTACTTATTCATCACAGATTCACCAAGCAGGCTTCTTAGCTGACAGCCACCAAATGTTATAAAAGGAAGTCGACCACAGACAGACAGACAGACAGAAGTGAGTGCTTTAGCAATGGGAGATACCGTCAGCATGAACTCGGCTTGCCCGAAGTCAAAGCAGGTTTTAAGCCGACAAATTTGGCAGAATTTTTAGTGAATTAGAGGAGGGGGTAGAAAGAAAGAAAGAAAAAAAAAAAAAGGAGGGATGCATTTTTACTTTCATTAGCCATTCTGTCCCTTTGGGCTCAAACACACAGTGCTCAGTGCATGAACTCCCGTCCCCTACCACACTCATCCATCCATTCACATTCACATTCACACACACACACACACACACACACACACACACACACACACACACACACACACACACACACACACACACACACACACACACACACACACACACACACACACACACACACACACACACACACACACACACACACACCCTCCTTCATCCTCCCTCCCCCTTCTTACACTCTACTTTTCTCATCTTCATCTCCTCTCTCATCTGTTCTCTCTCTCTCTCCATCTCTCCGTCTCTCCTCAGCGCATCATCCCAGGCTCTCCTCTTGTTTCCTACTTTCCCGTTTTCAGCCAATCGCTGCAGAAAGAGGTGTGGTTTTAACAACTGTGGGACGGACAGAGCCAGTTCAGGAGAGAGAGTGAGAGAGAGCGAGAGAGAGAGGGAGAGAGAGGTGCTGAAAAGAGACGCTTTCCTAAGCGTCTTGGAGAAGCAACGCCAGTCCTGACACTGAGTGATGACCGTGGCGCAGAGAGAGCCGGCGGACCGGGAATAAAATCGCGGAATAAAACACACATATACACTTACAGAGAGGAGCGTGCTCATTTCGTGTATACCTGCGCGTCTTCCCTCCGGCCGCAGGTGCGCTACTGCACCTGTAATTGGAGCCTTTTTTTCTGGGTGAGAGAAGTGACAGACGAAGATATCTTTCTGGGATTATTTCTTTTATTGCACAGCGTCCTGTGTTTTTTTCTCCCCCTCAGACACTTAAAGCAAACTTTATCAGCTCCTGCACCACCTGCAGTCACATTTCAACTCCAGGTTTTGAAGGAAGAGCCTAATTTGGAGGGGGGGTTATTCTCCATCAGAATATAAATTCGCGCTCTGCTCTTTCAGACTGATTTTTGAACGCGGATTACACTGGACAGCTTCTCCAGTCTATAGAAGAATTCCTTTAAACTCTCAACTTCAATGTTGTGACGAGAGACGGAGTCTCTCTATCTATCCCATCGCCGATTTGAACCCATTAATGAAGAGGACAATGCCTGGATTACTGCTGCCACCGTTCAACCTGCCCCGGGGAAGAGAGGCAGAGTGAGAGAAGGTAAAGAAGAGGAAGAGGTGAAGAAAGGAAGTCGGCGGCGCTTGGCTGCCGTCCACCACTTCGTTAGCGCCTTTGCTGGTCGGGCTCTCCAATCTCTCTTTTTTCTTTTCTGGATACGAGACAAACATCGAGACACACGGGGAGGACCAGCGTTCACACCCTGGGTAAGTTTGAGCGTGTTTTCACTCTGGTAAAGACAATAAAAGCGTGAGGGAGGGAGGGGAAGAAGTCAGTTTCGCCGCTGTGCGTTATCGTACCAGGCGCGTTTTTACGCGCAGCGCACTCCGCGCAAGACAATGCGGGATCAGGATGGTCAGTGACGCACGATCGATTAGAGAGGATGAGGAGGGGGACCGACAAGAATCTGATATCAGATGTTACTGATGGGAGGCTCGTTTATAACGTTTTTGCGTCGTTAGGGAGCTGCGCCTGTAAATCGTGACGTTTGGTGTCGGTATTTTGGTAAATAATGTTTTCTCCAAAGAGATCGCACGTGTCGGTAAATATTTGAAATGACATGTGGGTCTAATAGAAACCACCCATTCTTCTTGTCATACAGTGCTGTGTGCATATTCTTGATGCAAGTGCGATCAAATGGGCAGTTTTGAGTTGTGGATCCGCGTATCCGGCTCGTGCTCTGGAAACGTGCGTGTTGGCTCATTGTGGTTGCTATATTGCAGCGTAATACACATTTGCACATACATTTCTGATTCTGTGTGTGTGCGTGTCTTCTGCTGTCGACCCAGCAGTTTATTAATGTCAAATCATTTCATTCATGAACTAAAGTCGAACCTGACTTGTCCTTCAACCTCTGCTCTGCTTCATCTCACCAACGTGTACTGCTGCTCTCGCCTAACGCGTGTGTGTGTGCGCGCGCGCACGTGTGTGTGTTTTATTATTGCTCCATCATTCACCCCGAATGCCTGCTATGCACCGTGCAATTTCTCACAAATTCTCTGAACCATGTAAGCACAACATTTACCTGTCAGCTACTTTGTACTGCATGTGGCCATAGGAAATTCTAGAAGAGGAACTCCTGTCTCAGATTCACACTGAACATCCACCACCACACTACCTCGCTCCCCCCAAAAGAGGTCCTGTCAAACAAATCAAGGAGGAGGAAAAACTAGGTGAAAAGAGAGCACAATTCAAAGCCAGGAGAACTCCACAAACAATAGGTTGATTTTCAAACGCTGCCCCGATTAAATTATTATACTTATTTTCATGCATCAACATTTCAGATTCATCTGGAAAAAGATGGCTATTTCTGTCTTCATTGTGTACATATAGATGAATGTGAGATGTGCAGACACTACAGACATTTCTGTGATATACTGCAGCTGTGAGAGCATGTAAATGAAGGGCTGAGTGCATGACACACTGAGCTCTAATGACACATCGTTTAATGGCAGTGTAAGTGTACATCCATACTGACACAGGACTGGATTGAAAGCAAAAAGGAGCACTGAAAGCTCCAGCCAGTAATGAGTGCACAAGAAGTGTCCATTAGAGAATGCACTCAGGTGGCCGTGGAGGAGTTTCACAAGGCAAACTGTAAAACTTATTGTAAACTAGTATTTTGGTTTTTCCACTAAAGAAAAGGGCCTTGCACGGGTTTCCATGTTGAGCATCTGCAGAACTGTGCTTGATATACACATGGTTACTGTAAAATGGAAAGTATTAAGAGATAACAAATACTGAAATCAACATGTCTGCAACTAACATGACCTATTTTTCTCCTGTTGCATTTAACGTTCAATGAAACTTTCCAGTGAAATTTCCCATTAAGCACCAGTTTGACCCGGATTTCCTGGTACATGTTCAAGTCTTCCAAACTTGAACCACTGAGTTCAAAGCTGCTTATTAAAATATGTAGTCCACAATAAAGACATCTCAAGCACTTCCTTGATTCTTTTCAGAATGTTATATTCACAGGAAATCAAATCACTGTTTGAATATAAATATTTCGGTTTATCTCTTCGTGAGAGTGACACGAGAAAAATCTCACCTTTTTTCTGCCAAGTATGTCCAATGTGAATAAAATTCTAAGCAACTGTGATGACATGCTGATGCAATACATACAACTCAACTTTTTTCATTTGAATCTGACCTTACAGCTATCACATTACTAGATTACATCCTCTTCATACATCATCACATTTAAGTAATTAATTCAAGGTACTCCCACTTGGTGATATGCATGAATCTGAAACACTGAAATGATATAAATATATATCCTGTTTAAAAAAAAGGAGAGGTACATTTAGCATATAAGTGGCACATTGTGTTGAAATTGAAAAAAAGTAATTGTAGATGCTTTAGCACTTTGTTGAGTTTGATTCTTTTTGGAACAGAAAACTGAATAATAAGTTTTCAAAGCTTGGTGCAATTTTAAATGTCCTTAAAGGCTGAAAGATAAGAGTCAAAGAGAGTAATACTCCACAGTAATGGATAATGGATCTGTGACCCAGTACTAGCAAGTATTTAAGTCAGTATACACATTCACACTAACAGGTAAACGGGGGGGATCAATAAGGTACATAAAAGATGAGATTATGATTATGAAAAAAATATCTTAAGCCATGTTAACTAAATTTATGAAGGAAGTGGCTCAAAAAGTTTTACAGTGAGAACTCGGTTTATGTTTATTTTGCTGGCTCGGTGCTTTCTCAACACAAGTTATTTTGTTGCAAGCACATTAAACCAGGCCTGCTTATCGAATCACTGCCTGAAGCCCAGCATTAGACCACACATTAACTTCAACTTAGCCTGCATTACATGGGCAAATGGAAACTCTGTTGTTTCTTGCGTTGTTTTCAAATGCCGCTTTGCTGCTGTATGTCTTTCTGTTCAAGAAACGAAACCTTTGATTCACCCGTTTTACCTTCATGCATTCTCCCAGCCTAACAACATGCTCTCCGCAAAATCAAATAAGCACAAAATTAAGCCACTTCTTATTTTGCTCAGGACCCCGTGGAATCCTTTTAAAAGCCCCTCACAATCCTCCAGTTGGTACTTTTAAAAGTGGAGCTGAAGTGCAAAAATGAAGTTCCTCCGCGCACAAATTAGTTTGCATTCTTGTAATGATGCATCCCTGAACTAGATGGTCCTCTAAAGACACATTTCACAGCTAATAACTCCTTATAAGTTGTCTTCAAGGTGTCAGTTTTATTTCTCATAATTCTGTGGGTATTTCCTCCCATCAATTTACTGAAAGCACACGCAGCGGCAGAAAAAGACTTCACCCTGTGCTGGATTTGTTATTCAGCTCTTCTCATGTTTTGTCTTTTATTGTTTCATCCAAGGTGGCATAATTGAAAGAAAACTCATTTCTGGGCCAACAACTGGAGCTGGATGAAAAGAGCATCATCTAAATGTATGTAATGTGTACATAAATGCAAATGTTTCTACTGTGGAGGTTGACCCATGCGCATGATATAGCTATGCCCTTCAAACTAAGGACAGTTTGAGTTATTGAAAAAGAAGGTTTTTCAACTACTGACACATAATAGCCCACCTTCATATTTCCCACCAGCCTCATTTCTTGGCATCGTAATCTGTCCTTTTCAGCACAAACGATACACAAGCTTCGTCTGTAAATGAAGCCAGCCATGACTATGAAAATGTTGCTTTTCTCTATGAGCTGTGTATATGCGGATGATGTGATGGAAGATTTTAATTAGGCTAAGATGATCTCTGATGAAGATGTACAAAATAAGTGTAGAAACGATTAGTTAACTGCAAAGTTAACTGACTGAGAAATTCTAGACAATGTTCATTTATCTGAAAGCGATCCTGAAGAATTTATAGCCGATTATCATACTGATATAACACATTTGCTCTGTGTTGCCACAAATTGAACAATGACAGAAATAAACCATAAGCCAGTATTATATGGCACAAAAAAGTATTTGGTCAATGGAAAGTAAAAAAAAGACAAAGTCATGGCAAGATATCTTCAGATTAATTATGTTTGCAAAAGGGAGAACTGGGATTGAGATGGGCTCATGTTTCGGAAAAGACACGCATCAGATTTTGTGGGGGGAGTTAGGCTTTGCAATTTAATACAGAGAAAGTGGCGGCATATGGACTTTCTCTTTGGACAGAGCCAGCCTCAATGTTTTCTTGCTGTCAGTCTTCATGCTAACCAAAGATATTTTTTATGACTCTACCTTTCTGTTTATTCCAGTGATGTGAGCGTGCTATTGATCTCCAGAGCGTGGGGGGGGAAAAAAAAAAGAAGCTAATTTCTGATAACGTCAAAATAAGCCCTTTTAATTTCCTGTCATTTGCTTCCGGTAACCTTTAAAGCGGCTGTATGTATGTGGTAAAGTGTTAAAGCCATGAGAGACGTATAGCTATCTCAACACTTGCGGAGCTTTGATCTTTAACTGTTGGTAGACAAAGACAATTCATCGGAAAGTGGGCCTGAAATGAGACGAACCCTCTAATTTTGTAAAATGGGTAATCTTGATGACTGTTACATAGAACTCTGGACTATAACTTTTTGCATCTTTTGACAGCCACGCACTGTCAACTCGGCCAAACTGAGGCTTTCAATTACAACCACAATATAAAGACAAATTAGTAGCTCTATAAAATAATCAATCTTCTTCCTATGAAGGGAAGACAGGTCAGCCATTAAAAAGTTGTCACATTACTTTGATAAGTTACATATGAGGCCTCCCACAAAGCCAACCCTGGTGCTATAATATAGGTAGTTTAAAGTTGCATGGTTGTGCTTCTGCAGCTAATTGCATTTAATTTTCACAATTATTTGATTTTTGATTGGATATAAGATATGGTTAGCGCTAAATCATCGATTTGTCCACATAAATTTGTATCCCACTTAGTCTGCATTTGTCTTCCGAATATGGAGAGCGACGGAGCCCTGAAATCCATCTTCCCTGTAACTTTTTCCAGCTCTTGTGAGTTGATCGCAGGCTGACTGAGCGAGGTAAGCTCTCTCTCTATCCAATTCTGGGTTGACCCCAGAGTTTTTACCCAGTTGGCCATACCTGGTCAAGCCGGGGCGGGGGGGGGGGGGGGGGGGGGGGGGGGGGGGTCGGGGGGCAGGACGGCACCGACCCACCTGAAATGGCTGCTTCTCACTGCGGAGGAGTAGCAGTTCTAGTTTGAGTTCAATCTTGGCGGTGCCAGGAAAAGTCATTTCAACTGCTCGTATCCGTGATCCTCTTCTTTTGGTCATGACCCAAGTTCATTACTGGAGGTGAGGTTCGGGGTGTCGACAGACTGGTAAACAGAAACTTTGCCTCATGGCTCAGCTTCCTCTTCATCACAACAGTCTGGCAAATGCATTGCCGCTGCTGCTTGCACCAGTCTGTGACTGATGTCACAGTCGCTCTTCTTATCGTCATAAATAACACAAAAAATATACTTACATTTAAAACGCTCAACGATTTATTAATATTAGTTAGCAGTTGAATATGTTTGGCTATTCCCTTGATTAACCTTTTCAAACCTTTAAATTGGGCTATATACTATTTTTCAGCCAAGAATTAAACAGTTGTGGAAACAATATAAATGCCACTGTCTTTCTGACTTTGTGAAACATTTGTGTTGTACATTTGCTGGATGGACCAATTTTGTTGTTTCCTTTCACTGTCCTTCCACAACCTTATTTCAAAATGAATGCTCTGTGATATGTCAGTAATACTTCAGCCACTTATATGTTGTTGAGCGAGTTCTAACCTGAATAGTAAACCCCCCCCCCAAAAAAAACAGACTTGCTTGTCTCAGTCTTCAGAAACAAATTCAAATATCATTTGAAAAGGGCTCACTTGGCAACCATGAAACGTAAAAAAACAACAATAAATATTTCACAATCAATCTCATCCCCTTTCAAAAAGACAACAACTGTTCAGAAAGTAACTGGAAGATCGTCTTTTGTTTTTAGTGATCTATTAATTCAAGCAGCCAGAATACTGAGCTTTCTCAACTCTCTATTCAAGGCCGAGATTTTACTTTATCTTCTCCTTTTTTTTTGCCCGTCATTAAAAAACAGTACCTCCAGGGAACAAAAAAAAAAAAAAAAAAAGATGAAACAATAGCTCTCAACATCAGCAGCACTTGCTGCTTCTTCAGTCTGCAGCTCCGACACGCCTCTCGTGGCAAACATCGGATATGTGCCTGGCTTCAGTTGCTTGTTCAAGGCAAAACAGGGGAGCATTGGAGTGGAGGGAGGGAGGAACATGAAAGGCAGTTAAACTCAGTTCTCTCTCTCCTCTTGGCCCTTTCTCCTCCTCTCTTTGTACATCAAAGTGCTTGTCTCTTTGTAAGGAAAAGCCACATGCATCCCACTACAGCTGTAGTAGGAGGGGATGTGGAGAATTGGCCTGAGTGAGCAGTGTGAGTGCGCCATTGTTCCCCATATGTACATTAATCCTGATCCAATGTTAACCGCAGCAGTCCAAAGCCTCGCTGACATTTCAATCTACACAGGGGGTGTATAAGAGTCAGGGGGCATTTGTGTTTGTGTTGTGCATGTGGGTGTGGTGTTTTTAATACCCCTTTCTTACCACTGCATGAAAAAAATAAACACTGCTGTCTTTTTTTTATTTAATCCACAGGATTTTTTTATTTATTTATTTATTTTTTATAAGCTGCTTCCAAATATTCTCTTGGACTAAGCTATTGAGTTGTGTGGAAAAATGTCTGTCACATTAATGAGTTTTTCTTTGGAAAAATCAGTTTGAGGGATTGATCTGTGGGTCCCTGTAAGAAGCCAGTTGGGGAATTGCTTTGTAGACTTGTGTTCCAGCAAAGTTAAGTAGAAAACGTGCACGAAGTGCCGACTTTTCCCATCCGAGTTTTGCCACTAAACTAAATGAGTGAGCTTTGAGAAGCTCAGTAGAAAGTGGAAGTCCCAAGAGGACACTTAGTTTTGTTGATCATCCATACCACCCAAGAAATGTTTTTAAACTTGAAAAATTCGACCAATTTTTCCTCAGCTTGAACCATTTTCATTTACCGCTTATTGTTGGTATAACATTCTGGGTTTTTGTTTGATGTATTTGCAGATGCACTTCACTGGGGTTTGGGAGCTATGCCGATGAATATAATATGATTGAAGCTTGTCAGCCGGAAGAGATTTAACAAGACATTTGGAGTAGTCCACTAATCTATAGGCAGGACTGAGATATGACGACCCTGGATTTGCTTGATCTTTTGCATCGCCGTGCAAGTGACTTAAAAGCTTTCATCCAGGCTTGTTGAATTGATCTCAGCTAACGGACAGCCCACAAACATCTCAACTCGGCTGGACCAGTAAATTCACACAATATATTATTCATTTCAACTACTTTTCAACATTTTTAGTCTTGAAATGTTTTCAATAGTAACAGACACAATGGTAACATTTGTCTTATTCTGAACAGAAGTTGTGAGATTGATCTTACGTCTCTCCTCGAATCGGAATAGTGTGACCCCCAGTGGACAAATTAGAAACATCATTTACTTTAATCAAAAAAAAAAGAAAAAGAAAATACAGCTAAATGCCATCATGCAGGTCCAATGTTTAGCATCATGTTTGACACATTTGCTTCAATGACATATTTTCCACTGGCCATATGCGTGAAAGCTTTCCTGAGGGACTTTCCGCACAATGCCATTTGCAGCATCTGCAAAACAGATGTTGTCTTTACTTCTACTGTAATTTTTTGGCTTCAGCACTTCTATTCTCCACAAACAAAAAAAACCCTCCCTTTGTTGTGAAGTCTCCAGGATTTCGCACAACAAACGTTACAGTATCATGCCACTGTGTTTACTCAAGCAACCCGCCGCTGAAAAAGCTCCCATTGCTATTTTTCTGCGTCTTGTCAGTGATAAAAACTCTAAAAATGGACACGCATTTGCATAAAAATGTAGCACATTGTTGCTTTAACTTCATGTATAAATGATGCGGACTGTAAAAACCTGTCACCCAGGCCCCTGTCAGTCGAGGGAAGAAGGAACATTAAGGAACACCAAACTCTCTTCTGCGCCAAAGTGGTAAATTATTTATAAGTTATCTTCCACTACAATGTCTGATGAATGCGCAAGAATCTCTTTCTCTCACCTTCTGCTCATCAAGGCTTTCCTTCACCTCGTCTCCACTTGCTGTCAATGATTAGAAAAGACACCAAGTGGCGAGAAATACAGTGATTCTAAGTTACAGCATTGATCCTCATATTGAACTATATCATGCAGATTAATTGGCTCTGACATTCAAACTCTCCATTGATTTTTGTTGTTGTTGTTGTTTTACTGTTGCTGTTAAAGGAGATTTACCCCCCCCCCCCCCCCTCCACACACACACCCACCCACACACACTTTCTGTGACATATTCATGAACACACACACACACACACACAAGCTGCTGTAAGCCAAGCAGGTTACACAGATGAAATCTACCAATTGTATTTTCCTGACCCACTTTATCAGCATTCATGTACGCAGTGGTTGTGCAGGCATTTACTCGTGCCTCCTTGGTGCAAGATAGAGGCGGGATGGAGTCTTGATAGTATGAAGAATGCCAAAGAGAGAGCATAGCCACTTATGCATTACTCTATATTCATGTTGTTTTACGTCATGCATGGAGGGCAGTGAATTTGCCGACCGTGCTGAAGAAAAAGAAAACATTCAAACAGCTTGTCTTTCACATCAGTAAGATATTCCTTGGCCCCAGAATACATTTAAAATCCAAACACCGTCCTTATTCCCTTCAGATCGAGCGGGTTGCTTCAAAGCAGGATGAAGCTGAACGGTTGGGTGCGCTTATTAAAAACCTATCACGCAGCTGCATCGGCCTAGCAGACACCGGTGAGAACATCTGGGAAGACACGATAATAGCCTTCCTGCCCGTTTAGACGTGCCCCCACAGCCCCCACTGGAAGCATGTGTCGCCATGATTACGTGCGTGTGAAGGTGTGGAGCAGAAATGTGGAACCTGTGGAGCAATGAATATCGATTTTATTCTTTGTTCACCTGTAGATTAAAAAAAATAATAATAAAGGCAGGTACCAATATTGGAGAGTACGGAATCTGAATTAAAATCTGATCTAAAGGATTCATGAGTATTTGCAAAGTGATACTCTGGACTGTGGATTGTAGATATTTAAGGTTCAAACATGGTCTTTTATGTCAGAAAGATAATAGATATAGCTTTGAAAAAGAAATGTAACCCTTTTTTCTTCTTTTTTTTTTATATGAAGTGACACTTAATTGCATTTATGGTGCTTGGATTGACACATAAGCAAAGACGTTGTTCTGTCTGTCAGCCTTCGGTGCACAAAGTGGGATTTCTACTGTCTTTCTGTCATTAGTACACCCAACATTTATGAAGTCCTCCAACTTTGCTCAATGAGCTGCTACCTTTTTAGTCTGGTGAAAAATGAATGAATGAAATGTCATGCAATTACATTTGAGTGTATTTTTCACATGTTAAGCTTTGTAGAATGTACATTTCCTTGCATCAATTTTTTATTTGCTGTGAAATGCCACTAATTGGCTTTGGCTAGCTATCGGTTTCCAGATGCACACAGCTTGGTCATTTGTGTGCAAGATGAGATTTTGCAGCGCACAACCAGGGTTTTGTATTCATCATAATCTCTTTTGAAAATTGAATATCAGCAATAGTCCATCAGCCGTTCCTCTGTTGTCATAGGAAAATGCGATACTTAACTAGCTGAAATTCCTCCAAGTGCGGTGAAGGAAATGAGTTCCAAATAACCGTGCCTCTAATAATGCAAATTTATTCGTTGAAGAGGCATTTTTCCTTTTTTATTGGCTTGGTTTCAGCGAAGTTAAATCTCCAGATTTGTTTGGCTCCGTTTGCATGCCTGATTACATATTTAATTCATGAGAAGACTTTCCAAAATGTCTGCTAATAAACCTCACTCCTCTCAGCCGCGCCTTCAGGTTCCACGCTTTTGGCTGAGTAACCCAATGTGCGGCTTCAAACTTAATCATTGCGCAAGGTTTTAGGGAACCATTCACAAGAGTCTGACTTAGCGTTTGAAGGCCCCAAACAGATTCCTATTTCACTCTGGGAAGCATTTTATGGAATTGAATACTTGAAAGGTGTGTGCATGTTTCACTTGCTACCTTTTGAAGGATGAAAAAAGTGAGAGCTCTTTTGATCTCAATCAATAGCTATAAATAATAAAGCAGATAAGGGTGGAAACATGAAGGCTGATACTTGAGATAGGCTGCTCGGAGGAGCTTCCGAACAACGGTGCAGAGTTTAAGTGAGGATGTGGTGAACATTGAGGAAGCACGTCTCCGATCTCGAACGCAATACCATATCATAACGCACACGAGGAAGTGTGCATTCGGCCTTGATTGTCAGCCAGTTTACATTGCATTCTTTTCCTAAAAACTTTAGAATACGGCGATGTTTGCCAAGGACGCAGTTTTGATACAAATCGCTGGATCTTTTAGATTTATCGTTTTCACTGTCGCACTCCTGCCAAAATCTAGATGACAGAAAACAAGAGTTGATAAAAACAGCAGGTCCCACAGCACAGAGCTGTCTGCCATATTTTTTTTTGCCATGGATCTCGTCTCTCGGGCCACGTAGCGGCTGGAGCCAGGCGTGGCTGTAAAATATCTCCACTCATGACTGTGATCGCTGCTTTTAATTTTTCAGGATGGTTCTCCTGAAGGCCTATCGATTTCTTCACATAGCGTTTTCTAAAAGCAGGACGCTTCACGAGCAGCAACGAGTGGGTTGCTTCTGTTTACCAGAGAGGAGCACTTAGGAACATGTCTAAAGACAGAGACGATCTGCCCAAGCTGGGCATAAATCTTTTTTTGAAAATATACAGAAGTGTGCATTGTCCAGAAAATCAGATGGCGCACAAGCAATTAAAAGTTTCTATTGATATGTGTCTTTGTTTTCATTTGGATACATGCAATGACCCTCCCTACATATGAAACCTTACTCTGGATTTTTGGTATATTAAAAAACAATGAACATATTTAACTTTTCCACTGCCTGGATGTTGTTATTGTCAGTTTAAATTTTTCACATCAAGATTTCAACAAAATCAGTGAAAGAAATCATTGATTGTATTTTCTACTGGGACAAATTCTGCCCACTTAGAAAACATGAAAACTCCGTTAAAAGGCATTTAATCAAGTGCAGTTGAATTCAATTATTTGAGGTCTTATTTGAGGGAGGGGGGGCGGGGGGGTGGGGGGGGGGGGGGGGGGGGCATGGTGTCATAGAATTGAGCATTCTCATACGATGTCGGGAGGTTGGTTCAACTCCAGCCTCTTGACCCTTCTGTTTGGAGTTTGCACGTTCTCCTTGTGCCTAATTGGGTTATCTATAGGTGCTTTGACTTTGTTCCACAGCCCGTGTGTTTATTATGCTATGAGTCTGATTTGTCTGGAGAGTTGGGTACTTGGTTGATTGTATAGTTCAACGTTTGAAAGCTTTCCCAGGTACCATTCCTCTCACCCCTTCAGGCTGCTATCGGGTGTAACAGGTGGAGAAGTCAAAATGACGAGTTGATTTGAGTGTAATTTTAACACAAACGGGGTCAAAAATACATTTCTAAAACTGCAAGTTAATGACATATTATGTATGCTGCAAGACACAATGATAGACGGGCTGTGCTAGAAAATCTTTGTTCTCTTACTTTTCTTCCTTTCGGTATCAGAAGTGCTTCCAAGTTTCAAGCATCACTTCAAACTTGGCGTCTCGGCTGATCCCGCAGTCAGCCGTGATGTGCCAGCTCCACTGAATAGCTTTAACAGGATTGGACCTTCGCCTCAACAGTGACGCACTAAGCCAGTCAAGGTCACTAACAGCATCACATAAAAGAAGACATCAGTTCTTAATGAAGTCATACATCACATTTAGCATATGGCTCAATTAGAGGCTTCATAGAGATTATTGAGATTATATTATCCCAGTGCATTCATTAGCTAAGCTCCAATAGTCCCCCATCTGATTATAAGCTGTGAGGGGATTTGCTGCTATTGACTGGGAGCAATTCAAGCATGGAGGAAGATGGAGTCACTGGTAATGTCGGGGATGTAGCTTATATGTTTGGGTGGGTGTATGTTTAATTGTGTTAATGGGTGGGTTTTTCATGTAAAAACGCTTGTGGGCAAACACGCGTTCAAGTCTGTAAGCAGCAGCAAATTTAGCTCATAATTGCGCATGTGAGGGTACGTGCAGTGAAGACCAAATAATATACTGTAAAAGTGTCTGCGTGGATGATATCTGCTTTGTGTGCCTACACACGCACGTGTGTACATGTATGTGTGCGCATGAGGGAGCACATTATGTCTGATGGAGAAGTCACGACTCGCCCAGTGACATGAAGTCATGAAAGTTGAGAGTTGAGTTGTATTTTTCCCAGAGAGACACGATGTACCTTTCTGAGTTTCTTTGTTAAAGATAGTATTTTTCACAGTAGTTAGTTTTATTTCAGTTTCAGTTCATCATTAAGTCTATTCCATAATCTCACTCTCAAAACTGACACACATCTATATTTAACATTTGTTCTTACTTTACATGTTTCAAACATTCACTTAAATTATAACTGGCTTTTCTTTGAAAAAAGTAATTTTTGAATACCATCTGGAATGCTATTATTCAACACACGGAACAGAATTTCTAATGTTTTTAAATGTATAATATCCAGAAAGTTTAATGTGGATGATTGTTTGGAAAGTTGATTGGTGGAATCCCGGTAGCCAGCTCTATTTATGATCCTAATCGCTCTTTTCTGCAATTTGATTATTGGATCCAAGTTAGTTTTAGATGTATTCCCCCATATTTTCATACAATATGTCATATAAGGCAGCACAAGTGAACAGTACAATAAATGTAGACATTTATTATTCAGTACGTCTCTAGTTTTGTAAAGAACAGACATAGACTTGGACAATTTTAATTTGACGTGTTTTATGTGAGGTTTCCAACTAAGTTTGCCATCTATTATTACTCCTAATAATGTCGTTTCATAAACCCTTTAAATTTCAACATTACTTCAATGAAGTTTTACTTCAGCATTTGCCCTTTTTCCACCAAACAACAGATTTTGTTTTACTTGCATTTAATGATAACTTATTGAAAACAATAGAAATAAAATTGAACAAGTTAATTTCGCGGTTTGCTTTGAACAATTCCTTAAGGTTCCCCCCCCAGAACAAAAGAAATGAGTGTCATCAGCAAACATTGTAAATCTTAATGCATCACTTACTGGTCAAATATCATTAATATGAAGTAAAAATAAATTAGGTCCCAGTACTGAACCTTGTAGTTTTTTTTCTCCAAATGTTATTTTGAAAAGGCAGACGAGTGGTGTAATCTTAAAGTGAGAAGATCCAGACTTGATTCATTTCAAGGCCTGAGTGGTGCCGGTGGGTCGTCTCTGGACACTCAGACGTCCTCTGACATTCTGAACACGGGTGATGATGTCAATCGGTGACTAACTTGCCTGTGGGTGTGAATATGTAAGTGACTGCATTATTCACTAATGAACTGGTGACCTGTTGATGGTGTCCAAATGGCACATGTCTAGAAGATGCAGGTTTATTTTAGAATAAAGACAGTTGTATTCAATTTGTGTTGCAATGTATTTAAATGTATTTATAATTGTTTACACCAAAAGCAACATGCTGCAAAATAATTTTTGGGAAATTTCTTCTTCTTTTTTTTTTTAGAATATAAACTGGGGGTCTTTAAACTGGAGCTCTATTGAGAACATGTAGAGCATTGTACCGTCTTTTTTTCATTGGCTAGTTTCATGCGCAATAAAAAGAAAATGTTTAATAAAACAACAGCAGTTGCTGTTGCAAGCAAGCGACCTGCTGTAAAGGTCATCGAGAAGCCAATTCAATCATGGGAGGTCATGTGAAAGTCCTGGGCAATCATCATTATTGAAACAATTGTAATTAGTGTTAAGGAGAACCTGATGAGCGGAAGATAAATACATGATGCTGAGGATAAGAAGCATATTTCAGAGATGTTAGTTTGAATCACTTGACTAAGAATTAGTCTGGCATCCACGGTCCTAACTCATCACATTGTTTCAACTATCAGGTTGAGCCTAAAACATCAGTTTTGACTCTCTTTTTTGCACATGTTGCATATCGGTTGAAGGGTCTGTCTCTCCTCCGTTCTTGGTCAAATAGGAGCTCTGGTACGGGTTTCAGTAATTTTCTACTCTCCTGATGGAGGCCTAAGAAAGTACTATGGAAATTCAACAAATTGATTGACAAATTAATGTCTGTTCCCGAGATCAACACCATACTAAATTCCACCTTCATTTACGTCTAACTTTTTTTTTTTTTTTCATCTCAGGCAATTGGCCATATTTAATAATTCCATAATTTCTTCCACACGAAAAATTGTGAGAATGTGTGTAATTGTGTGAATTGACATATACACTGATGTGTTTTGTCACTTTGCCTTGGAGAAGCACCTCTGACTCCGCGAGGACACCTGATTGTTGCTTTTAATTTGAAATTCTGATGAAATATGAGAATCAGCGGCACACTATCCATAAAAATCATTTGCAATAGACACATTGTGGGCAAGTTTAACAACCTTTGTTGCAAATAACACATTGAGGTTCAGGGTACTTTTATTGAATGAGGTCAAGTATGAAATAAATCTGATTTAGACCAAACCGTAAGCTTGAAATCAAGAATTATATGCAAATTTGATCATTACACCAATTTCCCTCAAGGATTTTATTCATTATAAATGGGAAAGCTTTTTGGGGTTTTTATTCTTTCGACTTTTATTGGTTTGAAAATCTGTATTGGAGGTTGACATAACTTCCAAAAAGTCCCCAGGTGGTGATTTTTTAATTTTTGAGTATTTTAGTGAGTGCCCTGCACATGGTTGTGTTCTCAGATTTAGCGTAGCATCACTTGGAATTAATCAATATCTCTACCTTGATTCTTTTCTTATTTACATCAACTGTGAATCAGATTCAATGTAGAGAAGAACCTCGTCCATGATGTTTAAGCATGCAACTCTGAAATGATTAAGAATAACTGTATATATATATATACTGTATATATATATCTGTAACATAACCATTAATGAATACAATGAATACATAAAGAATTAGCTGATGTGTACACACACACACACACACACACACACACACACACACACACACACACACACACACAGCCTCAGGAGCTTATTATGTGCCATGGGCCGGAGGTATTGCTGCAAGGGAAAAATTCCCAATTTGCGATTAAAATATAACTATTACAATATAATTAAACGATATCGTCCCGCATTTCAAACAGATTTACCGTTTCACTGTAGTTGCATATAAACACAGTTTGTATTTGAATGGGTTTGATTGTTCTCTTTACTGAAATACACGCCGATCAACCAAGAATCACGCAGGGAGAGCATACCAACAGCAGAATGCCCACAGTGAAACAATGATGAAATCCATTAAAGCGCCCTGCTTGTGGCGACCAACACATAATCCTTACTTAAAAACGTTGTCCTCCTGAGCTGATCCCATCCGCTTACTCATCCGTGAGGAAGAAAGTTCTGTTCTGTTCCAAAAGATGAATTATGAAATCGCACCTTCAACCCTGAGAGGTTACATCATGTTACTGAGCAGAGTGAGTGCCTTTACTGTTCGGATTTGGTTCCTTCGATTTTCTCTCTCTCTTTTTCCATTTGTCATCCCTCATTCACAGCTGGGACAACAGATCAATGCTGAAGCAGAACGTGGCTCATCTTGGATGCCGCAAATACGGGACTGTCGTCTGAAATAGAAACCTTTACTAATACAGAGAAGCACCTGTAACCTTTTGGATATTCTGTGTCTGCATGAAGCATATTCCTAAAAAGCAAAGAATTAAGGAAAAAAAACAAACTGATGTCTGACAGATGTTCTGAGGTTTATTTGTAAGCCTTCTTTACATTTTTGATCTGGATCTTTCACAGACAGAATCTTTGATCATTTTGTCTCTGTGGTGGGTTTTCAATTTATAATTTATGCAACATATACAGTCACATGACATCATGTTCGATAGATTACAGTGTCTTAAAACATAGTTTCCACTGATTTCTTGAAAGGATCTGCATGTCCCATCAAACACGCTGTCACGGGCTGTTACTCTTTACAATTGTAGATTCAAAGTGAACCTCCTCTGCTCAGCCTGGATTCAATAGCTTGTCTTCAAAGGATTAAAATGCAGGATAATCCTAAAATGCAGCAATGTAACGTTTAAAGACAAGTTCAATGAAACAATTGAAAAAACTATACTTCTATACGATTCTTCTATTTTTGTTTCTCATTTTACAGTTTTATAATTGCATATTTCACTATTGGTGGTAATTGTGAAAAAACAAGGTATCTATTTATTTTTTCCTGAGTAAATATTTTAAGAGTTTTCATTGTGTTATTCGACATTCTTTAATTGACCAGTTCATTTGATTCAAGTTTTTTGACAAATCCATTCATAAATTAGTTGTCATTTCATAAAGATCATCTTTGGGGAAGAACATCCCACTCTTTTACTGTAATGAATGTGAGCATGCCATTTTTGTTGTTGGGACTACAATTCAAGTTGAGTCAAAAACAGGGAGTGTGGTCTCGTCTTGCTCTTTCTCACCCCTCTCAAAAGGAGGTGAAAAGGATGAGGCCCCCGGGAGGAGCTGACAGAGAAGACGGCTCTTCCTGGGCCAGCTGCTCCCTCTGTTGGATCCGCACACACTCCACTTTACAGGCCACAACACGCGGCATTGCTCTAACATCAGAACGGGAGGAAAAAGAAATCCAACGTCTTTTTAAAGGGCACAAAATGACAGCTAATCATGGGGACACAGGTGGCTCCGGATGTGTAAATCTGTTGTGCTCTGTGTGATTGCGCCATGCTGAGAGACTCTCTCTCTCTCTCTTTAATGTGTGCACGTACACAATAAATCACATGTGACTGTGCTCACCGAGCGGCCCAGCCTATCCTGGGGTCATCGCAAAATCACCCGTTAATGTTGAGCGGCGAGGCGGGCATTTGATATCAGCAGCAGATAAAGTGGAATTCCTTGATTGCCTCGGTCAAAGAGGCTCCGCTCGCTGAGAAAATGATTTATTTGACGCGGGGAAGTCGGCGGAGATCAAAGGAGAGCGACGGGCCCGTGACTCACACTGCGGGCCCGGTACGGGCCGGGGCTCATCCAATCACTCGCACCAGCGGGGCCCCTGTCACCGCTGTCGCTGCTTTTTAATTGGCCGCTGAGTGAGAGAGGGAGCAAGGTGTGAGGACGCAAACACTGAAGGGATGGCTAAGGGGGCCCACAGGTCAACAGAGAGTTTCGGCTGAAGCCCATTACTCAGGGAGGAGATAGGAAGGGTCAGCTTGAGTGGAGGGTCAGAGGAGCACTGATTGCAGTGCTCCGAGTTTCCATCGGAGTTGCATGGAGATTACTCCACTGCAGTGTCTTCTGGGTCAGCAAGAAGGTGAGGGGACACGACAGCGGACCAGCGGACATGAAAAGATGGCGAGAGCATTAAAAGCGTGACAATAGGGGTAGTATTGATTTTCAACGAGGGAGAAGATTTGCTCCCAAGATTGAAAGCAATATCATATTAAACCCTGTTGTTGGTCAAGAATGAAAACTGTGAATCACAGCCTCCCCTCCTGTGTGTTTTTTTTAATAACTTCCAGTCTGAACCGCAGCACCGAAGAATTACAGCTTGTGAGATAATTGGAAAAACATCAGAAAGCGAATGCTCAGTTTGCAGGGGAATAAGCATTATTCATAAGGTGTTGTCCAGGTGTTATTGCAAAGAGGAATGAGGCCGTGAAGATAAAAGCTGACCTCTGAGTAAATGGTCGTCATAACACATAATGCAAAATCAATAAAGGTTTGGTACACATTTATCCAGAAGAACCTAAAGGAATTTCATAAATGCATTAACACTTTAAAATTAATTTAAGGCATAAATAGGTTTTTTTTGCCGGCCAGAGGACTGGTGCTCTGCATGTAGGCTTTGGTAAACAGATCTAATAATCTAATATAAGATCATTACTCTTCCTTTTACTGGGATTAACATTTAGTTTGCAGGTTAGATTATGAGCTTGGATTCGATTTTTGTCTTGATCCTGTTGATAAAGCGTTTCGGGGTAGCACACTCATCAATTGTTGAGACGTTTACTCAAGTTAATAAGATTCTTGCCTTAATTAATATGTTAGTTTTTCTAAGATGGCCATTTCCCTTGGGGAAGGTTATGGCAAATGCACAGCTAACTCCTAATTTAAAACAATAATTTCAAGGTGATTCTGCAAATCTTCGGCGGTATCTTTAGAGAATTAGTGTTCCAATAACACTCCAGACCTCCAAAATAACTTTTGAGTTAATATCATATTATAGATTTAAGGAATCGCCAGAAAAGCTGCTGCGGATTGTGATCATCTGTACCAATTTTATAGACAATCCATTCAACTCTTGTAGGTGTCAGAGCTGTGAATGTTATTGTCGCGATGGAACACGAGAATAAGAGGTCATATACAAGTGGGCAGAAATGAGCTTCTGTTCAACATGAATGACTATACAAAATCCACACTGTAATCCATCTAATGAGGTATTTGGCACAGAGCGATAGTACCACTCTCGGAAAATCCCCAACCGTTTATTTAACAAAAGCTGGAGATGTAAAATACACCGAGTTAACAATATGTTATCAGTTCCTTAATAGAATCAGTCTCATAAGTTGACAGCGGTTGCTAATCCATATTGTAGCCGCTTTATGCTTTGATATTGATTTGTTATTAGCTTCAGATTGGTAGTCTTTATGTCTGGGTATGTTGATGTATTAATTGAGTTTCCACTGCTGTTTTGGGAGATGTATTCTGAATATGGTATACTGCGCAGGCAGCCCATTTACGTCTATTGTTGACCGTGGCGGGAGTGCACGCCACCGCCGGGTTCCCCCACAGAGGCACGGAGTCAGGAGTTTATTTTAAATGAAGTAAAGCGCAAATAAATACCAAAAGTCACACAGACAAGCGGCTTCTCTCAGTCTCAGTTACCTGTCACTCCGCGTGTCTGGCGGCTCCTCCTTTTATGGGCAGAGAGGTGAGGCAGCACACCTGATTCCCATCAGGGCCTTAATCACCTCTCTGCCACATTGACTAAAGAGAATTAATGGTGGGCTGATAATGATGAGGCTGACATTAGCATCCAGATGTTTTTCCTCAGTTTTTTTTTTGGGGGGGTTTTCTATTAAATTAGTGTTACAGACACGCAAAATCTATTTATTCAATTCATTAGTAATGCAGCTTTGTATCTTCTTAGCTGTGTCTCATACAGACAATGGAGAATTTCTTTTTTTTTTACCTCAGTGGATTTGAGATATTTTTAATTAAGTTGTTATCGGTACTTTTACTTTTACTTTTAACTGAATATTTTTCAAAGCAGCTCACTTGTTTTAACATCTAGGAGGATGCTAAACTGTTAAAGTGAAAAATATCAAAACAGCCCGCAGTAACAATGGCAGAAGGAAACAAGTTATTCAAGTTACATGATAATGCCAAGACTTCCAGTTTAAATTTTTTTTTTTATTAATTCCTCACAAAACTAAAATCATTAAACAAATTCATAGTGTTTTATATTTTAGTATCTGACTCGAAGCTATGATGAAATTGAATTCTGATCTGTGTCATCACTATGGGTCAAGTTGCTATATCCATGCTCGCAAAGTATTACAATAACAGTTGTTCTATATCCATCTTCATATACACTTGTTTTTTTTCTTATCAGCCCTTGTGCACCCTGAGGTTCTGCACCACCGACCTTTCATTTATTCCAACAGTCCAAAAAAAAATGGTGTCATGGTGAGGCAGGTGTTCAACGTCATGCTGTATATTTGTCGGAGGCCCAGAGAAAGGGTCGACATCTTTAAAAATAGGCTCAAGGTCCTCCTTAATCTGGGTTTTTAATGTAGCTCAGTGGGAGACGGAGAGGGGCCTATTTTTAATTTGTAAAGTACTTTGTGTTGCATGTTACTGTCTGAAAAGTGGTCAATAAATAAAGATTGATTGACGGAAACCCTATAGGTGCACATGCATATGACCCCCGGCACCACCCAAAAAAAAAAAGGTGCAAGATTCCTGAAAAGGGCATTGTGTATGTAGCGCTTAAAAATTATTCTTGACTTTTTGTAATCGAGTGCATTTCACAACCCACACGTTGTTACACAAGTATGTGCACTTCTACTAAAATATTCAGATCTGTGATTGCAAATATGGAGATATCAGAGATTATCTGTTGGAACCAATGTTTCTGCTCAGAACGATGCAGAAGATTTACTGCAGTCAAGCTACACTACTCGTAGTATTGGCACTGCATCACGCGTACAGAAGCTAACGCAGTGAAAGATTTTGTTTGCATATTCTCTGCATGCCGGGTTTTATGCAGAGCGCCGACTGAGCCTGCGGAGTGTAGGAAGGGACAGCCGCAAAATGGGTAAAAAATTGAGATTTATAGCTTAAGCTTAATTAAAATCTCCAGAAACTAATGGTGGGAAAATTGAAATGTTCCTTATAGATTAAATCCCTCACTACCGCCTGGTGCCACAGAAGAGGGAAGCAGACTGTGACCATCTCCTGATCTCCTCCATGTATAATAGAGTTTCCGACATGTAATTGGAAAGTGGGAGCTGTTTGAGAGAGTTGACAGCTCTCCTTGATGCCATGAGACTGAGCCAAACAGGACTGATGCCAGGTTATATTTGCCACTTTCAGAAAAATAAATTGGAAGCAGCACGAGAGTTGGAAATAACAACATTAGTCTGTTATGCTACTTACCTGTTTAACACCATTTCAGTAATTTCAGATTTCCCTACCTACAACTCTGCAGCTAGTTGAAAGTGAGAGCTCTGGTGAAAAATCCATGAGAGATCAGAAAAGTCATTTGCAGGTGTGATTAATGTTAGATCCCCCCCCCCCCCCCCTCTTCAAAATGAATCTAGATTGAAAGGAAAATTCAATTATGGAGCCCTTTGGAGGTCTAATTTTCCAATTTTCTCACCCTTTAAAAATCCAATTATGAATACCTATATTAGAAGCACAACACTGTCAAAAGTCTATCTTTGAAATTCATTGGAAAAACATGACTGCACAGGTTGCTTTATTAACATTAATAAGTGATAGCCACAGTTGAAATTGGCAGTATTAGTGTGGCAATACTGAATAGTGAGGTGAGTGAATTTGTGAAACAGCTTTTATGTTCTACATGGTATAGGCTAATGATATTAATACATTTTGAATTTATTGACTATGAGTTGATGTAAACCCTGGATGTAAGGCCTTTAAACCAAATGAAATTGGTGCTGAGTGGCGCATTTAAAATTCTCCTCCTGTTAAAATCCAAGTGGTCAAGAAAGCACTGGTTTTACATTTGGTTTATATGTCAATTTTTAAAGCGAATATAAGACTAACAGCATCAGTAAATAGCTGCATCTGTTAAAGATGATAACTAAGCAAAACTTTACGAAGCTCATCGCCGATTACAAGAAATGACACTAACCCACTAACAGGCAAGGAACATATCTAGCGCCTGATGTATGTGCTGAATAATGCTGCTCATTCATTTATACTTTCTGGTTGCACACAAATAGAAGTGATCATTTTCCAAATCTGTGTTTTTTTACAAGTGGTATAATACTACACATGTAGTCAGTATTCAGAATAAAGGAAACAGCCTTGATAAAATATAAAGGAACATGCTCTCTGCCTAATATTCTGCCCATGCATTCCCGCGCTGACTATTCTAGATTGTTCTGTGATAAGCTCAAGTAAAAAAACAATTGGTTGGCCTGTAGCTGTCAACAGTTCAGCAGCTGCTGTTAGAATCAGCTCTCACACAAGTTGTTGGCCAAGTTCTCACAACATGGGGTATATCAATTATGTTGCTCACTTGATAGGGTGAGTTGTCTCTCTGTCTGAAGGTTGAAGGTTCGATTCCCCATCTTTCCATATGTTAGTGTCTTTGAGCAAGACACTGAACTCCAAACTGCTGCCAATGGGTGAGTCGAGATGTGAGTGTATGAGGTGAAAAATATAAATTGCTTTTGGGACTGCTGAATCAGTGGAGAAGCACGAAACAAGTGAAATCCATTTAACATCACCAGCTCTTGCGTTTCGCCACCAAGGACGGCGTTGCTTGTTTCAAACGGGAAGGTGCTCAGTGGCTCTTATACTGAGGGATACATATCAGCTGGAATTCATTTTGGTTATATCACTTTGACTTATCTAAAGTTTGACTTTCATTATTTTTGCATTATAAGGTGTCCTTTGTGTTAACCTGCTTTGACACATGGAATGAACTATGGGTCGTATTATGGACCGGCAATTTAAGCTGGAACATTATGAAACCAACATGTTTGTTATCTAAAATGTGAAATAGAGATCGTAAAGTTAATGATCTTTTGGATACTTTTAAAATTTCACTGGCACCTATTTGAAAGTGATGCAGAAAAAAATGTGATTGTTTTACAGGATAGTTCATTTCACGCCTATCATTGGTCCTAAAATGTTTAATCAAACATCAAAGCAACCCTCTAATACTAAATATATATAATGGTGTCTCACTTTGTTTTTGTAATGAGAGTGGTGTCATTGTATTTGAAATAGATCAACAGAAAAGAGGTTGTTGGATGTTGACACAAACACATGTTTTCTTCCACCCAAATGCAGAAAAAAAACCCCAAAAACAAATCACTACCACTTGCAGCAGCATGGTGGGGCATGCACGTCACAGTTCATACTCTTCTGCTCACCACAACAAACACACATTTCTCCAGCGATAACCATGGCACTCCGTGTTGAGAGCTGAAAGTGATTAATGGCATGCATAACTAGAACCGTCTACAGTAGAATGAGAGTGTAACCAGAAAAAGAATTGACTATATTTCACCACTGGGTCGCACTGTCCTGTCTTGGGTCGCAGGTTGGATAATAGCGATGAAAAATTTTCCTGCAAATTTAAAAGGTGGAAGAACTATCACCTGAAATTCATTTTACAGTAACTTGCATTTTGAAATATTACAACTGTGAGACAGAAGCTGCCATTCACCTCAGCTGTGATTCACAAATTTATCATTCGGTTTTCCCTGTAATGACAGCGGGCTACTATTACAATCCATCTGACAATGATGTACAGGTCCATTAAAGACAATACATGACACCATTACACTTACAGTCCTACGCTGAGAAATTCTAGGGAAGCTTGTGAACAGAAGGAATCGCCTGCAAGCCGAGCACAGCTGTTTGGCCTGTCTGAGAGCGTTGTGAGAATTGGAGCTGCAGCTTATGGCACACACTGCATCACAACATATCATTGACCCTGCCGTTTTCGAGTTCCCTCGTTTGCCCTCTACACTTTAAGATGGATGTTTGTCATTATCTGTGTCTGGCCGGGGCCCGATGACCTTTTCCGGGTCCGCCGCTGTCAGGGATTACTTATTGATCAAACATTTCAGGGTAAGGAGCTTTGCTTTGAATGTTTGGCTGTGTGCGTACAGTAAACACATGGGTCTCATAGATGGACGCGCCACTGCAGGCAAGGTGAGGGGGAGAGCGAGTCCACGGTGAAGGTGCGTGCATCTCCTTGACCGAAATTAATGAGCATATCATACATGAATGTGTGCGTGTCTCCTTGAGCGGCTTGATGGGTGTATCAACACACAGAAGCCATTAAAGTTGATGAGGTGGTTTGAAGTGAGCAGTATGACCAATGGGCTGAAGACTGGGCCCCCGAGGACTCGAAAACACACACCCACACACTCTCTGTGTTTCACACTCCCAAACAGGCTAGCTTTTAATGAGGACAGTGAACTTTGATTGATGGCAAATGTATGTCCCATCTCTGATCCACGGCCTGCATCAAGCCGTTACTCTTTTCTTTGTATTGAGCTGTAATTTTATCCTTCTGGGGTCATTCCGGGGTTGCTCTCCAGCAGGGGAACTCAATATGCTGAATGATGAATAATGAGATCACTATGCTGTTTGTCAGGGAGTTAAGCAGCAATGCTGAAAGTGCAAAGGAGAAGGGGATTCTCCACATCGATACACAAATCTTCACTCCACGACCCTTTAATGAAATATGGGCATATAGTGTATATTTGCCATAGCGATTCACGTTGTGGTGTCATCAGTGTCGTGTAGAGATCCTGTTTGGCTTGGTGGGTGTACAGCCGTCGAGGCGGTGGGTTCCCAGCACTGTTCTCCACCTGAGTGTCTCTCTATTGCTTATTGATGAAACAAAATAGTGATTCAACCTCCAGCACGCGAAAGGTTTTAAACACTCGGTTGCACAGGAGGTGATGCATTTAATGTCTGAGGCCGCAGGCTCAGCAGAGTGTTTGGAATAAACAGATTGGTTGCACAGAGAGGAGAAAGCCGTTAAAAGACAGTCAAGTTTCATTAACAGAAAATCCTGAGCTAAAGGAATTGCATTGGATTTAAAGATTTGTTTGACAAGTGATCTGTGAGAAGACAGAGCGTGAAAGAGCTACTGCAGTATCCACAGTGGTTAGCGTCTGAAAAAAGCCCCAGCGAGTAAACTGACAACAAAAAAACACATGCTATACAGTCAATTCCTATTTTTAGGCCGTATTCACTTTGTCAAAACAAATACCACTTTAATATGATTATTTTGGTTTGTATGCTTTTAGGGCTTTAATCAGTTTATTGTTGAGCATTCTTTAACACCATCTCGACATTCGCCACATGCATTATTTATTTGCAGCTGTCAAATTTCCATTGTTTTAAATATTGTTCAATTAATGTGCAGCAGATTTGCAGCGTTGAAGATTCGGTTGGATGCGTGTTTCTGCCAACTTACTGTAACTTGGCCTCTCCGCATCTGTGTCTATCTTGCAGCACAACCTCAAACAACTGATTTCTATCTGACCAATCTGTCCTCCCTCTGATGCAGCCCTTTAACAGCCAACAGTATTACCTCCTGGTTGAGGCACAATTAAGCATGTAGGATCTTACATGGAGAGGGACAACTCTGGCAACTGTGAACCGTGAAAATGTGCAGCAGCAACACCTTTACCACACAAGCCTTTGTTGTCTACTACACAACAAATTGGTTTCTTTTGTTGTTTTGCTTTTACAAACATTTTCCACAATGTGGTTGTATCAGAACTCAATATTTGGTATTCAAATATGTGTGTCAGCATTTGTTCAATTTCATCCTCAGCCTATGTATGATCTGCAAAAAATAGTATATTTACTTCCATGTGGAGAACACTATACCCACCAGGACAGTATATCATGTTTTTCCAACTACAAACCCCGGAACATTCCCAACGTAAAGTTTATTTCATCTTAGAAGAAGTTTCATGAAACACAGAGAAGCTGAAGGCTGTACAGAAGGAGCTGGTGATGATCCTTTGAAAGTAGGAACAGCTACAGGAAGTGTTTGGAGGACAATATGCTCTGACTCTGGAGAGGGCCGAAAAACATCCCTGGGCAGAAAAAAAACTGTGGAGGACAAGAAGTGGGTGAATGCTCAATCCTGTTGAAAAACAGGGCCACCTGCCACATCAACACCTCCAACATCCTGCACTCTTGGCAGCTCCAAATACAACCACCACTTAATAATCCAGCTGCTCCACCTCCACTGCCGTCCTTCAGCCCCTACACACCAAGCTGTCCCACCTCACTGACCAGATGAGAAAAGAGCTTAGGAAGCTCAAGGAAAGAAAAGTGAGTTTTAAAGTTCTGCATGGATCCCTTGTGTATTATTGTGGCGTACCAACCTTTGACCTGAGACCATCCATGGATCCACTGCAGTTTGCCTTTCAGTTCAACATTGGGGTGGATGAAACCTTCATCTTCTGGCTGCACTAGAGTTCTTTCTCACCTGGGTAGAGCCTGGAAGCGCTGAGAGCATCATGTTAAGGGATTTCTCTAGAGTTTTAGAAGAACAAAACAAAGCATTTTTTTATTTTTTTTATTTTTTTTTATCACAAATACAGCAAATGTACAGTACATCATAATTTGGTCTTTGCATTCAATCCATTGCCAGGGAGCAGTATGCAGTGATTATGCAGCACCCGCGGAGCGGTTGGGTATCAAGAGTCTTCCTCATTGGTGAGCAGTGGTAAATTGTAAATTTCATACATGTCACTGTTGTTCCTGCTGAAGGTTTGACCTGCTACACTGACGTGAGAAAGGATCGCTTTAGGAGTTCAATTTGCTAGAAAATGGATATTACAAATGTTATGAGGTCCTCATGGAAAGTTTGCACAAGGGGTAAAATGAAGCGTCTCTCTCTCCCTGCGCAGAAAGTTGGATTGAGTTACATAAATATAGCTTGAAGCCATAAAGTCTCCCATTTGCAGTTCTCATCCCTGTGCTGAATCCGCACTATTCTTTTGGCTTGGCTTTGCAGGAAAAAAAAAAAACTTGCTTCCTGAAACATTGATTTATTAGTATTTTTTTGACAACCTGTGTGTCTTTGTCAGGTCTGCGGGGTCCGTCCAGCGTTTGTCACTCCAGACAACAATGAGCTGTCGCTGCCGGCTTCAAAGAGTAACAGCTTTAGTCATGTGAACACTTTTCCCTTGTGAAAGCTTTGGTCTGATGGATAAATGAGAAGTATAAAAATTACTGTTATCTTGCTTGCTTTTAGCCACTGACTCTGTGCCAGCCTTTAGCTTTCCAAGTGTAACTCAATTACCCAAAACACCCAGTTCTCTCCTTGAATAAATAATGGCACTTTAAAATAATAAAAGAGTTTAGATCTAAAACAGAAACCTTTAAAAAAAAGAATTGAAATTTGTGCTAATCCCAAATTCACTCAAGAGCCAGTTATGGTGATTTCAGTGTCTGCCAAGCTTATTACATTTAGAGTTTGAGTATCTTCTAAAACACTCCTCAATTTTCATATTGTTATGAAAGAAAACAAAAAAAGTAAGTCTTTACGGGTTGATTGTAACATGTCTTATTCCCTGAGGCAGAGGGAAATGCCACATACTGCTGAATGAGTTTCCCAAAGCACCTGCTGCATGATGGAAACATTGCATTAGGATCCTTTGAAACGGCACCATTCAGATAAAAAAAAAAATGATATGACGTAGCCACATGGCACCATCAACATCCTTTCCGACCGCACATTTTAGAATAAATGCACCACAAGCCTGTCAAGCATAAGATATTCTGAGCATTGTTGTTGAGCAAACACGGCATATGTTTTATTAGGCAAATGTGTCATCGCAAGATGAAAATTACATTACAGGTTCCTCAGCATGATGTCGGTATGATGAATAGCCCGCCGAGTGCGTCCTCCAGTGTAAAGGCCTTGACACGTGGATGAGATTTATGTTACTGCTACAACTGATAAATATTCATCAACTAAATAAGCTACAAACATGACTGCTGTGTTGATGAAAAGAGGGAATGTGATATCAGAGTCTCCTTGTGTAGGATACAGCCTCCGTATAAATAGAACGTCATACCCACTCCACCCTGCAGGTCCCAGCACTACCGGTTATCAGAATTCAAACTAACTTTTCATCACTGTGAAATTAGAAGGCTAAACTTTCCATAAAAAATTCAATAGTTAATTCCCATTAGATCACATATGTTAAATGCGATCATCCACATTGATCAAAGCACATATTCATCATTTTGTGTGGACTGCACAGTGGTGTAGTGGTTATATACTCTTAATAACACCCTCAAATCAATTTTGGCGACTCTGTATAGAGTTTGCATGTTTTCCCTGTGCATGCCCCAGTTTTTCTTCTCTGGTTCAATCCAAAGTCGTGCTTGTCTGGTGAATTGGTAACCTTAATTGCCATTTCTGATTGTGTTTTTCACTGTAAACCCGGTGATGGACTGCCTGTTCAATTGTCACCTGGGATTGGCCTCGGCTCTCGGTGACCTTACGAAGGAACAAAACTGCTATAGACGAAGTATGAAGATGATTTTTGTGTAGTTCAAGACACTCACTATTGTGAATGTTGTGGCTATGGATTCACTTTAACACACCACTGATATCTGACTGACGCATGGAGTGATGCCTGGATGTGTTTCTACATTTCTTTATTCATTAAAACTCATTTTAATTAAAAAAACAACATACGAGTTCTAACATGTATTGACAATCTTTTTGGAATGAGGTTTTTTTTTTTATATTTTGTTGTTTTGTGGCACCCACTGACCATTCTTCTGTTCACTCAATCAAAAAAACTAACGAGTAGATGGATTTCAGCCGAAAACTAAATACATGTGGTTATGTGTTCAGTCGTGTTCATTCCTCAGGACACTGAATGTTACACAATGTTATAAAACAGTTTTCAACCGCAAGAGAAAAGCAATCTTAATTGCCAGTAAAAAAAAAAACTAGAAAAATTGGATATTCTAAAACTTTTGAATGGTAGTGTACAGAAACACCAGTTTTGTTAATTTCGCTTTATACTTGTAAAACTAAATGAAATATTCTGTAGGAAATCCGTGGAGTCGTTGGCTAGAGCTAAAAGGTGTCAACGGTAAAATGTGCCTCCTTCTGAATGATTGGTTGAATAGTTCATTGAGATCTTTCTGTCACGTTGGGGCCAATTTGTCTGGCGACGATAATGTGCAAGCAAAGCAGCAAGAACCTGAGCACACAGCAAATTCACCACATAGCGCCGCATAATTGGTGCATCTCACAGACAGAAGACGTTTTCAGGGTGCAGCAGGCAGGACGTCAATCTGGGGAGGAAGCGCAAACCCATTGCTGTTTTTTTTGGAGGTTTTTTTCTTCACCCAACTTATTGTATGGTGATGGAGGAGAAGAAGACCGTGCTGTTTTGGATTGATGTTAATGGATTTATGGAGTCGTTATGAGTGTAGGTCAGACTTTTGGTAATGATGTGCGATACTTAGAGTTTGTATTGATTCACAAAACATGGCATCTGATGAAGTCTTAATACCGGGAAAAAAAACAACTGAATATCAGCCAGTTAAGCTTTTATACTCCATTTTTGTAAAGAAGTTGGGGGAAAAAGAAAAATAATACTAATTCATCCTGCTGTCACAGGAAGGAATAATCAACTTGCCTTTCTGGGAGATTTTTAATCCAACTCAGCAGGCGACACGCAATAACATAATATTTTGTGGCATGTGACAAAATATTGTCAGTAAATTGAGGTGCAATTTGTGCCATTTTGATTGATGTTAAACGTTGCAATTATAATTCTGGTAATATAAACGAGTGGGGACAGAGGGGAAACAAATCACTCCCTGGAACTAACTTTGCAAATGTCACAACGCATCAGCAGCATTCATCACTTCTTTCTTTTTATATTAGCATGATTTTTACAAAATATTTATGTTAGTGAGCCTCATGTTTGGAACTATGAAACACTTCTAAGCTCAACAACTGAACTGAGTGAGCTTATTTCTGATTGATGGTGTTTGGTTGTTTTTCATCCAATATTTAAAATAACCATAAAGCCATTCGATCAGGTTGTAACTTTCTGGTTTTGATTATGAATGCACTTCCTGCCCTCACCAGAATCGGGGGCCCACTTTCTAAAAACTTTCAAAAACTACTTTCAAAAAGGCCTAAACACAAACGCATACAAATATGAAATCTACACATTTCAAAAAAGTAACATTTTTTCAATTAGATTTACATTTTTCACACTACACACAACATACACTCTTCTTTAATACATCATTTGAAAAAAGGTGTGCAAAGCAGGCATGCAACAACAAAACCATGATGTAAATGCCATAGTTAATGGGAGTGTGTGCATATACAAAATACATTTATTGAATGGGCAGAAACAGCAGCAAAATAGCATGATTACTTAAAAATCAGAACTCCGATTTTTCTCTTCAGTTTAAAGAAAAGCAATTGTGAGTATATTTTGAAAAGGTTCACCTTTAATGTAATGAAAATGAAAAAGTGCGTGAAGAAACCCTTTCTACCACAGAGTCTGTTCCTCTGACTAATGCTTGGAAAAACTTTCTTGGCTGCACAGTTTCCACATCCATTATCGTGTTTTTGAAACCTTGCCTCTGCTGTAGGCCTTTCATCCAACTTTTACTCAAATCTTCTTTTCTATGAAAAACATAAAGGACTTGATCGCCTCATTGTTTTAATCCTAAAGAAAACCAATATCATAGATATAAAGATTAAACTTCCATGTGCTGCACAGTAATTGGTCCCCCCCCACCCCACCCTGCATCACTTTTCACAACTGTCCATCAAATAAAAAACTTGCACGCCATTTCTTTATCCTCTGCCATCTTTCACAGGGAGCACCCACATTACATCTGATCCCATGATTCCTCCCGGTATTGGCGTCTCTTTCTCGTTCACTCACATTCACAGTTTCCCAGTCACCTCACCTCTTTCCCCCTTTTGGTTTCTTCTGTCTCGTCACGGGATGCGCCTCACAGTTGGAGGGAGTCTGTTTTGATGGCTGTGCATTCTGCCAGCGGGACGTCAACTTCGGCGTTCCCCTCCATCCATCACTGCCTGCTGCTGCATGTATGCATTAAATATCAAGCTTTGTGGAAGAGAAGAGTGGCGGAATACGTTCACTTGGCAGGTCTGAAGGGAATCTCTCAACGTCTGATGATTAAGCTCAGTTCTCAGTCTATGTAAGCCGGAACAGTTGGTGAAGCAGGGAGAAGCGGCTATGGAGAAGCTTTTAATATCTCCCTGATGTAAAAGCACCACGGGAGCGTTTGAATATTGTATTAAAGCATACTGACTTTAGCACACACGAATGCACACACTCACACACACACACACACACACACACGGTTCTAGATGCAGGCATCTCTCTCTATTTGCATGCATGCAGAAATCTGCTCTCAGACACATGAACGCACACAAACTGGAACATAATTTCATCAAACACACCAGCACTCACATATACCCACAAGGTCATGAGATTAGCATCCTGATGTTCTTGGAAAAATGTGAAGATTTGAGAGGGGTAGGGGAACACTGAGTGAAAAAGAAATCAAGACTCCCTTTAGAATAGAGTTGATGCAGCGCTGATGACCCAGTTTTTTCAGGCACATTTTCCAAGACAAACTTCTTCTTGCTTAGCAAATAAAAAAAAAAGCAGTGATAAGGTGGGGTCTTCATTTACTGGAAACGGAGTCTCTCATGCACTCCCAGAGCTTCTATTATGCTCGCAGAGAATCTGCGAGAAGTTTGCTTGGCTTGATAATTGAGCCATCGAGGAGCTCTTTGATGTGTGTGCATGTGAGCTTACGCAACACGCTGTTGACAACTCTGCAAATCTTCTTCTCTATTCTGCTTCCACCCATAAATATCGTGTGGATTTCCCATCGGTTGTTGGTGTCTCCCCAAAAAGTCAGCCATTTACAAGAAAATCTGCTTTTTTATGACAGTTTTATAATACATATTTAGCACTCTGGCTTGTTTCCAGGGTCATAAAGTAATACCTCGGGGGGAAAGTCAACATCAAAGTTGGCATTACAATGATTTTATAAGGCGGGAACATCATGGCAACTGTCGAGAAATCGCACATTTGCATAACATGAACAGGTGTCCTTTTTACTCCCAACAGATGTAGCAACTGCACTGGTCCCATTTTTACGGTTCCAGTTAAATACAGACCTACTATCACAGCACTAAAAACACTATTAAGATACATTTTTGATAGGACTTATCTGTGAGTTGACGGGCAGAGCTTTGCGGAGACAGGAGAGAAAGAAGAAGCGGCTGCAAATCTCCGCTGGATGGATGCTGAATTGATGCTCGACAGGTGACAGCTTCATGGCTGCAGCCACATATTAATATTGTCAACCTGAGCCGTTGTTTGTCCTGCTGACAAAAGCCATCCACTAATAATTTAAAACAGTATCATAACAGAATCATAAATAACTGTTGATTTGTTAGTGATACTGCAGGAAGTACGACAACAGATGCTCACAATGATATTTCTTTGTACTGCCCCCATAATACTGACCTTTTGTGTGTGCATACATATACATATGTATAAAATCAGTTATTAAAAAAATCTGTTTTGAAAAACCCTGATAGTTTCTCTCTATTTAGTTAATTACTATTACATTGGTGATCTAAAGGGGCCATTGTAAGCCAGAATGTAAGTTGGAATTTCGTATAGGGCACGTTTCCATCCCATTAAAGACATTCTATTATATTTATCATCAACTGCTACATTTTGATTTTATTCTTTCCAATTCTTTAAAAATGGTATTTAATAAGAGTATTTAGCAACTCATGCAACATGCATTGTATACGCATTTCAGTTATATCATTGGAAGGGTCACAAAACTAAAATAAAGCAGTGAATCCTCTCACTTATTCTTTGTTGTCTGGATTGTCTTTTCATCTGGCTCTGTGGTTTTATAGGTATCGTATCAAATGTATTGTCAGTTGCATTTGTTTCATGATCACCTTGCATTTTGTATTCGTTCAGAAGTTATTCAAATCATAGTCACATTTCACAGAACAAGTACTAGGTGACTCCAGGCCCAGTCATCACAAAATGTATTTTGACTATTTTTAATTTTTTTTAATTCTTACATGATTTAAATGTGTCAGATCTCAGGTTGTGACACATTGATGTGCCTTCGTTTCTCTTAAAGGAAAACCTGTTTCGCTGTATTTCTGTCCTTCAGTGATACAAGTAGACTATCCTCACACTGAGGAGTCATTTGGTTAAAGACAGCAAATGTGAGCTAATTATTCAAAAACATCAATAATTGTGAGCCCATTAGATGCATTCTGTAATTTTGCATAATTCAGGTTTTTTCCCTTTTAATGAATCGCAGCAGCTCGGTCAGGAGAAGAATTTGAATGGTTCATTTAATTATTGTTTACTTCCTGGGTGTCTGGTGAAACAATGGAGCTGAAATGTATTACAGGTCAGTGAGGACTCCTTTTAAGAACTCTTGCCCCATGGCAGTATATTATGTTCATGTAATTTGCATGTTTATTCTACTTTTCTGTCTGAACACTGTTCAAAAGTGAAAATCGGTTTTAATGGGGCTCCATCTGCATGAGGCCAACATTTAGTTTGACTGACAGTAGGTCAGTGTGACGGTAAAATGAAAGGGAACACTATCCGTGCCGACAGGATGCCTCCTTTGTCTGATGAGAATCGTTTCTGAATGAGAGACCTGATTGTCCCGTTTAGATGAAGACTGAATAAACTTACCGGAATCCCATGACGCTTTTCACAGTGGCTCTTGCCGTTTTTGACACGATCGCATGATTTACCAAGAAGCCCAACAGCACTGAATGCCAATTTGTTTTGCGAGACTAATCAAGGTTGATGTGTTACTTTATGCACATGTTTTCCTTGTTCAGAGCCTGATCAGGAGAGACGAAGATGGAGCATTTGTTTGTGCGATGGAGCAGGGTTGTCGCCTGCTTTGGCCAGTTGTGCTTTGCCATCGCTGTTTTTCTTTTACGCATTGTGAATGAAAAATGGCACAACAGGCGCTTCATGTGCAAAAAGGTTCAACAGTGAGAAACGTGGATTGGATCATTAGCACGGTTTCTCCACCTCCCGCCATCTGATCGTAATTTGAATTGGACGGGCTAAATCCAGTCAGATTGAAGTGTATAATTGGCATGATTTTAATCAAATTTCCAATTAATCAATAACTACCACTGACGTATAGGGCACCCAAAGGCTCCCAAAGGCAACAAATGGGTGGCTCTGGTACCATTTTTACAATAGCAAAACTGTCCACTGTCAACAGATTATTCTTCCTCTGAGTGATCTGAAGAGATAGAACAGAGGGAAAACTGTTATCTTGCAGCAGATGTGGAGGTGAATGAGTGGCAGCCTGTTTGTGTAAAACAACAACATTCATGGTGGATTGCACAATGAGAACTCGAATTGAGAGTATTGATTTCTTTCCAAGTCCCTTGGAAAAGATTCACCGTTGTGTCGCTGGCAGTCCATCTACAGCTGTGGCTCCGTTGGTAGAGCTAGTGAACTTCCAATTCTAGGGGTTTGGCGATCTGATCCCTTATCTTGCCCTGTCAGGGTGTCGGTAAAGACATCGAACCCCAAGTTACCCCAACGCTTGTGTGATCATTTTGCGTGGCAGCCATCACCACCGGAATGGCTGAATGTGTCTGATCATGTATAGAAACAGTTAAACCTGAAATTCCTCAGCTTTATAAAACTCTTAACTTGGGCCTTGATATTGCTGTAAAGCACAACGTTCTGAACTAAACATTATCTCTGTAATATACTTTTAACACAGTCAATTTGTCCAATTGCTGCTTCACATTCACAGCAGCACAGAGCACAAGAAAGGGGAAATTTTACTCGATTTCTATTAACTTTCTACCAATGTGTCATGTTCACTTTGAGGACAGCCTGGTGAAAAAGATGAAGACCATGTCTGGCAGTTGAAGGAGTTCAAATATTTGGCACTTTAGTCAAACGTTTTATTCAGGTTTGTCACAGCGATGTTGCTCTGAAGAGATTTGTCATATCTTGTCCTTGTCAGACGCAGGCTGTGACTGGGGCTGCGCTCACAACCCGCATGGGGGAAAACAATATTGTAGCGTTGTATAAATGGAGCCAGCCACTGAGTTGTTTTCTATATCATTTAGCAGCTTGGCTTTAGAAAACAACCTCATTATAATTGTTGGTTATCTATGATGTTCTTGTAATTGGAAACTAAAATGTTTTTCACCTTGTATGAAATTGTATTAGTGCCTAATGGATTTTATCATCATGACATGCTTGGCAGTGATATTAAAACGTAATAGAAAAATCAGCTTACTGCTATGGTTTTGCTTTAAGCAATTAATGTAACATTACTTTCCTCTCAACGTTTGTGCATTCCCATCTCATGCAAGCGGTATCTTCGGCAGCATATATTGCACGGTGGGGGTCTGGCTTCTTTGTTGCTTTGCTGTGGAAATTGATCACATTTCCAAAAGTCGATGAAATATATTGAAATTAAACTGCATAGACTTTGAGCAGTCTTCCCTTTGTAGTTTACAAACAATGCAACTGAATTAAACCACTAATTGGCTCAACAAGCCATGACATCCAATAAAAGCCTTTTACTTACACCATAATGCAACAATTTACCCCCCCCCCAAAAAAAAAGGCAAAACCTGTTTGTTTTTTTAATTGACCATGGCTGATATTTCTTGAGCCCCCGGCTAGCTCAGTTGGTAGACATGAGACTCACAATTTCAGGGTAGTGGGTTCATGTCCCATGCCAGGCGCCACCTTCCCGTGGGCTCACCACCTGCAGGAAAAGTTCTTAACCGGTGCAATGTGAGGATTTCAGAGGTATCAGATAAATGACCAAAACATATAGTGAACGTAAGATTTTTAATTATGATATATATGTGTGTATATAATGTACATCTGGAATTTAACCCAAACGTTTAACTTGTGTGGGGAAAACACTGTGCAGTGGGAGTACAAGATTATAATTGAATTAATTTCACTTTGACTGTCTGAGGGACCAGCTTCACTACATTATTTGATGTATTTTATCTACTGATGACGTAGCTTGAATCACTATACATATGGGATCAATCCTCCCCCCTGCAGTAAAAATAATTAAGCAAAGGAGGTTTACTCAGAGCAGTGGGATATATATATATATATTCTGTAATTACTCCAGGAAATCACACCCCCTGCATATTTTTGCTTCTCATCGAAACATGCTGCTCACTAATGACACAGCAACAATCAAGTGAAAACTGCATTCAACATCTTAACAGATGTATATGTTGGAGTGGGTGGAAGAGACCAGGAAATAAGATAACGGTTTGACCCAAATGTGTCACCAAGACAAATACATACTGCCAATATGTCTTTACGATCATTTTGTGAAAACGCACTTCTGTGCAAAAATAAAAGTTGGAATATGTAAAACCGACGAAAGCCACACAATTAATGCTGTATAATCTCAAAATGTCTATAAAATGTTAATATTTCTCTCTGAGAGGTTATACAATCGTTGTCTCTTTAATAGTAACGTCCTCTTGACACATCTTATACTCTTGTAATCCTACTGTCCAAGGATGTTATAAGAAGCATGTTTAGCAACATTTTTGCAATGTCTTTATTATTTGTAAGGTCTTACGCAGACATTACTAAGTCAAATATGTGTTACAAGTATCTGTTTTTATTTTGTCTTATTAAATTGTCATTAACTCATCATTTTTCAATAAAGGTGCTGCAATGGCCGTGTGCAGATATATTCAAGGTTTTTCTCTACTCATCCATTGCTCTCTCTTCTTACTGCACATATGCCTTCTTACCCAATGTTATTCTGCTTTCCCCTCCCTGTCAGCCCGGCTTTGCCGTGGCCCTCAGGCCCTTCATTACCTCGCCGTAGTGCAGTAGCCACTCCTTTTGACTTGCCGCCACTGTGGGATTAACGTTATCTCCATCTCTGTCACTTGCTTATCTATTTTCTAGACTCTTGAAATAAAGCTCGGCCAGACGTGTGATGTACTTCAGATTACCGGAGGCGGGAGGCAGGTATGGAAATCCTCCACCGATTAGATGCCCTTCTGCAGTCTGAGGGAGATGTGCACAGACTGCTGGCAAAACATCTTAAAGATAGACTGATACACTCTAAATCCTGAGTCCAAGAAAGGTGAAGAGAAGTTTGCCTTTTTGCCTGTTACTTTACTGCTGTGTCTCTGAAAGAAACCAGCTATTTTGCAAAGCGTCTTTAAAGAAATGCTTCTTTTGTAGTGACAGTAAAATTAGATTGAATCAATACCCGAATGCAAGTACCCTTAATAGTGAGGGCTGCATAAATTGACAACAAAAACAGCCAAAAAGTCTAAAATTGACTGATGGCAATGAAGTAAGATCAAAGATAAATTTTAATATCCGAAATATTGAAACATCCACTTTGGAAGTATTGCAAGATGCCTTGTTGTCATCCTTTCTCTTAAAATGTAACCAAACTTTCGAGCATATGTGTCGCTTGGGCGCCATCTTTCCTGCTGGCCGGACTGATGAATGATGTGCGTGGTGGCATCATTCCTGCCCACTGGAATTGACGAGGGAATCGTTTGCGAAATTGGAAAATGATTACAAGGAATTGAAACACTGGGAACCGGTTCTCCATTCCCATCCCTAGTTATTACTGTCTGGGTTAGTTTCTTTTCTTTTTTTTTTTTTCAGTCCAAAAAAATGCATATGGGTCTATCCATCCATCCGTCCCCTGTTCTACACTGCAGAACACTGGAGCAAATCCCAACTATTGGCAAAGATAGGGTACAGCCTAGAAAGGTTACTAGTCCAACAAACACTAAGCCAATTTAAACTTGCCAAATACCCTCAGTTGCATGTTTTTGGACTGTGGACAGAAACTGCAGTATACCATATACCCACTGGGGAAACATGCAAACTTGGAAACGCTCAGCTCAGACTCAAACTGGGGATATTCTTCCACTGAGGTATGAGGAAATACATTTAAAAACACATTCACTCTTACTTTGTGTCTGGTAAGTACGTTGGCAATTATTCCGTGTAGTTTGCTCCTGGTTAATCTGACCAGTTTGTGTACTCAGTAGATATTTGTTTGGAAGATATAACAGGGACATGCCTGGTCAGTTGTAAGACTAGACAGTCTCTTGGTTTAAAATAAATCTGTACAAAATTATTGGTTAAGAAAGGAATCAGTGGCATGATGGTCCATTTTTTTTGTCTTGACCTGCTGATGAAAGAGCAGTTCTTTGTGGATTTCTACATGTTGCTGCATGAGTTTTCTTCTTGTTCCTCACACCGACTAAAGGAAACGCATGTCAGTAGGTTGACGGGGGATGTTTGAGCTTGTGTGTCAGGAGGATTGTCCGTCTCTCTGTATTTGCCCCGTGATGGACTGCTGATCTGGTCACTGTGTGGCCTGCCCTTCGCCTGGTGTCAGCCGGGATGTGCTCCAGCTTCGGGCAGCGAGCTGAGACTTGTGATGCTTCCAGAAGTCAGAGTGGAGGTCAGCACCCTTTAAAGGAGACATATCATGCTTTTAAATCCTTCCTTTTTACATATAAATCATACAGTTGTGGTCTATATAAAGCGGAACTGCAATGCTTGGGTCTGAATTCCTCATTATTAGAGCTCCACAGGCCCCTTTTCTACCCCTTTTCTGATGTGCTTCTGAGAGCAACTCGTTTTGGGGCGGTCTCTTCAAATGCAAATGAGACACTTCATACCCCGCCTCCTCTCCAGGTTGCAGAGGTGACACTCGGTTCAACGCCACCCTGTTCGGCCATCTTTGTAGTTTGATAGAACAGATACACTTATCTAGCGGCGCAGAAACTTTATATTCACACATTATTTACAAAATGTCAACAACGGAAGATTTGTCCATCCAGCCATACATGTTGGAGCCAGAGTCGGACCCGGCGGAGCGAGATGAAAATGACGATGATGCACCTTCAGAACAACGTCTTCATATGGATGTAACGCAATGGTGTGTTACTATATTTACACTAACTTCTCCATCCATGCCCACTACTACAATACTGCCTGTATTACAACGACTATTTAACACAGAAGTTACATTATAATCTAAAACGAGCACACAGCGCTAACATATGAAGACGGTGCAACTGCTAATGCTAACAAAACAATGACAGGGACGTCTTATCATCACACTTTTTAGCATTATATACAGCTTACCGAAGTGCTCTGTTCGTCGTCTCCATAGATAGAAGGAACTGACCGCTCAATCAGACGAAGTCTTTCGGCAAATCCTTCTTTATACTGGCGGAGGTTGCTGAAGCAGTCGTCCTTAAAGTGATTCGCGCACACAAAAATGACCTTACCCACAGATGTGGGTACATTTCTGTGAAAAATAAAACTCAACCAGGCACTTCGAAAAGGTTCTGATGCTGGGAGACGGTGTAACGAAGCTTGTGGGTTACTACATCCAACAACCGAACATTTCGACTTATCCTCTCGTAACTTCGGTTGGACTACAAAATCGCAGCGAGAAACAAAAATGGCGGATTGCTCGAAGTGTCGATGTCCTAATTTGGCAGTTCCGCCGGGAATACTGTGACGTAATAGTTCAAAAAACGTAATAGAGAATAGAAAAATCGAAACGGATCGCAAAATATGACCAAAACAGAATATAAAGATATCAACGGAGCACCTGAAGAGACTACTTTGAACTTTTCTGTACTTCTAAACACTCTAAATATACAACAACATGCATTTAAGGGCTAAAAAAGTGGATTTAGCATGATATGTCCCCTTTAAGTATCAGGGAAGATTTGGACAGTTGCAAAATCATCAGTTACTCATAAGTGATTTAATCTTTCTGACCTTATTTACATTTTATTAAATATTGCTTTCGGAGGGAATATCAATTTGACATATTCAACGGTTTTTGTTTAATTTTCTTTTTCCAATACAGAGTAATGTTTTCCTTTTAACTATCAAACTTAAACAAACAAACCAACAAAACAAAAATACACACAACACTGTACCAAAAGTAAATGTTTATTCTTGTAGAATCTCAAAGTAGTGTTTTTGTTGGAGTTGTTTTTGGTCTCTCGGAGCCTGAGGTCAGTGCTTGTCAGCTACCACCTTTTGCTATCTCTGAGCTTAGTGGGGAAACAAATAATTAAAAAAAAAAAAAAAAAAGGGATAACAATCACAACACAGTGATTTGCATCATGGATAAAACACAAAATATTTTGCAAGCATATGAATAAGCCAAGTTTTAAGCAACACTTTGAGCCGCTTGAATCGGTGATTATTCACCGATTGTGCAGCAAAGACTTACGGTTTAGCCAAATCAGTCTGACAGTCACTGATTTACAACAGCCATTTGCCTAGCAGCTTACAGAAGCATTGCACAAAATGACATACACACTACATGCCACACCCGTGTGGATTTTCATGTGTTCATCAGTTGATTTTGTTGATGTTTCCAGGCACACAAACCAGGACTGGTATGGAACTGGCCATACAGTGATGTAGGTGTTTTTACAAAGGCATATTCTACCTTTTTATGCATGTGTTTCCACTAAAGACAAGCTTTTTAGGTTTATTGGTGACTATAGGTGTGAGTTTGTGCGTGGTTGACAGATAAAGTTCAAAAGATGGCTTGATGGTTGCACATTTTACGTGATTATTGAAATAAGCCTCAAATATTTGAAGAATACCAAATGGCACAAGCCTTTTCTCTGAAGTCACTTGAATTGTAGAGAGTAATTCCGTAGAAGCAGGGGCTTTTTTGGAGGCAAGGTAATCTACTATGTAATTTTAGTTCTACTCCCTGTGGGGGAAAAAACATTTAGAGAAACATTTTGTCTGGGTTTCTGTAATCCCTGAGGAAAAGTGTTCAGGCAAAAGCCCAGTTATAGTCATTTGCTCACCTCATGTGAAAAATATGAAATTGTGAAACCACAAGGTATTGCAATGTGACTGTGTCAGCCACCTGTGGTCTACAGAAGATACACGCAAGTATACAAGTACATGTGATGAAACAAATTCTGGAAAAAAAGATCTCAGGAGACTTGACAGTGGCTACAGTATCCTATTAGTGTATGTTGAAATGGTGTGATGCATCACACTGACTAAAGGATGAAGATTATGCTCAGTGTGAGGGATTGCACTCAGAACAAGAGCTGTGGGTTGTTTTGATGTACGTCACTCGGTCATGTATCATCATTCAATCATTCACTGCGTTGGATCATCAATTCATGCTTAAAACACCCTGACATTGCGTTTGCATTGTGGAGTAAATAACTTTTCCCATCTACACTATCCGATAAACTTTGACTGACCTCCAGGGTGGAAGAAGATGCTACTCATTTATCAGTGAAGAAAGTAGAAATGCACCAACGGAAAAAATTAAAGACATGTTAGAAAGGACTGGTTTACCATCAGTGTTACCAATATATCTTTTTACTCAAGAAAATTTCAAAAATAGTGTGTTACGACCCAGCTCTGCTGGGAGAAAGATGTAGTTGCAGGAAGTAACAAGCACCTTGTGAGTTTGGGTGAAATGAGGGTTTTATTAGTAGTTCTCAGCTTTACAACACACACACACACACACACACACACACACACACACACGTTTAGATGTTTAAATGTTGTAATCTATAGCAGCCACTGTTTATCTATACAGAAAGGTTACATCATGATGTGTTGTTGAAATAGGATTACTATCACAACAACACATCAGCAGAAGGGTAAAACTAACCTGCCTTCCTATCATTGTGAAGCCCAATTCACAAAGTGTTGGCTGGTGCACCCACTAATAGTGAACGTGAGCTGGGATTAGACCGTCGTAGTTAGTTTAACCCTACTGATGATGTGTTGTTGTAATAGTAATCCTATTGCAGTAGTAATTGTTTACTGTAGTCCGATATCAGGGATGATCACATTAAAGGAAAGAAGGACACACCAAGCTGACTATTTCTGTGCACCTTGTACATTTACCAGCATGCATGACATGCTGGAGCAATAAAGAACGATAGAATTTATTTAAAGTTCAACTCTATAAAAGGCACTCATTTGTCTTACTGTTTGGTTTCATTGTACAGTGACTTACAAAATGATTCATACCACTTGAACATTTTCATGTTTTGTCATATTTCAACCACAAGTGTAAATGTATTTTATTTGGATATTATGTGATAGACCAACACAGCATCTCACATCATTGTAAAGTGGAAGCAAAATTATACAAGGCTTAAAAAAAATAAGAAAATAAGAAAATCTGGTTGTGTGTGGAAAATTTCAAGTAGTATGAATATTTTTGCAAGACATCTAAAATCACTGCTTTTAAGTTATAACAGAAGTGTCTAATCCTGGCTTTGCTGAAACGCAGCAGATTGCAATGCAGGTCTTTCTTTGAAGCTTGGTGACCACATGATTGTGAGATTCAGGTGTGTCGAAGAAGAGAGATGTTCTTACAAAGAATTTATGATGAGTATTTAACTGAATAAATGACTGAATGTGTAAGTGGATGGATGAAGAAATGTAGTCATACTGTGGGCTACAAGAATAAAATATCTTTGTTAGTATTAGGAAATCAAATGATTTATTATTAATATTATTATTCAACTTAATAAATATTTGATTATACTGAGGTCCAAGATTATTTTAATGATCTCAGCTGAGTGTTGACAGCCTTGTTTATTTTTCTGTAAAATGAATATGAATAACATGAAAATTCCTGTTTTAACCAGATTACAATGATACAAATAATCAATATAAACTGTCTTTTTTTTTTCTTTTTTTAGATGTACTACTATTTGTGACAAATCTGCAGTCACGTTGATGTTTTCTATGAAAAGCTCTCAAATGAAGACAGCAGCTGCTCTTTCCTCACTGTGCTCATCAGCGTACTCGCACCCTCGCGGGTTTTCTGCCGTACGTGAGTGATTTCCTGAGAGTTCCGTTAGGACTGATGGTTATGCAACGCTGCTATTATTCAGGGACAATGGCAGCAGAGAATATGCATGAGGAGACTTTTCACCCCTGCAGTCTATGAGACAGGGTGTAATTTAATGCAACATAAGTGTTTCTGTATGGTGTTCAGCAAAATAAGTAGTTTGCGAGTGAGAATGAGTATAGATATAGAGCCGAGAAAAAGGAAGCACAACAAAGTCATAAAAATCGCTACTGGCTGTGGTTGTTTCCCATCTCCGGTGCGTCATGATGTTAAATGCGTGTCGGGGAAATATATCCACAGGTGTCTGGCCTCTGAACACTCTCAACCTTCTGCGTAGATCATGCATATTTATAGTTGCATGTTGTTGCTGCCTCTCCCCACATTCCTCAGTGCGATTTATGCACCCTGTTTCATGTCGCTGATGATAACAACTGAAAGCAGAAAAGTCAAATAAGCCTGAAAGGAAAAAAAACAAAACCCAAAACACACACACACACACACATAATGTGAAGGAGTAGTGACAGAAGGCTCCAGCGTATAATTTTAGAGGGCATCATTTCCAGCATTGACTCACGCAAACAAGTCCATACACATATTTCACAGCGACAACTGGCAGAAACAGAAAGTGCTTCACTTGGACTGACTTCCTCTTGTCACCTGAGTTATAGTTTTCCCACTGTGAGAGGAGGAAATGTGACTCGGTGTTGTTGTTCTGCTTATTTTCTCCACTTTTTGTCTCTTCTGGTTGGGACTCATCTCCCTGTCCCGTTTCACCTACGGGCACGCATCTGCCTTGCCAGGATTAAACTGAACGGAAGCGCGATTAAATGGCTTTGGCAACTGTCTTCTCATACATCTTAATAGAATTCACAAGTCACTTCTCTTTTTCAGTTTGGGGCAAAATCTGGCCCCAGTCTTGGATGTTGTTTTTTTTTTTTTCTTTCTTTTTTTCTTTCTCTTTCTTGCGTTCATTTATCTGAAGTGAGGGGGCGTCTTTGCGTCGACAACTGGCTTACTGCGCTCATGGCCAGGGCAGAGCAGATTAGTCAATTAAATGAAGACATGGAGGAAAAGGGACTCAGTTTATGCCCATCCTTAAGCCCTTATTCTTTTTCTCCATATAAACTGCTGAGGGACATCAAATGACCAGATTGTAGGGTAGAAAGTGAAGGAGACAAATGCGGTACACAGACATGCTTGAACAAACTCTCTGTAATGCCACAAATTGGGAGAAACTATCTTTCTCTAATTTGGCCGACAGCGGTTCACAAACTCCTCACACACTGAATCAAGGAGAACTGCAGCTGTAAAATGAGAACAAATGCAAAATGCAAAGTTCACATATATGAAAATTTAACACATTTACCTTTTGGTATCTTGAATAAAGTGTCAACAATTATTCAAGTCATTGTGATGAAAATTTCACATTCTCACTTTTTCAGATACCTGCTCAATTAATCTGTTTTCAATATTTTACAATGACAGTTTCACCTTGGGAGCATCTGAAAGGACCATGGTGACTGGTCAGGAATGACTGAACGAATGTTATTAAATGCTCAAATAGAGAGTAACCCTGACATTTAGTTTTCATGGTGGTGCCATAGTTTTGATGGATGGACTTTATTGGTTCACCTCTTCACTTTATTGCTGATTATCACAGGAGAACACCAGTCCCATCTCTCTTTTGCCATCTGTTAGTTGTAGTTAGCGTGCTTGTGTACAAGTGAGAGTATACCCGGTATAAGTCTGACCTTGGGGCCTTATCTGTGTGGCCGTTGGATGCTCCTTCTGGGTCTGTGTGTTTATGTGAGTGTGGTACTCGGCTTTCCTTCCACAGTCCAAAAACACGTTTTGGGTGAAGTGGTGACCATTTAAAAAGGAGATTAAAAAATGGTGTAAAATGCATTACCAGGAAGCACTTTTGGGACAAGGAATTTATCTACCAAACAAGCATTTTCGACAAAACTCAAAACATTAAGTCAAGCTACAGTATACATAGTTGGCGAATACCTTTTAAACTAGCTGTGTTCAGACAAAAGCTGATTTTTACCTTACAAAAGTGCAAATCCGTTTTACTATCCTTTAATGTAAAACTTTCATTGAGTTCAGACAATAAATGGCTACTTGAGCCTGACGTTCTTGTGTGTCAGTTGAATTGTAGATTTGGCATCAATTTAACCCCGACTGGTCAAAGTAAATATGATGGAAGCATTGTGAACAGGAAAAGGTTCAAATGTAAAGTATAATGAATGCTGGTGTCACCAATAACAAGTATAACCAACATAGTCATTAGTTTGTTCCATTTCATGTCCAACCAAAATAGCAACAGCAGTCTGTAGAATTATATTTACTGTACATTAATAATGGCATACCTTCCATCTCTCTCTCTCAAATCTGCCCATTAATCTTGATTTCTTTTTGTCATCAAAGGCGAATGAACATATGTGCTTTTGTAAAGGTTGAAGAACAAATTTAGCACAATGCAGTTAATTCAGCCGCCAAGTGCTGGAAATGGATTATTTGCAAATGGGTATGAATTTTGAATCACAATGACTTGAAAATGAATGATAACGACATTCGACAAGCAGAATGTAGGGAGGGAAAAAAAAAAAAGAAGAAACTTCAGGAGTCTCAGTAATAATAGAGGAGATAATTACAGCTCTCTTTGACGTCGCTGGCAGGATAAAGCAGCATTGTTGCGGCAACGATCTTTAACTAGCCGCATGTCTGCGGCAGACTTGCTTAAAGGTCAGGCCATTGTGTGAAATTAGCAAAGACAGAAAGGTCATTGAGATTGTTCCTGGCTAATAGATAAGACCCAGGGCCTTAATGGGTTCATGTTTCCCTTTTTTTATCAAGGGAGGATAATGCACAGGAGCCAGCGCTTTTGTTTCTACTGACTCACACTGAGATTGACAGAAAGAAATTGTCACACATTAAGTGTGCAAAATGCGAATGATGAGACTCAAAGTTTAAGGGGGAGTAAGTTAATGAATAAGAAATGAAATTTGAAGGATTATGCAATGGTTTGTGTTGCAGTCCTCTCAAAGCGTCTGTGTCTGTAAGTTTGCATCTTTTATTGTCGTTTCAGACTTTAGAATAAGGAAAAATAAAGGAGGTGTGTTCAGGAACTCCAGCTGAAGCCGCACAGCAGCCAAAGTGTATGTCGCACCAATAAATCATTCCTTTTGTTACCTTACAAATAAGAAAAATGTGTAAAGCTTCGGGAAGATTAATTTTTAAATCAAGACTGCAAATCATAAAGGGCTGGCAGCCTTTCTTAGGACACTATGGGCTTTTCATCGACCTGCAAAAGACAACAATCTCAGATTATGAAAGACGGCTTTGTCAAGCGGTCTTTTCTTTTGGTATTTGCCGCAATTGCTCCAAAAAAAGTGCAAGAGTTGTTCAGTATTCTGCTCACAGTTTCTTTGGGACATTCTGTTCTCTCGCAGGCTATGGCCTGTGGTTATTTTATCTATTGAATAAAAACTATTTAGAAGACTGATAGAAAAATTAGAAGAAAGGGGATTACTTTTGTTGTAAGACTTGTGTTTTTCCTCACACCCAGCATTGGCTCAAAGAAATTGTGCTCTTTTCTACTTTTTAAATTGAGTTATTAATCAGTGACATTTACGCTACTGAGCGCAAAAGTGAGAAATTTAAAAAGCATGTCGAGAGAAAATGCAAGTAAAGGGCCATCGAACTCTCTCTATGATATATGTTCTGTGCAAGACGGAACTTTATTTGAAAGACAAGAATATCAACATTTTAATTCATAGAAGTACCTATATAAATAAGGATCAGAGGCTTGGGCCGCTCTGAAATTGACGTATTTACATTATACCTGCAAGGTTTTTTTTTTTTCAAAATGCAGTAGTTAGATCTAATGCAACATACTGTGTACCATGATACAGTCTTGTGTGGTATAATTGAATGTACATGAAGAGCACAGTTTTTAGCTCCTTGTGCACAGGGAATCCGTAACAGTACCATAGCAAATCCCCCTCCCCCTTTTGTTTGAGCGTGTCACAAAGAAAGGCCTCCCAGTGTTTGATTTTTAGCAGCCAATGGCTTCCAGCAACAGAACCACGGCCGACGAGCAACACTCATTACTGTATACCACTGCTGTGCCGGCTTACCCGTTCACACAGATACCATCTCGCCTCTGTCGCATCTCTGGGAAGAGGAATAGAGACGTCGCAGAGGCGGAACAAATGGTTCTGTCCTCTGTTTCTGTGTCGTCACACAAACGACAGGGCGCAGTCGGCATGCACCTACCCTGATGCACGCCGTCTGTGTCAAAGGAGCTCATGGCCCTGTTACAAATATGGCTGACTCAGCCTCATTTTACTGAAGATATATTCAGGTCTCTTTAAGACCTTTTTTTAATAAAGTAAATATGTTTTCCTATTTGTGTTCATAGGCATTTTTCATTTATCATGTGATCTGTGGCTAACTCACCAGAACGAAGCCAATCTAGTGGCCAAAATAGAGCTGATATGTAATCAGTATGAGCTCAATAATAGGTTTGAGGTACTTCTTCTTCACCGTCACCGCATGACGCTACATTTCACTTCCCATCGTTGACATTTCAGAAGGAAAACTTGTACTTTCAACTTCACAACATCTGTTTGACAGCTTCATATTTACTCCTCAGATCAAGATTTGACACCAAGGATAACATAACAAGCTTTTAAATCTCACCGTTCAAGATGAAACCAGAAGTTCCCCCACTTTGTTGCCTCCTGACATTTCACAAAAAGCAGCACACAGTCGGGTTGTATTTCACATGCCTTTGAGTTCGTAACAGCTCCTCAGACGAGCATTTTACCCCCTGAACCTATTATATCACTTCAATGAATGTCTCAAACTTTCAATATTGTGGCAAAAAGTGAAAGATCAGAGCAGTAATGAAACATTTAGATTAATTTGTAAATCAAAACTTCTTCTTGTAACCGAGATCTGTTTACTGTCCTCCAACTGAAGCAGCGACATTGTAACGCTCTATTACAATGCTTCACAATTACAAACATCATGGCTGTATAAATGATGCATTCATACAAGTCATTGCCATTTCAGGTTGATTTAGTTATTGTCCATCCAAAAATATCTACTTTCCCTGCTTTTTCATTATTATTTTGTGTCTTTCAGCTGCTCCCCTCTGGGGTTGGCAAAACCGATCATGTGATCATGTTTGATTCGGCACGAGTTTGCCTATAGTGATACAACCAGACCAGTTGGTTGTGAAAGTCTTCACTTAGGGACTCCCAGTGCTCCTGTCAACAAGAGGAATTCAACCAGTGAACGAGATCGCTTCCCTAGCTTCTGGCACACAACTGCTTCTCAATCTCAAATCTACAATAAGAGCAACAACATGAACAATGACAAGAGTAACACAATGAATTGACATTCAGTTACATTTAATATGAATCAAAGTAATGATCCTGACAGATATCACCATAATGTTACAGCAAATGCAGTCATTTATGACTTTTTGTAGCAAGAAAAAAAAAAGTCGAAATGCTAATATTTACATTAAAAGGTGGTGAAATTGAGTGCTTCTTTGGTTAAAGTGAGGCCACATACATTATGTATTAATATAGCTGAACGTTCATAATAAGCATTTTTTTTTTAATGGGGAATATTTTATTACCAATCCACAAAACACATTTGCAGTTGAACAAAACAATACGACCAAGCTGTAGTTTTAATGACGAGTTTGTCAGTGGATTAAAAGACATGAGAAGCATCTTACATTTCAGGTGCAATTGAGGAATTTATACCAGTTGCTGTTTAATTCGCTCAATCAGAGAAGCAGCGTGTAGTGATGATGTCTGGCAGGAACAAATCCGGGGGCTGCTCCCCTGACAGTAAATAATACTATAACTCCTGGGAGACAATGACAGCAGCCAGGGTAATTTGACTGGGATATGGAACAATTTCTGAATCACAGCTAGAAGCCCTACTTTCAGATACAACTCATTTGCATACACCGCCTCAAAGACAAATGTGTTTATTTGATGTTCTGCCTTGGCATGTGGGTAAGACTCACTGAGGTTTCCCTCTGCACGAGATACTACGTTCGTGCGAAATATGCCAAAAAAATGCAAGATCATTCATGACACTGAATTCTAAAGTCATGTGTTGGGAATGGGTCTTAGCTTTTTGCCACCAGTGTTTTAATTTCGCCGTCTTTGACAGGAAGCAGTTAACAGCTGAGCCTCTCCTCGGGGTGCCCTTGCCCTCTGTTCCTCAGAGAAGACTCACAGCAGGATGGCTTCAGAAACCGCTCACAAAATACAGGCAAAGTAACTGGTGCTCAGGGAATTATGTAATGTCAGGGTTGAAGTAAACACACACACACACACACACACACACACACACACACACACACACACACACACACACACACACACACACACACACACACACACACACACACACACACACACACACCCACCCACCCACCCACCCACCCACCCACCCACCCACCCACACACACACACACACACACACACACACAAACACACACACAAATCCTTGAATTACAGTAGACAACAAACGGAAGCGCAAATAATTATGCCGGATCCTTTCTGATTATCGATCAGATCTATCGATCAGAGCAGCAACAGGTGGTGTTTTTTTGTGTCATGTTATGGATTTATGCTATTAGGTTTACTTCCAGCTTCACTTACCAAAGTTTTTGAACACCAGGGGGTGAAGTGGCCAAATAATTAGATGCCGTGAGCTCATCCAGTTCGGGTTAAATTCATGCTCACGGCCATTTAACAATTGCTGTGTTCACGTGAATCTGCAGCTCCCATCAGCCTTGCAAAGCCTTTTAATGAGTCTCAGCTCATTAGTCAGCCATGCTCTCCTTAAATTTACCGTTCTGGATCGGTTTTTGTCCTCTTCTAGCCTCATAACATTAAAAAACTGTCTTCACACTACCCATAATTATAAGTCCACATACTTCCCTTGTTGAGGGGTAAATAATAAACCGGCTGCGAACATGGTTGCACATATTTTTCTTTTCTTTGCTCTCCCAAATTTGGCAAGTAATTAGTGCCTATAAGTAAATGCTGACCTTTGAGGTTTGCATGCTGTTCTTCGCCTTAATGTCCCATTTGTTTCGCAGTCTCGGGAAAGAAACAAAATGATCCAGAAGCCTCCAGGTGGGAATAAGAGGTGATAAAGGTCTGCTGTGAAAAAAAAAAGCAAGTCACACAGTATAGACTTTTTGAATAAATAATGGTAAACATATGTAAACACACACCTATCTACCCTTCATCAGGCACTACCACCCTGCACTTTCTGCATGCACATCACTGCACTAGAAGCTGCTCCTCAGCTCTTTTAGCTTCCTTAATTAAACCGGCCATCGCTCCTCCACTTTCGCCCCATTAAGGAGCTGTAAATCAGGCAAACAGCACCAACTAACAACAATTTACCCACACAATGATGCAACTGGGTTATATTGGCCTCGCAACCTAATCAGACCCCATGAATAAATTACACGGTGAGGGGGAGGTAGGTGAGGCGTTTGTGATGTGTAAGCATGTATACGGTTGGGCATGTTGGGAAGTGTGTGTCTTTTATTTATGGTTTCTCTCTCTAGGCTTAACGTGCAACCGAGGTGCCGTGGATTGTGTTTATGGAGTCATGTCAGGCTGAACAGATGGAGGGCCAGGAAGTGTGAACACAAAGTGTCAGACATGCAAGAACTTATTGTTTTGCTCGTAGATTTCCTGGAGCCCTTTTGTTTTTAGTATCTGTCAGTTTTGGCCAACAGCAAACTCTGCCATGTGTGTTTGAGAAGATGGCCTGTGTACAGAAGACAGGCCACAATAAAACCTTTTCCAGGTGTGTAGATAAGCACACGAGTGAACTTTTGTTTTCAAAATGAAATATACTAATTTCTAAACTTTCTCAACTTCATAATTAAAAGTACTCAATTTATACAAAGTACCGTAAACTGAGAAATATCAGTGTGAACTCCCTTCTTATTAAAAGCAGAACCATATCTTCAAAAATATTGAGAATGCAAACATTGTTAAAGCACTTGGCAGGTACATTGAGCCAAGGGTATGTGAGAGGCTGTCACAGTATTTATATGGATTTGAACTGGTTTGATACCTTCTATTATTCCCTGTAAGCCCAGACTGACTCTAATAAAGGTTTGATGCTCCCTCTGGGTCACTGAAAAAGGTTCTTTATGACTCTGGTTGTATATCTGGGGTCACTGACTCATCGCTCCCTGAGATTATTGCTTGGGGCAATAGCGCATGTGTAATCTGTAACATCTGTACTTATTAGGTCGCATCACATCAGTGCCTATATGCAGACTGATCATCCAATAGGTCGCAGTAATCTTAACATGTAGTCAGCCACTCTTTTAGGGAAATAATGGATTGCAGAGCTAGAATAAAAGTTAAGAAGTAACTATTGCAGTAGCCAGTTGGAAGCGAGACTTACAGCATTTGCTGTTTATTGAACAACATGTCTTGCTGCAAACTAAACAGAAACCTCTATGTAACTCAATCTCAAGTATTCTTGTTACAATGCAACAGTGCCAGCCATGATTTAACTATGCTTAGGTGCAAGTAGTCACAGTGCTATACTGTTGGTACACTACAGTTATTCAGCAAGAATCTTAACACTATTTGTTGCTTGCACTAGTTCATGAGCACCAGCATTGTGTGAAAGGATGAATGCTCCTTTGATGTTTGTTCTCTCTATTAATGTGGTCCTGAATTAAATAATAATAGAGAACGTGATTTGTTTTAGGTCATTGTTAGAAAGGTGAGTTTTACCCACTAATGCTCTGTTGATACACTACTAAACATGTTCTATTGTATGCAATTTTTGAGAATAATCAGTAAGATCACAGTATAGACAAGTTGAAGTAATTACCTTTTGCATGTGGGTTTTGAAATGAGAACTGTGTTACATTAAACTTGACTTTATTTTATGGAAATCCCTTCAGATTAAGCTGCATAAACACCCAGCAGCTTTACTTTTAAATCTGTATTTGTATTCAAATATGCCTCATGATGCAATGAAAAAGGAAAGGTACTTGATATGACATTGCAAAGGATGACAAACACAGGGTGTCGGTGACAAATGATTTTTGCTCCCCTCTTGAATAGTTGCTGTTTTTTTTTCACCAGCGAACAGAAAACAGACAATAATAATAACAAAATGGGAACACATTTTCTGTCCTGTCAACTGAAGTGGCAAGAGAACACAAGGTGGTGTTTTGTAAACTTGCCTCATATCACTTGTTGTTATACACACCGCGGCATGAATGTAATGTTATTGTTTTATTTTTTTAGCTGTCTAACATTGCCACTGTAGAGGCTCATCAAGCCTTATAAAGTAAAATCATTCATCACAGGGATTTTTGTGCTGTTCTCGGGCAAAAACCAGAGAGGCGTGGCCGGCGTCATTGCAGTCATCTATCACACTTCCCATCATGCATTGTGACTGGCGCCATCTATCATATTTCCCACGATGCATTTTGAGAGTCCAAATATTCAGAGGTGTTCTGGTTTATGTATCACCTGTCGGTCGGATTCAAATTGTATTCGTGTGTGCTTTTTTTCGACTTGAGATGTAGTCGCCATGATGTGAGTGTTTGTAGGAATGAATGGGTGTGTGCATTTGCCTTTAAGATGAGACAGAGCGATGTAAGATAACACCGGCAGGCTAAATGTAAAAAGCACCTTTCAGAACTGCCTTTAAGATAAGGGAAGGGATGAGACAGCTTTATAATGCATCTACATACTCCCGCACTTCTTTAAATCTGCTGCTCTGTGTATTCTGCGTAACACTGCATTATTTGTGGCAAAGGAACGCTGCCTGAAACCTTGTGAGCTAAGATGACAGAGGAGATACTTTGATATGGTCTACAAACGATTTTGCACTTGCCTGGTGGCACAGTCAAGCCCAACGCACTTCTTCAATATTTTCCTATATTATTCAATATTGAAGCGGTTTTGTCTGAGATACTTTATTGCTTTTGGCAAAAGCAAGTACAGAAAAAACGCTACTTAACTTCAGTAGAAGATGAAGAATATTATCTTTCTCTGCTCAGATTGTGGTGTACTCATCACTTCAAACACTATATAAGAAAAAACAAGCAATAAACCTTTATTCCAAATCAGACAATATTAGCTGTCACTAACGGCCAACTTATTTCCTATATTCCCTCCTCAAATATTGTCAATACATTCGAGTTTGATTTAATGGAAATTCATATTTGAAAGAGCATTCACTTGCAAGCAATACAGTAATAGTTTTCCACATTCCTTTGTTGTTACTCCCCTAAAGTCTGAGCTCTTCATCAGTCACTGGTAGCAGATAACAAAAGTAGCCCACATAGTTGTATGTGGACAATAAATGCTTTTGTGTCACTATTTTTCAGTGTTGACTTGGACAAGAGAATAGCAAAACACACCCAGGAATATAAGCCACATAAAAAAGACGTTTGCAGTAGGTGTACTGGAATCAGGAATACAATATTAAGCTCCTTTTCAATTATAATGTGTATGTCTCTGTTGATAGAGGCAGTCTTTATGCCTTCCCTGTACTAGCCAAGATAATTGTATATACCATGCTTGTTTTTTGAAATGGCACTGAGAAAATCAATACATTAATTCAGCTTCCCAAGAATGAGTGTCTTGTGGTATGTTTTGTCTGTGTGTTTTGTACTGTGCCTTCCCTGTTTGTGTATTTTTTCATTGATGGTTTTCTTGTCTGTATTGAAGAAACAGAAGCGGCCACTTACATTAATGCAAATGCGTGTATGTAAAAAGGCAAAAAAAAAAATCCTAACCCCTAACCCTAAAATAAGAAATTGCTAAATGGTGATATTTCAGCTCCATCATATCTATATATAGTTTGTGGATTTCTGCAAATTGATATTGATATTTTCTTGAAGAAATGTCCTATATTGTTTACATGCACCAAATCCAAAGAAAAATAACAACCCCTTTGCAATAAAGTTGTCCAGCCTGACACCTTGTAACTCCAGAACAAGTGAGCTCAGTGTCAGAATCATGTTGCCTGAAGCAAAGGAAATCCAGAGAGCTGAGAGTTAGCTGTCGCAGAGGACGTTTGGAAAGGATAGGCTACAGTGGCAGCTGCTGCTGTGAAGTCGAAAGAATGGATAACAGGGGACCTATCTAACCCCACAGTTTTGCACACAACGCTGAGTACATGTGACGGCTTGGACAAACATTTTTTGGAACTACTTCATGTGTTTGTTTCACCCTGACACCCAGCTCCTCTGCACAATACAGAAGGGTCATGCGGAGGAAAGACTGCAGCTGCTGTGAGAAATGTAAAAATCTGTCCTTGTTGATTAACACTATCTCCACACCAGCTCCGAGCAAAGCCAACTAAGCGCAACATCCGAATCAAAAGCATGAAAAGTGTTTGCATAAATACCTTAATGCTGTCAAGGACATGGCCTGCTTGGATTAGAGCTAATAAACAACATACCAAAGATTTTATCTTCTATCATGTAGTATTATAACAAAAATTGGAACGAGAAATGACAGCAGTGACACGCTTGGCTTAACACGAAGCACCATGACAAATCATCGGAGGTCCCCGTACAAACTGTTGCAGCAGATTAAATGCAACACTGTGAGCTGAGACAATGTTGACATGAACTGCATCACTTTACTGCATCAATTTGTCCGGGCCTCAGTCCATCACGTTCATTGCAACCATTGTTTTCCTTTTTTATACAAAGACCATCAAATTAATTCAGCCCGATCAGATTGACTAGATTCTGAAAAAGGTGACACAGTTCAGTACACCACACTTTCCTTCTCCATGAGTATGTCTCCTTCATCGACGTGTTAAAAACTGATATAGATCAGCAGCAGTTGTGATTTGTTAAGATACACACAATCATTAATATTAACTTGGCAAGTAAAACAAAACTGTCACTATCCTTACATCTTATGTTCATACAATTTGTTAACATATTTACATATATACATGCTTACATCTGTTTCTTTTGTATATGTACATGTACAGTATGTAACTGAGAAAACAAAAGGTTAAAGTAGGCAAGAGAGACGTTTGCAGTTATCGTTAATGGGGTGAATTTGCGTCTTCCTTCGCACTACCAATGCCCTCATCCACCAACATGCTTTCTGTCTTGTGCCTTGTTTAGCCAAGTGAGCAGACAAACCTCGCAAGGACTCAGGGGACATGAGTCACAACTTTCAAAAGTTGGCTTGTGAAAAATATTCTTACAGTTGAACAAAAAAACAACTGAAATAAATATGAGCTCCGAGTCGACACCAAAGCATTTAGCTGTTTTAGTGTTGCTTGATGGAAGAGGTGTTTATCCTGGCTTGAGATATCTCCAGATTTGTGCATATTCAAGTAAGACGAGCTTTTTCCATAAAGAACCAGTCCCCTTCAGCTCTTTTTTTGTTTTGGTCTTCATCAAAGTGCCGCTCTCCTAAAGTTACCTTTCAGTCTACAATGTCAGCTGATTTGAGGGAAGGAGGCGAAAGGGCAGCATAAAGTATATTTGGGCAAGCCCGTATCACATTCAGTGTCCCATTATGCTGTACAAATCCATATCTCTCCGAAATCAGAAGGACAGTCACATTGTGTCATTCCAAAATGATCTCCGCTCTCATTTGGTCTAAATTGCAAGTCATGAGCTATTTCTGGCACAGGCTTTGTCAGCAGTCCTGTGCTGAGAACGCTCCCTGATGAGCCAGGTTAGACTGCTGATGCCCATCTCCAGTGGAAATGACTATCCAATTTAATAATTTCCCTGCTTTGCTGAGGACCACCTGAAATATTCAACATCCCTTTTGGAAACACAATTTCCTATCGGCTTAAGTAGCATGGAAATATAATGGGATTGTATGAGTGTATACAGACGCAGCATGCTGAAATGGATTGGTAGTTCGTGACCAGGCCTGGTCATGGCTGTTATGGGAGTCGAGTACTGTTGCCAAGATGTTGAATATGCAGAAAAGAAAATCTTGCTTATACATTAATCTTTCAGGAGCATAGACAGATTAATCCCTGCACATGAATTAAACAAAGGTACATATATTTGCAAGCTGGTTTTGTTAAACTGGACCTACATGTTGCTGAAGATAGCTAATTACAAGGAGTTCTGCTTGTTCTCAAATCATGTGTTTCTACTTTTCTTGTCATTCAATCATTAAGTGGCATTTATACTCGTGCACATCTGTAGAAACACAACTGTGATTGCTGTTTTTGGGGAAAGGCGAGTAATTATTAATGAACTGAAATCAGATCTTGATTTATTGTTTTTTAATAAAGCGCTCAAATCCTGCTTATATGCAGTGAAAGACACAGTTTTTTTGACGAAACGTTTTTCCAGCATCTGAAGTTGTGTTTGTTGCATTCAGCGGGTAAGTTACGGTAGTGGTCCTTATATTCAGAAAACAAAAGAATAAAAATTTCCTGCAGGATCTGTGTGTAAGACTCAGCGTGCGTTTAGCTATGTGACAAGTGACATGTAATTATTCCCTTATCTGACGCCATGATGACAGGATTGGTCAGGATCTGACGGCTGATGATACTCTGCCCTTTTCAGACAGGAGAGGCGTCGCGGTTACATGGCAACTGTAGCGATATGTGGCACCGTCTAAGTGCTTCCGTTTTTTAATTGGGATGAGAGACGGCACTCTGATTGGTTTATGTCGCATTAAAAAGGTTCAGAAAAGCTGTTTTTTATTGCTCTACATCCAAAATAGAACATACCATTGGATCTTGAACAATATTTTCCTACAGTAAAATGTGAGGACAAATCCACTGAGTGCTCCAGACATCAGGTGATCCGCCGTCGCTCCTTGGTACCATTCCATCATCTGCTTTGTTTGAGAGGACACCTGTTAAAAAAATAAACAGCCTTATACTGGGACTGTAAATGGGTTTTCTTGGTTTTATTTTCCCTCTAGAGTTAGTCCATCAAAGATACACACCTGCATCCAGATGGCCCAAATTTACTGCTTGTTTACTTTTCTTTTTTGTTTTCCCTCAAACTTCTAATGCATATATTATTGATGCGAGCCACTCTACTCATCCTCTAGCAAGTAGATGCTGCTAATTGAGAGCAAAGACACTTTTTAAATGCAATTACTCCATAAAATCATGTTTGTATCCTCCCACATTGTTTTACTCAACATTTTAATCATTGTATTATATTTCAACTTGTCAAACTTTTTATGTCTTTTCCTTCTTATTCTTTCTAATTTAGAAATCTAAATAACTGGCACAATAAAATCTATCATTGGAATCTGACTTTGTGTGCATGTCTGTAGAGAATCTGTCATGGTGACTGGCACCCAGTAACAGTTGAGCTTTTTGAGCCAGAAAAGCAGGTGACCCATTATGTGTAGGACCAATATCCAAACGAGGAGTTTGATATTATGATGTGACAATATATGAAAGTGCCTGATGGCCAACAGTCCCTGATTACACTAGTTTAAACACCCTTCCATATCTTACCATATCTTTTCAATCTTTTGTATTAATGTTACAAGCTATTTCTCTTCTTCTCAAAATCTTCTTTAAACCTCAACCAGAAAAGGCTGATTCTGATCAACTTAACACATCATTTATGTGTGCGCTACACAATTAGGTGTTTGACCAGGGGTCAAACGTTGGAATTGTTTAATCTATTTGAGCTAAAATTATACAGATAAAAAAAGATTTAAAAAAAAGAAAAAAAATGACATTGAATTCACCTTGGATGCTCATTTCTGCAGTTACTTCATGAGTAACCTAATGACTATATAGTTACTTTTGTCTCTTGTGTGATGCCTTAATCATGTGTACATACATACTCTTACTGTGACACCGGAGTTGAGACGTGAATGAATGAGTCGGTGTAATGACTCATTCACGTAAGTTACATCAGATGACTATATGTAAGATGATGTTCAAACACGCACGTTGTGTTTGGTTACGATTGAGTGAATCAGTTGTTATTGAAGTTGGATTTCTTTGAAATGCAAACGTTCTCCAACAAGCAGGACAGAATGTTTTATGTGCATGCAGAACTTGACATCACACCTTTTCTTGAAGGAAATGGATCAATGGGTGGATAAACTGCCACCATGCAGGCAGCCGCAGACAGCTCTTATAAATGTAAGGTAAATGTGTGTTTAGGGGCTGGTAATACATGTCCTGCACTGTGCAGGACAGAGAGAGACAGCAGCTACATTACTACATTATCTCCAGCAAACTCATGGAAACCTCACTAATCTAGCCATTCTTAATTTTGTGACAGTAATAAACCCCCGGTCAAATCGGTGTCGTCAAGAAAAAGAATGGCTGGAGGCGAGTCTATTTATTTTACACACATTCTGCAGGAAAAGTGCGGCAGTAACCTTCATGCTGATGCAGTCTGTCAAACAACATCACCGTTGATGATGATATATAAGTCTTGCAGGAATATCAATGTGAATACCATACGAATAAAAACAACCATTTTAACCTCCCGCAGGTTCATGCAGATCCTTTAGGCTACACCTTTTACATACAACACCAAAGATATCTCAGTGCAGTTTAACGAAAACAGATGTTTTGACAACACACAGATTTCTTTCTGAGAGGTGGGACGGTTAAGAGCAGTTTTTAGAGAGCTAGGCATCGCATTAAGCTGCATGGAGTCTCAAACTGCATACTCATGTTCAGCCAGTTTAAACATAAAAGTCCTCCGCAAAGCTATTCCTTTTCCCCTTACCACTTTATTCCATTGGCGTTATAGAGGCAGGCAGATGAATGGAGGAGGCTGAATAGGAGCCGGAAAATGATGTTGCCCCTCCGCTGCCATGAAGCTGAAAGACAATTCTGAAAATGCCCATGGATATAGATACACGGGGTAAGAGAGAAGGAAGTTATGTGAGATAGAAGGCATGAAGCAGATAGGCCGAATCAGGCAGAACAGAGAGATGGAGAGGGAATAAAAAAAAGGAATACAGAGAAACGCAGCGGGAACGAAGCAGCTGACAGATACAACAGAGACGGGATGTAGCTGCTGCCTTCATTATCTTCTGATGCATTTTTTATAAACTTTTTAGAATTTAGAAAATTAATTTGAAATTTCTACCCCCATGGGGCCACACCGAACCGACTTTAGCCACAGAAGGAGAAATGAGGCTATTCCTCTTCACTAACATGCATGTCTAACTGTGGAGGAAAGCAATCACCGTCCCTGGACTGTGGGGCAAAGCAGCAGAGCCACTACTTTCATTAAAGGACGGTTCAATAAAAAGCGTGGCCATTAATGCTCAGTGAGCTAACCTTTACATCCGTCCAGTAAAATGTTCCAGCTTTTTGTCAGTCGGTGAAACATTCTGATAAAGCTTTAGAAAAAAAACATGTTCAATTCCCTTGATGGATTTTATTCATTATCTCAATTTACAATAAAAAAAAAAAATACTTCAGTACTTTTTGCTTTAATTGCTCAGCATTGTGTCGCTTTACATTTATTTTCTTGTTTTAATTTTTTTCTTTCTTACATTTTTGAACATTCTTTTAACACTAGAATGACGTGCACAGTAAAGAACAGTGATAAAATTGCTTGATCTTGTTTGACGTTGGCACTGTTTATCATAATCTTAAATCCATTTTTTGTTGCTGCCGGGGATTCTGTTGTTGCAACGCAATGAGTATTTTCAAGGTTGAGTTGTAATAGTTCATTTAGCTCTTGGACTACTGTCCACATTGATCACCAGCACATGAAGCCATCAAGCTGCGGCACATTTTAATCTGTGTTACTATTCAGAAGTTCTTTCAGTATTGTAGTTGCTAAACGAGTTCATTCGATCTAATTAAGCCCATGCACAAATCATGACAGGTCCTGACGTTACGTGACTCCTCTGCTTGCTTCTCTTTTATTTTCTAACAGAAAGTCCCATCTCACCATAAAAAAAATGATGCCGGTTATGTGACCTGTACTTCTTCGTCTTGGTTGGTTTTCTTACACTAATATTCATATATATTTCTGATTTCTAAAATTCTAAAATTACTTCAAATAAGTGTTTCCTGTTAGCTACCAAACGTCTATTTTCCTATTCCAATTTTGGGCTGAGACTCGTGTAAGATTTCAAAGTTTGGTAGAAGACCATGCGCTTGGTCACTAACTTTCAAATGTGTTTCTTCTTTCACCAGAAACTCAGTAACTCTTTTCAGTCAATCTGATTGCATGAAACACATGAAATTACGATTGACATAAGCAGGCATGACCACAAGGCTAAATGAATTAAATTAAGGCTTAAATTTCATAGGAGAGGACCAATCTGAAATGATTGAAGTGTTTTTATGATACTACTTTAATTGTACGAGCGTTAAGTCTTATTAAGTCTGACAGTCCATGTAACCACAGCTCGTGTGTGAAAGCAGCTGGATGGTGACGCACAAAACAATGATGAGAGCCGAATTTGAAGCCGAGAATAGCAAAGGAGGGACTTAAAGGATGAAACAAGTGTCTATAAAGCTTAAGAGAACTGAGTTGTGATCCTTTGTAGGATTGTCACTGTAAGCCAAACACATTTGTATCACAGAATATTTACTCCTGTAATTCCCACTAGTATACTATAGGATCTCAGGGTTTTTCCATCTAACAGCATTGGCTAATTCCTGACTTCCATCACGGCCCATTTGTAGAAGGCTCTTCGCAGTGTGTGTCACACAAAAACACCTTCCACATGCAGCACAGAGATACCTGTGCTCATGCACAAAGAAAGTACAACACAGCGCACAACTACCGGCTGTCCTTGTGTCCGACTGCTTCTGAGAGGCATCGGTGAGCAAATGAAGCTCCCATTTATAGTTAGCGTTTGCGTCATCCATCTGCCCTTATCTCAGCCCTCTCCCTTCCTCTCTCTCTCTCTCTCTCTCTCTCTCTCTCTGTGACCCTCACTTTCTCCCTGGGCATCTCTCATTGAGCATCAAGAACAGAGAGGTGTTTGTTTCTGGATAGCTGTTGGCTGCATCCTCCTGGGGGACTGGGCTGTTTTGTAGCGATGCAGGACACATGATTGGAGTTGGCATGGCAGCGCTGCCAGAGGCACTGTGCCTCCAGCATCACAGCCCTGCTCCTACACTCAGAGAAGGGACGATAATCAAAAAAAAAAAAAAAAAGCAAAAAAAAATAAAAAAGCCAATGTTTTCACCTAAAAGTCCCTCGAGCCCATCATTTAAATAATCACATCCTCTCGCTTCTGACATGCTATTTTAGATCTTTATATTTTGTGTAAACACCTTTCGAGGCATGTTGGTTTTTTACAAAGTTCATAAAGGTGACTCAATATTTTAAAGTGACTGACCTTTCCCCTGAGCCCGAGTCCACTCTTTATTGCTTTCCCTCTCCTTTCCTAGCCTCAGGGACAGGCACAGGCATGACAGTGCCGCTCTGCACCCTCTGCGCTCCGCGGCTCCGAAGCCAGCCCACCTGCTCATAATTATTTAACACCACAGTTTGACAAGGCTGGAAATGGTGCATGCCAAAGTCTCAGTAAGTCTTCGTAACATCTGAAATGCATTTGTGCTTGTACGAATTCAAAATAACTTATAAATGTAACATGCTTTATGTAACATTGATAAACAGTGGAGAGTTTTCCTCTTTTTTTTTTTGTCTTTCCTTCAATCTGCCAGGTTAAAGTCCAGAAAGCAGCTTTGAAGCACAATACAGCATAATGCAAATACACTGACAATTACTCAATACAAACACAAAAAGAAAATAAAAAACAACTTTATTTATAGATATGGTGCGCATACATTAAAATTAATTGCAAGGAAACAATGCCTACTTTTTTCGTGGAGACGGCATTGAAATTCAATTCAACTTTATTTATATAGCACCAAATACAACACGGCACTTTTACAGAGAAAACCCAACAGTTCCTTATAAGCGACTGTGGAAAGGAAAAACTTCCCTTTTTAATACAATAATGTAAATAGCACATGTCCCCTCGAAATAAATATAGTAGTAAAGTAATAGCAGTAACTTTTTGTAAAACATTTGGGCATAACGTTTGGACACAGTTGTGTGAAGCAAATTACAGAAGCTTTTGTTCGCTTTTGGAAAGAGCTGATTTGTGATTTTAGACTGAAATGGGGAATGCATTTTAAATGTTTTGGTCTTTAAAATAATGAGCCATGCATAAATGTATAATTTAAAATATGATGTTAAGGGTATTCAAATCAGGAAATGTACATTTGTAAAAGTAATGTTAAAGTCATTTAAGGATGACTTCATGTACATTTGGGCATCTTCTTAAAGATATCCATATAAATATAACTGCCGTTGATTTTACTTTATCTGGGTTACCTTTATTAATTACCTTCACTAAATAACTGCTGACAGTCAGATGATCAAAATTGTGAATTTTTCGGGCATTTTACATGTATTATTGTAAGTACTGTTCTTTCAACATATGTTCTCTGAATATCGGCTGGAACATACCAAAATAACTTTAAAGAGCAGTAATGGTTGTAATTAGGAAACTGGCTAAGGGACTTCAGGGGATCACAACAAAATTGTTTCATTATAATAATGTATTACAAACAAATTCAGGAATATGTATCGACATTTTCAGCAGATTGTGTGTGACTGGTTCTGGTCTGAAAAATGCTTTCACTTTGTATTTGTACGTAGAGAAAAGCAAGGTCAGAAGTGGTCAACAGAATTGACTCTCACACTTCTCTTCAACCCATTCAAATCAAGAAAGTTGCTCTTTTGCTGCCTTTAAGTACCCGGTGCAATTGTGATGTTGTGCAAAAGTGATGCTCTACAGGTTGTTTTTTTTTTCTTCCCAAAATGCTTGTTTTTGTTATTTTCTCTGAACTCACCTCATATGAGGTCAAACACTATGGGTGGAACAAGTTTCATTTCCCAAGAGCCAATGATGAAACCAATCCAAAAACTCACTCCAAAAATGTATGTCCATGTAGTTCAAAAACAATGTTTCTGTGTGTTTTATTAATTCAGTGGCAACTTTTCCAATTCCTTCCTTTACTGTTTGCCAAACATCCACGTCATTCTTTGTTACGTACCCGTGCTCTCACTTTCTCTCTCTCGCTTCCTCGCTCGCTTTATTGGTCTCTCTTGCTCTCTGTTTTCCCTCTCATGCTACCAACAATCTTCCTTGTTATTGATCCGTCTTTAGAGCCTCTTCTCGATAAGTTTTGGATGACAGTGAAATAGGATAGTGAAGCTGGTGAAGCTGGTGCACCTACTGCGTGCATTCAGACACACACTTTAGTAAATGATAAATCTTTAATGATCTTCTTGCTACTAACACCAAAATGCACTGAGAAAAATTATATAGGGGAGTGTCTTGAGTCATATTTGCTATTTTTTGTTGTTATGCTCTCTTGATAAAGGCTTCATAGTTTTTATTAGTGGCATGCACACAGTGAATAAATTCAGAGAAAAAACTATTCTGAGAGGAGCCGTCTGATAGTCTAATAAAAATGGATTGTGGAGGCTGTTTACTCAAGAAATTGAAGAGCAGTAACTGTATTTTTCCTTTCTTTTTTTACCTGAACTATCATGAGAGAAACTTCTCACAACTACAAGAGATAAAATCAATTTTTTTTTTTTTTAAGGCAAAGTTGACTTTACCTTAAGGAAGTATGTTCCATGCAAGAACCACTCCTGCAAACAGGTTCATTTCGAAGAAACGCTTATCTTTACCTCTTTAGTAGAACAAAATTTTCTTCAAACTTTTCTCATTCGATAAATAAATAATAATAATCCGTCAATAATAGAATTGTCTGTAAGCTGTGTGGCTTGCAAATGTGAATACATTTCCGTTGTGCTCTTGTGGTTTCACTACCAGAACCTTTTTATATGGCCTGAAGCAATGTACTCAATCTCCTATCTGTGTATACCACATGTTGTGCTTTGTTAATGTTAAAGTATTAAAACCCAATTTCTATCATGTTGTATGACGATCCCTCAGTGCCAGCAGTAGCTGGCATATCCAGAGCCTCTTGAAAGAATCAAACGGACCACCAAGTTTGGAGGAATATTTACATAGCTACATGCCTCCTATTGGGTAGATCCACATGCTTAACGGCCTCGACCATTTGAGGCATGGACTCCTCTGGGCCGTTGGGCTGTGCACTGCGCTGCACCAGCATGTTAGCTGCAGATCTACTGAGTCCCCCGTGTTACAGACCAAAGCTTTTGGTTTTTGTCAAACTTGTTTTTCCAAATTCTTCAAACACTTACAGTTTTAGGACAAAATGTTCACTCGCTGACATTTTTCAACCACTAACAGATGCCATGAAAAGACAACCCGTCTTTTGTTGTCAAAATGTTATGGCTGATGGTTGTACCTTAATGTCTTGACAAAGGACAGAAAGACGAGCGTAAAACCTCTAAAAAAGTCTTGAAATGTCTTGCCAGTTGCGTGACTCTGAACCCTTTTTGTGAAAACAGACTCAGGTAGTCTTGTGTTGTGGGAATATGGATTATGTTAACAAACCTCTCAAATACGCGTCTACTCATGGATCCATTAAATTTAGCTTTTATGATTTGAACTTCTCTCATTTACATTAACCTCAAAACAGGTTTGTTATAAAATGTTCTCATGAAGCCCATAGTCTCATTTGGTTTTGTAAAGACCCGAGTGCGAGACTAATGCAAATCAAACCTAGAGCATTTAGGTTGGTTTTTTTCATTAAAAGTATGATTGACCTCGATTTTCAATACTGCATCTATTTTATCTGCGAGGACATCGCCAAGCTCAGGATTGCTCAATCTATTTTCCCATCTAGTCTCTGCTCCATGCAGCTCAGCTTGGGGTTATTACAGTGGAATGAAAGCCCATGCACACAGCCACTTTGCAATGATATCACTTGGAGAAAATGATTTGTTGAATGGCTTTCGCAATTCTACAAAGCCCAGGGAGAAGCTCTAATGTTAGCATAGTTGGAAATAAGTAGTTATAACATTACCCTCCCCCTCCACCTGCTCCCTTCAATGCTGGTTCAACTTGAAAAATAGTTCAGGTGATCAATTTCTCCCATTTTCTTATGACAGGCATCATGATCCGAGTAGCATTTCATTGCCAGTTGCATAGAAAAAGAATTCTGCATGTTTAATAATGGCGACTTTCGAAAGCCCAAAACGCGTAATTTCTGAAAATCAAATCAGATTTGATGTTTCTCAAATAGTATTTGTATTATAAACAATACGCTGACTGAAAACATGCAAAAAAAACAGTTTTTGGTTGACAAAATATTTCCATGTTTGGACTTTGCACTGTAAAATTGAATTGAAAGTCACTTTATTTTGGCATAATGTGTGTTGATATAGTTGACCACATGTCTTATTTTGGTAAACATTTAATTATGTTATCTGCTCCCTTACACCCACAAAAAACAAACAATGCTCACTAATTGGGTTGAAGGTGGAGTGACAGAATTGACATTGACAATTTGGTTCACGGCTCAGTAAATCATTTCAATGTACAATAAAAACACGTTATGTAAGACATTCATATATGTGTCCTCCATCATTTTACTTGGAATGTTATTGTGAATTTATTGGAATCAACTTGTGGTTGCTCGAGCATGGGAGGTCATGGTTTTGTTTTGTCTGGGAGCAAATTGAATGACGAACAACTGATTCCAGTCAGTTTTTGCCTATCACACTGACCTTCATGTAGAAGTATGGTGCCACCAGTTGAGGTTCCATATGTTTGGCTTTATCCTCTTTGAAACACAACATATTATGTAAGATACACCATAAACATGTAATCTAAGTGGCTTAGTGAAACTTTAAAAGCTTACAACTGAGCTAACATTCGAATGCTTGTCCTCTCGTAAGTCATTTAACATTTTGCATTCTTCACTTCAGATTCAGAATCCCGTTGATTTTTTTGCATGATGTATTTACGTATCTATTCAGATTCATTGAGCAAAGTTGATTTTTCACCTAAAATGGCAGTGAAACGTAACTCAGATCTTGAAACTTGTCTTATCTGCAATGCAGGAAAAAAAAACACCCTCCAAAAAAACCCCAGCTGCTCAATAATTTCAGGTAGGGCCCCATGAGCAGTCACGCAATAGGTTTTCCTCCGCAGCTTTGCTGATAGAAAAATGTGTTTTTCAAAACTTTTTGCTGCACTAGGAGAGCAGAGAGCAAACAGTGAATGCTCTATAGACACCGCAGAGGCTCTAGAAGTTCTGACAGTATCGAGCAACTTTTACTGACCGCGCAAATACATGCCTTCCCAAAAGAAACATTTCCAGCCTCTAATCTCTGCTGCAGGGATCAGCTGGTGAATCATGCAGCCCATGTGTAATTAATTCAGTGTGCCATGCAGCGCTATTGTTGCATCGACCCACAAAGTGCAACCCTGCTAGAAATGCCGATACATGTGTTATCGATCCAAAAATAGCGGCGGGACTTTGTTAGGCTGTTACATGCTGCTATAGGAGTTAAGTGAAGTGGAAAAACAACTGTTAGTCACTCTCCATTTTCCTTAATACCAGTGAGTGCTGCTAATTTTAGCTGCATGACAGAACAAGTGTGATTTGTCCAAAAACCTTTACTGGGCCTCTCATGCGTGTATGTGCGTGAAGTGGTGACAATGATGACATTCGTGTTTCAGATTTGAGGATCATTTTAATCACAGCCAATCCATGATTGAGCCTTTCGAAGTTGATGTTCTAAAGAAAATATATATGCTATTTATATTCCGGTGATTGATTGGCTAATTCACTATGAAAATGCAATCACTTTTGTTCACAATCATTTTTTTTGTCTCTTTCTCTTCAGAACAACAGATGTCTTAGTATGTAATGCCGCTTTATCTTCTGCTGATCTTTATTGAAATAACTGTGCTTATAGTGTGTTAGAATTCCTCCTAGTCCTTACTCTTCCAACTCAGTTAATTACAAATGACCTTGGTCTAAGACAGTTGAATTTAAAATAGATTAGCTGAAGTTATTTGTACCTTCTCTATCCAACATACAGATCTTTATACAGATGTTGTACAGTTCACCAGAAAACTGATGAGCAAAGTCGCATAAAAACAATATACATTGGTACCAACAACTAATGCGCTTTGTCACAGCGACATGTTGACGTTTCCCTGAAGCGTTTGAGTTTGGAAACAAACTCAATCTGTAAGCAAAAGTTGCTCCTTTCTCTGTGTTGACGCTGGCAAACATTTCATGCATGACTCCAGGGATGGCAGCGTTGGCAGTCCCTTCGGTTTGTTCACTGCATGGGCTTGAAGTCAAAGATAAATGCCAATATTGTTGTGCAATGAACAGAGCAAAATGGCAGCGTGACATCATGACCCTCGTGTGCATTACACCAATCAGCAAAGTACAGAACATTTATTATGCTTGAGCACTAAAAAGTATTGACGCCAATCTAATATTGCACACATGCCAGGATGCAATAATCGATTTATTGCTACTTTTAATATAAAAGCCTTACTTGAACTTCTAACCACTGAGGAACTCGATGACGTTCTTCTGAAATATGAATGAAACAAAAGTAAATTGGAGTGATTTGCATCTATTTTCAACCACACAGAAATTGTAAGAATTCTAAATAAGTTTTTCCCTCCTTGTTCCACCTGGAATAAAATCCGTTAACGAAGCAGTGATGTGAAAAATTTGCTTCATTTTTGAAGAGAATATTATTTGTTTGCACTTCAAATGTGTTGTGGTGAAGCAATGATAATTATAATTATAATAACAAAAGAACAAACAACATCGAACAAAAAGAAAAGAGTCATTATTGAAAGGAATATCAGGATTGGAAGGAAGTGAGTATAAAAGACATTCAAAAAGGAATCTGCACAAAGAAATCAACCCTCACAATATTTTGGTACAAATGACAGTAGAGCATCACTTGCCAAATGTGATATTGTAGAAATATGAAACTTGAAAGCAAAAAGTACCTAACTTTACATACATTTAAATATTACTGTGTTTGAGAACACTGGATGTCAATGTGCTTCAGTTTGTTTCCAATTTCTCACCAAACCTTGTCAGCAAATTCAAATTTCAACAGAGTAGTCCACTTGTCTTTTCTAAGGTCACTTGCTGGAGGCTCTTTTGCTTTAGATTTAGTATACAGCAATCTTTGCTTTGACCTTTTTCCATTGATTTCAGACCTATTGAATGCTTTTGGAACAGTCAGCTCAGACTCAACGCTGAAGATGAAGCCCATCTCAATGTATTTCAATGTATTTACTTCTAACATGGGAGTTGCTTCTGACCGACAGATTCTTCATGCTACCATATATATGCTACATACAAAGAGTGACAAAACGCAATACAAATGTCAGGTTGCTCATATAAAATAAAAGTACTACATGCCTCTCGATATAAAGGGTGAATGGGCCGAGGGAGAGAGCGATCACGACGGACTGTTATAATAACAGTCAAGCAGATGATGGCTCGGCCCCTAACATTTCTGAGACATTTACAGTCCAGATTCAATCGTAACCACAACAATCAATTCAGAAACCGCCCTGAGAATATCAAACATATTTGATATTTGCAGCCATCCACGGGGTCTTGAACTGCTGTGGGGTATGTGAAGCGTTACAGGGACTACAGATAGTCCAGTGTTTGGACAGAAAGAGAGAGGCTGGCTCACATCCATTGTTGTTGCATATCACAGAAGGTCCAACAAGATTAGTAGCCCTGATGTCAGCAGCATGTACCAAATCAGTTTGGGCCGATGTTGGAGCAGTAACGAAATCAAGCATTGAGAAATCAAATTCAGTTTGTTGGCCTCGCTTTTCCGCTCGCAAGTGTTCTGAACGCCAACTAATGTCATACCCTCTCCCAGCTTTTATTTTCATGCTGCTATGCTGTGCTATACTGTTTACAATCTACATAATAACATCATCTGTATTGATTCTGAGAAAGGCCTGGGAATTCGAGGGGGTCTATTTGCATGAGGCCTGCAGTGCTGCATGCCCCCCTGCAGTGAGGTGCTACTGGAAGATTCCTGAGAGTCACACTTCACGTGTATGATTTGTATGTCATGACAAGTGAAGATTGTCTGTGTCTGGTGAAATCCTGACACGGCATGATTGAAGGAGTGTACTGTTGAGTGATGGTGTATGCATGTGCTGTGTAGTAGTAGTACTTTCACCTTGTAGCTAGAATCTCCCAGGTTCGATTACAGACTTATGGGCTTTTTTTGTGGAGGTATTGCATGTTTGCATCCTCTGGGTCCTCAGTTTTCCTTCCACAGTCTAAACACCTGCTTATAAGATGACTTGGTTTCTCTAAAATGACTGACTCAGTGTGTGTGTGTGTGTGTGTGTTTTCCCTGTGATGGACTGGTAACCTGTCTGGCATTTTTCAACCAATACCAGCTACGATAGGCTCAGCACCCTGTGACCCTAAATAATTGGATATAACTTTACACTAGATAGATTTATTGATGCTCAAGGTGTATTTACTTATCCATCCATCCATCCATTTTCTTCCGCTTACCCGTTTCCGGGTCGCGGCAGTGGCAGTCTGAGCACCGTCACCCAGATCACATTGCACCGATTAAGAACCTTTCCTGCAGGTGGTGAGCCCACGGGAAGTATTTACTGATCTCTGTTGGTTAATATCTGTGCCAACCAGTAGAACTAAAGAACCTGCACTATGTGCAGTTTTTGATATCGCTGGCTCATTACATTGGCTGCCAAATTGCTGCCATTGTCTTTATAATCTGGGATGGAGCCTTCAGAAATTGAAGCAGCTTTTTACAAGGCTGGGGAGACGGGGATAAATGGATTTGTTTGCGTGGAGTTGTAAAAATTCAAAAAAATATTGAAGTCTTTAGGTGTTTTATGCTCAGCATTTTGAAAATCTGTTTAGTTTTACGTCTTTGAACCTGCTTTGTTTACAGCACTGAACTGCCCCTGAGTTAGGCAGAGAGAGAGAGAGAGCGAGAGAGAGATGTGAAAAGAACAGACCTCAGAAGCATCATTGTACTGCAGCAGCAGCAGGGTTGAGTGGATGCACATTGTAACCTGAGGGCCAAGAGACCATAACAAAAGCCTGCACACACACCTCATCTGAACCCGCACTTAAGACATGCGCGGGTAAAAAAAAAAAGAAAGCAAAAAAAAAGAAAAAAGGAGCATAAAGGAGAACTTGCTTGCATGTCAGTTCCTTAAGTGCTTGTAGGTATACAATTAAAGGAAATTTAAATTATATATATTTATATTTGCTCGAGCCTCCTTGCTTTTTAGGGAGAAAACAGTGAACTTCCAAACTCTGCCTGTGTTGCCGGAGAGGCACAGTATGAATACTAAGGTGCTGACTGGCAGTGAGCTTTCGTTTCCACTGTCAGTGGTAAAAAGGTTAGATAAAGTGCATTTTTGCAGATGTCATGTGTTGACAGTATCTTCAACTGCTTTGGGCTAATCTTTCCGAGTTTAGAAAGTGCTGAACATTCAGGAGGAAAAACATTTGGCATGGTTACTGTTAAATTAAATTTCTTTGATGTTTCAGACCAGCTTTGGTTGTGATGAGACAAGAAAGAGAGTATATATTGCGGGTCTTGGGCACAGACAAACACACAGTATTGAAAGCGAAAAAAAAGGTGACATTTTAAGTTTTATTTTCATTTACCTCATTCAGAAAATGATCCCTTTGTCAAGCTGTTTATGGCACAATGAGTATTTGGCAAAAACCACATTTCTGGATCACTTCTATAGGTCGAGACAATGAGGATGTTGCTCTGGGGAGTCTTGTTTGGCTTTTGCATATAAATTGTTCACCCAAACGACCCAAACTCCAGAAGTAACACTGCCTTTAATAGTGGGTTTTGCTTAACCAGAGTGCACTTTGAGCTGCACTGTGCAATCTAACGTGCGTGCCAGAGTTTTCATGGACGTAAGAGCTGCTGCACTGACACTTTATGTCTGTGGGACATCGATGTATTGACTTTACTAACCCAGATATCGGAGTAATGCTCCATTAAACTAATTGTTTGAGAAGTGGTGGGAAACTCTCGGAGGACACGCTGCACCAATTAAACATGCACACACACCTACATACAAGTAGAAAGTCAATGAGCACTGGCCTTTGAGTGTGTTGTGAGTGATTTTTAAAATAGTGGTTGGGACGGTTAGGAGATATGTCAGCAGATGCACTGTTATTGATCCCTTCTGTTAACCTTTACTGCCTGTCCACCCATCCCACCACCTCACTCCATGGAAATATCATACATGAGGGTTGCTACAAGAGGCCTACTGAGGGCACTTACACATTTTGGTTGTATGCATGAGTGAACATTAGTACCAACCACGTGAAGTTGCTGAGTGTCATTGCATAAAAATGATCGAGGTCATGACAAGGCTTGCGCGGCTGCAACCACATTGTGTGCTTTTCACAAAGACAGATTATAACCATTACTGAGTAAAAAAAAATCATGTTTTAATGCTTCTCGTCTTCTTTGGTTGTGCCGTTTGATTCAGTTTTCTTGTGCCTAACCTTGTCACTGCCATACCTGCAGTCAGAGTGAAAAAGAAGAAAAAAAAGAAAACTGTGGGTATCTTTGCGCCGTGGGTGCCATTACATTAAAAGTTCCACGAGATGATCTGAGCATTTGGTGGTGCGACACACATGGATGATGAAATTATAGGGGAGAAATCACACAGACTCACAAGGTTGTTTAGAGATATCTGATGGGGTATATATGATTTAACCTTCATGCTGCACTTGGTTTAAAACTGGGTGAATTTTATGCTTGCTTGGGTATTATGCACATAGTGCAGTGACTCTTAATGTGTCACAAGTGAAGGACACAAAATAAATCACTCAACTGGAAATTGTATTTATAACCAACTTTTATAGTTTCCAGATATTAGAGTGAATTCACAGTTCACGTATTTGGGGGTGAAAAATGTCAACTGAATTGTGTTGTGCAATTACAAAAAACCAAGAAAGCTAAGCCTGGGTTGTTTAGCAATTTAGCACATATATTTTCCATTTCTTTTTTAATCATTTCATTAACTATAATATTACTAACTTCTGCTGCTGATAGTGAAATATATAGTAAGCAATGTATTGCATGCATCAGCCTTATATAAATCTCTTAAAACAGATGGGTGGTGCTTATGTTTGTTCACTTTCCTGGAAAATGTCGTAGAAACATGGACGCTGAACATGTTTATCCCCTTGTAATTTTATCTACCAAGGCCCTTTTGTCATGATTTTTGTCCAATATTATTTGACATGCAACATCCAGTGCCTATATTCTGTGCTTGTGAATTTGTTCTGCAATGTAAATCTGTGGCGACGCGTCTTCCTGCTCGAAACAATAAAACCATTAGAGCCTAATGGACAAGATTAACAATGGGCACTCCATCTTCCTTCATGGCTAGCAAGCAATCTTGGTAAGCGTGGCATTAAGGATTGCAAGTTCATGAACAAAAGCATTAACTCCTTAGAACTGAGCTGTTAAAAATGCACATGCCCACAATTAATAGATCTAAATAATTTTTCCAAATAATGTATTGTCAACATAAAAGGCTCTCCTAACTTAATATGCTCACTATTATTTGAATGCACTTTGTGGCAGAGCTTCGCTATCTGTCCCCCAGCTATATGGGCAAATGCTTTTTGAAGGGTAAACTTGTACATCAACATTAAATGAGTCACTTGCCCATATGTCATAATGTGTAATTGTCTACCTGGGTGAAAGCAGTGTGAGAGTGAGTAGTTGGTGGTGGTCGGAGAGGGCCGACGGCGCAGATTGGCAGCCTCGCTTCCGTCAGTCTGCCCCAGGGCAGCGGTGGCTACATATGTAGTTTAGCACCATCGAGTATGGAGTGAATGAATAATGCAATGTAAAGCGTCTTTGAGTGTCCTGAAAAGCGCTATATAAAACCTATGCATTATTAGTATTATTAATTGTGATAAGATATTTTGGAACATTAAATGAACCTTCATGCTTTTTTTGTCAAGCATTGGTTGTTATTGCTTAAAAGGAAATTCTGTCTATTGGACGCAACGCAATGCTTTGTGATGGTCAAAATACAGTCACTTGACAACAAGTACCCTGGATCGAACCATCTTTCAGCATGCTCAGAAAAGCTTTCAGTACTCTGAGAAAGTCACAACCCCATCCTGAGAGAAAGCAAAAAGCTGTTTGTATGTTACTCTGACGTTAATACATTAATTCTTTCACAGCAGAAATCTCACTGAGCTGCTCAAATATTCATAAGGAGCCATTGTATAAATGCCATTATACCCATGTGGATTTTTTGTGCCCGTCATTATGAGTACTTCGGTGCTCTTATACAACTCATCACATTAAACAGGAAATAACAGTCTATCCTCCTGAGTATTACACATTTAGTGATACACATATTGTAAAAAAAAGAGAACATGTGCTAAGACCTCCATTAGAGAATCCAAGAAGGTTCATATATCTTGTAGCACATCAATATGCATGATTCTTTAATGAGATAAGAATAGTGGGTGGATGTTTAAAGTACATGCTGAGCTTTATGAGTCAGTGTTTGAAGGCTCCTGAGACTTTATGCACCTTGAGAGAATTGCTGCAATGGACAAGATGCTCAAGTGACATTCATTTGTTTACCTCTGAAAAGGATTATTTATATTTGCATTAGACAGCCTGCAGATTTAGGTGATTAAAAAGGCTCGATTGGACTCTAATGGATAACCATTACCCGACAGACTTCAGATAAGGTAGCATCCCTAATGATCATCAGTGATACATTGGGACAATATATTGAGGGTTGATTTATTAAAATGTACTTACTGAATAATTAACTCATAGCTTTTTTGGGTTGCTGATACATGGGGTCTCCTTGGGGCTTAGTGCCTACTTAGGCACCACAACAAAGGCTTAAAAGACGTCGATGTGAATCTTACTATGCTTGAAGAGCAGAACAGAGCTGCTAAATAGTTTACTGGAGTTTTTCCTTAAGGTGAAAATCATACAGAGGTAATGGTCTGTCTTCTCAAGAGCCAAACCAAATGATTGTATGCAATGTGTGATAATTATCTGGGTGACAAATCACGCTACGAGAAAATTGCCTGGCTGAAGAATTACATTGAGCTAAGGAATTACATATGTCTAATAATGTTGGCATCAATGACCCAGCACTCATAGCTATCATAACTGCTGTAGTTGTCAATGACTTGATTAAAACACCTGAGTGCCAATTTTATTTTATTTTTTTTAGTTGACCCCATTAGATTTGAGATTTCAGACCAGAAAGGTTAAAGTGACCACAGTGCTGCCATTGGAGGTTAAATACAGCACTGATCCATGTTGAGCTGTATTTATGCTGCTGCGTGCTTCAATTTCCCCTTAGCAAAATCAGGCGTTTGCTCTGCAGCCTGGTGAAGCAATTACAAAACCTCTTCAGGCTTTATTGAGGAACGGCACTGCTAACTAAATGGTTTTCTATAGGAATCCCAGAGGAAAAGATCATTAAGACATGCCGCTCAATCTCTCTGTAATGTAGTGGGAAATGCACTCCGTCCTTAAGTGTGTGTGTGTGTGTGTGTGTGTGTGTGTGTGTGTGTGTGTGTGTGTGTGTGTGTGTGTGTGTGTGTGTGTGTGTGTGTGTGTGTGCGTGTTTGGGGTACATAGTTGGACCAGGGGGACTGCTGTACATCTGTTACAGTTAGAAGGACTTCTTAAACACATTTCAATGAACTGATATAGGCTGCTAATATGCTGCTGGAATGGGGGCAGGTTGTGGCTGACGATGGTAGAAAGGGAAATAAGCCTTCAATCATGCCTTTCCTTTTACTACGGGCCAAGAATGTCTCTGTTTTTAACAGAAGTGAGATGAGGGGGGGAGCTACCCCTGTCCCAGAGGGCAGTCCTGATGAATCGTGGAGATTTCTTTTATTGACATAGCAAAATAAGAATTTCAGATCCTTGTCGCTGACTACTTGCAATTTGCTCACTTATAATACATTCAAATAAAACCATATGCTCCACTGAGAAATCCCTGCACAGCAATCATATTTTTTATTGTAATATTTTTTTATTTGATATTGGTCCTCTGTTTTAAAATCGTGCATCTGCTCAACATGCAAACAAGATCTAATTGCAATGTAGTTAAGATGCTTGAAATAAAGTGCAATTGACTCATGTGTTGACATGTTCTGCCTGCTGCACAAATGAGACGATTGCCTTGATTAGACACCATCACCAGGAGCAATACTGTTCTAATGAGGAGCATATTTCTGTGATGACAGGGTCACAGCGTCCCTGCTCTTTTGTCCACATTCACCATGGTAATATAGCCAAAGTGGGATGCTTCCCAATGGTGACTGGTGATCCATCCTTCCATCCATTTTCTCCCACTTATCCGTTTCCGGGTCGCGGGGGTGGCAGTCTGAGCAGTGTCACCCAGATCAAATTGCACTGATTAAGAACCTTTCCTGCGGGTGGTGAGCCCACGGGAAGGTGGCGCCCGGCGTGGGACATGAACCCACTACCATGAGATTACGAGGTGACTGGTGATGGCCACACACAATTAAAACAAATAGAATGCTCTGCCCACACATATTCTCAATTGTGTTCTATTCTTTTTTCATCTATGTGCCAGGACTTATAATATTTCCTACTGCCTTAGCTGGGGTTCTTTCATGGCAGTCGTGGCAATGAATAATGAGGCTGCATGGGACCCAGGGGATGGGATTACATTTTTCATTCTAGTCCAGTCCAGAAGAGGAAAAAATAACTTTTAGGACCTTTGAATTATGCGGCAGATGTTGCACTGTTTATCAAAAGCCCTAAGATATAGAGGTTATTTGAAAGGATGGAGTCTTTAGAGCAAAGAGATGTATCGAGATTTCACATCAAACCTTTTTACCTAATGATAAAAGAAGCGCTAGGAGGAGAATGAACACTATCCAGCCCATAGTAGCACAATGAAAAGAGCAGCTATTTGTCTGGTCACATGAAATAAGAGCAAAGCTAATAAGAAATTTCTTCACAAAATACCATTGTAATGAAAACAGAATGCTATGTTTACCAGTGGTGACTGGCCTGGCCCCACAAGCTTAGTAAGATTACATCACACACAGTTTGGGCCCAAAACTTTTTGATATAGAAAAACTGATTAAAGCAAAAGCTTGGATTTATCCCTGTGTTGTGACTTGAAGCCAAGGATGGATGAACTTGGCAAGCCATAAAAAAATCTGTGGTTTCATTCCATGGTGCCAAAGATATAAGTGATGAAATGTGAATTCGCCAGAACAATTGAGCCTTTGGCAAAATCAACTTTTGAACAGGGATTGTCAACTCAGAACTTAGCAACTGTTACTCAACATTGGATCCTGCCATGTCTTTTAATTCGTTTTTTACAGATACTAGCTGTATGGCCACCTGTGATGTGATTGTTGCAACCAAAGCTAGTTCAGTTCCAATGACTCCAATGCCTTGCATCACCTGTTCAAGATCGTGTCTAGAATCGCCTCACCTCGAGACTCAAATCAAGATACAAAAGGAAAACACAGCCAATGTTGCTGCACGGCTCCTCTGGTTTGGAGGAATACAGTCCTCTCGGGAACAGGCAGTTAATGTAGGTTACGATAAATGTGGAATTATGAATCGTTTCCTAAGATTGAGAAAATTTCCTTATAGCTCTGTACACAATGCAGTTTGAGTAAAATCATATGATGCAACACAAAACCAGGTTACTTTGATTCTTCTTTAAGCCGTTGTTCTACTGCTGAGGTTCATAGCAGCCATTCCAATAGCGATGAGCTACGCATACATTAATTTAGGCTTTCCTTTATTTTAATGTTACTGTCAGCTTTGAGAGGCATCTTTTTGTCAATTCAGAATACTGTACAATCCAGTTGTATTTCTGCACTCCATAGACAACCCTAACCAGCATTTAATGAGTGGGCATTGTTCCTGCAGCATTATCAGCTTGCGAGCTGTCAAATACTGTCAATGTGGACATTCGACCGTATGCGTTTTCTGAACAGAACCTCTATTCATTTTGTCTGCTTTTTAATCCGTGTTTTTTATACAGGGCAGCTTTCTGTTACCGCATGTTTTAGAAAACTCCGGAGGTATTTCTAAAGTTTTTGCAGCCTTGTAAAGTGTTGGATGACACAAAATCAATATTATTTGTCTATGCGCTCAGCTTAGTAAATACAAGAACAATTCTTTAAAAGAAATGCAGACACCGGGAGAAACAAGATGGGGAGATATTTCCGATAAATCCGCACACACTGTATAGCTCTTTTTGGTAGTCGGGGAATAATTCTCTATGTTTTTGCACTTATTGTTTACTGCTGCTTAGACAGAGCACCATGCTTTTCTAGTTAGTTTTAGCTGCCTAAGAAAATACAATATTTAGCTTGTTTTGCTTTGTTCTGTGTAAGGATTGAAAAACAAACAGCGGACAGTAAATATGTATTCTAAATGTCAATAATCATTCCTTCAAATGTTTCTGCACTAAACACTTAACTTTCTTTATTCTCTTTTAAGTCCCATCAGTCTTATTTCTCTAAAATTCCCACTAAACACCAGTCTTCTCTAAAAAAAAGGTTTAACCATGAAATTCTTTAACAAGCTGAACTTGGAGTCCTATTACTGTATATACCACTTTTAACTCGACCCCTGTGTTCCAGTCTTGCTCCTTCTTGATATATATTGATATATACACTACACGACTCACAGTTTATGCTACAGTGATATTATATCATGACATTAGGGCATTTAAATAGAAGCATACAACAATGATTTCCTCATCTCAAACTATTTTTGGAAACAAAAGCCAACAACAGTTGTGGATTTACCACAACAAAAAATGTCAATATCTCAATAACTTTGTCAGGTGCCCTTGAGCATCAATTACAGCTTGACAACGACGTCTCATGCTGTTCACAAGTCGATTTATTGTCTGCTGAGGCATCCCACTCTTCTTCTGGAGCGGCTGCAGGACATTCAGGTTCTGGGGTACAGAGGTATGAGCCTTAATATGGCGACCCAGCCGATCTCATAGATATTCTGTGGGATTCACCACAGGTGAAAATGCATCTGTGGTACTTATCCAGCAGCTGTTCCCTGATGATGCCACTTTAATGGTTAAATAGTATATTTTTTGGGAACATTGATTGGAAACTATGTTGCAAAGTAAATATATCTAGAAAAAAAACGTCACAACACAAGAACAAATTTTTGCTTATAATCTCCATGACCACAGCCATCGTCATCAGTCTTATCACTGCAACTCTGTGGCAACCATACTTAAACAAAAACTGCTATTGTTGACAGTAAATGTGGAAAAAAGAAAAAACAGGAAAAAAGTTGTTTGAATGGACACCGGGCTTTTGTAGAAAAGATGCTGATGTAATGAGGCTGTAAAGAAACTCACCCATTAGCTTTATTCAGACAAAGTGCTTACTCACTGCTGTTAATGAGATACTTTAAATTTTCAACATCCTCTCCTGCCAGTGGTTGCTAGCACTAAAATTTAATTTGGGCAGTCAGCGTAAATCTGTTCTTCCAAAGCGCCTCCCTGCTTCAGTGTCATGTTGTTTCTTTGGTGAAAATTGACATATTGTTTGTCACTCATTGTGGACTTAGACACACCATCAATGGAGTGAAAAGAAAAAAAAAGATGTGGTTTTAATTACTTGTTAAGTATTGGTGATTAAAGTTCTGATCGGATTCACCTGCTTGCCTTTGTGCAGCTCTTTGCCATAACTGAAAGCTTACATGATTTAATGAAAGTGTAGCTTAATGTTGTTATTATATGTGATTAACCTTCTCCTGATTGGGAGTCATTTCATAGGTCAAGCAAAGAAACTTCAGTATGATTAAACTCCGGCGGAGCAGCTGTGTGGGCGAGCGCTGAATGAGCATAAACATGACAGTTTTAGAAGGAACACTTGCGCCTCCATGGCAGCCAGACGGCCCGTGGTTCTCCACCTGCCCGCTCGCCACTTATTGAAGATGAACGAGCTCCGTGCGGCCATTACTTATCTCGTGAAATGGGCTTAAAAGGGATGGCAGTATAAATGTGACCAAACACCATAAAGTCAGGCTAATTTAAAAAGCAGCATCCACTACATGTACAAAAATGTGACCCAATTACGCTCCTCTGGCCCAACAGTAAATAAGAAAGTAAGCTGGCTGTCTTTTTTTACCGACAGTTCAGTAATGAAGGATGTTCTTTACCTGACTCACATGTTTTGATTGCATCTGCAGTGTTCCTGCAGAACAAGAGAACGTAAAAATCCGCCATCACGGATCACTGTAAAAGCAACAACCACATCAGGGACCAGGGCAAGGGAAGGATCAAGGAAGACATTGAAATCATGAATAAAATTTTAATTCTTCCGCACATTTTAAAACTATTGATTCAATGATGAGGTTAAGAATAGTTTGCAAAACATTTAGATTCAAGTTTTTTGTTTAACTCGAGCTTTTAAAAAATCGATGGCGTGGTTTGAATCTACCACGTCATTGTGTTATTTCGCTTGTAAAATTTGGCTGCTGTCATGCAGCAGAGTCAAAGTGAATTGTTAAAGAACCAGACCCTTAAAACCCTGGAATACTGAGGGGAAAGCAATGTCTACCAGAACTATCCAGATCTCTTGCCTGATAATTCTCATTTCATTCAAGTCATGTGTTTAATGCATCTGTCCAGCATTCGGTCACAGCAGCCTTAACTGACCGATTCCCATAAAAGTTTATCTCCGGTTATGGAGCCGTGACCCAGTATGAGAGTCGAATTGTAAGTCGTCCACATGTGCTTCCAGGTTAGTGTTTGTCTGTGTGGATCAGAGCAATTTGGCAGCGTGGGAGTCGAACACCATGCTTCGCCTATTAGCTCACATATGGCCCGGCTGGCACTGCTCTGATAAGGGCTGAAGTCAGCCCAATTAACAGCCAACTGTTTTCTTCGGAGCGTTCCTTTGACATGAAGTTATCTGATTTTTAGTTTTAACTGTTCTAATACGGCTGATTGTGAGAACAGACTAATGAAACTGATGATGGACTCTGTTTTGAGAGGCTTTTGTTGTGGCAGGCCAGACACATTTTTTTTCTGAAAAAGCTCAGTGATTGCAGAAAAGTATTATCATTTATTGAGTAAATGACTGCTGGAGAAGCGTTTTTATTTGTAATTATTTATTTATTTTATGGAGTGGAAAGAGTGTGTAACAGTGCATGAGATTTGGATTTGTCGAAGTGTCCAGCTCACTCTCATGGCTTTGACTCGTCCTTTGTCTGTCAGATTATCAGGAAGCCTCTGATGGCCGCAAGTGACCTATCCAGCGGTAAATGACCAGCTGTTTGTTTAGCTATGGATTTCCTTTTAACTGTGATGGGCCCACGGCTATGGCTAATTCTACTCATTATAGGCTGTTATTGTCAACTTAGCACTATTGGCAAGAAGCTGAACTGACGACACAGATGATTAATCGGCTCTGCAGAACCAAATGCTGCTCATCGCAGGAGCTCTGGCAGTTCAAATATTATTTGAGTGACACCGTCGCTGAAAATTTCAAGCAATGTAAGTATATCTGCTTTAAGTGTGAATTTTTAAGTACTGTACCTCTAAAATGAGTCATCCCCTGATTAACCTTCAGATGGACATGAACTGTGTTTTCGAAGCGCAGCGGAATAAAAAAAAATCAAATAATTGCATAAAATCGATCAGTAAATGCATCAGCGAACCTTTTGATTTGTACGAAGCTCAATTCAAGCAGCCACTCCTGGACGTTTATGTATGCACAGAAATAAATTCAAGATTCTTGCACTCAAACGGCTGTGCGTCCACACAACAACGTACGTGTTTGGTTGACAGCGTGACTTGAAATCATACTGTTGAATATCTTCAGAATCAGGTTGTCCTGCATCGTTTGTGTCCGTTATCATGGTGACATTATGGCCTGTTAGTTTTCGGTCAGAGCCCTTTCTGTCTGTGCAATAGTGGGAATAATCATTACAGCTACACTAGATTCAGACCACTGCTAATTGCACGGCCGCCCTATTAGCCTACATGGCCAGACTGGTAAGCATCTGACGGCCCACGAGGGGCCTAATGCTCAGTCAATTATCTGCCAACTGTTTGTATATGTAGAAATTTTACTCAGCTGTGGACGATTCTGCTAAGAGCTTGTTAACATTGTTTGTGAGCTTTCTGTCTCAGGCAGCACTGATTATATTTAGCATCAGCTTAGGGTGATTCGGTAATTAGCGGCTATGTTAGCCTGACATTTGAGTTCTCTTCTGTTTTTCACTGTTTTCCAACTGTGTGAGCTTGTGTACTCGGACATAGGTTCACCCAGGAAGCATTTTGGAGGCAGCTTGTTTGATCATGCCGGTTAACTACCCCACACACGATATTGCATTGATGATAAACTTGTCAAGTGATACAAACAATTTCTTCTAAAACTGTAGCTGTATAAAACATGGACTATGTGACACAAAGGTGAAGTGCACCGTACCAGTAATTAAAATGGACAGTGGTTCCAAATGAAGTCACCAGCACCAGATGGCAGCAGTCATTTTGATTTTAATTTGACATAAACATGATGTCAATGCTGACGGGTTGGAATAACGACATTCAGGTCACGACATGCGTTGTTTGTTCTTTATTTGCTCTTGACCAACATTGCCGGCCAAACACCAGCTTGGCCTGTGGAGACTAAAGCGCAGCTGCCTGCTATAGTCTTAAGTGTTACTTTAAGCCTCGACTGAGTCCACAGCAACAACAAATTTACAAGAAAAGTATTTAAAAAGCTGTATTTCATAAACATTATCTGCAGATTCATCACTATAAACAACCCCCCTCAAAAACAAAATTATTCAAAGCACACTTTTTTCGGTTTTACTTTTGGACCATTCTCTTTTTCACATTTACTTTTGAATCTTTTTTTCCCCCAAGATGTGGCACAAGTGACCACTCCGCATCATTACCGTGACTCCAAGAAAGCAGCTTATTCATGCACAGGGATACACTAGCATAAGTGACTTTCATGTATATTTCAAACACAACCTCAGATACGCTTTTACTCCTGTACGATGCGGTGCAATTTGAGTTCCCCATCCCCCACGGTCCTTTCAATTACCAGAATTTGCTTTCTGCCGCTGCTGGCAGAATATCAACTGAAGCCCAGCTGACTCTGTGTGGACCTATTTGGAAAGGATTAAACTAGCTAGCAACTAATAAAAGATATGTTGCAGAATGCATATAGGGACTTTAGAGAGCAGCTTGACTCAGGAGTGAGCAGCTTGTGTAATTATCTGGCCCATAGATGGCGAGAAATAAAGATGGGTGGGCAAGAGTAGTTTTTTCGAGGGGAAAAAAAAAAAAAAGGAGAGCTAATGAGAGAGGGAGAAAAGTGCTGTGGTGGAAGGAGGAAAGGATGGGTAAGAGATGGAGAGACATAGGAAGGGGGCTGTCTGATATAGGCTTCATGGGGGATAATTATGCAGCTGACAGTGTGAGTTCTTTTCAAACATTGGTGATTCCCTAAATTTATAGATGCAGAATATTTAAAATCTTACAGAGCGTCAATTATCCAGTTCTAATCAAAGCACATTGGCAGCATTGCAGTCGCAAACATCTGTAGCTGCCATCTGCAGATACTCTATAGAAGGAAATCCGCGCAGCACAAACATGTGATGAAGTTGTTCTAATATGCAATGAAATAAATTTCTTAATCATGCTCTGCGGAATGACTTTGTTTGTGCAATGCAGAAATAGACATTAAAGAAATAATAATTTCACCCTGAAGTGACACATTATTTCTTAATTTTAAACCAGTGCATTGTATATTGGAATTTCACTCTTTTAACCAGATGCTCCTACGTTGTGTTTTTTTTTTTTTTCATAACATGTACATCTACACAGTAATTTCCATCAGCAGTGTTTCACAACTGGCGCTTTCTTGACTTTGTTGTTTTTGGTCATTTTTCATTGATTATTGCGCACTTCACCTCTCAATAACATTGATGGTTTTTTTTTTTAAATCAGTTTTTACTACTTGTTTGTATTAGTAGTCGTTTTTCATATTTTGTAGTCCTTAACTTGACTGAATGATAAAGTGCATTGAAAAGAGTTATTGCTGTTCAGTTCAGTCAATCTTTCGTGAATATGGAAGCTGTGCATGTTAATATCGCATCACATATCTTGCATCCCTAATATCGGCGCTGTATAAGCCAGCAGAAGCACACATTTTAATAACGAAAACAATAAGCAGTAGTTTTTGGGTTTTTATTTGTTAATAAAGTATTGCTTTTTGATAGGATCAGGGAGAAATATGATGCTGCTGGAGCTGGAGTCAAAAGCGTCTCCAGTTAATTTCAGTCCTGGGGCCTCTCTGGAAGTTATGAAAAGGGTATTAAAACAAGCAAATTAAGCAAGGTGTTGCAGAAGAAAGCTCATCTCACCCTGAGTGAGTGGGCGGGGTGAGTGGGGTGAAGTAAAGTGACTTTCAGCTGAGCGCGTTGCTGACAGGCTGTAGTTTTCTTAATCATCAGCTGGTAAAGATGTTAACAGAGGTATTGATGGGCCTTAATTGACCATATGGCTGTGTGTTTGTCTCGCTGGAAAATGTCCAGCGAATGCACTGATAAGACGCTCATACACACAAACACACACAAACACAGGCATGTGCACCCAGGCTGATCCACACGAGTGGAATATGCAGTGCACAAAAACACAAACACAAGTACACACAGGAAGCCAACACAGCATATAATTTGTAAGGGTTCCAGTTTCTAACCACAAGCTTTCAGAGCGTGTCTCCCAACATTATCGGTGTAATGCTGCGCTCTGACGTTATTGCTGGCTCCGCTGCTTTGTAATCCAGTTGTGTGTGTGTGTGTGTGTGTGTGTGTGTCTTTTGCAGGGGGGGGGGGGGTTGTTCCTTCCCACCTGCCTGTACAAAACCAGATTTCGCCTGTAGGCTTGTGTGTTTGGAGAAAAAAACAATTACATTGTGCTCTTTATTCTCCTTTTAATCAGATGCCCTTTATTTCCCCCTTTTATTGTTCTCTTTTTTTTTTTTTTTTAATTCAGTCACAGTTTTTAACTGCAGGTCACATTTGTTCTTTCTCCTAAATCGTTACAATTTGCCTCGACATGTTTTGGTTAGGAAGCGAGAGAGCTGGCTGGGTGGAGTCAGAGCTTCCCTAATTGTCTCTGCTGGTTTTGCGAAGGCCTCATAAATTATTGACAACTACATGTCGGAGTTAGCTTGAGCAAGACAATCAACCTTTTCCTGCTTTAATCACGAGGCTGTTCCCTTTTTTTCTGCCAGTTTGTCAACAAGCTCTTTTGAACGCTCTGCAGAGCTTCAGAAATAAAGCGTGCCGGAATTAAAGACGGAGATCAATTGAAGAGGCTTAATTTGATGCTGACAGATTGCAGAGGTCTGTAGAATAAATATGGAGTACGCTTCTAGAGACTGGAGTCTGTCTGCCTTTGAGTGGGGAAAGCTTGGATGAATTTCACGTTTCATGCAAACTTCACCAGGCAAAATATTTCGAGTCAATTTATTTTGACAAATTGACATGCAGTGATTTGGGCTTCAACATTTTGGCCTTGTTCTTTCCTATGATGACTTCTTTAAGTCATATTGGCCTTTGGTCTGTTAATATGTCTGCAAAAGCCGCTGCTATTTAGGAGTGAAATACGTAAATTGTGAACCTGAAAAATTCCTTAGAAGTTTTAGTTTCACATTCTGATGAAGTACATTTTATTAGACCTTCGGTTTCAGCTCCTGTTTAAAAACAGCTCCTTTTGATTAAAATGAGAAAACATGTTTTGTGCACAATTGATTCAGGTTCTCAAGCACTACAGATATTTGTACAGATACAGATTGTAGATACAAATCTTTAATTATGTTTAAACAGTGTTTACACTAAGACTGCACATCTATTTCAATCCTACCTGTTTAGTGGGGAAAGACAATGTCATAAACAAGTCAAAGATTTCACATCCATAGTAATCATAGTTGAGGATTTTTAAATGTAATATTTATGACTGTATGTTAAATGTTTAAATGAAGATCACTAAATAATTTTTTGCCAAAAAGCTGATTTATTTGTTGAAATAATCAAATGATTTATTTCTATATCTTTAAGAGGCCGCAACTCCTCCTATAACTTGACCCTGGTTTCTGTGGAAGAAAAAAAAAACCCTTAATAAATATCCCAGATCACATTATCTGGAGGAGTTTTAGTGACACGATTTCAATAAAGGCAACTTGAATCGGTGTGGGACAGACATCATATAGAAATACTTCCCCTTTTTAAAATGATAGACAGTCTGGTGAAAGTCCAAGCCGAGAAATCTGGCATCCGCTTTGTCCGCTCCAGCCAACCTTTTACTATTCACACCCAAACTGAGCCTACGTCAAAATGTAGATCTCATCTCCTTCCTGCCTCTGCCACTCTCCTCCTCTTTTTTTTTTTTGTCCATCTCTCAGCATTCATCCGTCTCTCCTTCTGCCACTCTCTCTTAACTTCCATGTTTGTCTCTGTCCGACTGTCATCCCGTTTCATCAGCATCAGTCGCCCTTCGCTCGCTCTCCGTCCAGCCCTGTCACACCCGCAGTCCCACTCCTGCAGTGGAGATCCTAAATTACAGTGAGGGGGGCGTTGAGATCAGGTGTGCAGCTGGTTGGCTATTGCTGCTGACTCGCATAAACGCTGAAAGGTGAGTAGTGAGCTGCTGGGGTTTTAGAATGCAGCTGGCCTCTAATGCTGATGGACCTCCACCTGCTCTAATGTTTGCCAAGGGCCCGGCCAGGTGCGTGGCGGCATATGCACACGCCTTGAAAGGGATGCAGAATCCGTGCGCAAACACACGTCTACAGCTACCGACACAACAGAAAACACATATGTGTGTCAGGTCCAATAAGGAGTCCCAGCTGCGGTAATTGCAGCACACAGTTAGCGCGCTGATGAATTCCGCTGCAGGTTCAAATTCTGTGCTGCGGAGAAAAATGAAGGTTGCAATTTTGTCTGACTCAGGAAACCGGGGGGGGGGGGGGGGGGGGGAGCTAGGACATGGCTTCCCCACATAATTCCCTGCCCTTCCAACTGGAGCACGAATTACTTAAACGAGTCAGGGAGGTCAAACGGTTTTCACCTCAGCCTTTGGCTCGGTCACAAAGAAGCCGGGTGGGAACTTTAAAAACGAAAGTTGAGCCTTTATTCTCTAGAAGAACCCATGTTTCCAGTAAAAGTTCATCTGTCAATCTGTCGGACCTTGTTTTCCCTCTCGTTCCCTTCCCCAGCTTCCCCTACGTTTTTCATTTTCCTTCTTTTCCTTCTTGCTTACTCCTGTTTTGTGCAAACACGTTACAACAACTCCCTCTTTGCCTGATAATCTCAGTGAAGGCGATGGAAGGAAAAAAAAAAAAAAGAAAAAAAAATCCAATAAACATAAGCCCCAGCTCCCTCTTGACTCAGCTGTCGTCTGTGAGATGTTATTTAAGTGCGACATGTGGTCGATTTCTTCATTTCACCTGGATGCCCTCAGACCCCTGCTGCGTTCGCTGCTTTCCAATATGGATTCTAGATGTTCATGCTCTTACCTTACCGGCTGCTTGCCCAAGTTGGGTCACAAAGAAGGGTAAATACTCAAAGGGTGTGTGAATAATGCAAGCTGAACATTAAATGTCAGGGCTAAAAATTCACAATCTCCTTCTATTGTCTCGCTGGCTTTTGCCGCATGTTTTATGCATTTTATAATTAGCGGGGGTGTCTCGGAGGAGAAGGAAGCCTGGCAGTTATGGCAAACGCTTACATCTGCGAGAGATGGTGTTTTAAGAAGTTACAGAACTCGATTTGAAAGGCAAATCTCAGCTCCTTGGAGAGAAAAACTAGTCCATTTTTCCTCTCTGACTCACCATAAGGTCCAGCATATACAGTATGTATGAGCTATTAAGCAGGTGTACATATGTACATGTGTATATGTATCTTTTCTTATCTACAACCCAAGCAAACGTCGAACGCTGAAAAATGGACGAGTTTTTCTTCAATTAAATAATTGGTTGTGATTTCTCACATCAGTGCATCTGTTTCCTGCTGTTGTTAGAGCTACATGAGTCTATACGATAACTGAAGAAATCCCAATACGCTTTGTTAAAGCTATGTCCAATATTTAGTTTTGAGATGACCAACTATTCTATATATATTGACGAACTTTACTTTTAACATTCATTGCTTATTTTCCATAACGGTGGTGCAGCTTTCAACACTGTCGCAGGTTTGAATCCAATTCACCGCTCGCTGTAGAGTTTGCATGTTCTCTGGGTTATCATGTTTCTTCCGGCGCCACATGACACAGAGTTGGATGAAACTGTACTGAAGATGGACAGATGTGCGATTGTGCTATGAGATCACGTTTGATCGCGATCAGCTCGAGGCGTAACGTTGTGTTGTAATTGTTTTGTATGTGATTTCCGTCCACCAGCATTCATTATTCTCCTTCTTCACCTGCTTTGTGTCCTTATTCTTCGCTTTTGGTTACCGTTTGGTAAACGCTGTAGTGTAAATCAACTGTTTCAAGATCTATTCTGTCCTGGTTGGCTCATTGATGTCTTGACTTAACTCACCCTATTTTCTCGTGTCGGAATCTTACATATTGTTTCACACACAGGACTTTTTCTTTACTCCAACAGGAAACAAAACTGTTTCCACCCTTGCACAGTTGTCATTCAGCACAAGCTGAGAGTCCGACCTGGACATCAACTTTTCGACCAGAAAATTGTCCCCAAATAATCATCATCAATGCTGTGCTGCGGTTTGTTTTTGCAAAAGCTCCGCTAACATGGTCTTTGTCCAGAACTATAATGTTCACATGACCTTTTTTTCCCCCTCACCAATATTAGAGGCTGTTTTGAAGCTTATTGATTGAAAAAGAAGAAAATTGCAGCAGTTTTTGTAACGTGTAGTATACTTGGTATCATAACAAGTGATGAAATGACACTTTAAAAAAGAAAAGCACAGAGTATCCATTTTCCAGCAAAACAAATAAATAAAATATACATGTTTTATTTTTAATTATTAATACAATCTTTAAAAAATTGCCAGGAAATAAAGGGTTTTTTACAAGATAATTACAAATATATTAACAGATCACTAAGAGAATGTTATTGCATGTGTTTGGACTCTTAGAGGAAACCCACACACACAACATGCAAATCCCACACAGAAAGGCCTTGAACCCACGTATTTGAAATAATTACATTCTCAATTTTTATTTCTGAAACTTATTAAAAAATGTGAAAACTGTAGCATACAGAGCTAAATTAAACTGGTCAGGCCAATGAAGAAACTCTCACTAACTGTGGTAAAGGAGGTACTTAGGTCATGGATGTATAGCTGACTTCTCCCAGAGCATATGGTCTCAGGCCCTCTCAGGACATAACAAAATGAGAAATTAGATATCCAAAGGTTGGCACATTTTTAATTTACTCTATCTTTACCTCTGGGCCAAACAGTGTGCGAGCCAGCGTCAGCAGGCTATCCTATTCATCAAGTTTTCATCCTGCTTTTCATTGCATAAATACATTCGTTTGACAGATGACTTTGCTAATTGCCTTTTCAAACCACAGTAATCTCTCGGTGCAGTGGGCGAAAATTAAAAATGCAGCACCCTGAGTATTGTTTCTTCATGTCTGAGCCCGCGTTTATCCACCTGAAATTAATTCTCTAATTTGTTTGTAAGATAAACAGGGAATACTTGGGATCCCAATCCACTTAAAGCATCATCCCCACTACTTTACATATCCGCTCTGAAATGCTGATTCGTCCCCGAAGACTCCCCCCAGGATTCCAGCCAGTCATCACCGGTGAAATGAAGAGCGAGCCTTGACTTTTCTGAAGGGCACTCTAAAGTCTTTTCACAGTGTCACCTCAGAAAAGAGTGTTAATGCCGTGTCAGTTTGTCTGGGCGGAGTAAATGACAGCTACGTCTGAAGTGGGAGTTTGCTGTTAGATACGGAGACTTCACACTCAAACTGTTGTGCGGCTTGTGCCGCGAACACCTCCTGATCTGTTTGGAGGCAGGTGACGGCATGCTTGTCCAAACACACCCGTCATCAAGAAAGCGAAGGCAGTCAAGCTTGTCACGGTGCTGCCACTCGGTGTATTCTCAAGCGTGTCACAAGTTTTTCTGCAAGTAAATGTCAGTCCTCTAAAAAAAAACTAACTTTTTTTATAAAGTCATCCTATGTTTGACCTGTGTAACTTTTCAAAGGTTGTTATCATATACGTCGCGACGGCTAATCCTTTTGCAACATTTTCTTCCGACCTCGCCTGCTGCTGGTCGTCATTTTTTCTTAATGTAGTCCACTCATTTCTTTAAATCCCTAATGCTTCGATGACATCATTGGAAACTTGGCATTAGATTTATGAGTGTGTTAAAAACTGTGTTTTAGCTCATATTAAATGCCCCTTTAGAGTGTTATAAAAGGAGAAGGTTATCTTAAAATCACATTAGCACAATTACAAATGCATCCGTTGCAGAGGATCTTGCTCTCTGGGGTCATGCTGATTATCTGCCTCTGTGTGATTCATCCTTCATCTGCAGCGTCCATCCTTCAGAAAGTTGCAGGAAAGTTGTCTTCAGTGCAGACCAACATGTGTTTAACATCAAGGCTGCAGTCGTAATAAAACAATGTTATGTGATGAAAAGGTCCATCAATAACAAATTTTAGTAAAAAGTCCACTTACTACTATTATTAAACGGATTTCAAGCACACTTTCCAGTCGGACTCAACCATTTCTGTGGTTGTTTTGTTGAGAGTTAAAGACTCTAAAAAGAACACAACTGTATATTTTAGGTGAATGGAAAACCGAATCTGACTTTGGGGAAGGAGAACTGTCTTATAACACCAGTACAATTTCTTTGGATTTTAATGGAACACTTCAGTCTGATTGTCTGAGTTACCTAACCAGAGTAGAGATGAAGTATTTGCAAAGGGTTTCAATACCGGATGTCTCAACAAAACTACCTTCAACCTTTTGAGGCCGTGTTGAATATCTGATCAGTATGTATTTTACCTACCAGCTTCTCTCCGCACAGTTTCTTTCTAAGCCCACACTTTCCACTGAAATATCTGCAGGGCGCTTTGTCCTTGAGCCTTATTTGGAGTTATTACATGTTCTTCAGCACTGCAGTTCTTCAATTGTATGTCAATATGTGACCTTCTCTTTGCCAAAATAGAGATATACCTCAATAAATATGGAAATTTTAAAAAATCTGTACATGAATGTAAAGTTCAGTTAAACAATCGTTTTGAAATCATGTTCCATTATTCTTAAATGTATCAATGTTTCTTAAATACACAGAAGTAATGTTTCTGCACAGTCTCCCATCACTTGACTTATTAATTATGAACGTAATGTCTCATAAACTGTCACAAGATATGAAGCTAAATCAAATCGTATAAACCGCACTTATTTTTCTTCCTTTTTTTTTATAGAGTAATAATTCAATATGGTAAGATTCAGGTGACCTTTATCTGCATTTAAAAAGTTATTACACGAACCTTAATTTGCATGCAAGTGCACGCGCGGACCACCGCTGACAGTCCACCTGGAAGATATTAATGTGCTTGACCGCAGTTGACAACAGACAGACAGCTCGTGGCAGTGGCCTGTAGCGACAAGAAAACAATAATTCATGAGTTTTAATTTAATATTTTACGTGTTATTGAAAGCGGGAAATTGAACAGCGGGCCACCTCAACAGCTGTCATGTGCTGCAGTCATAGCCGAGTAGATACTCATTGTCCGACTGTGTAAAGGCGCTCAAGGAGAAAGTACAGCACCGGAAACCAGTGAATCTGACAGGTTGATTACAATGTTAAAGAAAGCGTCTAATATTCGGTTGGGAAAAAAATAGAGGAATGGGCAGTTGGAATTTTGTCCAGCGTGTATCCTACAGAAATGAAACGGTATTAGAAATAGTCCGAAGTGTTTGACTTGAGGGATGTGTCGTACTGCACTGACTTTGTATTATTCAATTAGCTTTGGTCATTAGCTCAACGATGTCGGGTATGCAGTGGCCTGCTTTGCATTTCAATCAATACCGGCCCAGATTAAAGACAGAATCAACATTTCTCCGTGGGTTTTTTCTTATCTTTAAATGCAATTGCATATGATTGTACCCCTTGGTTTGATTTAATCTTACAGAAACAACAACTTGAGCTATTGCAAATAGATTACGGATTGATTGAAGTTTGAAAAAAGAACTTTTTTAATTAGAGGAGACAAATAAGGGATCTGTGGCTCTTTCACATCTTTGTCCGATAACCACAGTGTTTGTGACCTGTAGAAATATCTGCTGATCTGAGCCTGAAATTATGTGTTTTTTTTTCTGCCCGTCGCTTCAGCTCCGACAGCCTGTCAGCATATATAATCATGTGGAAGCATATTGTGCATGTCTGACCTCTGAATTGTGCAATCACTGTAAAACTGCTTGATAGGAGACCTTTGATTTGCATGAGTGAAGAGGCAGAAACAACATCACACACAGTTTGGTGGTTAAGTTTATACAAGAGCAAAATAATTATACTCTTTTTTTAAATCCATATAAGAACTACACTTTTAAAGATGCCGTGAAACAGTATCCAAGTGATATTTAATTTTTGTCATTTTGTACTTCCAAAGTAGAAATGGTTATTCCAGATTTGATTGACATTTTAATGCTGAAAATTGCATCAAATGTGCATTACACACTATTGAAGCTATTGTTGGTGCAGTCACACCATATATTACACATACAATTATTTACCATGGGGAATTATTAAATGCCTTCAAGTGCATGATGAGTCAGAAAGAAATAAAAAATAAAATGAGCAATGTAGGAGTGTGCTGTAGGAGTAGAATTCTTTTTTTAACAGGATTTTGTACAAATCAGACTTTTAAAGAACAACATGACCGCAGACATGTTGAAACCAGAAAATTTTGTTTTTGAATGTATTGGGATCTCTTAAATTAGGTAAAATTCAATTTTTACACAGAGCAGTGCTGTCATTGGGGGTTGGGCTCAGAACAAAAGCATTAATCTTTTGATTTCTGTATTGTTTATGTTGTGACAATAATGATGACCATGTAAATCTCAGGCACGAAAAGAATACCTCTTACATGAACAGAGTCACACGGCTGTGATTGACGTTGACATGGTGAATAGTAGTTTGAAGAATGTGACGCTGCCTTCATTATCACAATGTGTGGACAGCTGTGTCTATCAGTGATACAGAGCCGCATTTTATGAGGAAATCCTTTGTACACTAAATATATGCTTTTCCAATCTATAAAGAAACTGAATATTAATGTTCCGTGTGTGTGTGTGTGTGTGTGTGTGTGTGTGCTTCTGTCATCTAGGCCTGCGGGAGGTGACTGTCAGAAGAAATGCCGGTCCCAGGTGTCCTAGTCCATCACCACCGGGACCATGGCGACTCGTTGGCCAATGAGAAAAGAGAGGTACTCCCATGCCTGCCTTGCTAGATGGTCAGCGTCCTCCTTGATGCTCCTATGGTTGCCCTGGATGTTACTATGGCTGCCATGGCCGGCCCGAGCTGAACAGGTGGGCAGCGGAGGGCACGGAGGAAAGGTACTTCACGGTTCTCTGTCGTCTCCCTCATCTTCCTCCACCTCCTCCTCCTCGTCCTCCTCGTCCCCGTCGAGCACCTCAGCATTGGGTTTCAACACGAGGCAGAGCGGAGGTCAGCTGGACTGGCTGCTGTCAGAGAAGGGACCTTTCCACAGATGTCCGGAGTACACAGAGTTCAGAGAGCGGTTTCAGCAGGGATTTTCTACCAGATACAAGATCTACAGGTGAGAAAACACTGAATCTGTCCGTGTGAGTGTGTGTGGGAGGCTGCACATTTACCAGATTGGCCACTAGAGGGAAGAAATGGTGCCACAACTGAAACTGCTGGGTGTTGTAGGTTGTCCACCTATCGGTGAAATTAAATGTTCCTTCTCATTCTTTTACTATTTAATTATTCATATTTATTAATTATTTAGTATTTAACCAAATTGGTCCAAATATAGGATGATCATGACTTTTCGATGACCACCACCCCCTTTCCGAATGAAAGGTATTTAAAAACATGGAATCAAACAACTGTTGTTGACATTGTTAAATACTGTTCGTGGGACACAATCTTTGCTGAAACAGTCTGCCGTGTCCTTAGCCGTTTCCTCACATAGATCTGCTGCCTCGCTGATTTCACTCCAGATATCGTTGCTTTCATGCTCCGGTGATGCTGCTCCTCCCGTAGCTCATCATCGTCTCTGCCGTCCAAAGCGTTTGAGATGCAGAATTTTAAAGCTTTGGAGCAGCTTGTTGACATTAGTCTGCAACACTTGTAACTCTTTTTTACTCCCCCGGTATGACCACCACGTCACCGTTCATTGTGCACACCTGACATTTTGGCCATCTCAGTCAGTTGTCTCCAGATCATGACCAGCATGCCCCCCCCCCCCCCCCCCCCCCCACACACACACACACACACATAATGCTGGGATCTGAAAGTCCTAACTCAAACATAAAACTACTCCACTCTTTCACACCAATTCCAAAAAACAAAACAATACAAAAAAGAAAAATAAATAAATATATATATGGACCAATATAGTGTAAAACTATAAAGGAAAGCAACAATGGCAACTTGTATGTTTGTAGGTGTTCGGAAATATTAAAGTGCCACTCACCCCAAATTTCAAGTTGCCACTGAGTTGCAAGAAAGTGTTTTGTTTTAAAAGAAGTACAATTTACCAGTGAAAAAATATTGAATCCCAAGGCTGGCCAACTGTTCTGAGAGCATATCTTTGTAATTTAACGTCAGAAATACAACTCTGAAGGTTTCTCTATTACAAAAAACCATTCTTCTCACTACTCTTCTGCAAAAAGAAGAAAAAACTATCTTGAGGTTCACAGAAGTGTCTTATTGAAGTCCAATTGAGATATTGAGAAAAAGGCCATCACAAACAAATCATGAAAGTTTTAAAAAAGCCACTCCTTCATATGGTAACAGATCATCCAGCAAGCATGACCAAGTTTGTTCATCTGGCTTCTTACTAGATTCATCCGCACACAATAAAGAATATTAATACACACACAGCAGACAAACACAAATGGATAAAATCGCTGTCTTAACACAGAGTTGCTCATTTTCCTCCAGCAGGACACACGATTCATTAGTTCCAAGAAGTAGATCATTTAAAAATCGGGTTCTGTGTGATATATATATATATATTTTTTTTGGTTGAGGTTTGTTTTTATGTGAAGAAATTGCAGATGCTGGCACCCACTCACCACAGGTTAATTATAATTTATTCCTACAGGTGTACATATTTATTTACAGTCGCATGAATTTTTTTAGATAAAAAAACAGTCGCTTAAGTTAATCCTGAGCATTTTGAAACGGCCAGAAGCCAAATACAGACTGGAATGTTAAAGGATGCGTCACACACTAAAATATATCAGAAATTCCACAGTGTGCGTGAAAATCTTGTTTTCAGGTTGGGTTTTTATCTTTTTTATTTTTATTTTTTTAAATGCTGCACTTCAAGAATTAAATCATGAAGTAAAAATACATGACTCGATATAAATTTTTGTTTCGTTTTTTTTCACTGGTAGGGCAAAATGATGGAATATATGCATGTTGGCTGAGGGGGATAAATGAGGAAATGACAAATGTTTCTGAGGATATTCTTATTTGAGACTAGTGGTGGTGGCATCTAAGTTTAGGGGTTTAATTATCTGATTAATTTTAAATGAGCTGCTTATGCAACAACTTGTGCCCTCAGTTTGGGGGCAAAATGATTATAAAGTAAGTTTCTGCTGTGATTCATTCGGCCTTTGCTAATTTATCAAAATAAATTGGGCACTTCAAAGAGTGACTAAACATGGATCTGTGGGAATGGTAAATGTATTTTGTCTGGCAGATTAAAGGCACGCTTTAAATACCCTCAATGTAATGTGTGGATAGATAAAAGAGGAACTGCTCATTTCGAGGACATGCACAGAATGGAGTGGAGCAGCTTGTGTAGGCTGTGCTCCAGTCATATTTGACTCAATCCTGTTGACTTTTTGCTCTTCTATCTGTTCGGATTCACTCTGAAAAACATATCCCGTTTCTGGTCTTAACCAATGTTCTTTATGGTGTTTTTTTTTTTTCTTTCTTTTTTTTTTTTTTTCTCACCTCACACTTATCTGTTTAGACCACCTGGAAGTTGTAAAAAAAACACCCCGATGTGTCAACATATGCTAACAAATATAATGGTTTTTGCAACACGATCCATGTGGAAAACGTAGCACACTCCTCGGCTGATTGACTTGACAAAATATAATTTTTTTCTTTATAAGCAGCTATTAGAACTTGCAGGATAGAATATGATAAAGTAGACATCTATGACGATCCCAGAGGATTTCAACAGGTAACACAGTGCATCATAATATTGTCTTTCCTGGCAGTTTTTATCTCTGTATGAAAAATATCCCTTTCAAATTTCATTCAGAAAGAAGTAAACTGAAGAAAACTGTTAAGATCCAGTGGAGACTTCGAGAGAGGCTTTAATTTGTCCATGTAATGTTTTTACTGTTCATAAAGCTTAAACACACTTCCACTTGAGACGCACCCCCCACCTATGCATGTACTGACTCTATGTTCATGCTCTAGGGCAGGGGTGTCAAACATAAAGCCCGTGGGCCAACACTGGCCCACAAGAGGCTCCAACTCAACACGGCAAACCTGGCAAATTGGGAGAATTTCAAAGAAAAATTTTTATTTTTTTAAATATATTTTTTAAAAGTAGCAGACACAACATCGAGACCCTGAGATCGTTGCGAGCAAACTAGTATTAGCTTCAAAACCATGCTGAGAGTGAGTTTGTAAAAAAAAAAAAAAATAGAAAAAATGCATTATTATAACAGTTTCTTCTTTTTAGACACCAGATGATATTGTTGGAATTGACTATGCTGAGATTGCTATAGTTTTCTGTAATAATTCTCTATTTTTAAAAAAAAAATATATAGACATTTTCATCACATTTACTCTGCACCACGACAAATAAAAACATTAAAGTTTAGATTTAAAGTTTATCATGGCACCACTGTAGCAGTCCGGCCCTCTCAAAATGAAATTGGGCTGTACGTGGCCCCTGAACTAAAATGTGTTTGACACTCCTGCTTGTAGAATTAAGTTTTGACGGCTACTTATACTACAATCCTTCATGTTTTCCTGTATGAAGAAAAACAGGAGGGCAACTACAATTCTGTTGTTCAGAAAGATATTTCTAACAATTGAGAACCTTTACGATAGTGTTGGTTTGACTTAACATGACTGTAAACGATGTTACAAGAATGTTTCCCTCATTCAAAATAGTTAAAACGTGCAAGTGAATGAAGACTTCTACATTTATCAGTTTGTTCTTAGTCTGTAGGAAGTCTAAAAGTGTTCCAGGTGTGAGCTGCAAGTAACCATGACCCTATGGGACTTTGCACACTTTTTTTGTACGCGACTTCACAGCTATTGGTTCCACAAAACTCTCCCATGTTGCTGCCAGGCCACCGGGCACTTCGGCGGGAATACCACCCACAGGCAGTGGTGGGTCTTGACAACTTTACACAGTGCGTTAGCTTCCAAAGACATAGCATGAAGATATGCTTGGATATTTATTTTTAAAAGAGAAAACAAGCAAACAAACAAAAGAATCTTTGCCTGAATAAAATCCTGCTGTGGAGGACAGTGTGAACTCAGTGTGTGTGTGTGTGTGTGTGTGTGTGTGTGTGTGTGTGTGTGTGTGTGTGTGTGTCCTGAGGCTGTCAGCTGCGTGCCATAAATGATGCAGTGCAGTCCTGCTCCAGGTCTAAAGTTCATGTCGGCCCCTGTCACCATTATCATTACTCCAAATTTAATACCACGTGTGATAGATTTCCTCGGCCGCAATTACGTACATTCTTTTAAACTCCGGGATCTCATTTCCTTTCTCTCCTTTCATGTTCTTTTAAAATAGATTCTGTCATGACCATTTGTTCCATCACAAATGTAAATTTGGATTAAAGCGATATCGGCCAATCCTTCGTCCTTTCGGTTATTATCGGCGCTCACTGTGACTCTGTTTTCCAAAGACACGCAGTACATTTTGAGGTGACTCATAGAGACTGTGACTCACTGTCTCACTCCCGCCTTGTTTCTGGCTGTCTTTTTGTTAACACAGGAATAGTCAGCTGAACTTAACCAGCTTGTTCACAGTGAGATCTGCTCTTAGCCAGTCCCAGTTTTAGCTTTCTGCTGCTCATCTCCTTCCTTGGACCACAGATGGTGGTTAGAAATGTCTAATCCAAAGACTTTTTTTTAATCCACTTTCAGTGGACTAGTTTCTTCTCTGTGAAGTCTCACTTAAGCATGAAGTATTTTTCTTTTACAAAACACAAAATGTCAGGTGTTTTTTTGCCTCCATCTATCTGCCTCCCTCACTCCCCACTGTCTTCTCTTCCTTTCCATCTCCCTCTGCCTCGACTTGAATGAAATGGAAATGACAGCATCACTTACAGATGAAGGGGGAAGTGTAGTGTGAAATGACAGGTGAAAGTTTTGTGACATAAGTGGGACAGATTGTCGTATGACTCTTTTTTAGCTGCAGGACACTTCGAGTGATTCTGTATTGCAACTTTTCCGGAGTTTTTTAGATGCTTGATTTGAAAAAAAAATAATAAATCACAAAACCTCTTAGCTGAGACAGAAGACAAACAAGTGAGGATTAATATATCTTTAGCATTTGTGACACTGAGCCCATTAAATCTTTCTCTTTGCTGAGGCATCCTGAGATTTACGAGCTTTAGATTGTCGCCTTATGCAACCTTAAGGTGGTTTTTTTCTTTGATTTTGTGTTTCCAGGTTTTATATTCTTTTGTCACGCTGACTTATTGCATGGAAAGGATTCAAAAGCACACGTTCGTCGCTGATTTGCACTATGTAGTTTTGCATAATAGTAAAAAAACAAAAGGACAAGAGACATGTTCACACCCCAAATCTCCGTTATAGTTATCGGTTGTTTAATTTCTGGAGAATCTCCATACACAAAACACTATTCAAGAATAATGTAAGATGTTGTCTTTATATTTCCATTATGCATGATGACAATTCCAGCAAGTGTTTCCAACTGTGAAGGACAAAAAAAGTACATTTGGAGCTGAAAATAGCTCATGTAATACAGAAGGGAGCTCTCTCTTTAATTCAAAGCTTTTAAATCTTGGATGCTGTATGGAAATTACAGCGTTAGACACTGAGTGAAACTTGTTCCAGTTTAAAATGATAAAAAACAAAACAAAAAAAACCCCAATTTCAATGCTGGGGAAGTTTTATTTCGACCCTGTCCTTGACTTTGAAGAAAAAAGGGAGAAAAGCACCACTGTGTTGTTATAATTTTGAAATGGTATCGCTGAAAGAAAAAAGACAGTTTTACCACATCCCACCAACTCACTGTTAATGGCTCGGTCACTGAACGAACCCTTTGCAAATGCATAAAATATGTACCTGCATGGATATTTATCATGCATGGAAAATTCAAACCCACACCGCCCAGCGAGAACATACAAACTCCTTACAATATTCCCAAGATTCTTAACAACAATTAAACACTTATAGCTGCAGTCACACTTTCAGTTCAAGTCACGGTTCTGCTGCTCGTGCCTCAACTTACTATGATAGCAAATATGTCTAGACACTGCTTTCAGAGACATTATTGAATGTAGTGTGGAACCACAAAGTTTGATGTCACCGAACTTGTGTCCTTGATTTAATGACTGTCGGATAATATAATATGTTCTTTATTCATGATATCAGCACCAAACATGATTTGAATGCTTTACATTCTCCTCTCAAGGTGTTTAAAAATGAGTGCAATGGAAAGGAAAGGAAAGGAAAGGAAAGGAAAACCCTGTACCTTTTCTACTACTTGAATATATAATAATCCTTTAATAACATGCTGAAGGACCCTTGTTTTTTTTTTCATCAATACAATTTTTATTTTATTTTGAACAAGTAATACTAAATGTAGTTAAGAACAGAGAACCTTGATCGCGAACATGATCCTGCCATGATGCAATTACATCTTACAGTTTTCTGTTTTGCTGTGGATGCCTGCCTCCTCTCATTTCTCCTCCTTCACAATCGGAGAGTCACTGCCACCCACTTTGTGCGTGTACTTTTGAAATGCATTTGTAAATTTCTGGGATTGTTTTTGCTTTTTGGTGTGATTGCTGCATCCCCCCGCTACCCACAACAACAAAACACTACAGCGCTTGCGAGTGAAAGTATCCTTCAAGATACGCTGGCACACTTCCTCCCAATTTGTGTGAAAACAATGACAGTGGCAGTGAAAGAAGGCTGGCGGGGGCCTAACGACATTACAGCGTCAGACAGTGCCAGGCAAAATTAAAGGAGTTACTAAAAGCATTCCTATATTAGGTTTGGAATACAGATGCTCAGTTTAATGTTTCATCTCTCTTTTTTTTTAAGAATTTTTTATTTACCTTATGTTTCCAGCTCAACATAGAACACAATCTGTGACAAGATGCAAAACACAAACAAAAGAAAAAAAAAAAAAAAAAAAAAGGATAAAACATATTGCATATATTTTATACATTGCTGCAAATTTGCATTATGATACACATGATACAGTTTAATTATAATGAGAAACAAACATATAAACAAATGAGATTAAATCAATCAATCAATCAATCAATAATCAACTTCTTCTTTCAGGGCCCGTTTCCCCATCTTAACGTTCTACCTTAACAGCCCAGGTTTTTCACCTTGTCAGGTATAGTCCAACCATTCTCCATCTCCGATCAAAATGTTTTCATCTGCAGTGATGCAGTATTTTTTTCCATAAGGTCAACTTTTCTCAATCTTTGCTTCCATTCCGCCACACTCGGTGATTTAACATTCATCCATAATGCCGTTCCATTTTTCTTGGTGACCAATAATAGAATATTCAGAATATATCTTTGGTCAGCAGTGAAAATATCATCCGGTGTAGCACCAAGTAGGTAGAGCTGTACCTTTAATGGAAGTTCTCTGATCAGAATTTTCTCAATTTCATCTTTAATATATTTCCAGTATTCAGAAATAACTGGACAGTCCCAGAATATGTGCGTATGATCACCTATTTTACTGCATTGTCTCCAACACAGAGCTGCAAAGGGAGCTTTAACAAAATTTGAAATGACCAAGGGAGTATGAAAAGATCTTAGCAGTGGAGAGAATTCGACTGGAAACTCAGACTGACTGTTGATGCCTTTATGGGTGTTGTTGCAAAGTTTATCCCAATATTCGTCTTCTATTATAGTGTTACTTTCCAGTTCCCATTTTTCTTTAATACTATAAGTATTCTCTCCACAATCTGACACAAGCCTTTTATAAAGATGGGAAACATGTTTACAGGATGGAAGTCGTTTTTCCTCGATGTTAATAAAATATTGTTCTATACTGTTTTTACTCGGTTTTTGCCAATTTGTTCTTTTTCCTCATGATTCCTAATGTAGTGCCTGATTTGCAAATATCTGTAAAAGTCGCTTGAGGGACCGTCAAATTGTTCCTGCAGTTGGGCAAAGGATTTTAAGTGTACATCTTCAAATAATTGATTCTTCTTCGCTTTTTTTGTTCTTTCTTAATTATCATACTTTACAAATCAACCTTCCTGGTGACTAAATGTGACATTTTTACTGTGGTACCATTGGAAATGCTCATTTGTGTTATGCTGAGTAAAATGAGCAACATCATATTGTTTCTCTAAGATCTGATTAGAGATGACAAAGATAATGATCAAACTAGAACAAGGACAAAATGAATGGAGACTGACAGTCCAGATTAAACACACAATGGTGTGATTAGATTGGAATCGTTACGAAATGTGCCGTTTATTTTCGAGATCACTGATGAAGAATGCCTGCGTTAAAACGGGAAGCCCTGCGACTCCGTGACGTGTACAATGCACTTCTCTCTAGTCTCTAATTGTACTCCAGTGACCTTACTAATGCTAATATCTGATTATCATTAAGGAAAATAAGTGCCAGCAGGCTTTTCCCTGCATTAACTTTCTACAGAGCAGGAGTAAAATTGGCTGCTCTCATTAGCTTTTAATCAGGGGTAATGGAGATGGGAATACATGTTAGCCACATTTTCCTGGGCTAACCCTAATCCGTTAAATCCTTTAATCTCATCATCGCCTAAGTTGCATCAGCTACCATTGCCTTAAAAAAAAAAAAAAAAAAAAAAAGCTGGAAAACTATCTGTGGTGGGGAAGTCTGTGCGTTCCTGTGAGTTTGCTGCCTGCGCTCACGTGACTGAAATCCGTGGCGAAATAATCCAACTCCACAGAGAAGGGCTATTTGGAGGCTCTCCATTGGTGGTTTCGGCATGAAAGTCAAGCTGTTATATCCCTATTGATGGCCGTTAAAAGAATAACGCTGACGATCCCCTATGACCCGCACATGACAGTGAAAGTTTAGTTTTAACAACATCTTGCAACAACTGTGAGGAAACGTCAAACATTTAAATCCCCCAGCTCTTTTGGCTGCAACATAATGCGAATGCATGATATATTCTGGAGTTCACAAAATGTTTTACATTTGCAGTGGTTCAGGATTCTCTCGCTTGGGTCACAGATACTCACAAACAGGCAGATTTTTAAAGATGCTGGAAAATTCAGTTTAGTTTAAGTTTATAAGAAAAGGCAAGAAATGAGTACTCCTGATCTCATCTGGAAGCTTCGGCACTTAAATAGGCTGATTTTAATCGACGTGATGATCGCTGGAATGGATAGAACCCCTGTTTTGGTGAGATCAAGAATTATCGATTGCTTCTGGGATTAATAAAGTACTTTATATTCTGTTTGAACACAGCAAATGTGTTTTATTTGGGTAATATCATGCAAATCTCTAGCCAGTATTGTTTTTTGTGAATGCTGTGCAACATGCATGCAAACTCCGAAAATCTCTAACTAGTTGTTACATATTGTTGCAGTTCAGCAAGATCGAGATTTTAAGAGCAGATGATTAATTGACAGGTCAATTCCTGAGCAGTGCTCAGAGTCACTACCCACTGACAGTGGCCTGATAACTAATGACGAAGTGAGAAGATGTTTGCTTCAACAGGCTTTACGTTGCAAATTCAGGATTTATCTGCCGTCACGTCTGCATCGGATACCACAGCAGTCAGAGGTTTTACAGATGCCACCTCACAGCAGGTCGAGTATTTCAAGGCAACAACCAGCTGGATATAATGGTTACACGTTCAATCCTTCCAGTTAATCACTGTTCTTCCAGCAACCACTGATTGCTGATATGATCAGTACATGGCCATGTTGGTCCCGCACGTGTGGGCCAACATGGTCACGGCCCCAAAAAAGAAAAATTAAAGCAGCAAACCTTTTTTTCAGCGTGTATCCAAAAACTGGGATTATTATGTGTAAATCATCATTTCAACCATTAGTGGCACAGTTTACAGGTTACAATTTTACCATATTAGATTTTCATGGACACAGATCAATAAATAAAAAATATCCCTCAAAAAGACAAATCCTGTACTGCAATTGGGTTTAGCCCCTTTTTCACTGCTTCGTGGAGACACAGCAGCGTTAACTGGATTGTCTGTTGAGCTGCTCGACTTTGCTTCAGCAAATTGTCGCAAATTGCACAAGAATTTGGTTTTTACTCCAAAAAAGTTTAAAAGTTCTTCTGATGAGACACCAGGGGGAACTTTATCATCAAAGTAAAGAAATTGCAATAAAAAATGTTCACATAGTTGTCCATGTTATTTTTCAAAAAACAAAATTATAAACATAATCTTAGTACTATATATATATATAAGCTTAATTGATTACTTTTTATAGTTAAAACAACAAATTCTATCATTGCAAGTAATCCAATAAAACTGAATGAATATAAAAGCGTACAGTGGTTGTATTTCAAACCCACCTCTGTCTAATAGTGATTAATCTAATGGTAATTAGATTGAATTTCAAAACGCTTCATTTGTCCCTTAAGGGTAATTCATAAAGCAGGCAGACTATGAACATAACAGATTCAAACATTTTATAAGAAAGAACATGTGTCTAAAGAAGCAGAAACATTGTACATTAAATACAAAGAAAAACAAGTTAAAAAAACAACATCAAAACAATTAAATGATGATGGTGTAATTTTAGCTGTAGTAATTGGAACTATGAATCATGGGTAACATGAATAGACTGTGCATATTATGCCATGAAATTCATACAGTTTATTCATACAGATTTAAAGTTTGAACTCAGTTGAAAAACAATTTCCTGATGACAGAGTGAAGAAATCACTCCATCCTAATTTGGATATGATGATGTTCAGCCAATCAAATCTTACATCACATCAAACTGCAGCAAAGACCAGTGAAAGGTGTTTGAATGTGACTGTGGGAGAGAGATGCACTGTGGGGAATAATCAAGCTCTTTTAAATTTTCATCTGTCTGAAATGACAAAAAGACCTGTGATGCAGTTCCTGCAGTGACGAACAGGGGTCTGCTTATTTTTTTTTATTTTTTTCACTTGTGCTTTTGTTGGACTTCGAGACAACAGACTGCTGATGAGACCCTGGGTGGGGGTATGTGAGCATGTGGAGGAGGCAGGTAGTTTCGGGGTAGCAGAGCTTAGATTGCGGACTCCTTCTGTGGCCCCAAACATCAGAGATGCACAAAGCTTACTGTGAAAAAAAACAGCAGGCTAGAAACAGGCCTGTGGTTCTGTGATGGAAACAGTCAGGAGGCAACAGCCTACACTGCGGGGAACATTCGCCTCTCGGGAGTCTGTGTGTGTGTGTGTGTGTGTGTGTGTGTGTGTGTGTGTGTGTGTGTGTGTGTGTGTGTGTGTGTGTGTGTGTGTGTGTGTGTGTGTGTGTGTGTGAGTACGTTGCAGCTGACCAACACAACTCTCCCAAATCAAATCAACATAACACAAATGCGAGTCTCACACTGCCACAAACCGGACTGAGAGTCTTTGCAGGTCTCTTTGATGTGTTAACCTCTCTGTTTCATAAAGGGATGAAACAAAAGAAGCGCCAACTGCTGCGTCCATTACCTCTGGTCTCTAACACCAACTGGGTTCAAATGCTCACAGAAAACTACAGCAGAGGGAGAAGGGAGGTTTGAGGGGAGTACAAAGAATAACACAAACATAACAACGTTGAGAGAGGAATATATACTTCTGCGATTGTGTAAGTAGCCATCATGACAGCAAAATGTCCACAAGTGACCCAGAAAGAATATATTTACATGGCACAGTATAGAAACCTGGTACCAGTCATGTCAGGACATTCAGCAGCCAGCAGGACAAACCCACTTGGACGTTCTCCTATGTCGATGTTGTCTTTGTTCAGTGCAGACACGTTGACACAGACGGCAGCCTCGTCTGTGCATACACCCACCAACACCAACCAACTTTGTCCTCCGCCTGTGTCCTGAAGAAGCTTCAACTGTCCCTCTCTGATGTTCTGCACGGTGCAGTCTGCCCTCAGTACCATTATGCCAGTCATTTCTGATGTAAAGTTTCTGTTTGTGGACACAGACACAATATAAACAATCTCCTGCTCGCTTGATGTGACGTCCTCGGATCCAACTTGGTGCTCAAGTGGTCTCCATTATCCAAGTTCCTGCTTCATGTGAATGATATACACCCCTACATTTATCGTAGCTGCTTCATCAGATACATATCTTCGGTGTAGGAAGACCAGGAATGTGGGTGTCTCACTGCTCTCATGTTTCTCAAAGAAAGGATGACTGAAAATCTCTGAGCCTGTATGAAACGCACCTAAATTGTTTGCCAGATTTGGATGCGAGCGGCATATCTTGCAGCACATTTCAGTGCTTTTCTTCTGCTCCGCTCGGTCTGCTGCTTCTTTGTAGGTGGCACAACGCCAACGTAGCTGCTTTACTTTCGCACAGTTCCCCTGCCTCACTGGTTTCACTGCGGCTATCATTGCTCCTTTGCTCCTGTTCCACCTGCTCCTTCATACCAGAGCATCCTTGCTGCCAGCCAAAGTAAATGCTATGCAGCATTTTAAAGCTATGAAACAGTATTTCAACAATATCTGGCACCTCATCATTGCCCCATCAGTATGATCATTAAATGCATTGCACATTATGCTCAGTTTGGTGGCTGCTGACCACATCCAGCGTGTTCCTCTTTTTCTGAGGCTCCCATACTGTTGTCATGCAGAACTTGACACCATCAGGTGAATATTAGACCTGTGTTACAAGTCGACTCCAGTTTTTCAGACCTATTGACAACAGGGAAAAAAAAAAAAAAAAGGTATCTTATATTCAAACAAATCTGGTATGTATTTTTGATTGTCGCAGATAAAGACTCCTCAGACTTTGTGAAAAATGACTTAAATACTCAAAGTTGTCCCGATATGTCCTGACAATCTGCATCAAGCTGTGTCTGCCTACAACTCTGCCTCCACGGATTTATCACAACACTCCAAGACACCTCGTCGAGTCTTATAGATTAGAGAGAGAAGGGGAATAATTCCACTGCTGCTTGCAAGAGTGAAATTGTGTTACTTTAAAAACTATCAGCAGCCTTTGATAGTGGTTTTGTGATGGCGTGAAAGCTTAGAGTACTTTTTTTTTTTTACTTTTGTCAGATTGTCAGATTAACTTTTTGCATTGCTCAGCACCTCTTTGTGCATGCAACAGATTGTTATGTAAATTACAAATTTTGATTCATACATTGTGTAGCGTTAAAGTCTACGTAAAGCATCAACATATCATTTTCTGTTCTGGTCTTTAGAACATCAATAAAGAACACTGAATTAAGCTGGTCCCTAGTGCACTGCTGTGGTTTATTGCAGCAGAATATGACAAAAACATCACCAGCTAATGTACCTGATCATCAGCAGAAGAAGCAGTTCACCTCAGCTCAGTCCTGTCAGCTTATCGTACGGCAGAATAGAGCTAAAAAAAAAATTGAGGCTACATTAGAGACTAGTTTAATGAATTTTGCTTTTGCACTCGAGGGGGATGGTCATAATTACTGATGTATTACTTTTCTGTATAAAGCCAAAAGGGACTTGCAAAGCAGCAGGTGAATAGTAGAGACAATTTGGCCTTACATACTGAACGAATACAAATATATGCAATGCTCCATGTGAACTCAATGTTACTTAACCTTCCATCTCATGTGTTTGGATCTGAATGTTTCGGGTGTAACGAAAAAAACTCATCCTTCCTAGACTAAATATTTTTCAAAACGCAAGAGTGGGACAAAAAAATATGTATGGGTGTGGGTGTGTGCTTATGCAAATTTTCTTTTGCATTTGGCTTTTATCTAGTTTCAAAATCATGAAAGTTCCAGTCATAAAAAAAAAAAAAATTCTTATAAAAAGACTGAGTTCTTTAACTCCGACAGTTCACAACAGGCTGCAGGATTTAAAGGTGCATGCCACTTTAAATATTTTGAATGTGGAACTCTCCCCCTGCGAGCTTAAAATGTGGCTTTGAAAAGTTTGCTGGTTATTTATTCTTTGCAGAGGTCAGGCTTTGAATTCAGACACATGCATCGAGAACAACAGATTCTCATGAGAAAACCTGCATTAAAACTACCCATTGTCTGCTTCTTGGTTAATGGCTCACACTGCCAGTCTGTTCAAAAACAAATACTGAAAATGAAATGCGAATCCATTTCAAAAAAGGTTGAGACAATATGCCACTCTTCATGTTAACAGGACACAATGCGTTGTTATTCTCATTGAAACACTGTTCATTCACAAAATTCCCAACATATGGTTGTTAAAAGCAAAATATTTTACTATTTAGTGATAAAAAAGTAAGAGTTACTAAATAGAAAGAAGTTGGGTGGTCATTTTGGAGCTCGAGCAGGTATGTTGGCAAACGGTAAATAACGTAATTGGGTATAAAAAGAGCCTTTTGGATTGGCAGAGTTTTTAATCTTAAAAAGTCTATATCGGCATGCTGAAGAGTAAAGTGTCTTTGCTTAAAAAAGATAAAAAAGCTGTAATAATACATTCATGAACGAAGTGTCAACGATGCCAAAGGTGCAGCGTAATGAGGTATAATGATATTCCTCGGCTGTATTGTGCTACCAGGCAACAGAATTGATTGTGTTGGGTGTTGTAATCTTGTAATCTTCTGAAGTACATTTTGGCCAAATTTAATCCACCTCCAACAATTTGCATTGTGTACCTCCTATATAATACAAATGCCTTTCATATCGCCCTCAATGCAGTAATTAGAAAGATAAAAGTGTGAATTGTACTTGCCCTAACAAATACAATAAAAGCAAACAACATGCCCACACAGCTCTAAAAACATTAATCAGCCGTGTTAATTAAATACTCCTGTGTGGGCTTACCATAAATAGATTGTGTGTTTTTAACAAAGCCTTGTCTGAAAGCCTTCTCATTTTATCTAACAGCTAAGTAATTGGAAGCATGCATATAGATATTGTCCAACACCAGCTTTTTGTTATTCCATAATATCACCACGTCATGTAGTTATTGAACAAGTTGCCTGGACCACCAAAGGGGCCGATCCAGCTCTGTCCCAATAATAAAACAAGTTTGACACCAATGCCAAGACACCTTTTAAACACAGCCAGGGGACTCCAAAAAGCGCCGCCCTTCACTCTTGCCACTCATTTTATTGACTGCGCCATAAATGTTTGATTGATGGGCTGCTTCTCTGAAGGTTGCCCATCTCAACATCTGGAGCAATATGGAGAACTAAGGAAGCCTGTTGAATGGTATTTGAATTGTCTTCAATACCCAAAGCAAGTCCAGTTGTTTTTTTAAACAAGAAACTAAAGGTCTTTCTGGTAGTTTTAACTTCTAGGACCAAACAGTGGACGCTGCTACATTTTAGAGTGGGCTGTTAGTAGTGATTACAAAAAAATCAGCTGTGTAAAATATGTCAAATAATTTAAATATATTCTGTATTTCACCTGAAGTTCAGGAATCTACCGATATTCTGCGTCATACATTGTGTAGGAACATTAAATGTGAATACCGATGGCATTATGAAAATAATTTAGAGTGCGTGAGTGGAGAGAGGAGGAGGTTTTGAAACTACATCTCCAAGTTGCGATGTAAAGATTCCCAGTAGGTCTCGGTATGAAATACGCTCCACACGGTCCCTTTGACTGATGATCAGACACTCAGACTCAAACACGTACTTAGAAGTCAACATATGCATGTGTGTGCATTTGCGTATGCATGTGTGTGTGTGTGTGTGTGTGTGTGTGCCTCGGAAGAAATGTCGCTACAAAAAAAACAAAACAATAAAACATCAAAAAGAGCTCTCCGTCAAAGAAGAAAGAAAAGACGCTTGATACAACACCGATGGGATGGAAAACCAGGCAATAGTTTTCTCTTTTTTCATCATCAAAAGATTAGGTTTTCTGAATAAAACACTCCTCCACCCCCTCCACTCCCCTCTAAAACAGACTTATTCAGATAACCACAGCAGCACACGCTCCACTCGTCTCCCAGTGGCCCTCCTTACTCTCTCTTTTCTCCCCTCTCTTGCTCTATCCATTTACATCTTCTTTAACAAACACGCAGAACAGGGGAGCTGATAAAATTCAAAAAAGGGGCTGATGTGATTAGAGTTTGATTAGCAAGTAGTTCACATCAGTTGGAAAAATGGCAGTGTTATTAATATGATTTCATTTACTCACAGTGGGACATATGACGATATCTCCACTTTGGTTTCTTTTGCATTCCTTGTCTTTACAGATTTTAGCCAGAAGTCGGCAGAATGTATGCGTTTTAAAGGAAATAAATGCTTATACTATGTTTCCCTTTATTTTGTCGGTCGGCTTGCATGGAATTGCTGAAACGAAGCCAATAATCAAACCAATAATCAACAATTCGCAGTGATGTAGTCCATGTGATATGCAGGCATACCCCACATACCACCTAAGGGTGTTCCTGTATAACAAGTGAAAAAACACACAAACTTATCACTGTAGTATTGCAGCAACTATATTATCTGTTTTTTAAAAGCATGTTCTGGTTCCACTGTCATTGACTTTGAGTGTTGCACTAGCAGCTGGTTAACAGAATTAGTAAAGTATCTCCATTGCAGGATTATACTGTAATGTAAGAATTTAATGGTGTCCAAAAACTTTTTTTTCCCCACCACTGTATATACCCTTGATTCATTGCAAGTTTGAAAACACGTTGAAAAGTCCGCCGTGGTGAAATGCCGGCAGCAGTGAAGCAGCGGGCAGCACAGTGGAGCTGCGGCTAACTGGGTTAATAAAGAGGCTGCTGATTAGTGGTTGGCACCATGTGGTGGGAATAAGAGTCTGGGAAGGTGGTTTGAACCAGGGAGGAGTTCCCTTTTGAATTGAAATTGGGGGAAGTTATAGAGATGGACAGAAGCCAAAGGGCAAAGCTGAAGTGGAGTAATGATTCTTCCTCCATTTATCTGATCTATAAATTCCAAACGCTTGCCAGCAGACATTAACGATTTCGGAGTATGACAGAAAAGCAATATTTGCTTTTGTAATTTGTGGGATCAATACAATGAGGAGCACATGTATTAAATTTACTGTTAATCATCATTATTATTAACATTTTTCTTTAATGCAAGCATGGGGCCCATGTGTTCTATGTGTGAAATTATGTTACGGTAATCATACAGGAACCAAGAAAATTGCTAAATGTGGAATTAAACCCACAGAAAACCATATTTAAAATGCTGTGTGAATCATCTGGAGTTTGGGAGAAGTCTTCACCAACACGTTTTCTGACTTTTCAGAAAGAGCCACTGACATTTACACCCACATGAAAACACATAAAGCTCTTGGAAAGAGATCAAGGAGGCAGTGTTATGCAGTCTTGTGGGAAGGCTTCGACTGCAAACTTTTCTCTATCGAGGTTGGCCATTCCCTACATGGATAAACACTTTTTGCCTTCACACATTGATGTCACAGGGACATGTTTTTCAGGTACCACTCCAATACAATAGGTGCAATTTCTGGATTGGTCAAAAATGTCATACCGATCAGTTGTTTTTGTGTTTTTGATTGAGTTGATGACTCATACTGGTTGGAATTCCAGCCTCTTTCACTTGTTCAGAATGTTTCGAATTGCTCGAATGATTACAGGTCCTGTGTAAATCTCAATTGATAACAAAGCGCTAATGTTTGAGTTTTACACCACTGGATCTATTTCATGTCCATTGCATTCTCGAGATGTAAATGCAGGATGTTAGCCTGCACTTTTACATACGTGGCAGCCGAAAGATCCTTTTACTTATTCCAAACCAGAATGCAGAATTCTTTAGGATCTTGCTTGTCTTCATTTCAGGTGAGCTGTGACCCAAACACAGTTTTTCTGTTGGACAGTATCTTTAACAGTTTTTTTCACTACGGGTATGGAACAATATTGATAGCAATGTATTCAGATATGGTGAATATTTGAAAATGTATCCAGATCATGCCAATAAAGGACAATAAGTACAGCAGAGAGGATTTGCTGTTGATCCAAATGTAGATCATTTTTAGACCTGGGTAGTGCTTGGCCTATTCACAAAGCCTCTTCAGTAGTGATGGCAGTGTTCAGTTCCTTTAAACTCCTATCAATCACCTAAAAATGCTTGTGACTAATAGGAGCAAAACAATACAAGACAGAGCTAATGGTGCACCCAACTCAAGTTGATCTTGAACCAAGGTTTGTTATGATCAGATCAAATACTGCCCGGCTTTTAACAACAAATAAAATCTCCATGGTTTCTGTTCTGTTTTTGTTCTGTACAGTCCAGTTGGTTTGTACAGCCCTTTTCAGATAATCAAAGCTTGCGACCACTTTAAACTACAGCAGACTGATAAGTATGTTTCAAAAACTCATTTAGTCCGTCTAACATTCAGGAAGAAAATGTTCACTTTGCTGTTTGGAGGTGGATTATAAGTACATGTCAAGTCAGAAGTGCCATCCTTTTAAATTGTGTGTTGCCAGGTTTGTCCTCTTCAGTTGAGTAACGGTGCTGCGCGCAGTGTTACCAATAGCAACTGATTCCAGACAAACCCCTGTTGGGTCTTTCACATCCATGTTCATTGGCATCTGATGTTATTTTAGCACTATGATACAAGAAGGTTGACAGCTTTGTGCTCCATGCTGTGTCTTATAACGGAATGAGTCACGATTTGGCAGAAAACAAAATATGCGAGGAACTAGATTCTGTTGACATCAGTTTTTGCAACCCATCTTAAAATTCTGTTGCAAGGATTTGCAACTGTGCCAAAGAGAGTAAATATTGAAAATCGACCATCTACTTTTTGCCAAAACATTATGTGACACAATACAGTAATCACATATTTTGTTAAACTACACAGGAAACAAGCAAAGGACTTGCATCGTCTATTCAGAAAAACAACAGACTTTATTTTTATTTCCCTTCCATTTATGGCCTGATGTTATAGCTGAAATCATTTTGCTGTATTATGTTTGCTTAGTTCAGGCTTATCCTTCCTTCCATGATCCACAGACAAGTCTCTGGATGGAATAAACTCAGTGGCTGCAGAAGCAAACTGGTTGTGAAATGGCAGACAAGAGAGCTCCTAAAAAGGCAGTAGGAAGGCAACTAAATAATCAAGTCTTTGTCTGGATGTTAGCAGGTCAAAAAACAGATAAATGGGGAAAGGAAAGAGATGCAAGGTAAAGAGGTACAAGGAAGGAAGCCATTGAGAGGAAAAAGACTGACAATACGTATTAAGAGGCACTGGGTAAAGAAGGGAGTGGGTGGAGGGCAGTGCTTTTTCTGGGGAAAAAACAAAAACAAGTAGGGAAGTCTCTATGAGTGTGTGTTTGCACACACACTCGTTTGTTTTCACTTCAGTGTGGGGGCGGAAGACAAATTGACCATATGGATAAGAGCAGACGGTGGCCAGGTTGCACTAAGAACCGGTTCGGTCTACCACATTGTGTTGCTTGGCAGTACGCCTAATGCTTAGCACTCTGGGAACTGGCAAAGTAATGGAAACACGCAAACTGCCACAGCGCTCACTTTTTAAGGCTTCGAGGACACTGCAAGGTGCATTTCCTGGCACCGTGCGACTTGATCCAACACTAAACAACAGTTGTGGAAAATGAGCTATGATCATGTATCTACATAAAAAAAAGTCGAGATGACATGCCATAGCAAAGATGGATGTTTTTGAAGTTTGATCAAGACTGCTGTGTGATTGGTTTGCATTTTTAGATCGACCAAGAAGGCAACTTGAAGATTTAACTGTTTCATGTTTCTGTCTTCCTCTGTCTTTATCACATGGAACTCACAAGTGATACTTTAAAAAAAAAAATTAAGATTTGCTCATGAAAGTTTCGAGTCTGGTATGAGAGTAACAAGTATAATTAAATAAATTCAATGATGAATGTCCCTTATCTCATGTGTGAGAATAACCAATGTATTATTTAGAATATCTAAATAATCCTTCTAAGTTGTTTTGGCTGTATTCAGGATCTTAGCTGCTACTAGCCTATGTATAATGTATTAGGTTTCTAAGCTGCTAAATGTTCCCAGTTTGAAACATCAACTACAGTAGGAGAAATAATTATCTGATCCCCTGCTGAATTTGTAGGTTTGACCCCTCAAAATTGATGAACTATGATTTTTTATCGTAGGCTTATTTTAACAGAGAGCAACAGACTGTCAACAACAAATCCAGAAAAAAAACCCACATCGTATAAAGGTGATAAGTTGATTTGCATTTAATCAAATGAAATAAGTATTTGATCCTCAAGCAAGACATACATTAGTATTTGATGGAGAAACCCTTGTTGGTGACCACAGAGGTCAAATCTTTCTTTTAGTTCATCACCGGGTTTGCAACTATCTCAGGAGGGATTCTGGTCCACTCCTCTTTACAGATCTTCTCCAAATCTTTAAGGTCTTGAGGCTGTCGCTTGGCAACTCAAAGTTTCAGCTACCTCCACAGATATTCTGTAAGATTCCAGCCTGGAGACTGGCTCGGCTTCTCCATTTTCTGATGTGCTTTCTCTTGAGCCACTCCTTTGTTGCTTTGTTGTTTTTGGGTCATTGTCATGCTGGAAAACCCATAAATGAGCCACGCTCTTGTTGAAGAAAGAAGGTTGTCATTGTAGTTTTTTTTTTTTTTTTACATTCTTTCATTGAAGTGTTGTTGTACCATTAGATAAACAGCCACAAAGCATGATGCTACCCCCTCCATGCTTGACAGTGGGGATGGTCTTTTGGGGATCATAGTCTTCTCCAATACTATACCATTCCATACCATACCAAACTATACCATTTTTATTTATGAAGCACTTTGACAGAACCATGGCTGAAACTAAAATAATTGGGACAAGGAAAAAAGTCTGAGGATCTTTAACAGAGGACAGCATTTACTAATTCCAGTGCATTTATTTACATTCAAATAATTTAACTGGATGCGTCTTATTAGATTTTTCCTCACCACAACACAGAAGTCCAATTTTCCAGGTCTCAAGATGCTGGAGTCTGTGCAGGATTCTGGGACATATTAGTCAGAAATACTTCAAATACTGAAAGTAAGCCTGACAATACCATACCACTTTCAAATGGTAGTAGTATGAGGGAAAAGGGAATGTCATAATGGACATCACAGTGAAATAATTTGGGTGATAGCATCTGCTGCAAAGAAAGTCATTGCAAAGCACTGGAAGGATCCTGCATCCCCCACAACACACAATGTGGGAAGCTATTGTCATTTTTGGAGCGATACATAATGGAATAAATATCTTTCTCACTTTGCCTACAAATAGATTCACTATCCTTTGGCTAGATAGTAAATGTATTGTTTGGATACAAAGCCTATCATTAGAAACAAAGGAGTTACCACATTTCCACATTGTGTCGCTGTCTCATTTTCTATTTTCTCTCCTTTTGCTGGTACATGCTACATACATGTCGAAGGCTGAAAGATATTCTTTAGGCCTCTTTGTCTTCATTAAAGTATGTTAAAAGGTTTTTCTGCGCTCACTCGACACTTGAATCTATTTAAACAAAATATGTATGTGTGTGTGTGTGTGTGTGTATATATGTACAGTATATTATTGGACCACACGCAGTAGGCCCACATGTCTAGTGCATGTGAGCACATGTCTGCATGCAGTATGCAAATGAGATGGCAAAATGGGCACGCACCAGGATATGGTCAAATTGTGATAATTAGTGCAATTGTGTATTTGTATTAATGTGCTCGTTCAATTATATCATCCCAGCTGGATTTAAAGGGGGGAAAAAAAAGGGAAGAAACCCCAGCAACAAGCAGGTTCTTTGGTGCGCTCCTGACTTTTCTGGCTTGACAGTAAGAAGACAGTAAAAAGCAGAATAAGCTGCATTTGTATGCTTGCCACTCGCACTCTCTCTTTCAATTTAGCAAGAGTCAATTTGAATTATAATTCCAAGGTTCGTTCTCAATTCACTAAGTGCTTGGTGGGAGTTGGTGGTGGAGGTCGGTATGGGGGGGGGGGGGGGGGGGGAGATCCACCCGTGCCTCTAACAGTGCCTGATCTAATTTGGTTGAAATTGTCCCTATTACAAAATAAGAAAAACTGACATTTTTTTTTCTGCTTTGCTTTTGGCTGCAGGGCAAATTATTATGTTCACTGACAAAGCAATTTTGTTTTTCACGAGAGGTTATGTTTAAGTGGCAGAAGAGGGACAAAGGAACAGGCAAACTGTACCAAGTGAGATATCATCAAAACTCTATACTTCAAACAGATTAACTTATAGAAACTTATGATGGCCTTTCAATGGGTGCAATCAGATTCCAGTTTCACAACAGCCATCATTGGAACATCTCTCCAGAATCTCATTCACAGTGTTGTGTATCACTCCAGCCGTGTCAGGATCAGAAAACACTTCATCGCCAGCTGCTGTAAAAAAAAAAAAAAAAAAACATTTTACAGGACAGGAGTATTTTTCTACATTTGAACTCCTACTGCGGAAGTGAAAGGTTTCTGATATGTATCCTAATGTAGGTAAAAAAAAAACTGATTATTACCAAAGTTTTAGATGTCCCTGCCAAAATTCTAGAACAAGTTGATGTGAACAGCAACCAACTAATCCAGAAACTTCAGTAAATCCACGTTTTATCAATTATTCCACATTCTGGATCAATCTTTCATTCATAAGTGAGCTGACATTTTGTAGCTGACACAAGGAGGTGAATTGCTCAATCCGCTTCAACATACAGAAGCTGGAGGCTTCGATGGGCTGGAGATCAGGTCGGAGCTGGATTCCAGAAATTGTCTTGGATATTCTGTAACATGCAAATCCCATGACCTCCGACATACGTAGGTTTGAAACCATTTTTTTTCCCAATTTATTTTGAGGGTGTTTGCTATATTGTCTACATATTTAAATTAAACTGCTCCATAAAAAAATAATAACATTGAAATTAGGTGTCTTAAATATTTTATAGGCAATTAGAATTGTGAAAAAGAGGTTTCACCTCTAACCCTGTACAGTTGTAATCACTGTGCATGGCACATTATAAATATGATATATTTAAACATAGATTTGAGTCAATAAAATACAGAGAAGCAACGAAAAATACAAGTAATTATTGAAACAAGATTGGTAAAAGAACCCAAAATGTTCAAGTGATTAACTAACAAGTTTACTATTAATACAATTGTGGTCCAAAAGACTCATGGCAAACTTTAATGCATATTTTAACCCTCAAATAATTTTTAGCCAATGATCCTACATGAGTTTGCGTCTTCGATTTAAGTGAGCATTTCAATGCAATCGGCCCCATAACTCTTCAGAAACTTTTTTACTGGGTGATTCAGGGATACCTATGCACATCAATAAGTAATCTCTCCTACGCAGTAAAAGTTATGAATTATGCAAGTGCCCATATAGCCATGCCTTCTCAGAAACGGATTACTGGGAAGTGGCAGGAGTAACACACAGAGACAGGCAGAGTGTACCTCGACAAATTAACAGTGGCAGTGCACTTTTTTATGTCAAAGACACCCGCGATATTTAATCTCAGAGCCTTTCAGAACAATTATTCAGCCTGAGAAACAATCAAATTGAAGCTTTCTCGTTCAGAATGAATTCATTTTTAGTGCAGAAAGGGTTATCTCATGCTGAAGTAATAGACCTCGTCTCTCTGTTGGGAGCGAGACGGGTGGATGCAAATATTAATAAACCTAAAACCTAGTTTTTCCCGTTTTGAAGGGAAATAGGACACATCAGCCTCCTGTCTCTCACACACACACACACACACACACACACACACACACACACACACACACACACACACACACACACACACACACACACACACACACACACACACACACACACACACACACACAAAATAGCTAAGTGAAATTTAACAGGGAAAGCGAGGCGTTCAGCTCCTTGATTTCGCCGGGATGATACTAATACAGGCAGGCAGATAAATCTGCAATTGGATTCACAGCACGTTGCAAGTTCTCAGGGTTAACTTTAACTGGTTATTTTTTCATTCCTTAAGCCAGCCTGTGCAAAATATGTTATTCTGATATAAACTCGGCACCTCTGAATAAACACCACATCAAGCCTATATCATTTCAATTTGCCCCTTACCAATGAAGTCAAGGTAAAAGACCTATATGTTAAGTGGTTATCATGCTTTCTATTTAATTATGTCTGTATAGAATTATTGTAAAAACAAGGCTGAAGAATAATACTGGAGAATTGTTGTGAACGTTAGAGAAAGAAAACAATATGAAAAAAACCCCAAAAAAACAATGAAATTTGGGCAACTTGAAATAATAATAGGGTCAGTTACAATAACAGAAAAGTGCTTTGGCCGATTTAAGGACTAGTGGTAGCATGATTATGGTTAAATTCCTCATTTTGGGTTTGTTTCCATCTTAGAAAGGTTTACAGTCCCTGATATATAATTTGTGGGCCAGGCTGGGGACTTCCTCCATTTTTGATCTTGTTTTGATAAACCTTTAACTAATAGATTAATCCTCTTTGATCAACAGTCTGTCCCCGCCTTGTTTTGTGATTTCCTGCAAAAAAAGCTTCTCAAAGAGAGAGAAAGCCTTATTCTTATGTGATCACTCTCTTTAGAATTATCAATTCACTGGGATATAAAAATTATTTGGTTTATTAGGTATTTATTAGTCTCCCCTGGGTTTTTCTCTAGATAAAAAGGATGTGTGTGCCTATGCTACTGTAAACTTGAAATAATGTAGAGATAAATGTTATGCATAAACTTTAATTCCAAATAATTTCTTAAAAGGAACATTTTTTTATTATAATTTCAATATTTTGCCTTGAGTCTTTTCAAGCAGCCTTATATAGTATGTGTTACCCTCAATTTTGACTAAAAACGAAATGCTCCAATATGCAACAATTATTTCAAATCACTGCAGTTCCATTGACAAATGTTGTATATATTTCAGTATCTCAGGCCAACGAGATTCAGCTGTAGCATGACAAATTTTGAAAATAGCTGACAGAGACACTCAACCCAGATACGCCAGCTTTTAAGTAGGCAGGTGATGCCTTTTACAGATTTAGGACACTCCGTGCAAATTTTACATCAACACCCATTAAATTGGTTTGGCTTTCCCCTCCGCAGTATAAACTCACAGACTCGGGCCGCTACTCTCTGGAAACTTTCTTCAAAATCTTGACTGTGTTCACCTCAAAGCGGTGTCAAATCTACCATGGATATGTTGCAATGAAGTACAACTTCACGAATAGTCTTCATCTGTCGTCTCACGTCACAGCTCCCATTAGCTGTCATAATGGGATTGCCCTTTGGGGTCTTCTGTGGTGGATTTCCAGTTTAATTCCTTTCAGGAGATGTATAATGGCTCTGATGGGAACAACTCAGACATCATTAAAAAATAATGCTCTGGCTTCCATCCTCCAACATGGGTGGTGGGTCTATTTCTAGTGGTTTCCCAAAAGACAGGAGGGCGTTTTAATGAACCAAGATCCCAGGACAAAAAGGCAGACTTCGTGATTTGGCTCTCTGGTAAAAAAAAACCAACAAAAAAAAAAAACGAACTAAAGGAGACTAGAGATCTGAGCGGGATAGCTTCATTTATTTAAACCATTTGGGAGTAATAACCTTTTGGCAATTGTTTTGAAAAGACATGCTGGGTGGCAGCTTATAGGACCCACGTGACCAGGTTTGCTCCTAACTGAGAGATGTATGAGAAAATAATGAGTATGTCAGTCATCATTTCAAGACTACAAACTTTTCTAATTTAAAGCAATTCAAGTCATTTTACATTAGCTAGGCTGTGTAGGATTATAAAGTGAATGCTCTCCATCCACAACGTTTACACTCTGCCGCTGGGTTGTGAAACATAAGGCCCGCTGGCCAAAAGTAGCACATCCAGGATGACCGGCCTCCGCTGGGTAAAAAAGAGAAAGAAAACAAAGACTGTATTTTTGATTTTGAGGTGCCAACTATTAAAAATGTATCTAGCTGGTGGGGACCTGGAAAAAGACTCGAATGCCATTCTGGAAAGAAAGAATCGGCAGTAACTTGGATTTCAGCCTTTTTTTATATATAGGTTTAAGAAAATAATGAGTGCAATTGTCATGATTTGCTGATTTGCTGATTTGCTGCTTTGCACTCAAGCAAAGGATATAGTGCTATGTTTATGGTATTCCTGCATCATCAATATCAGACTTGATATGGCAAAATAGGTTTGACACCACTTCTGTACAGTATTCAGCTGTGCAACAGTGTGAACTTTTTTTTATTTTTAGTCATACATAATAATGCTATATATGCTTCGAGAATACTAATAAACAAGCTTAATCCCTTCCTACTTTTAAACATTACGTTTGTAGCATTCATTTTATAGCAAGTAATCGCTAAGATGCTCCTTTAACTCCATTTAATTCTACACTGATAATGTATGCTGACTTATAGGAAATGTGAACGGTACTAAAAAGTTGCTCACACATGTGGTACTAGACTTTCATTTGCTAACTGTTCATGAAGTTAGCTTTGTGTCATTTCAGAGAAAAGTCAAAGATACGCAACATATTTCTGGGCTTTGCTGGTTTGGAAAAACACATGCGTAACTTGGCAAAAATTGTAATTATTATCATTATGAACATACTTTAATCCCAAATCCTCGGCCACGAATAGGTAGGTAGAATAAAACTATTATTTCTTGAAGGACAAAAACCAACAAAATGTCATTATATTGGAAGTTTTCAATTCCTTCATCACTTTAGAAAAGTGTCCTTGTCACTTTTCGCGGAGCGTATTTTTTTTTCGATGCTCGTCTCAGCAGTAATCACGGCACCCTGAATATGATAAACACTCAGCAAGATGGGATGAAAACACTAAAAACATGTCAAGGATCAAGGCTCTTTTCCATGGGGGATTGGGTGGGAGCAGCGGGGGATAGTTTCCACGGAGAAACTTGGAAGGTTGTGCACTTCAGTCAGCACCGATTCCAGAAATAACCTGAAGTTGTATGTGGGTCGTTTCTTATTAAGAGGTGAGACTGTACCTTATTCATGTGAAACTGCTCATTACAGAGTTTTGGGCTCTCTTCGTTTGCCACACCACAAACCTCTCATTGCAGGTCAAAGCTTGGAACAAATAGAGAGCAAGAGAGAGAGAGAGAGAGAGAGTTCCCCACATGCCTCTCACTCACTTTCTCACCTTCTCTCTAGTTGTCTTTGCTTTCAAAAGATTGTGTAAAATTCTCAGTTATTTATTCTTTCCAACTGATACTGTAGATGAGGGATGCCTGTTAACACTCTGGCGTCCTAATCGGAATCTCCCCAGTTTTTTTGTTTGTTTGTTTTTTTGTTGTTTTTGGGGGGTTCTGTGTGAAGTTTGCATCTTGACATTGTGTGTGCATAGGTTTATCCAGGGGGACATTTCAATCTACTAGGTACCTTCAAGATTTCACATTGATGCGAGTGTCTGTCTCTGTGTTTTTGCCCTGTACTGAAATAGCAACCTGTCAAAGGTTAAGCCCGCCTTCGCCCAGAATTACCCGGGATTAACTCCAAACCCCAAGACCCCAAGTGAGATATCGAAGACACTAATTACAATTCAATTAACCTTCAGAAACCTTACATTGTGAGAAGGCTTGGTAGATCATCATCAGGAAGTGTCTTTTTCACCATGTTGAGGACCCAAATAAAACTAAAATACTAGGAAAGATGAGGGTGAAAAAACAATCTACAGCATGTTAATGCTGGTTCAATATGTGTATAAAAGCTGTGGCAACAATACCAAGAATACAGATGTGTAAAAAAAAAATGAGATGGCCATGATTTTTAAATTAAGATAACATCTGCTACCTGTTAGGATTTAGCACTGCAGCTTTATCTTCCATATTGACTGGAGAAAAAAATGTAGGAGGCATATAAATGTTTTTCTGACTGATTGCTTGAAAGTTGGTCTGCTTTAGGCTGCATACTGCAATCCGCAGGGATGATTGCCACTTATTTTAAACCTCAACTCTCCTTCATGGTTATTTCTTATGCATTTCAAGCCTCCATGTGCAACCAGATTGCACAGTCATGAATTCATATGAATTCATACAAATCAGACAAAGTAAGTCTCAAGGTTATTTGTTTTTGTGCCTCTTTCAGCAGAAAATTAGTCTGAACATGTTTTCTCATCATTAGATCTGCTTTTTGGTAAATATCAATGACATAATTGGCAGCTTTTCCTTATAGATTATATTATGAAACTCTGTTGCTGTGCATCAACAAAGAAAGAAAAGCAACTGTAAGATTTTTCTCGTACTACTGTTCTATTAAAATGTCACAGCATAGGTTACATGAACAAATGTATTTTCAAAAACAGCCCAAAACACACCACCTGGTAATCACAGTAGGTGTCTATTCCAGGTTCAAGTAATGGCACCACCTACATGTTTTTGTTTAGAAGCATGTAAAACCAAAAGACAGGCATATCTTACTATTAATATGAAAGGAATAATGGAAACTACCAGTCAGTTTCTGCAGTAGAAGGTCAGAAATTGGGAAATCAAAAGATGTAGGCTTCTATTAGTTATAGCAGTGTGATCGCAGCTTCAGGTTATATGGCATAAGAAATAAAGTCAAAGATAAAATTAGAGAAGGAACTTTCTACAGCTTTCCATTGATGTGTGATATCTGCGTCCATATAGACCCCTAACGTTGAACATACTTGTATCCTTTTATTGTCAATGACAGTACTTTTGTTGGTTACACTGTGTACTTCCATCTGAACATAAAATAACTCACACAATAAATGTTTGACATTTAACCCCCTGCTCGAGACCACGTCCGTGTACATAAATGTTTTTAAATAACTGAGTTCTGATATACATAGCTCTGTGGTTGGCTCCTCTCGCACTCCCAGCTTCACTCGTGCGAAGCGCCTGGCAGAGGCAGGGTGTATTCACCCCGAGAGCCTTCCAGTGCTCGCTCTCCATCTGATAGCTAATAACATCCAGGTGTGACTTTCCGACATGCTGCAAGGAGGAACGTCTAAGAGAAATTTCTGCATATCCAGAGACTTTTTCCTCCCTTTCATTTGTTAAAGCAACAACAAAAAAGTAATGCCCTCTGCTTCAGTGAAACTGAGCGCCGGAGCTGCAGGTGCAATCAGCGCTGTGCTAAAACCTTTTAATTAACACCATCTATCATCATTAGCCAAACGGTCAGCCAACAGTCTCACCATTAACTCTTAGAGAGCGAAGCGAGGAGAAAAGCAAATGATGCACTGCGCTTCTTTGCTTTCCGGCCGTGTCGCCGTCAGCCCCCCTTCAGCCGTGCTCAGTCACTGCAGAGCGGCTCAGAAAACACATCAGTCTACATCAGGCCCATTTAATCAGTGTGCAACTACTGGCTGCCGTCCTGCAACTCTCTGTACTAAATACTGAGCTAAAACTAATGCCTGCTGATGCATGTGATAGCTGCAGACTAATTGTAATAGTTTGCTGCATTCAAATGAGTGTGACCTTTGGTTTGGGATATTTGTCATGTAACCGCTGCTGGGATTAGAATGGCTATATTTGTTACTGGGCTGACTTTGACCGTTCTGTTTCGCTTGAAATTGGAAAACCTCAGAAGTGCATACATTTGAGTTTTTAGGCAGTGTCACCCTCCTGCAACGATTTGGTTATGTGGAAGTTTCTGAAATAGAGGACAAGTAGGATAAACGGTATAAGACAAGATGTTTAAAATAATTTCTGCTTGTTGGAAGCCATGTTTCAAGACAGACAGACAGACTTGAGCATTATTCATATAAATTATTTGTTTTGGCATATTGTTGAGTTTTACAAGTAGCCAGAGATAATTAAGTGATCTCTATTGAGGATATTGTTCAGACCATTTGTAGAAATTGCCTACACTGTATAACACCACAATACCAAAAATGTCATAGCATTGCCGAAAAATTCTATTTATTCAATGATACATCTGTAATTGTTGTAGTTCCAATTTGATTTTTGTCATTAATGAAACATTGGAACATAATTTACTCTAAGTTGTCACTTAGAGCCTTTACAACAGACCTGAGGTAACGCCCACATTTGCTGTACAGGGCAGCCCTTCAGATCCAGGTCGCTCATCACTCTGCTTCTGGGTCACGCAGCCCAGACCGAGTCCGGAGGTGCGTTTCTGCTTAATATCCATTTAAAAGGGCTGCTGATGGATGTCTGAACCAGATATGAAACACACACAAAGACCTCAGCTATTTCTTTTTTTTTTTTTCTGTGTCCCATAAATACATGGCAGTTGGAATCAAACATCTTAAATCTGGACTCATTTCATCAAAGTCCAGCTTCCAGCTGGTGTAATGTCCATTCCTTTAGTCTTCTGACCCCAGCAGTTCCCCTCTTTTCATCTGTCTCTTTTCAGTGGTTTCTTTACAGCGATTCCACCATGAAAGCTTTCTTTCACAGAGCCTCCTCCCTGCAGTATGTTTAGATGTGTCTGCTGTTTGAAGCACTGATGTGGGCTCTAATCTGAGGTGCTCTTAATTGGTGATTTCTAAGGATGGAAACTTAAATGAACCCTTCCTCAAAAGCAGAGGGAAGTTTTGGTCTTCTTTTTCTGGGGCGGTCCTCATGAGAGACCGTTTAATCACACCTTTGATGGTTTTTTTTTTTTTGTGACTGCACTTTAAGAAACTCTCCAAAGTTCTTGAATTTTTTTGGAATGACTGACCTTCATGTCCGAAAGTATTGATGGGCTTTCTTTTTTTCTTCATGTCTTTCATGAGTTAGACTGCCTCTGCTTCTTTTATTCATTTTTTTTTTTTTTACTTTTGTTTATGTCATATCACTTTGTATTAAGAAATACAAGATTTGCAACAGTGAGCCTTTAACCACATAAGCCCGATGCTATTTTCTGACATTTCCACCTGAATTAACATTCTCAAACATATTCTGCAGCGCATCTAAAATGTTTGGGTAAATAAACAGCCTTGGGCTTATTGAATAAAACACACCTGAGGGAATTTTTCAATGCATTGAGTCTTTTTGTCTCGATCAGGTCAGACTGAGATCACAAAAACACTCCAGCACATACTGACATTTAAGTTCAGCTGTTTCAAAACTGTATATTAGAGGGTGATGATTAAAACTGATAGAGATTAAGCTGTTCACTTCATTTGATAGAATGGAAAAAAATGCTGAAGCTTATTTCATAACAGTGGTCCTATGTGCCACTTGGTAACCTTGTAAAAAGGGCCTCTTTAGAATAACAGATACAGAGAGCTGCACACAAACTTCCAGAGTTGACACGGTTCATTTATGCCTGGCTAGTGAGGTGGATTTGTTTACTATAATTTGCTTTAGATTCAAAGCGATCCCTTGCACCACACAAATCACAGTCCCGGAGAAGACTTTCTTTTTTTCTGGATCGTACCAGACCGAAATATATAGGAGTAATTTTCCTGCGGTTATTGTCCAACCAATGTATCACAAATGAGGGGCAGTTTGAAAAATAAGATGGTGTGTGGTTGCAGCAATCATCACAGATGAATCAGTGTGAAGGATGAGGCAGATATTGTTTTTACAGGGAGAACAAAGGGCAAAGCTCTACTGCTGTCATGTAGCCTAATGATATCTGCCTGGATCGAGTGAGATGTCTTAGACTCCCAGAAGAGCATACTGTGAAAATGCAGGTAGAAGAAAGGAAAGTCTTGATAGTGTAAGTATCACTGCAAAAATATCTGTATAATTTGTCACCTGGCAGGAGTTGGTGCTGATGTTTCAGGCTGTAAAAAGACAGACAGCATGAGTGAGTCATAAAATCACAAAACTGAAATGGGCTCACCCAAAGAAAATAAAAAGAAAGTGTCACTGTGCCTTTAGTGCTGCAACTGGAAATGCAGTTTGCATGTATGAGTGATTGTTTAGAGAATAAATGTGTTAATTGTGTTACTTAAATGTGGTGACAGAATTGTACTTTACATGCAGTGAGGACAAAGATGGATAAACGTGGGGTAATAATAATCATGTGTGATATTGATGACCAACCGATTCTACATAGACCGTTCAGTATTCACTGTTTACCTTTTATTACTGCGTTTTATGTTGTTTCAGGAGTCACTTAAGAGATTTACAGTTAAGAGATTGGATTTCATTGCTGCAAAAATCACTTTACTGAGGACATATCATCATGTGAAATGATTCCAGTGGTAATGGGATATGGGAAAGCATCATTGTTCTTTGAGAATGCAAAATGAACAATTAGGATCTCTAAAATTGGAATATGATTTTCTGAGAATCTTATTGAAGGAGAAAGACAATCAGTGCTAATGTAAAAGACAACGAGAAGGAAACGGAGCAAATGTTGAATTACTGCTGAAATTAATGTAGTGTACATGAAAATGATTGATGACAATCATGTCATTTGTCTTGAGGGATCTTAAATAAAGCTCTTACAAAGTTTTAAGTAGTTTATTGCATTATTCAAACAGAGAGTGATCTTTTCATCACAAAGGTACAAACCAGGAGGAACGTACGTCTCTGTAGTCTTTTTTTTTTTTTTTTTAAATGGTTTCAGACAGTTTTTGTTATTTCACAGTGTGCATATTGCACATGCATATATCATTATTACACAAACAGTCTGATATCCGACTAACTAATCATCCTTTATTAGATGATGATGATCAACATGTTCTTAGTGAATGTAGTGAACATATGATTAGATTGGTTTCATAGACATGATTTGAGGTTTCATGTCTAATTTGTACATTTCAAGCTTTTAGTTTTCTTCCCCCTTTCAGCAGCTTGTTTAAAGCCATTGTTTGTCCTCTTTGTGGCAGGATGTTGGCTTTTAGTTAGTAAACTCTGTATCTGTGGTGAATTTGCCTTTATGCCTCTTGGTGAACAAAGCCTGAGGTATTTATCTCTGGCGTGGTCACATTCGATGCTATTTAGAAATAATTGATCCAGTTTCACAAGACTTGCAGTGCTCTTGAAGAAAGTTTTAGTCTCGTCGTCATCTGATGCTCAGACGTCCCTCTTTGTGAAACGGGGGGAGAAAGGGTTTGTGACACATTTTACACAGTTCTGCCTTTTCGTTCTCCCACTTTCACAATCATCTTTAGTCAGCAATGTTCTGCTAGAAACTTCAGGCACAGCAGTATTTCCAACAGCTGAACAGTGACAGCAAGTTGCTTTACTTGTGCAAGCTTCACTCTTTGTCGTGACTTCCAGTTCAGAAAATGTAACAAGCTTCGCGTGGTTACAGTGGTGAGGCAAATAGGGTTCTTGTCTTGTATTGGTTCACATGGAGTGCGACATAAATCAGTTCAATTTTATTAATAAATAAACAATTTTAATTAAAAATCTTGAGTGAGATAGAAAGATCTGAATCTGTCATACTGGAATAAGTAAAATTACACAAGTACTAAAAGTAAATCTAATTTATGTTTTCAACTTCAACCATTTTTTTACTCACATACCACACAATCAAGAGATCTGATTCAGATAGATGACCAGCAAAAGCATAAATACATAATTTTTTTTTTGGTTTTCCCAGTATGTCATACCAATATTGTCTGTAAGGTTAGAGCATTATATTTTTCACTTTGTGATTTTTCCCACTTAAAGTGAACTTCACGGTTGTGCATCTTCACCTGAGCAAAATGAACGTTTTAGGACTCAATGAATCAAAATGCTTCAACCACAATTGCAGCTATTTCCATCCACAAAATACTGTGAATGGATATCCACTGTATGTGCTGTATGTCTCCACTAATGGCCACACACTGTAGAGAGCTGAGCAGGCCGAGGATAAAATCAAAAGTTTCCCTTCTGCTTTTCTCGCTCTTTGTTTTTTTTCCCCCCTACAAACATTTCTCTTGCAGCTCCAAACACTGCCCTTGGACTCAGTTTGTCTGAATTGGCCTGACTGAACAATGTGGCTGAAGTTAATGATAGCTTGTACAAATTGCACTGCGTCTGTGGCCAGGCTACAAACATTAATTGGTGCATTATGTGCGAATGAACCTCCTAATGAAGGACTAGTTTGACCGTGTGCTCCCCAGGCCATTCCTTCTAACAAAAGCTTTGTCATGCTTGCTGCTAAATTGTTACAAATTTGAGCTATTCTTTTGAAGACTAATGTGCAACGTGGCACCCGAAAATAATTACAGCCCATCACTGGCTATACTGTAGTGCATGCGAATGACCCTATGCATATTTACAGTGTATCAGGGTGTGACTTGGTGTATTGTATGTGTTCTACTGCAGCCCCTGAGCTGTCAACAGCGTGATTATAGCGTTGTGTCGTAGGAAATAGTAAACTTCTGACCACAGAAGGCACCGTAGGAGCAGCCCCTGGGAGTCTGAGACAATTATGCCGTATATGCACCTCCCTCTGTGCATGTTCCAGTCTTGAGTGTGAGTGCGCAAGAGCGTACACTCATGGGAAAACAGTGTGTCAATGCTGGTATTTTGCTCATAGCAAATTTGAACACAATGCACTAATATACAACATTGGTTTCCAGCAAATGTATGCAGATGAGGTGAATCTGTTCTTCCCTGCTCGCATTTGCATATCGTAACATACCTCAGGGTTCGACTGTGGCAGGAAAGAAGGGATACAATTATCATCTGCCACTTGAAATGAATGAATTTTCCAGACTCATCTCTCTGCCTGCCACCGTGACTTGTTGACCATTTGTTAGGTAATTGCGGTTTCCTGGCATTTGTCTAGACAGCTAAAGAACTGGATTCACTTAAGGTCTACTATTTAAATGTCACTCAGTCCCACATATAGAGTGCAATTTATGTCATCAGTAGACTTCAAATGACCTAAGCATTGCCGATGCCTCCAGTGTAACAGATCAGGGTGGTGCAGTTTTCTTTTTAAACACCAGACTCAAAATTTCTACCCACCGAAAAAATGTCTTAATACTCTGTATGTGTTTTGACACATACAGCACAGTGTCAATGAGCAACACCAAGATCCAACGCAGTTCTAAATATTTCCCCCAGTTATACCTACAAAACTAACTAATCAACAAAAATGACAGCAAAAAAAGAGTTTCATGATGCCCAGATTGGTCAATTACTGATTTAAATATACAATTTGATATAATTCTATGTACCACGTTACTCTTGAGATATTATTGAGTTAAAAGTGAGCAAATAAAGCCAAGGTAACTCTGTACTCAATAAAACATGTACACATGGATGGGTGTAAACAATACAAATTCAAACTATTTAATTATCAATAATTAACAGGCAACCTTTTTTTTAACCTTCTGACCAACCTCTTGTTTTTTTACAGACGTGCAATTTTCTAAAATTGCAAATAATTGCATTCTTCATATACTCTTACGACCACAATGTTGCAAAACCAGGCAGGACTACATGCCACTTTACATCACAGCTCTGGTCACACCAAACAATTCCATAATCACAGCTTTCTATACATTTGTGTTTTTGTATGTCAGCTGTTTTTAGTCAAATAATACTTTGATTAAGGCATTGAGCTCACTGTGATTTGTCTGCTCTATTGTCTATATTTTTTGGAGTAATTTCAACATTGGTGTGCTTCATTTTGAGTAATGTGGGGCGTTTTTTTTTTTTTATTTACCATGCAAAATCTCACTGCCTTTAGGAGGTAAAACTCAAAATGTATAACCTCAGCTTTCACACTTTAAACATTACACAGTTGGAGCACACAGAAACAATTTCCTTCTTCTTTCAAAGTTTTCTATGTAACAGCAACTGAAAGATGGAGTGATGGACTGGAAAATCAAACCACACGATGAAATAAAATCTGTCCAATTGCTAGTTCAACTCTGATATTGATAGCACAAAGTATTATTTGTCTGGACATGTTTTCTGTGCGTGTGTTCGTGCATAAAAAGCCCCCGTACTCCAACACTGGTATAGACTGCAACTGTGCTTTTATTGATGTAATATTAATTATTTCCATCCCAACATAGAAGGTGAGACTAAATCTCAGTTTCAAATGTGTTGTGTACTTGTAGTAACAAATTGGACAGATGTTACTTTGAGTTATGTTGACAAAACTGACTGATAAAATAATCAGAACTGACAACCAAGAGACGTAAACTGAAAATTAGCACCTGCTTTGCTATTAAGGATTTATGCCTATTACACCCCCTATACAACTATTTGTATTGATGAAATAATTGCTTGGCTATGTTTAGTGACGTCAGCCGCTACAAGCACAAATCTCTCTCCTGTAAAGATACTTAAGTTTACAGTATCTTTATAGATCCACTGATGATTAGAAGTTACATTTTTCTCACTCATTGCTCTGCATTACTTGCACATGTTTTTATATATGCGAGTATATTTACTGTTCGTTGTAAATACTGAGGCGCTGTGCAACTTTTAACCTCAGTTTTGTTTTTTGTTTTTACCCCCCCCCCCCCCCCCGACAGTCTACATAATGAATTGCATATTGATCAATTTCTGTGTTTGTCATTGTAGGGAGTTCAGCCATTGGAAGGTGAACAGCCTGGCTACAGAGAAGAGAGGTTTCCTCAAAGCTCCAGTGCCCTTAGCTCCAGAGTTCCTCCGAAACTTGCGGTTACTGGGTCGACGGCCAACCCTGCAGCAAATCAACGAAAACCTCATTAAGAAGTATGGGACCCACTTCCTAGTTTCTGCTACCCTGGGAGGTAAGGATGGACTGCAGGTGACACACTCTCCTTTATTTTTGGTATGTTCCGACACTTCCTAACCCGAGAACAGAGGAGCTCCTAATTTCAACTCTCAGAGGAGTCACTGTGGAGCTACAGTTGTGTTGTCCGCACGATTTCTGAAGGGGGGGGAAATCGTGTGAAGAACAATAGCAACGATACCTTGCAGCTGCAGCTTTCAGTGAGGGCTGTTTCTCGCCGTGCTAATTTCTCCACTCATCCTTCCCTTCGACAAACATTACGCGCACCTGCTGAAGCCTTACAAAGCAGAAGAGGGATTAAACTGACCTGTTACTACGTGTGGGTCTCTCTCTATTGGATTTCTTTTTAGCCTCCATCCTGGAAGAGAGCAGAAACTCACAAAACAGAAATCGCCACAAGTATTGATTGTGTGTGTGCCTCACAAAAACAAGTACAAGGCCATGTGTAACATTCAGGGCAACAACCTAGTGTTATCGATACACTGCTGATCCCTGTCATCGCACGGCACAGCTCTAATAAACAGGTGCATTTTTACAGTTGGCTGTGTTTACAGGACAATTTGAGGTAAATAGTATGAAGATCCATGTCAATGGATTCAGATGAAGATATACAAGCCCAGAATACTCAAATGTATCAACTCTGTGAATAAAAAAAGGAAAGGATTCATGCAGAAGTGATATAGTAGATTTTCAATTATGATAAAAAAAAAAATCCCCCAAAAATTCAAAATAGCTCATACATCTTTTCCTGGGTGTGTTGTCGGAGGCTTGCTACGATCTCTCTGGATATATGCCCTTCACATAGCCGACACATTATGTGCAGTGTTCCCTAAGAACCACTTTGATATTTGCATCCACAGACGGCGGACATTGTTGCCACTTATCACTGGATGTATGCGCTGGAGCCAGAGCGTGGGAGACGGAACAGAGATGAATGCAGTGTCAGAGACTGATAGTTAGACTCTATATGTAATTAACAGCCTAAACTAAATGGGCAGAGCCCGTCTGCAGAATAATTACACTCAAGCAGAGAGAAAGCCCACATCCCCGGTATCTAATTCCTGCTGTTTTCCACTACTGTGTTCATTACAATCTGGCCTGCTTTTTATGTCGGCCTCATCTGCTATGGCTGTATTGATCTGTGATGTTGATTTTGCTAAATAGTTTAACTGAATACATTTATCTAATGGTTGTTAGAAATAGGCTGTAAGACCTCAAAATATTCAATTTAGCACTATTAATGCACTGTATCACTTTCAAAATCTTCATGCATACATTTTATCAATACAAACAAATTCGAAAGAATCTAAGGGATTGAAAAAAAAAAAAAAACCACTAAATGGGGCATGTTAAAAAGGAGTGGCTTCAAAAACACCCTGAGTGTCGCAGCTAACTCGGTACCCATAATGTTTAAAACCAGTGTTTGTCTCTGTGTGGTTCTCTTAGTGGCTTTTAAAACCCTTTGACTCGCTCTGTGATTAATGTCCATTAATAATAGAGTGCCTTGTTGGAGGCTAGGAAATTGTGACTTTGGTCAGATACAAACTAAACAGATGCTTGGCTCCATATTTTGAAAGAGCACGCATCCCGTAGATGCCTGATTTAGATTGATCTCCCCATAACTAGTTTTTGTGATTTGTCTTGATCATTTTGGATGAAAAAACAGCATATTAAATTAATTACTTAAAAAAGCCAGTACTATATCTGTGTTAAGTATTTCTGCTCTGTGTATTAGATTTTCGGGTTTTAATATAAGTCAGTCCTACTATTATTAGTATTTTATCAAGTATTTTGTATTTTTAGCAAGACTCGGTGACTTCTAAAGCAAGTTTCACAAAATATGAATTGTTTTCAGGAAAAAATTGCCTAACAATCCAAGCAGTAAATATTGTGTTCAAAATACCTTATAATATTTTTATGATTGTGTGATAATAGTTTGGACATGAAGGGACTAAAACTGTACAAAGCTATGTACAAATATTTAATTACTTTAAAGCTTCATAATACTAGTGACCATAACAGTTTGGATAATATAATATATCCATGCTCTAATTAAACAACTCAACTGCAGAAGAAGTTTGTGAGTTTGCCGAGTTGAAAAAAGAAGTGAGTTATCAACTCACCAAATTACCGGCCAACACAGGACTGGACTGGGTGTTTTTTCCCCCATTAAAATGACTATACAGTATATACCTTGAAAAAAAAAATCCCCAAACCGGTAGTCTCATTGATTAAAACACTGCCTTCACAAGCAGGTGAGCTCATTCCTTTATGTACTGAAGCAGTCTTGTAACTCTGTACAACGATGGATACATCTGGGAATGGGCCAAGATTGACTTTTGTATATTTTTCTTTAGATTTCATGATAACTGCTTGTTAACAGATGGAGTTTGGATATACTGTAACATGTCACTCTCACTTTAACACAGTCCATGCAAACACACAGAAAGCCCCAAAGTCAAGTCAACAGCTATTCAGTTATTCCTACATTGGTCATTAAGTCTTTGTAATACTCATTCAAACAGATATTGAGACTCATGTTATTTATCATTTTTAAAATATTCAGCTTCATTCAAACAATTAACAATAAAGACTTGACTCATAGTCTGAGCCACAATTTAACAATCTATACATTGAAGGTAGTCGTATTTTCTACCTTTAGTGATGATGGCTGCATTACTGACTGGATGAAAGGGAGTGAAGCCAAGGTACATGAAACCTCATTTGCATTACAGCGCATAAACCACAAAACCACAATGAGAATTTGAAGGTCTGCCAAAGAATTGTCAAGTACAAAACCAGAATGTCACTTTACTTCTTTCACTGTCAGTCCGACACACGATAAAGGGAAGATTCATAGACTAAATTGTTCATAAACGGCAGATTTATCGATTGATTCTTGATCCACAGGAGAGGAGTCTCTGACAATTTTCCTGGACAAGCAGAAGCTGAATAAGAAGTCGGAAGGCAACAGCAACAGCTCGGTAGTGTCTCTGGAGCTGCTTCATCAGCTCGCAGCTTCCTACTTCACAGACCGGGAGAGCACCCTGAGGCGACTCCACCACCTCCAGATCGCCACCTCTGCTATTAAGGTACTGCTCTCCCTCTCAGAGCTAATGCACTGACAAAGATAATTTGCTTCTGAGCACTGCAGGACAAAAGGTCTCCTTCAGCATATAGTACATATGTAAATGGAATGTTTATATAACTTATATTATACACCTATGTTTGAAATTCTCTCCATTCACAATCCGATGAAGCACTGATCTACAAAGATGTGCATAAATTAACACTTCGATATCTCTTTAAAAGGCCCAGATTTTTTTCAGATTGTGTTACTTTTTCAAAATACTGCAAGACATATTTTTGAAATATCACTCCTCGTTTAAAGCACAGTTGTTCTACTGTAACCCAAGCTTCCCAGAAAGGTCCAAATATATATTTTCTCAGTGTACCTCTGCATGTGTCATCTGGACTGGGTTGCTGGTTTGTGTGTGTTGTCTTTTGTGTATGCATGTGCCTATATAACACATCAATATTGTTGAAACCACTTCAAACTCTTGAGTTGAAGTGTTGTTTTTATTCCTTCCCAAAGCACATAAGACACTTGTTTGCTTAATACAGTTTATTTAGCGACACACTCAACCATCCACTCACCTTGATGCAGTGGATTATCATTGAGCCAAAACCTACCAGCAGGTTTTTGCTTATTCTTGTCATGAATAATTGCATAGAGGAACCCAAAAAGCACACACAACTAAATCCTGTTATCGTCTCACTGTGTTCCTACCTGGTTGTGATACATTTTGTCTGCGCTCCCCCTCATTGGACGCAAAGCAAAAGCAGTGCAACACATTATTCTCCTCAGAACAAATCTGTGTGCCGTATGTGATAGCAGCAGGTGTGTAGGTGGGCGGATCAAGCTTCCACGCGTCAACTTAAAGAGCAAATCCAAATTGGAGTAATTGCGTAGTGTCAACTTTACCTACACCTCTGAATCTGGTGGCTCATTTTCCGAGTGCAATCGCGGCGGGCAAAGGTGAGATTCACACACAGACACACCACTTGAAGACATTTGCTTACTTTAGTTGTGAATGGTTGTACATGAGAGACAGGAAACACAAAGGCTTCCTTAACTCCGAGCAAATACAACATTATCTCCTTAAAATTAATTATGGGGGGAAACTTTAATTGCCTGAATATATTGGTGTTTGCAGGGAGTGGAAAAACAATGAGTGACTGCAGCGCTGAAACAATTCACGGTCTTTTTGCAAAGAAAAGTGAACAATGGAGATAAATATCCAAGCGTCGACTATTAGGATCTTTTTACAAAATCTATTCGCCTGCTTACCATCCATGCAGTGATAGTGTGAGAAATCTGCTCAAGCAATTTGCAGCTCAATTCAGCTATAAGCCATTAGTCATAATTTACTTTGGAAGGATATGATAGTTTGTCAGATTTACCAGATTCAGCTGGACTGAGTGGATATGTTGAGTCTGAGTAATGCAGCGTTACAAAGAAGCGTTTTTTTTTTAATCAGAATTATCAGCCTATTTGAAGTGGAAACCTTGAAGATTAGGGAGGAAGTTAATTATAATGCCCTTATTTCAGGTAAAGAGGACAATTTTGAAGGTGTCCTAATAAAATGAGGTTGGGTTATCATCCTGGCCTGTGAAGAAACACTGCACTCCTTTTTGGCATAGGCTCAATGCAAGAGCTTCATCGCACGATAACGAACACTGAATATTGAGGTTTATCCTGAGCTTTTACCACACCAACCCATCTTCAATTTCCATTAGACGAACAATTCATATACTGAGTAGCATTTCAAAAAGCTGGTCTAAGGTATAATTCAGTCGGCCACCTTTTCTGTGAGCCTTCGTCAGGCTATAGAGAAAATAAATGGAGGAAATCGGGTATTGCAATAAAACGCGTGAGTAACACTAACTGTCAGCAGCAAGGACACACCAATGACTCTCTCAAACTCCTTTAAAGTATAGGAAGTTCTTCCATCAGCTCAGACTTATGTATTTCAGCAGTTTTGTGACAGGGAAAGCAGAGACCCAGTGTTGGTCTAGATGTATCGTACGCCAGCGATGAAAGAAATCATGCCCCTGGGGATTTGGACTGAAAGGAAGAAACCATCAAAATTACACCTTAAATGGCTGCTGATGTCAGGAGGGAATTTTGATATATATTCAAGGAAAGACACAAATAAGACACAGCTATAAGTAGATATGATAAGGTCATCAGTAGCTTTAGTCCTGTTTTGAGCAGCAAGTCGTTTGTCTGTTGGAGATGGAATGTCTGCCAAATGAGTTATTTGCATATCATGTATGTAAAACTATGCCTGAAGCACTTAACATTTAATATGCTGGACTGTGGGAAGAGTATTACGGGTGCACCAGAAACAATTTAAATATTTTCTTTTCATAAAACCCACTGAGACAAACCACAAAACTGTTGTAGCCCAACAGCAGTTAAAAAAGACATTGACACGTGTTGAAAGCATTTACTGCTTTGGTAGTTTTGGAGTTAAACTGGTCAAGACGTAAAACATGCAACCTCAAGAACTCACCCAAAGAATAACGGCAAGGAAAATACAAAGAAATACAAGTTGATGCTGGTGAGTGTGAGAAAACTGCATTCCTGCCATGGAGAGGTGCAGCTCACATACATTGAAAAAGTAAGCAGTTCTATACTTGTTTGATGCTTTCTCTTCTTTAGCCAACAAGTGACTCGCAAAACAATAACCACCACCCACATTTATACTGTGCACAAGGCCGTGGGCGAGTCACAGTTTGATATAGAAGAAGTGGTGCTAAGAATCACTTTTGTTCAGACGACTTACTGTTGTATATGAATGCGTTACCTCCAGCAAATAAAAACGACGGCTCATAAAAGCGGCCTTGGACGTTTGTGAAAGAAGAATCATGTCATCAGTCAATTGTCATTTTTATTTCTGTTCAAACAAGTTTGCTGAAGTGTGCATAATCAGCCCCTTCTACATTGAAGAGTCAATCTCGTGTCTTAACTGGATCGTAGCACTGTAAAAGTATGTTCCACTGTCTCGAGAATGGGGGGGATGACTTGTGATGGTGACAGTTGTGGACTTCAAATACTTTGATAATAGGACTAAAAGAAAAGTCAATTTGGCTGACAAAAAACTTTCAAGAACAGAAACCTAAACTCAGTCAGTATTTAGTTGAAAGCATAAAATTGAATCCGCTATCCAAATTAATTCTCTTTATAACAAGGTCAAACCAACATTTACATTTTTTTTTTTTTTTTTTTTTTTTTTTTTTTAAATCAGAGGGATTACAAATAATACAAAACAATAGAATAAAAGTGCACATATGAATTAGTAAATAGGAGTGAAGATTTGTCCAAACATTCAGTGATTTATATGCACACACACTCCATCTCACACACGTCCACGTCGAGTTAACAAACAGAGCAACTTCACTGAGTGTAGAGCATGTCTCTGCTAAATGAGGGCAGACCACCTGCCGCACCGTGTTCTGCCACATCATCTTATCATCTGGGAGGAAGCCACACAGAGTGGGATGCTCTTGACCTGTGTCTATGTATGCCTCTGGGCTCGCTGTAGCACAGAGTAAAGAGGCGGGAGCAAAATGCATTATCTTAATCTCCAGCAATAAACTGAAGGGAGCTCAATCACACAATCCAGTGCAGGCTACAGTTCCGAGAGACAAAGAAAGAGACCATCTGGAACTAGAACGTGTATAATTTGCTCTCTGGGAGTGGAAGAGAAGGTAGGATACTTTCAACACGATGCAGTTATCAAGAGCTAAAAGCAGCTGAACATCTGCACAGAGACAATTCATTCATCTATAAAACTTCATCATGTTGTAAAAAAAACAACCAAAAAACTCTTGTACAAATGAATGTATTTTATTGACCAAATAACTGTCAACGGTAACCAGGTCAGTTAAATTATCACAAAAGTGTGGAGATTCATAATCATTTTAGGTAAGTTTTATGGTGTCAAAATTAGGTATGACAATGCCACATCGCAGGAAGAAAATTACTCCTTGATGGTGAATACAGCAGTTTATATGTCCATATGAAGGCTCTGATTGGTATACCATGAAAGAAAGTCAAGTACTGCATCTGACTAATCACATTTCCCAAAGAGTAAGGTATTATTCTATATTTTCCTAATCTCAGATAATCCCGTGCTTATGCTCAGTGTAATCTCATTACTGAACCACTCTCCTACCCTGTCTAATGAACAAAAGTCCATTTTTTAGACATCTGTGAAAATAGGCTTTTCAATTTACAGTGGAAGGGAAGTCATATCCTTGAACAGCTTTGCATGGCAACGTTTATAAAAAACTAAAGTAAATAGTATAAAATTGTACGAGAAGTTCATTTTCCCAGCAGCTGGAGTACTGAGTCCAAATGAACAGCAGTCTTAAATATATTGCAAAAGACCTTCAATAATTCATGTTTCCATACACTGTGAATTTGCACTGTGCATGTCAACATATTTGGTCAATCACTTGGAGCCCCACTGCCCTAGATGCCCACCCATTAGGTAGATTTTGTCTGCTCGTGTTGAAAAGAAATGAAAAAAAAATAAAAACCCACCAAAACCATTCCAGTCACAGCTCATGTAAATTAGAGGTAAACGAAAGAGCATTGTTGTTTGGAAGATCAAATCCCAAATTGCAAATACATGAACATCTTTGTTATTGCAACAATTAACATCATTGCAAATGACATGTTTACATGTGATATCGTACAGCCATAATTTGGAGGCTATAATGACACTTTAAGGGATCAAATAATGACTTACATAATGTCATAATTTAAAAATTATTCATTATTTGGCAAATTAATGTTCATCCCTAGTTATTGACGTTCCCTGCCAAAAACAGATTACCCGGAGGAAACCCACAAGCACACAGTGAGAACATGCAAACTCCACACAGAAAGGCCGCGGGCCGGACCCATGACCTTCTCACTGTGAGGTGTGTGTGCTAACCACTACTCCACCGTTCGGCCCACACTAAACAGCATTTATTACTATATTCAAGTCCAAATTATATATTGAAAAAAAAAATAAAAAATGTTATAAAAAAGTTGGCCTCATGCCATTATCTTTGGATAAAAAAAATGGGTTCAGATTTGGGGAATATGCATTATACCCTGTTTGCAAAATGCTTATTGTAAAATGTAAAAATAAATAAATAAATAAATGGTCCAGGTTGAATGCTCCGCTCATTGAAAGGCTCTTGGGAGTTTCAAACAAAGGCAGAGGCGTGGGTGGCAGCTCTCAGGTGCTTTGTTATTCAAGTTCTTCACAGAAGTTCCAAAAGGGCCCGGTGTGTATTCAGTGCGATACGGCTGAAAGCTCTGATGCATTTATGGTTACAACAGACTAAGTGGAATATGTGTAGGCCTTGGGATATGAAACATAAAAAGATTAAAAATTACAAACAGCATTTGAAAACTTGAAAAACATACAGCGGCCTGATGCATTAAAGGGACTGTTTGGTGTGTCCTTTGTGTTTTAAAAACTGCCACAGACTGTGGGCTTGAAAGTAGCTACATCAAATTAGTATTCTACTGAGCTTGGGTGTGCATTAATTGCTGTTTGAAAAAATATATAACAAAGCTCCTGAACCATTCCTCTTTCATGATATCCAGTGAGATGCTTGGTTGCATTTTTGTTACACTCATTGACATAGAAAGCAAAGATGGGGTCTGGAACCCCATTTTCTTTCTTGAAAGAACAGATACTGTTAGACCTTCCCCAGTTATATCATATCGACCCCCACTGGAAATTGATTGTAGGACAGCTCGTCCACGGATGAGATTTCTGAATTTTTTGAAGAAAAGAAATCCTGCGCAGTATAGTTTTACATATTATTTCTAATTGATATTTTATATACGTTTCATATTTCGAGCATATGCCCATATATATTTAGTATAGTATGATATGGTTTTGTTTCTCCCCGACCACCCCACCACCAAACTTTGGCACTCCTGTGTGCTGCGCATGCACATTCCAGCTCACTTATCAGTCACATTTTAATCATGTTTATCAAGTAACGTCGCTACTGTATGAGCCCCGCAGCTCGTTAACATGTCGGAAGGCGGGCTTACGTGATGCACCTGAACGCATCACTCAAAGCCGTCAGCTACGATACGGCGTTTTAACTTTTGAACTGCACAGGCTAGTTGTTTTCAGAAATACATTCCTGAAGACCGTATCTGAGCCGGTGCACGGTGCGCCCCTGTTGAGTTCTGGGCAGCTGCCCACTTCCCCCTTCGCACAATCCGCCACTGCTTATGTTTTTGTGTCAAATATACTTAATAATCCTTGAAATCCAATCTTTCAAATCAAAAATGCTGAAAACAAAATTGTTGTGGACGAGTTGTATGTAATCACATTGACGAGTTGTCCGGGGTTGCAGTTTTGTGGGCGAGCTGTCTGTTCACCCTGGAAATTGCTTACTGCCTCTCTAACACATGGGAGCTGGTGTTATATGACAAAGATAACTAAATATTTGAATTGACGGCAAACTTAATTCATTTTCGTGTGTTTGCAAGCTTAGTTTAGTTGTAGCTGGACTAAGCAATTTAACTAGACTACCGTCTGTGTTATGCATAGACGTTTGACTAATTTCTTATTGAAGTCAGACCCCATTCAAACTGTTCAGGCCACACCCCTCTATTATCAATTCATCAGGACCAGTTTTTTGTTGTCTGCAGTAGGCTTCATCACTCATCCCACCGACTGTTAACTCTCCCTCCCCGCCCTGAAAAATCATCACAATGCTAAGCCACACATGCATTTATAATATTTTGTAATAAATGTGTAAATAGGTCACTTGTAAATGTGACAAGTGTCATTATCTTGTCTTGTTTTTAATTAATGCTTCCTAAAAAAACACCAAAACAAATTCCTCATATCCTAAGAATACCTCACAATATAAATCTGAAATCATGTTGCCTCCATGATGACAGGAACCCATATGTCTTTCAGTTTGTCAAAATTAGGCCATTTCTAATTGATTTACATTGTCATAGAACAATAGCCAATAGTAAACTGAGAAAGCAGGAAGTGTGTCTCCATGTCTAAAATGAACTCTACTCAGTTTTCACCATGTATATAGTCTGCCGTCTGTTTGAGCACATGTTTACCGTCTCACATACTGTTTGACATACAGTATATTATGGACTCTTTAACAACAACCTGTCGTGAAGAAAAAAAAAAAGAGTCCATAGTATATATATCTAGAACGACAAAAATGAACACAATTCAACTGCTGTTTGACATCTCGGTCAGGATTTGGCATGGGGCTCTACTGCACTGATATCAGTTGAGGTGATGTGTTTACATGTGCTTTTAAAGTGCGACATTAGTTGAATTAATGCAATCATCCCGTTGATTAATTTAATCTGGATGCCACTGGCTTTTATTGCATGGAAGAATTAACTCAAAAGACCAAGTATGAACAACTGTGATTTTCCTCGATGCAAACAAATATTTCACTTCATCTGGAGTCTGAATACCCTTAGAGGATGAATTGTTGCACAGTCAATACAACACATGAATATGCTACCCCAATATGGCCTTTTACCCTTTCATGAATCTTCTTTCACTTCCCATCTTTATCTCCCACTGATCTGTAACATCATCTCAGAATTATTATTTTCTTAATTTTTTTCCTCTTGTTTCTTCAAAGAGATTTGAGATATTTCTTGTGCAACGTGAGTGTGACGATGTGAAGACCAGGGCTCTTGCAAATGCTGCATCATTTACCAAATAGCTTGAATTAGATGGAAAATGGCTTTGCCAGAGGCTCTATCCATCTTCATATTCTGTTATATGCCGAATACCCACTCAGGAAATTAACTATTTGTCAAAAGCCTTCTTTATTTTTTTTTAACACTCTCTCTCTTGCGTCTTTACTACTTTTGCTTTTTTCATTTGCTTATTTATTTCTTTTTTTTGCCTCGTCTTTCTTTTACATTCCTTTCATTCTTTCGTTTTCTCTTCTTCAGTTAGCAGCGTTTTAGTATTTCACATGTGGTCCTCCAGACACTCCACATGAAAGTTTCCATCACACTTGCTCGGCCGGAATGGACATGCTGGGTCGACATTTTTGCTATGATGGGTATTTTATTTACTGACTTTATTAATCTGACTGAAGGACTCTTTATTCCTGCTGAAAGAAAGTTCTCTAATTAATGCCTACTGGAACACAAATACAATATAAAATGTTTTTTCCATCTGTCACTATTTCAAAAGGAAACATAAGCTACATACTCTACATCAAATCTTTGTTGAATGTAGACATGTAGTAGACCTATTATCTAAAAGAGAAAGATTTGGCATACATCATAAAAAGAAATTAACTTTGCATCTATCATCAATTAATTATGTATTTTCTTTTTAATAGTAGTCTATAGCATTAGATAATATGGGGTCAGAATCAGTTCTGTACATAAACACAAAAGCATCACATCTTGAGTGTGAGCAAGTCCAATGCACATTGAGAGCCTTCCAAGGAAATTAATCTAATTGACATTATGATTGGTGGTGAAATTGTTGTGTGGACTCCCAAGGCATACACTAAATTGTATTAAGCTGCCAAAAATGTACTCAAAACTTGAACAATTATTGTTTTTTTTATTCCTTCATTGTTATTGTGGTTAGCCCTTTTGTCTTATCGTGAAATCATCCCTGGTTCAAATCCAGGTTGGGACTTGTGGTAATTTCCATGTGGGATTTGTTTGTTCTCCCTTTGCATTCGTGGTTTTTTTTTCAGGATACTCCAGTTTATTCTGAGAGTCCAAATACATCTTTATTTAATTAGTGACCTTATTTTGCTAGTATGTGGATATGCGAGTGTGTGAAACTGTGTGTCCCGACCTGTCCAGGGTGTTCTCTGTATTAAACCTTGTTCGCTGCAACCTTGAATTAGATAAAGTGCTAATAAAGATGGTTGGATGGTTATCGTTATTGATACCATTGCAGTAGGTTTATATATCTATTTGTTCACAAGATCCCCATCCATCCTGTCACATTTTCTGTCCTCCATTACTACAGCTCTGCAAAGACAAAGCTACGTTTGTTAGTCATGCCATTTTTGCATCATATTAACTGTACTTCCCAAGTGATAGCAGAATGATTATAGTTTGTAAAAATCCTTAAACGGCAAGTATTGCAACAGGCATCAATATAATACAAATGAAAGTCAATATATTCATTGCATTTTCTAAATTTTGAAGCTTTGTAACACAATGAAAAGCTCCATATAAAAGAGTAGGTGTACTGGTAGATGTGTTGTTTGCTTTGCACCATGCGTGACAGATGCGTCAACGGGTCTGAAAGAGTGGGAGGAAAAAAAAAAAGTGTATGTATACATTTTGTTCTACCTTTGAAAAATGAAAAATGAAATCTGTGCATCGTGATATTGATTTGTAGGCACGGACATCAATTTTACTGGTTTTGGGGTATCTTGATCTCAAAAGATCCGATCTACCTCTAAATATACCCAATTTGCAGACATCAAACATAATATATAGGAAAATGCTGTTTTCCTCTCCAGCTGCCAGCAGTTCAGGATGCTTCCTCAAAGTGTGAAACCTTCTTCACAAACACTTGCACCTGCTTGCATTTTCACTTTTCTCCTCTTTCTCCCTCCCTGCTCTTGTTCTCTGAGAGACAGCCCACACACTGCAGCCAGCTGCGGCTGCAGGTGTGGGAGTGAATCAAGAGATGGGGATAGTTTTCTCTGCTGTCAGAGGGCTCTGCCACATCCAGTCCTCTGCCTGCCTTCACACACTCCACCTGCTACATGCTGTGTACCAGTCTGCCAGGAACAAGAACAAACATCTGCCTCATTCACAGCTAATGTGGCATTACGAGATGCATACCTACATGCAAGTAAATAGCTCTGTCCTTCCCCTGTTTCCTAGGTAACTGAAACAAGGACCGGCCCGCTCGGCTGCAGTAACTACGACAGCTTGGATTCGGTTAGCTCCGTGTTGGTGCACAGCCCGGAAAATAAGATCTACCTAAAGGGTAAGGCTGGACAGTACACTCACACCCGCATTTATATTCATTGTAAATGCATGCACACCGCCTTGGCCCTGGAGAAGAGATCCACTCACAGAATAGGATTACACACACACACACACACACACACACACACACACACACACACACACAGAGACACCACCTCTTTCTACCACCCTGCCAAGCCTCTCACCTCCCGTGTGTAGTAGTTGGCTGGGATGACCCTTTACTTTACGCTGCGGTAGTTTATATGTCTGTTTCTGCTCGACTGGCTTTCGGTCTCAAGGGGAATCTGTTATCTTACCAGGCTGCAGATGGATCGTATGCGGTCACGCTGACCTCAGTCTAACCTGTGCACCCACACCTGCTGTGCTCAACTCTGAGAGAAGCTGAAGTGGTCACACATGGGCTGGCCTCCTTGTTCGAGTAGCCTCACAACCAAATTATCACCAAATCACTTTGGGTGAGGAACATGAGTGGAGATATAAAGCCTCCTTTTTTTTTTTTTTTTTTTACATCCAATCAGGCTGTAAGAAAAACAATCACATTGCTTGTTAAATGTGCAGTGCAGTGTTGTGTGGGAATGGACTACTATTTTCAGTAGTTCTTAGTGAGAACTAAGCCACAAGTTAACAGTATTTTTATTAAATTGTCACTTTAGGCATTTATACAACACACCGTTAGGGAAACCTGGTCGACTGCCTGTTTCATGTGAGTTTTGTTATCACAGCATTCACAGTACAGACTAAAACTCCCATGCCCTTGCTTCTTTCCATCTTTATCCACACTGAGGCTGGCTGCCAAGCAGTGCTGGATGCTCATAGTGACAGAGAGCTCAGATTACAATTGACGGATGTGAGTACCTTTCTCAAGTCAGTACATGTGGGTACAACACTGTTAGCAAGCTGACAGACAGCAGCAGGTCTGTTTGGCTGCCCCTTATATCAGTAATAATACCACACATGATGGGAAAATTACAAAACAATACAACAGCCTGTCCTGCTTTGGGATGTATTCAATCTGTGCTGTTAAGTGCACCTTTCTGACAGATATCACACTGTGATAGATTTCTGACCAAATAATCCATATATAGTTTAGATTATCCAAAGATGAATATGAAATGAATGTATTTACTGTCTTCCTTGGATAAAGATGTGTAGGTGAGGTGTTGTTACTCCTAACTGAAATAATTCAATGAAAACAGACAGTCTTTGATAATATCAAGTTTTCTGTTTTCATTTTAATCCACTCAAGTGAACTGCTACCCATTCTTTAATTTTTATACATCTGGAAGCAACCTGGAGATGATTTTATAGATTAAAAGTCAACTGCTAGGAGTTAGCTTTTATATTTTTTCAATACCTCAAGGTAACATTTTCCTGATGATGAGGGGTTAATAATGTCAAACCCATTTAATCTTCTAGGGATAACAAGATCAATATTCCATTTCATCAAGATAAAGGACACCTGTTTACTCGGAGATAGAAGGTTATACGGGAAATCAGACATGCTTACCAGCGTCAAAGTGTCCTGCTCGGTCTACATGTTTTAACATGAGAACCAGCATCTTTATAAAAAGGGCACAAGCGTATCCTTAACAGTATGACTGTTTTGAATACTTCTCTTTGATGCAATCATAAATGCAGATTTGTAGTCGCCTCTATTTTCAAATCTGAAAATTAAAACCGCATCTGTTCCTGGTTGTATTCACACAAGAAAAACAAGATGTGAGCATTTATCTTGTTTTCTAATCATCATTTATCATTTGCACACTTGTTTTTGATTACTGTCCGGGAGTTTTCGGGGATGTGATGAGCAATAGGGAAACAGATCTCCCCTCGGGTAAATGTGACTCCTTCATATCAGCAGTCATCCTGGTGGCATCGGCAAGGTCGGTCAGTCTCCTGTGACACCGCATTCATTATAATCCACACTCAGATTTAGCTAAAGCAATCAAACACACTTTGTATATAATGTGTTTTCAGACTGACCTCAGCGATTAATCCATGTTGTTTGTCCAGATAAACAAATGTGAGCTGGAGGGCACAGAAGAGTATGACACATTTGTCAAGCATAAAGCATCAACCAACATACACCTAAGTTAAACAAAACCATTTAATTTACCCATCAGCGGTTTTGTCCAACAACACCGTGATAAACTGATCACATAATGACAATTCACTTCAGTGATCTCATCTCACAGCCTTGTAGTAGTGATGCTGAAGCTTTTTGTTGCTGTGACGATTGTGAGCCAAATATTTATGGGTGGTCTCAGGACAACATGTAAACCTCAATTAATTCCTGGGTCCAGGCTTCATTAAGAACAAACTTTTTCTTTTTTCTATGGACATTATTTACACTGTTTATTATGCAGTATGTATGAATGATGCCAAAATTAAAGACAGAAAAAACACTGGCTACAGTGAGATAATTCATATGTGAAGACACAGAAAATATATCATCGTCTCAAATCTACAGCTACTTTATATGATGACTTCACACTTATGAAGCAGCACAGCGTGACCTCTGCTCATCTGGTTCATTTTCATACTCCCTGTATTAAAAGTAGGTATTCAGCCTCAACCTTTTACATGGGTCACCGCAGCGAGACGTTGTCCTGCGAGGTGCCTTTCTTGCAGCAACAGGCAGACAGTGGTGTATTGGTACTGGTATATTGATGTATTAAATATTGATGAACAATTTTAGTATTCAGATATTGTGTCCAGGGATACATTTCTGGATACGATATTGCTGAATACAAACCCGCAGTCTTTGCTCCTCACAGACCCACCTGAAATGTAACTCTTCAAAAAGGGAAAAAAAAAAAAAAAAAAGATTGTCACAGAGGCATACGGGCTTGGAAATGCTGATAACAGTGGCTTGTTTGATGATGTTTTGCAGCAGCGTGATTCATTTCTTTTGTAGTCCTGTTTAATGATATAGCAGATTCCCTGCTGTGTTCATGAGAGGGGATGATAATAATCAAGGAAAAAGTGCCTGTTTAGGCTAATTGGTGTTTTCCACGCACATTGCAATGACATTGCTTGAATCAGCCACCTCCGGAGCATAAATTTGACAGTAAACAAGACACATTTACCGAGATAAGACACGCTCGTCATCAGATGTTCTCGGATAATTACAATATTATGCATTTGTTATAAAGTGAAGTTATGTTTAGCTTCGGTGAGGTTCCCGATATCAGTATTTGACACACCGAGCCTGAACGTGTTACTGTCCTGCTCTTTTCAATCATGGTGAGGCACATCATGCCTAACAAAGGTTAGTAAGTAATTTTCTTCTTTTATTTCCTCTTATGTTCTATTTTTCACTTGACTTTAATATCTGTTTGCTTCTGAGGCAATGTTCTGTCATTAATAACTCAGTAGCTGATTCAACTTCTTTTATCGCTTCTTTAAATCAGTGCGACACTAAAATGATGATCACAGCTTTGTTGAAGATTGTAGGGTCTCTTGCTGTGTGGTCTGAAAGTGTGAAAGCGGTTCATATTTATTATAGAACGGTTAGAAAACTAAAAACTATACGGGCGTCTTCCTCTCGGTTCTGAATTTCTTTTGCTGTGAGCAACAGTACGAATTGTGGAGAAGTATTCAGATATACCAAGTTATGTCATCTCCGCGCGATTGGAAAGTTTTCCTGATTGTTTGTGTTCGAATGTCCCCCTGAATGTTCACTGGAGCCAGGTGACTGGATGAAGTTCAATGACAGTCGGCATTACTTGTTCAGCTGATTGGTCTTGCAAAGCTTTAAGCTATATTGTGGTTCACTTTTGCTGCATGTTGTTTTTGACGTCAGTGATGTAAAGAGCTCCCATGTTTGTGAACTTGTAGCTGAAGTGTGCTAAATGTAGCCAGATGAGTAATATAGGTTTGATACACTGCGGTATTGCCTCCTGTTGACAATTTATATACAACCTTCAGTCATCGCCTCAATTTCCAAACATGTATCTCACAGTAAATCAGATCCCCCCCCCCCCTTCATCCACTGTTAAATCTGGTATGATTTTCTACAAGCGCACAGCCTTGTTTTGCTTCTAATGAGGTTGTTTGGAGATGCAACTTGCCCTCTGAGACTACGCCGAGCCAGGACTCTCCCTGATTGAAGTCTTCTGTTTATTGTATAGCTAAATTTGTATTGATTAGATCACTTTTCTGTTTCCTTGGGAAGCTGTGTCTTTTGTTCCTCAGATGTTCCTCTCTTTTGGTTTGCCTTGGTGTGCTTTTGTTAGAAATGAATCAGTTCCTGCCCACCATGCAGAGTCCTTTTTAAAATGTTCATTTTTATTTTTGGATTTCCAATTGAACGCCTGATACTGTCACGATTTCCACCACTTAGTGAGCAATGTTCTGCTGGGAACTTGAGGGACAGACACGGTCATATCAGGGAAACAATGTTTGTAAGTTGAATAGGCATCTGACTGGCTGCTCAAACCCATCTCGGCATCATGTTAACATCACCTCGGTGAAAGAATGCAGCACAAGTGATTTTTACCTTCAGTAGAAAGTAGTTCATACAGTCAGTACCACAAACCAGTTAAATTTCTGACTGAAAAATAGTCTATAATCTGAGGTATTTTTCAATTACTTTGCATAATAGCCACTGACAGTGAAGGTTCTGTCATTGTCAAACCTTTTATATGCTCGGTTGCACGAGAAAATGAAAGGTGTTCAATGTGATCTTAGGGTTTTGAATCCCACTGTATATAATATATGATTATTGTTAGATCAACTTTTACTCTGTCATGAAACGTTTATTTAAAGTTTCATTTTATGTATGATAAATGTAGTGGAAAAATATCCAGAAATCTTTTCTATAAACAGCTGTGCTGTTCAGTGTCACTGCAATATATAACCATTGTTAATATTGGATATAGGAATATATTGAGCATATTTTATTGCAGATCGGTTGTATGGAATCTCATTGAATAGTACAAAGGTATAGAGTGGTAAGCACTCTCCCCTCATCGTGATAACATCGTATTTCCTCCTGTGGAGTTTGCATGTGCTCCCTATGCATTGGTTTTCTCCGGATATTTCAGGGTGTATTTATTTCTGCAGTCCTGTTACGACCCGGCTCTGCTCGGAGAAGGCGAGGGAAGTAACAATCACCGGGTGAGTTTGGGTGAAGTGAGGGTTTTATTGGTAGTTCTTAGGCTTACAATATCCAAACAAACACCCAAGACACAGCAACAATACAACAAAAGGAGGGCCAAAAAGGTACTGTCCAACAAAAAGGGAGCACTTGGGGGGGTGGGGGTATTACCTGTTGGCTAACTATACAACGATAGAGTTAATATAACAAAAAGATAGCAGCTTCTCCTCTAGAAGGCCACACACAAGTGGCAAACCGGAAACAAACAAAAATGCCTAATTAAGTCAAAACAAAGCAGCTGGTACCTTCACCAAACTGCTGGACAATCAGTCATGTTGACTAAAGTTTAACTAAAATCCAAACACTCAAAGACCGGAGTGGAGCGGAGTTCAAACACACACCAAAGTTTTTCAAGGCAGACTGAGCAGACACCTCCCCTCTCAGCCACCATGAGGAGTCTGCTGGAGCTGTTAAATGGCCTCAGCTGGTGGGCGGAGCTGAGCCAATCAGAATGCTCCACATCAGGACAGGAGGAGGAGGAAGTCGGTGAGAGTAAATCCTGTCAGACAAAATCCTGTGTGCCACACACACACACACACACACCAACACACACACACACACACACACACACACACACACACACACACACACACACACACACACACACACACACACACACACACAGAGGCGGAGGTGAGGCCATATAACAAGTCCAGAAATATGTATTTCAAGTGATTCTTTGTGAACGTGATTATGTGTGACTGTCTGTCTCCCTGTGTTTGCCCTGTGATGGACTTGTGACATGTCCAGGGAGTGCCCTGTCTCTGTGCACAATCAGTTGGGATTGGCTCTGTCGCTCTGCGCCCTTGAACTAAATAAAGCGTTATAGAAGACTGAAGGATTGTACAAATGTACCCAATGCGGTGGCATGTGGAAGGATAGGCACATTGTGCCACAGAACAGGATTGTGAATAGAATGCAAAAATACGCAAATAGAATAAAGAAAAAGAATTGCATATCAGAATACCATTATCCCGAGTCAGCGGCCTTGTCCCCTTCTTTAAGAGCTATCATAGAAGGAGTAATCACAACAGTTGATCTGTAGCCTCTCGCAGGAAGGAGACAAACACAGGCCATACTTTCCAGGCATTCAAATGTCCTTGAGAATGTATTGAATCCTAAGTGCAACATATCACACATTGCATTGAGCCACATCTTTATATTGGGTACTTACATTTTCTCCATAACTGATGCATAGGTCACTTTTCTGTCGCAGCGCCAAAGGCAATCGTGTTGTTTAAATGTAGTCCGTTTATGTTGTGCTTCTGGAATGATAGATATTGTCAGCATGGGATCTGGTAACAGTGAGACATTTAACGACATAAAGAATAATAATGAAACTCATATTAGCTCTGTGTCAGACCAGCAATTAACGTCTCTTAAATTACGAATTATCACTCACTTGTGTAGCATATATATATATATATATATATATATATATATATATATATGATTTTATAGTGGGCAGTGCAGGCCCAGAGGTACAGGAAGCAGGCTCATAACTGCAAGTTTGCTGTGTGAAATGTGTGCAAATCCAAACTTGTGAATCACATGATCAATTGTGATATCCCCGGACAAAAGCAACTGCAATGGACATGCACAAATTTCACTACACACAGAGTGCATTTGGTCTTGATTAGAAACTGTCAAAAGAACCCAATCATTTTCAATATTACTGGTCAAGAGATACATTTTTTCCATCGATCTGTTATCAATTTTTTCATTTTCTTTTTTTCCTCTCTTATTTTTGGGTTAAACCCAGGTTTGCTTTTTGTTGCTGATTATCAATTTAGTCTTAATACAATAGGGCCATACATTTCTTTCAGAAGTTAGTGGCTGTCAAAACCTGGTGTTAAAAGAATAACAACCTTTGGCGGAAGTATTTCAAATTATTCCTTATTTCTGGTTCCTGCATGTGTGAAGAGGATTACTTGTTGCCATGTTATTGCTCTTGTTTCTGATATGCTACCTTAGAACATACATTTATTTAAAGGCTTAAAAACACATTTGTAGTGAAAAAAAAACACACACAAAAATCCATGGAAGTGGAATAGTTAAAACATTTGAAATATTAAACCAGCAGCAAAGACGGTGACAGAGGCAAAGCAGTATTGGGATAACAGTGCAAGCTGGCACAGCAGAATAACACACTAGCGCTAATGTTTAACAAAGTTTTACTGCTGTAGAAGTCCTCATGGACTTGTTGACCAAAATAACAGACGAGTGGCTTTATGCTTCCTTTGCATCATCCTGTGTTTAAAGAAACAGTGTGACGGGGGCGACTTGTTATCTCGCTTGTTAAAGGGCTCTTTGGTGAGTGGCTTTAGATTATGGTAGTTTTTTGTGACACACACTCTGAGGCCCCGTATCCTGATTCAAGAAGACTGTTTTGCCAGGTTCAGTCCTATAAGGGAGTTTTCGTCATAAATTAACGTAGACATTGCTTTTAAGGTTGACTGTGTCCAAGCTAATAAATTTCTTGTTCTTTTCCATAAATTTTCATTTGAGATTGTGTGAGTGATGTGTACATTTGCATCCCATTTACTAATGGTATGTTGTATAATGTGTTTGGTTGATATTAATTTTGTAATGGAAATGACCAGAGGGGAAACCTGCCACTCTATTCCAGGCAATTAACTTGATGTTTTCCATTTTTGGTCTTTCAGAGCTCTCTCAGGAGCGAAGTTGCCAAACATTAGGTCGCACAAGTTGTATTGGAATGTGTAGTCACAAGTAAAGCCAATATTTACTGTAGGTACATTTCTTCAAAAACAATTGATCAGAAAAACACAATTACCTTTTCTGTCTGTCTGTAAAGGACGATATTTTAATGGGACTGTGAAAGACTTAGATTGATCACACTTAAGTGTTGGCCTCCACATTTAGTTGAGCTTTTCGCAGTCACTATCCACAACAGTGCATTGCTTGTAGATGTCCTCTCATGAAAGCAAAAGCCATTCTATCTCCATAAGGCCGGATTGGCAAAGATCCTGTGTAAAAGGTGCTAAATTGTATGCTAACAAATGAATTGTGCCCTCAGTGTGTATGTGTTCTGAAGGAGGTAAGCAAAGGAAAATACCATCAGTGAAATCCCACAAAACAGAAATGATCCAAATCCATTAGTTCATGTTTCCATTATAAAGACAGTATTTACTTTACTTTAGCATGGAGTGCCTGTATGGAGCCGCGAGCTCCCACAAGCACAGACTGATTTGTGATGCCATGGAGTTGGACAAGTTGATGGAGAAAGACATCAAAATTACTAGAGCATTAGAGGACAAAATGTGAAAGGAGCAAAAAAAATAAATAAATACAAAATGCTAATTTAAAAAACAAACAACAACTGGGAGATAATAGGTCACAACGTGAGAAAAGAAATTGTGGAAAAGGGAGTGCAAGAGACTGAGAAAAGCTTGTAGACTGAGGAAGAGACACAACAATGACATTTAGTCAGAAATAGAGACAATTATAAATGGCGTGAACGTCTTTAAAGATGTCATTTTGCATTCATCTTTTAGCATAAACTCCAAAGTACTTTACGCATTCTGGAACACACACCTGATGTTCATGAAGGCAAAGACACTACATGAATTGTTTATTTTGCACAGTTAACACATTCATTCCTCAGTCTGTCCCATTGATAAATTGTCTGCGCGCATGCTAAATAAAGTTGGACCAGTGTCTATACGTGCAAATCTTAGGCAGATCAGGCCCATAAGTCTCTGTATTTCTCAGGCTGTACATCCCAAAGAAATCACAAAGAGTAAAAGTATTGGTGTCATTGGACCAAAAAGTGTTGGATCGTATGTTGTTGTACGAGTGCAGAACTGTAAAGCTTAGTACTATGATTTCTCCAGGCAAGCTGTAAACCTTCTCACTGTATTATCTTTTCCCTGAATGCTTCAGTGTTTCACCGTTCTCACTGTCTCTGATCTCTGACTGCGTGCTTGTGTGTGTGTGTGTGTGTGTGCGTGCGTGCGTGCGTGCGTGCGTGCGTGCGTGCGTGCGTGCGTGCGTGCGTGCGTGCGTGCGTGCGTGCGTGCGTGCGTGTGTGTGTGTGTCTTTTAAGCTTTGCCTTGGTATTGTTTGTGTTTTGGTGCAACGACGAGCACTTCTGGGACACCAGCAGCGACTCCTCTTTCCTCTTCAGTAATAGTTGATCAGGATCGCCTGACTTTAGCCTTGAGACAGGAGTAATACTTTGAAAATGCAGTTGAAAACTCAGTATGTGTGCTTTTCTTTTTGCCTTTAAAATTAACGCGATAATCAGTTGGGTGGATTTTATTGAGTATGTGAATGTGTTTGAGTGTAGGAGGCGTGTGTGAGTGCTTCTGCAACACACCAAGAGTCTCGTAAACAGAGAATCACATAGCAGTATGCCAGACTGTGTGGGACAAGGACTCAAAATTCATAAAGTAGTGCAGGAGTCAGTTTAAGCAACCTTCACTTTTACATACTCACGACTCGAAGAAACCAACCCCACTTTCCACACAATACCCTGTGTGAGCAGATGCAGGATGCTGCTGTGAAAAAAAAAAATATTAGGCTGAAATTCTGCCTCAAGGCAAGTGTAGGTCTGATGTTCATCGAAACGCAGGCTTGGAGAGAACATGCCATACATAGGAGTGATCCCTCAGGCAGACGTGGAGCTCGGCTACTCTTGAGAAAAGGTTCACAAGGTCCTACAGTGCTGGAATGAAAATAATCATCTGCCCATGTTCCTTGGATCTTTATTCAACAGTCTTCAGTCGCCCCTAGTGTGAGATCGCTGTTTATCACTGATTGTTATCAAAATGGTGTCCTGATTTCAATACATTTTGCTTTAAAAAAATAAAAAAATAAAAATCCACATCTGAACTGCTTCTGCTCAAAACCATTGTTGCAGATAGACATTTATGCAGTGCGGCTATCTATTGGTTTAACTTGGAAAAAAACAACCGTTTTTTATTTACATGGCTGTCATGTTGACCGTTTGGCTGAATCAGTAAACTCTGCAAGAGCAATGCAACGTGAAGAGCATAATGACCGGCCTCTCACGTCAGCCCTTTCTGCCCACAGCAAACCCTTCATTGTCACAGTCACACAACAAATGCTGCACTGTTTCTCTCACTATCGCCACAGCGCACGACATGACGTTCCCATACGGTTGGATCAGCGAGTGCTTCAGCATGTTGGTTCCGATGATGCTGTGAATAAGCTGAGAGGCCTTATTGTCAGTGGTGTGTTTGTGCACTCCATGCCAGTATTTTTGTCTCAATTATCAGTGCAAGCTATTGGCTGACTTTCTCCAAAGCAATACAAAAGGGTTCTCCTTTGATTGCCTAATCTTATCTCCTTATTGTAAAATTTTAAAAGCAGCAACACCACATTCACCGATGACCTGCGGCATCAATCTTTGCATTTCTTATTAACTTTACATTGTAATTTCCAAATTTAGCAAAACCGCCCAGGAAACTCAGGGAAAAGGCAGCGTTTGGGCAAAAACAGGTTTTTTATTTGACCCGTGATCACTTTTTATTTATTTTTTTATTTCTTTATTATTTAACCACTAGGAGAAAGAATGATCCAATACATAATGAGACTGGATGAAGTTTACTAATCGAATGTTGCCAAACGCAAAAAAATAGAAGGTTGAAATCATGCGTACAGATTACAGCAATGACTGCTAATATCTGCTCCATATAGTTTTGATGGGAACAGCTGGCTATTGTCGAAATGGAAGCTTGGAAGCTCCACATACACTGCCAAATACAGAGTAGGGTTGATGTAACTCAGACCTTTGGGCAGCGGTGCTAACCACCGAGCTCACTGTGCCACCTACTAAAATGTCTCTGAAAGCTTGACCGTTGTCTGCTTTAAGCTATTTTGTTGCTCCGGCTGGATCAGAGGAACTGACATGTTAAAAAAAAAAAAAAAAAAAAAAAAAGTCTTCATTTTTCAAGGTGCAAACACCTTTAGAGAATATCTGGGCATTTTGCCAATTCTCGTGATGATATCTGACTACTATTCTGTTGCAGCCATAGCAAAACTAGCTATTGTTCATGAAAAGAAATGGTCTAAAGTCTTCACTATATGGGTATGCAATCCTCTGAATAGCAATGAATAATGGAGTTAATAATTCTAGATTTTTTGAGAACATTTTCACAGAATGAAATTGCTTGCTTATTGTAGCGTTAGATTCAATCTCAGATGGTTTTTCTACTTTTATGGCTATCACTTGGTTCAGTTAAAAAATCTCAATGGAAACCCAGGTGGGTCCTGAGTGGGTGCTGGGATACACTAAACAATCTACCCGTGCCGAATATAAAAAGAACCCTGCTAATGGATTTCAAATGGACACAAACAATGGTAGTCTGCTCAACAGTCATTAAACTAAACTAAACTAAAACTCTACTTTGTTTTCCAAATTGCATCATATGGTAACTCCTGGTTTTTGATGGCACAAACTGTAATCACAGTAGATGTAAATTAATAGGAATAGAAATGTCCTTCCTGGGAATACTGTGCCGATTAACCAGCAAGCAGGTGGTGCCAAAGAGTGAAGGTAGTCCGTTTATTTGCAGCCTTTAAGGGCTTTTCGCACAAACCTTCTCCATAACCTTGTTCCACATTCTCCGCTTATTCTTTTACCACATTCTCTACTCTTTTTAATCCAGCAGCTACATAAAGACATAGCCTTGAATCCGTCCACAGCCTCAGAAGCCCTCTTACATTTCGTTTTTACCGAGAGGCCACTTTCATGAGGACTTGCATAAGGCTTTGCATAGTCCTTGTGCATCATTATAACCGATTACAATCATAGTCTCCTCAGTGCAGGTTAACTGTGATACCAACACACTTTGCTTGAATACAAAAGGTATGTCAATGCCAAGAAAAAAAAAACTCCACAGAAGATAATATTGTGGCAGACGCACCTGCCCCCCCCCCCCCCCCCCCCCCATGCAGACACAGAGGCACAGAGTGGAGTTTCCCGATCATCTCACGCGCACACACACACACACACACACACACACACACACACACACACACACACACACATGCACATACACACACATGCGCACATACACACAGAGCCGCCTCTCACAGGCTCTACTGCTTGGTGTGTTTCCTCAGCCTGTCACCCATGTGACTCTGCGGCTCCTCCTTTATGGACAGAGAGGTGATCAGCACCGAACATGAGTCATGTGCGCTGCCTCTCCTCCTCTCCATCAGATGTATATCCAGATCCCTTTGCAAAACATTATTCAGAGCAGTCTTGACCATACTAATAAACTCATGAATATAAAACCCTATCCCATTGGATTAAACTCAGCCTAATCTGACAATTTAAAGCAAAATTGACAGACATATTGTAGTTGTCTTCAATGTCAACTAACAAGCCCTTCTCTATTATGTTACATTCTGTTAGGAGTTTAAAGAAGAAAATGTTAGTCTTGAGTCGATCTTGTTGGAATGCAAAATCAAGTTATCTATATACACTATTATGATATTTTCAACATGAAGCTTTAGGTCATTGGTTTGACTTCCACATGATGTGAGCATAAAGATCTAGTTTCATGTTATCATTCAGACAAACAATTTCCTAATGACTGGATGGCCTTCTCAGAAGAACTTGAAGAAACCTCTGAGCGATCCTCTCCAGAAGCACCCCACAGGAACCTTTCAGATCTCATTGGGAATTCTATCAATAGCAGGTGCAAGGCCTTGGGGACAGATACTGTACAACACTTGTAAGTTCCTGCAGGGTAAGAGGTCTGTCAAGTGCCTCTCTCTGCTCAGGCCTAACTCTGGGCAGTCAATGAAACAAATTCTCAGTACACCAGCTGTCACTGGTGTAACGCAGCATATAAATCTTTTGCCAAATTCTTCGACAGTGCCTGCTCTGATACCACTGCTCTAAATGCCGGTCTAAGATCTAAAGGGTGTTTAAAGATAATGGGAGACATCATTGAGAAGGAGGGGGGGGGGGGTGGGTTCAGGGTGGTGGCTATTGCCCTTTAAAGTGAAAGACCTACAGCATCTAACTGACTGCACACCGAGCAGGTCTTATCTATTCCCAACCTTCCTGCCCTGCATTTTGAATACATCCACAATGTAAGTCAACCTTTCTGAAAGAGAACAAAAGCACCTTGGGAGAACATGTAACAACCCAGGAAACCTGCTCTGGAAAATGTGTATTTCAGTCCTTGCGGTCTGTCGAAAATGTTCAGTGACAGTCAGATAGAAACGTCAAAAGAAAGAAAGAAATGGGCAGTTGTGTGTGTGTGTGTGTGTGTGTGTGTGTGTGTGTGTGTGTGTGTGTGTGTGTGTGTGTGTGTGTGTGTGTGTGTGTGTGTGTGTGTGTGTGTGTGTGTGTGTGTGTGTGTGTGTGTGTGTGTGTGGTGAAGCATCTAGCGTCCAGCCTCTGTACTCTAATGTATTTTGAAGCTGGGTCCATGCCAAACACTGAGGCCTTGAGAGTAGGAATATAGTCCAAGGGTACCAAGTCCATCTCCTTTCCAGCCGAAAGTGCATTCTTGTGTAGTGGACCAAACACTCACCAAAGTATAGTTTTAGAAAATACACACACACACACACACACACACACACACACACACACACACACACACACACACACACACACACACACACACACCCACACGCACACACTGATAACAGAGGGGATGGTGATCATGGGGGAGGCTTAAGAGCTTCAAATTGTCCAAAATGGAAAGTGTGTTCTCTGCAGGAGATTGAGAGATAGAAAGTGAGGAAGCCTTGGGTATGCTATTTCTGGTTCACTGGGGTGATCTAAATCTGTGTGTGGATGGAAGCAAAGCCTCATGGGTAATGACCCTAAAAGCCACCATCAAAAGGCGACACCCACTGTTTTTTTTTTTTTTCTGAAATTATTGGTGGGCACCGGAGACAGGTCTGACAAAGAGATAAAACTGGAAACGAAACGCGAATGCTGAGATCTTTTTTTAAACACTGCTTCCACACACAGACAGAATTTATAAAGGTCATACAAGCCAAGAAAGACTTTTTAATCTCGAATCTTATAATCAGAAGGCAAAATGTGCTTAGTTAGTCCAAAGTTTGACACTTGGCTCACTATCTGTATGTAATTAAACTTTGTAACACTCACAGTATGGATGATTGATGACTGTTTGATTCATTAAGTGATTAAATGATTGTCTAAATACTCCCTCACAGAGCAGCATGTAATTAATAAAATGACACCGATGTTAGATTAATTAGAATTCAACTTAAGATAGGTTATAAATCAACCAGGAATACTGAGAAAGGTAGCAACCTGAAGCTCTGATAATGAGAGACTATTTTATGTGGGCTCCCTCCTTATTACCATGTTCTTTTCACTGTATTCTGACTGTTGGTGGTTCCACTTTAGTGATCGCTGTGATAGAAATGTCATGGCATATTCATAAAGATACACTCTGTCCCGGTGCAACATTGGGGAAAAGAAGTTTGTGGGACGGTATTAGACAATGATACACCATATTTACCAGTGTGCTTTCTACATTTCATCCTCCCCGTTTCCTTGAGCATTGCTACAAGTTTTGCCGCATTACCACCTCCAGCTGTCAATCAATGAAAGCTGTGATCCAAGAACGTGTATTGGGCATCGATGTGTAAAGAGTCACATAGGGGTTCCCCTTTGTTCTACTAGTTTCTGTAGCTTGAGTTCTCAGTTGACATTTTTTTTTTTATTGATTTTTCTGAAAACATGAAGTGTACTCCTGAGGTTTGACAAAACTGACAAACCACTTCAGACCTTACGATGACAAACTCTGCCTTCAAAGATGTGTAAAAACTACTTTTTGTGGCCACATAGAAAACTAAAGCTCCCATTGAGGATGTTTATCCGAAAGGAACGTAACCATCATGGGGCAGATGTTACCGGGGTATTTTTGTGCATTTTTCTGATGTATGTGTTTTAATTCCCAAACTGCTCTGTTCATATCACCAAATGAACAGAAACGAGTTATATACTGTAAGTGAAGTCCTTTTACCAATGAGATACGTGAGAAAAAAAAACCTCCAGGATTGAACTGTTTCCTTTAGATTCACTGATGGATTCCTCTTTTGGGCTTCCTATTATATCAAACCACTCAGGTTTCACAAAAACAACTAAAAATATTAAAGAAACCAAATAGTGTACTCACTGTATATGCTACAGTATCCTCCCTTCGATCAGTATGCTCCAGGCTTCACATCATTTCTTTGAAAAACAATGAGCCTGGGTTTTATGAAACCCTCAAAATACATTAACATGGACAGAGCATAACCAGGATACTCAAAGAAAATGTGATTGGAATAGTAGTAAGCATGTCAACACACCCAGTTGGAATTTGAATGAGGTTCCTTGACTTCTGAAGAAAAAATAGAAATGTTCTTGTCTCATTTCATCCTACCAGTAAGCAAGCTGGATACACCGCGGAGAGCCTGATATGTCTGCTGATAGAAAGCTGATCAGAGGCTTATACTTCCAAAAAGTTTCCTAAGTTTCATCAGATACGCAGATACTGTTTCAGGTCCCAGAATATGGTATCACAGAGATGAATCTGTAAAACTAGGATGAAATGAAGACACAGTGCTCAGTTCGTCATCTCGGTTTCGCCAGTATTCAGCAAGTGACAATATAATCACACAATGCATATCAGAGTGTCACTTTCCATCCCACTTCATACTATGATCAAGTGCAGTACACATCTGTAAACTTGTTAATCTGAAACGCCTCATAGATTACATTCACAGCTGCATAAGGGTCACTCTTTCAAGTACATGCTATATCACTTGTACAGAGAGCAAACAGTCAACAAACTACGGCCATCACTTGAGAAATGTCAACAAATTTCCACATGACACGGTTTGACATCTGTATTACACTTTTAACAACATATTTCACAACTTATACATTCCCTCAAACAAAGGGGATTAACGGTAACCAATGTTCTCAGTTGGCAAGAACAAGCCCATCATGCCCATTACACCTGCGATGTGGTGTGTTTGTGCCATCTCAAATAACGGAGGCTTTTCTAAGATTTCCTTTTTAAAGTTAACATAAGTGCATGGAAAACACTGTCATACCTTCTTCTCTGGGTAAGTCTTTGAACAAGTCTTGAAGTTTTTCAACACAATAATTATAAGTCTAACCGTAAACGTGACCAAAGGCATATAGTCGGTAGCTAGCTTTTCTATTTGTTCCATCATCTATCCATCCATCCATCCATCCATCCATCCATCCATCCATCCATCCGTGTTCTATACCTGTTTCATAAAGACAAGGTTGTGGGGGTCGTGGTAATTATAAACTGAAAACTAAACCTTAAATCCCCATCATGATGTCAAACATAAATCTGAAGGAAAAATAAATATATAAAGCAGCACCCACTCAATCAAATCTGTTCATTAGCGGGTCTGTAACCAGGCTTTAAATCTTCATACACTGATGTTATGAAACCTATTCTGAAAAGCCTTAAATCATCTGCCAGCATCAGTCCAATAAAAGTAAAGAATGCACCGGTGCATCCATTTCAGTCATGCTAGGGTTAGTTTGCCTTTATGTTGAAGCGATTTGCTCAGTAGCAGGTTTTTGTCCAAGGTGGAAAGCCATGAAAGTGAAAAGACTGACACAATGTGCCATTTATTTGTCATAGAATATATAGCGAAAGTGTCAAACTCACCATAATCTCACATATCTCCTGATTTATAAATATGAATGTGTCGAAATAGGTTGTCTTTCTCTCTGCATCTCTGGTTTTATGTCATAAAATCTTGTTTTCTATTCAGTTTAAAGTAAAAAAAATAAAATACAGCTGATATTACTTGCGGAGATTTAAAAAGGATGGTCACTTTCCTCATTAAGCTTTAACATGAATCGGTAAAGACAAATTGTGACATTTTAACTGACTTTCTGTATAAGCTATCCTTGAAATGCAGTTGCTGTGCATTGAAATTGGCAGGTTCTTGTAAAAGTTGAAGGCGTCACAGTGATGTGCAAACTTGATTGACTTTCTGCTGAAAAGTTTTCCTGTTGAAATGCTGGAGGATGTGACTCCTTTTCAGCTAATAATCCTTTCTAAGCTTATGTGCATTGAACAATTCGAAAAGAGTCAGGATGAAGGCCCTTTTTAAGTTAAATCACTCTGCCGTATCATTCCCACCTCACTAACATCCATTCAGGCTTAATTGCATCTTTGGTGCTTGTGTGTCTTTAGAGGATTTTGAAAATACCAGCTCGAGGCAAATGTTCATCATAGACACATTTTGCAGCACATTCAAGTGTGTTTTTATTCATTTTTGATTAGCAGATGTGAGCTGCATGTTGATCAAGGAAAGCATTCACAATGTGGGACTGCAGCTACAGCGTGTGTGTCAAAGGTGAGGAGCAGCAAGGTGAGAGGAGGTGGAGTCCCTGACAAATGCCTGCCAGAGAGCTGAGATGAATAAAATGCCTTCATTTTCACTCTCCACTTATGTTATGTTTTCATCTAAAAACCGTCCGTCCACCAGCTTGTATTAAATGAAGAGAGCACGTTGCTGTGCAGGCTCCAGGCTGATGCGACTGTGGCTTGTTGTTGATGGCAGCTGCCTCCATTGCTGTGTGAATGCATGTGTGAATGGGTGAATGTGATTAACAATGTAGAGCGCTTTAAGTGAAATCCATTACCATTTACTGTGATCCGTGTCCACACCAACCGAAAATAAATTTTGCTTGTCGAACATTTACAAAGAATAACGAGCAGCCCGACACAGATTAACAATACATACTCGCATACTTCTATCATTCTCTCTCTTTCTGGGCATGTTTGTGATTTTTTCATTTTAATTTTTTTAATTATTGCTTTCAATTAAAATCCATAACAGAATTCTTATGTGCAGAAATGACTGTTCATTCATAGTTGTAGTTTGGGAATTGCTTTAAAATAGAGATTTACCCTATTCCAGATTATCAATATATTCTTCTATCATCAGTCTTGGCTGACGTTAAGCAAGAGTTAGGTGCATTAAGGTAAGACAAACTAAGATCATGAGGGAAATGTTTAAGTTTTTAATAGTGATAACGAAAATGGAAAAGGGAGCAATAACTAATTAACCGTATGATTAAGAACAATGACCAACTAAGGAGAACTGTTGATGGTGCTGGAAAAGAAATTTAGGGTCCAAAAAACAAACTTGTGTGAAGAGTGCAAGTAGAGTAAGGTTTGGACTCGGTAAAGGAAGTGTGCCAGTCAGTAAAGTAGTCAGCAGACAACCATTGAACTAAAAAAGTAAAGTCCAAAGAAAGAACTGTAGCAGGTGGCTATCCTATCTTTCACTTGGGTGGGAAGTGGCTGTGCTGCTAAAATGCCACTCGACGTTGAGTGATGAGATCACTGTCTGTCAGATAATAAGAAATGCAGTTACAGGAAGGTGAAAGTCAGGATTTTCTCTTGGGCTGGAGAGTAGCAAGTTTGTGAAGGACGGGTCACACACGTCACATTCACAACCTCAGACAATTTTGATACAAAAATTGACCCCGAATGCATGATTGTAAACTGTGAGAAAAACCCATAGTACCAAGAGCACCCTCCCCACACAGATGGTTAGAACATGCAAATGCCACACAGAAGGTCCCAGGCATGTAATCTAACTCCTGACCTTTTTGCTATGATGCAACCACTAATCTGCCGTGCAGCCCTCGATCTCAACAAAGAAATTGTAAAGCTTAAGAATAGCACCGCTTGTCTCTCCATCAGGAGCCGACTGATGCCCAGATTAGTAATTCTCAAACAAAATCCTCCAGCGGTCCGAGAATCCGCCCAAGAGGTTCCACTTTAAAGGATTGAATCTTTTCAGAAAGATATACTGAACCAGACTAAGGATTTGAGGAAAGCATGGCACACGCTCATGCAATTGAAAGGGGAAATTTCACCAAGGTAACTTTGCAGCTCAAGCAGATTCTGGCAATGATCAGAGCCCCAGAAGAAACTTAAAGCAGTGACGGCAAAAAGAAACGCAGTGCAGAAGTGAGAATAGAGAAGGGCAGTAAGCATCGGTGGCCATCAAAGAGGAGAAGACTGGTAAAGAAGAGCACGCAAGTTGAAAGCTAAAGTTTATCTGAAATGTTAATATAGAACGTGGTTATCTTATCCTGTCACTGTTGGTATGTATCATAACCATAACTCTTAGACTGATTTACCAAGGTGTCACTTTTGTTAACATGACAATAAAAAAAACAAAAAACAAAACACAACATCATTTTAAATAACTTCCAGACAGTGAAAGCTGAACTTACGTTGAAAGAATATGCACAGGTCCCATTTACCCGACAGCGCTTCAGCGTTTTTGTTTCAGAAAAGTTCCACGTTTACACAGCAATGATTTGAAAATGATGTTCGTTTTACAGACACATAGCAGAAAAGCAGATAATTCGCAATAAACGTTAACAATGGCCAGTACTCGGACATTTCTATGGACAAACGGTGAAGTAATATTGTCATTATGGATTACTCTCAACTATAAAACTACAAAGTCTCAGGAGAATATGCACTGGGAGTACTCTGGAAGTTGCTATTGTTGTTACTGTCCACCTACTCGTGCATGCACAGTTGCAGTATTTCAGAAAAGTTGTGCTTTCCGCCGTCTAACCATAGATGGAGTCAGAGTATTTTCTAGAACGCCCCACTTTAGGAACTATTTTCAAAAAGTCGCATTTTCAGTGACTCCGAGCACCAATGAAGGTGTAAACAAACACCCGAAAGACAACAAAAGTTTTCCATTTTCACTTGAAAACATTGTCGTGTAAACAGGGCCTTAAACACACTCAATTAGAGAGAGGCAGAAAGAAAGAGAGAGAAGGGGGGTTATCACAACAGAAAAGTCGCCACAACAATGACTTTCTATTAAGGCCCCGAAATCTGATGAACTAACATGAAAAATGTTATCGACTATAAGCAGCTGCTGAGTTCATGCAGTCTGAAAATGTCTGCAGTAGCGGCGTTATATCAAGATTTCAATATGACCCGGAGAACCAAAGCTGTCAGTCTGATCCGCACTTTGTTGGAGTTCAGGAGTCTGCTGAAGGGACTGATGTAATTGGTTTCATGTCCCGCCTGATTCCGTAGGTTTTGAGACAGAATAATTTTCCCACTCCGCCAATCATTGAGCAGGCCTATAGCTCTCTGACAGACTGACAAAGCGATATGGCTCGTCTCCGGCCTGTTATGATCAAGCGCCTCAGCCATGATATTTCATGATGAAGGTAAAATCTTTCACCTTAAAATAGGAGAAAGGAAAGTGGAGTATAATGGATCTTGAATCTTTTCAGGCTTCTGCACTAAATTGAGCAAAAGATGAAAGACATTCCGTGCTGTTTAGTGGAAGCTTAGTGTTTTAGATTCATTACACAACAAATTAAAGATTTTCTTAAAAAAGTACTCGGATAATTAACGGCGAGGAGGTTGTCAAATTAAAAAGTCCAGTTTCGTAAAAATATGAGGAGATGTTGTGAGATCACTCAAAAACAAACTTGTGATGAAGAGAAGCCAAACTAAATTGGAGGGGTTGATCATTGCATTGAGGTATTAGGACGATCAGCCTGATCAGTTACTTATGTTCTCGCTGCTTCGATAGCAGGTTCCAGTTCTACTATGGGTCTGAGATTTTTTTTTTTTACCGTCCTCTTAACCCATAAGTTCTCAACAAGTTTCAGTTCAGGCGACTGTGGCTCATTTGGTAGATCCGGTTGGAGGACCGACTCTCTCCTTCTGTTGACTCAATCTTGTTCAAGCCACAGAACCTGTGTGTTAGTACATGAATGTGAAAACTCGTGTTGAGGAATGGTGACTGCACAACAATATTTTTCTAATAATTAGTCCAAGTAAGACACTCCTGTCTTTGCCTCTGACTTAATAATGGCTCACAATGACTGTATATCATTGTCTCTGCCATATCGGATCATCAACTTGTCAAATATGCTTTTCTATTTTCTCAGACATTAAAAGGCATGTAAAGAAAAGGTTAACTAAAGCATTTCGCTTTTTTTTCTTTCTACGTTTCACATAATGGTGATTTATTATTATGTGATTTTAATTACAGACATACGAGACTGGTACTACCACTACTTTACCAGTTTGACAGTGTGAATACAACTGATGGAACAAAAGACAGAAAACGAGACTACATACTGAAGGAAAACATCAACAAACAATGAGGTGGAAGAGCGATAAAGTGCCGGCTGAGGGGAAGAGTGTTATCTTGCTGTCTCCCAAACTGAAGACACCCCTGCCAGATTGGGAACGAGCGAGCGAGCGCACGCACAAACATACACACATGCAGAAACCTCACAGCACCTGCCAAAGCATGGAAGAGGAAAAAAATGTGACTAATTACATCTCTTTCCAAGCCATTGAAAGAGTAAATACCAAAGAAAAGACATGCATATTCATTGCAGGGCACAGCGGGATTGACTTGGCTGTTGAAAATCATCCAGAATGAGATTGTGAAGCAGAGAGAGAGGAAGCTTTTGACACAACAAATTGATGATTAGTAGACAGACCGAAAGGGAGACAGACATGGACCAACAGACAGGTTCAGAGGAGCAGCGTGAGTGCTCCACAGCAAGACTCATGAAAGCTGCCTGCTGGTTCCTCAGAGACGATGGAGCACTTTTAAGATCACACATCCACTTTTGATTCGCTTTAATAAGCTGTGCAGACAGGAAACTTTAGCACTAATAATTAATATATCGTTGTATTTTCATTAGAATTAAATTTTTGAAAAGAGTGCGGTGTTGAAATGTGATGTCACCTGCTGTTTAAAGACATGAAGTCAGGACATGTTTCCCAGTGATTGAGCGTATCCTTGACTCTGCGGGTTGACTTTTCAATTAGTACATCGTGAATGGATTCTTCAATGACACTTTGGAAACTGTACAAGGACCGACAACATTGTATTCCAAATTTCTAGAAGCATCCATTTTAACATCTAATTGCATTTATTTCCATCAGTACAATGGACACATTTGTCCTCTCGCGGTCACACATTACAAAACTGATGTTTATCTCTTGCTAATGATCATATATTTGCGTCATCCTCCTCCTCCTCATCATCATCTGGAGAGTCACATATCCAATAAGTTTATTGACTGCAAATTATGGCACACATACCTTGGATGCTAATTTGTCATGTTATTGACAAAGTTTGGTCATATTCTAGACATTTTACAAATGGAATGCACTCAATGATAAAGAGGGAGTGTTTACGGAGTCATCATATCTATCATGAGGAATTAACCAGATTAATGTGAGAATTAGCCAGAGTTATGTGGCTTAAACAACCCATGGTTATTACTGACATCATGTATCATCTAAAATGTCTGCCATAATGGTCCATCCATCCATCCATCCATCCATCCATCCGTCCATCCATCCACGAATGAAGAATTTCCCCCCTAGAAAGACGATAGGTAATCAGTAACAGCTCTGTTGAGCTTTGTCTCTAAACATCCTCAGTGATCCAGGTTATGGTAATTACAATTCAAGGCCCCATACAGATTCAAAACATCGAGCAGGTCCAGTTACCTTCATGGCCATAATTGGGTCTTTTTCCAGTATCAAATGGCGCATATGAGGCACTTTTGCATCGAACTACCTATAATATCTTCTGTTTAGCTTTGTAATACAACATAGTGTGGGAACCTCTTCTCTCCAGTTCACAATTGCACACTTGCTATGAAACCTGTCTTCATTTTTCTTTCTTCATTTCTTTCATTTGCATTTTTTTGTTGTTTTTACCAGTTTATCTGAAAATGGATGGATACAATTATTAGATAAAAGTAGGTTGACCTGTTATTTAAACATAACAATGTAGCATAGCAGTGACCATGTGTCTCGTTCATTAATGCAATTATTGTAAATTCTACTACATATATATATGCCAAACAATTATGTTTGATACCCTTTGAAATGCACATGTTCAAAATCGAAACAATATGTATTTACGTAATATATCACTGACTTCCCTCTGGGATATGATCACCTCATAGATAATGTGAAGTAATTTTTTAACCCAAACACATTTTTTAAGCAAGAACCCCCCCCCCCCAAAAAAAAAACAAAGCCAATGCATATAACACAATATAGACGAAGATGACAAAAAGTGTGAAAACAAACTTGCTAAAAAAAAATGCTGTGATCATGAAAATAGATTTCAAAATGATCTTCTCAGTAACAGTTTCATTAGATGTTCATTTAAACTGAAAATCTACCATCCTCTTTTGAAAAAATAAAAATACCAAACGCATTCATGCGCTGATGATAATTTGTGGATCTTCATTACACAGCAGGGAGAAGAAATAATGAAAGCTGCTGAAAGGAAACAACTTGCATATGACAGGCTAAAACAGCAGGTTGTTTATGGTGACTGCTCCCAGCAACGGCGGAATATACTCCTGGGTGGGCTCCTCAACTCGTGTAACGCGTAGATGCATTCAACCATCGACACTAAAAATGAAACAGACTAGAAAGTAATTTGAACTGTGGGCCATTCCTTTGAAGCAAGAACACACACACACACACACACACACACACACACACACACACACACACACACACACACACACACACACACACACACACACACACACACACACACACACACACACACACACACACACACACACACACACACACACACACACACACACACACACACACACACACACACACACCCTCCTATATCTATACAGCCAGCTATTATCTGTTGTCGCTTCTATTAGCCTCTGTCATGATAAGGCATGTTATTAGTGTCAGTGTCTCTATGCAGTATTCAGTGATGGTACACAGGCTGTGAAGCAGATGAGCATTTTAATAGATGATGTTCCTATGTATATATTGAAGCTTCAATTAGAGCCGTCACCTTGGTGTCATAGATTGTGGATACAGGGTATATTTGAAAATTGTATTACATGGTTAAAAATATGTCTGTTGAAGATCTGTTTGCGGTAAAATCATGCCTTTTTAACAACGTGCCTATCCAGCAACAGCAATTCAAGCTTGCGATGTCTATGACTACATCTTTATTTAAAATGAAAGTGTGCAACATAACATTTTCAACACCCTCATGTGTGAAAATCCTGTGTCATATAAGAATTGTGTTATTAGTGCACATTGCACTCATGATGCTCTCAATACCAATTGATTTTACGTACGAACGCCAAAGAAAAGAGGTAACAGTGCATTCTTAATACAAATCAGCAAGTAAAGGAAAACATAAAGGCCGTATTCTGAAAATTAAGATGTTTACATTACAATGTATTTCCCTGTCTCGTTTTAATTTTCAAAGGTCTGCAAGATGTCCTGCCCGAGTTTCTGCGTGGGCGTTTTGTGGAAGCAGCCCTCAGCTATGTGGCGTGCAACTCAGAGGGTGAGCTGCTCTGCAGGAACAATGACTGCTGGTGCCGGTGCTCTCCTCGCTTCCCAGAATGCAACTGTCCCTTCGCTGACATCAAGGTCATGGAGGAGAACCTGGTCAAGAGTAAAGAAGCCTGGAACGGCTTCAACCAAGAGTTCATGGAGTCAGGTAGGCGCTGCAGGCATTTTTGGCCATGCCTCAGCATTAAGTTTTAAAGAGACTTTGCACGGGGAAGTTTAGTGTCTAAACTGTGTCTGAAAACAGTGCATGTGTTATGTTTTGTAACCATTTTCTCTCATAATGTTTAGATTTTCATCAAAATATGATCATTTTCACCTTTTAAAACAGGTGAGAATGCAATTTCTAGATCACCTGAAATGAGCCCATACAGTTAGTTGACTCTGAAGACCCAGCTTCTTCCTCATCTAACCATTATTAAGAACCATCACAGTGTTGCCATTAGAAGAAAAAAAAGTCATTGCTGATCATATTAGGGACCATCAGCATCCCCGTGATGTGAAAGAGTCTCTATGAATAAGGCCATGTTTACACAACATTTTAAAGGGAAAACAGTAAACTTTTGTTGTGTTGTAGGTGTCCATTTACACAACCACAGTGCTCAGAGTCATTGAATAATGCAACTTTTTGAAAATGGCTCCCAAAGTGGAACCTTTTGAAAATTCTTCGACTCTCTTTGTGGAAATGGGGAAAAAGCAACTTTTCAAAAACCCTGCTACTGCGCATGTGTACCACGGCCTTAGCAAATCGTTATTTTACACATGGTCAAGTAGATCGACAATCACAACCAATAGCGGACTGAGAGCTGAGATTCACCTGTAAGAGCAATCCAATGCCGCCGTCCGCCGTACGGGTCTCTGCACTCGCCATTTTTGATGTTGAAAGCGTATTGTTCTCTCTGTGCATGTGTGTGAGGTTTCATTACAAAAACAAACAGCACCAACAATGTAAACTGACAGTTTTTTCCCCCAAATGTTATCATTATGCAAAACTTCCTGAAAGGAGAACCCCTGAAACGGGGCCTGAGATGACCAAATTAGACATTTTAATCATCTTTTGCCGGAGCTACAAAACGGCATATATTATATAAGGGGGTGAAAAAACAGTATTTAACTACCATTCAACACGAATGTAATTCATTCATTTTAACCAGGAAGAATTACAAAAAAAAAAAAGTTTTCTGCAAAGCATAAACTGAAAATAAGCTTTTTCTCTCCCCAAATAAGCTTCCTGATTTCATGAAGTTCATCAGATATTCCTCATTGGAAAAATCACATTGCTTTCAATAAGTGAAGGACTAGGTTGACTTTATAAAGTCAATAAAAAAAAAAAAAAAAAACCTCCAGTTGTCTCAGTGTTAAAGCTGCCTGGTTATGCACTGACTGTATTACAGTGAAATAAGAGAGATGGGCTGCGGACAGCCGGACACGTACTCGTGTTGCATAAGTTTGTGCGATTCCAGATGTAGCAGGTGGGATTGTGATGATTTATTGCTCCAAGCTGGATGCAGTTTATTTTCAATAACACTCTGTTTATACAGCATGTACCTGTGAAGTGTTTTTGTGACTATGTTCATAAGTACTTGTGAAAGAACTGACAACCGACAACCAGAGACGAGCGATAATCTACCTGGGTTACAACTGCTGCAGCTTGATATATGCACATCGACATAACTTCAGCATGCTGTACACGACACATTTTATATTGCGTCCGGGAGAATTCTTGGTTATTTGGTATGAATCCTCTGGCGGCGAGCAGGCAAACTTTAGATTGTAGTAGCAGGTGTTGTAAATCTCCGCAGACTGAAACAATGATTGGAACTAATGTTGGCTCCCCTTCATACGGCGCAGACATTAGGAGCAGCTCTTTGTTAATTGTCCTCATCTTTATCCTGTGTTTTCGACTTGCCTTAAAAGATAAATTGGCGTAAATGTTTCTGTTTTAGCACTCATTGTCTGATGTATAATGACTATGGAAACTCATCTTTTTTTATTAACTTAAAATTTGACGCCCATGTGAGATGCTCACATAATCCTTTTTTTTTCTAACCTTACACATTATTCACAAACGTGAAAGATTATCTGCCTTTTTATGAGACGTAAAAGATACTCTACTGCTGTCTGACACCATCCTGTTGAACGAAGCTGACTTAGTATTTTTATGATTATTTCTGAAGTAAGATAAATAAGAATTCACAATTTTCTTAACTTATTCATACTCTAAACCCACAAGACTTAGAATATGACTGAGCTTTCTTTTCCTGGCTCATTCATTGAAACAGCCAACCAAATTAGAAATAATTCAGCATGTCTGCGAGGAGTCTTAAGTCATCCCCATCCTCCGATATGTGAATGTATTATGAAGGTTTCATCAATTCTTGCATCAGAAGGGATGAAGCCATACGGATGAGTGGTCAGACCATTTTAAGACTTCAAGCGAGGTCAGTTGTGTTCATGGAACAATCAGTTGGAGAAGTAATATTGCGTTCTGATGGTAAAGTCATATGTTTTCGTTAACATCCTAATTGTCGTCCCAGCACCTGATGGTGTGCTGATTCTCCGGAAGCCGAGTTTCTTTAGCAAAACTATTCATCACCGACAGCGAGACACAGGTGCGTCATGTAATGGTGGCGATGATGCAGAACCAGTCAGGCGTCACTTCCTAAATTGGCTGAGGCTTTTTTTTCTGGGATGGAGGTGGGGGGGTTGCTACAGCTCCACATATCACAAGCCCCCGTTTCAATGACTTTGGAAGATGTAGGCAGGATTTAATTGGAGACAGGTTTCTGGCATTTTTTTCCTAAAGTTTGTGTGCGTGTTTTGCGTCTGCAGAGTTCAGGCGATTGTGCACGAGCTGCCACTTAGGTGTGAATTGCTTGGGTGAGTGGCACGAGGGAAGTAAACAGCATTTTTCTGCATTCTCGTCGCTTCATTTTGACAGCACCTGACTTTGCATAGTTGCTGCTTATTAAGTCTTTGTAACGATGCGCAGCGCTAAAGCAGAGGGAGGCATGTAATTGCCAGGCTTTTCTTGTTTGCTGACGTTATAGTTTTTGTCGGGAGCTTAACTTTGAGCTGTTAGTCATAAAAAAATGAGCCCTTTAGTATTTTTAGAGGCGAGTGTGTTTGAGTAACGGGCTAAAAATATCAGCATCGGCTCCTCACTTAGCGGCACACACTTGCAAGGATCGACAACAGGCAGGCGTTTACTGTCCAGCCACAGGCATGCCTCCGTTCGCCGGATCATCAAGGTTTTTATCTAATTTTAGGAAACACACACTCGACTCACACGTTCACACACTTGCTATTGCCTCGCATGGGGCAAGAAGGGATGAAAAATGAAGGCAAAAGATGAGAGGGAGGTAATCTACATAGCAAATATTGTTTGACTTTCACAGCGCTGTGTTAGTATTCTTTGTCTCTCTCTCTCTCTCTCCCTCTCGCTCTCTCTTCCTCTTTTTTCCCCCCATCTCTGCCCTCCTACTGAATCCCTTCAAACACACACACACACACACACACACACACACACACACACACACACACACACACACACACACACACACACACACACACACACACACACACACACACACACACACACACACACACACACACACACACACACACAGTGGTTTGTAGCTTCTGGGGGTGCCTCGGAAGTTGGGCTGAATCGTGTCTGCTGGGATCGGCTGATAAATTTATTGTGGCGAGAGGAAAACAACTGGGAGGATGGTGTGTGTGATAGATTGTTCATGTGTGTGTGTGTGTGTGTGTGCCAGAGAGACAGAAGGAGGACAAGAGAGAGACGAAATGATTGTGTGCGCGAGAGGAAAAAAACATGGAGAATTATACCCTCAAACCTTAGCCACTCACCATTTCAAACCCAAAGACTCAAAGCTGGCTCGATAGCACTCGAATACAAATCAGAAGAAGTCTCCACTCTAAGGTTCTTCTCTCGCCTTTTTTTGCATAGATCTCAGCCTCAGTTTGTGGACGGCATAATGTCCTGGGAAGGTGTGAATAAGTTGCGTCAGGAACATCACACCTTTGGTTTTGTGAAATTGGAAAACACAGCCAGCTTCAAAGCTCGCCACCAGATTCCTTAATAACCGGCTCTCTACACTGTGTTTTCTAATTGCAGTGCCAAACTCACAATGCAGCGCTGTAATTTACTTCTTCCCAGTCTCACACTTTGACGTCGTCCGGGATCGTCTTGGCTTAACAGAGCACTGCTTAGTTCTGCTTTCCTACCATTTATTGATGTGTAGTCTGAATGGATTGTAGGTAGTTAGAAAAAGTGAGCTTGTTTTTTAAATATTCAATTCATTCCCATTGGTGTAAAAAAAATTGTTTTCAACAAAACAATATGTGCACTGACAATTTTTGAGATTCAAATTAATAAATGAAATGCTTCATGTATTAGATTGTAGATTATAGATTTGTTTCCCTGCTGAGCATTTCTGGAGGCAAAGCAATTTTTGTTGGACCGCCTCCAAATACATTACAATTTGCATGTTTACTCAAAAAAACAACTAAAACTGCAAGATAAAGTACATTCTATTATCAAGTGGGCAGTTGCATTTGGTTCAAATGAAAATGACTCCTGTATGGCCTTTGTGTAGATTCTTTTCACAGTTGTGCACAACTCACTGCTCTAAGCGGCCGGTAGTTTTCCGGTGACCTGTGCCGAGTCGTCACCCTTGAGTCTGGAACACTGACTTTTGAAGATAATAAACTAACTAGCCCGCACAGGTGACACAACACATCCCTGACTCACCGGTGGAAATGCCAACTTCAAGAGCCAATCTTATAATGGAGCTTCTGCTCGGGGTGAGAATTAGCATATCAATTGCATGTTCCACCCAACAAGCAAGCCATTAAGCCGGATCTGTAGGATATTACCTCAGCCGACGTGAGGGATGGGAGTTCTCGACCACCATACATGTTGCAGAGAGTGAGGAGAGGGTATAACTAACAAATGAGGTCACTCATACATGAAACATAAGACGGGGCTTCTTGGTAATTAAGATTCAATTCCCTGCTCCGAGGGGGGAAGGAGACAGTGTTAACTCCCTACTGAGAGAAATGGAGCTGGAGGAAGAAGGGAAAAAAATCCCACAGTAAAAGTGAGTCTTTCATGTCCTGCCGTATTCCGCTCATGTTGGAGAAAGTAGTGGCTTGCAGATTAGCTGTAAAGCATAATCTGAATCAATCTTCGGGTGCTTCAGGTTTTATTATTTTGCTGCCATTAGATTTTAAAAAAGAATTTACATCAGCTTGCAATCATGTTCAATATTTTAGTAGCTGAACTAAATAAGCCTCTATGAGATTAATTGTAACCATTCTGAGAGTTTTTGCATCAAAAGATTCAATTTCGGACACTAAAAAAAGAAAGTTCAACTCTTTATCCTTCCTTTCACTTATTCTTATCAACTGCTCACATATTTCTTGACTTATTTCTATGCTTTTTAGCTGCTCTGCCAACCCTGAAAAACAAAAGAATCTGCATGGATATTAGTGTATGCTTGTCCGGAGGCTCTCTGTATCTCTTGGAATATGATAAAGGCAAATCACAGATGATGGCAGCCATTATTAGGCATATCAGCCACTTTCATAATTCTTTACCACAGTTACATTTGTGTCCTCCGAGCAGACTCACGCTTAAACTTTTTGCTCAGAATATAATGTCTTCTCTAACAATCAGCCCAGCTTCAGATGCTGTGAAGTTGCTGAAGGTCTTGACCTGTCTTTGTTTACAAGAACAAGCAGTGCTTTCGACTACCTGCAGGTTCCATAGTCCTGCTCATTAGTGCGCGAACAATGAAACACTTCATGTCAACCATGGCCAGACGAAGTCAGACGGCCATTTTAACAATGTCACCAGTGCGAGGAGCCGCTATACCTGATGAATCACTGCACCGTGTTAATTGTATATTCTGAGCAAGCAGAGCTTGTATGAAATGGAAGAGAGTGGTGATGTGGCCATCAGGTTGGGCAGTCAGATCAAAAGGACAATTAAGAACTGTACAGAAAGCACAAATGAAAAAAGCGTTTTTTAGGACGTACGCATGCAACGCATTCACGCTCAACCCAGTGTGACAGTCAAACTGGCAGGATGCAGGTGCACTGCGAAGCACAGCTTCTCCAGTACAGACCTTCTCTATTATTATACGTGAGCTGTGAAAAGTTTGTTCACAATGGACACCTTTAACTCCTTTAACAGCACTGGCACGACAGCTTCTACGAGAAATTGTATTCATTCCACTTCTCCTCATGGTTATACACAGAAGCAAAGGAGCATAAAAGTAATTTGTAAGGACTGATGCATCCCTTGGTGCTGACGATATCACTCTTCATGGCTCAATTATCCCTAAAATTTAGTCTAGTTTTGTAGTCAGACCTAAAGAAATAAACTGGTCACCTCAGGAGGGTAAGTTGCCTTATATGAAGGTCTCAAAAGGTACTTGGCTGTTATTGAGAAACTTTGAGGTATGATCAGGCAAAATCATTTACTTTGGCATTAGAAGTCAACCTGTGGATGGAGATGGGGTGCAAACTGAACAGTTCCCCCGTCAATACTACTACTACTACTACTACTACTACTAATAATAATAATAATAATAATAATAATACTAATAATGCAACCACTCACATTCATAGCTATGGATACCAATTTACCTTATATGCATGCTTTTTGGATTGTGGTAGGAAACCAAAGTACACATAGTACACATAGGGAGAACAAGTAAATTCCATCTTGCCGTGAGGTGAATGTACTAACCACTACAACAGTTATCTCAGTTTAACATCAAACTCAATCCTCTTTTAAGCCAAAATGAAATTGGTCGCCTTCGAGCCTGACACCTAAAGAAACTTGGTTTTTTTTAGACATTGTTTGTGTACAGAACACTTTTTGTTCGAAAAAACAAGAAATCCAACTACATTTTATTTATTTTAAGTGGCTCAAAACTGGACAGTTCAGAAGCATGAAGCTGTTCCAACATGTATCCAACTATATAAACTTATTTCTTTGTCTTATTTGCTAGTTTTTTCCCTCAGCAACGCTCCTAATGTAATTATGAGCACAATAAAAGCGGTCCATAAAAAACTTTATAAAACATTAAAACTTCAGTGAACTTTGACTCAGGCATTGCATTTAGAAATCCACATCTTGAGAGTGTCTATTAGGACAAATTGACGACGTGTTGTTTCAATGTGTTATTCTGAAATTTCACTGGAAATAATAATCAATGAAAGATACTTTCTTGGTTCTTTATAACATTCATACACAGTCACATGCTATAAAAAAAAACGATTTCATTTCGTTTACATTTAGGGTGAGTGGCAAATTCAAATAATGAACAGCAAATCATCTCTTTGATACAGTTGGTGGAAATACAATATGAATGAAATTGTAATCTCAGTCTGAGTGTTTAAATATTCCTCATACCGTCATTATTTAGTTTTCTATTGTCATTTTGCTAAGCAATACAGATCCTCTATTCGTCTCTCTTCCTGTATTATGTTAATGAAAACGCTCCCCTGCAAGCTAACAGAAATCTGTTTGATACTTGGTCCCACCTACAAATAGTCCTGGCATGACTTCCACTCAGTCCTATCAGGACCCCACTGCTTTGAATCTCTGCCCATTTCCGCCTTTATTGCCGTCATAAAGCATTCTGTCTCGGGGTGTAAATGTAGCACATGCACTTCCTGGATTTGTCAAAACAAGGAAGGATTTTTCTCTGTTAGTCGCAGAGATGAATTTCCGCTTGGCTGAAGATTTGGCAACATTTCGCTGAACTTCTCTTTTCATCCTCCTCATTTATTTCACAGAAAGGATACATTTGGCACAAGTGGATTTTTTTTCCCCCCTTTGTTTTTCTTTCCCCCTCTCACTGTAAACTGGATTTTTTTTTTTATGTTTCTCTGCAGGAATACTGAGCCAAATCTGTCTTCGAGCATTCTTTTGTTGTCGCTGTTATTAGCATTGCATCTTGTAGTGGGTTTTTTTTTTAGAACACACTCTGGATTAACGGTTTATTAGTGTGTAGTGTATTCACTTTACTATGCTCTATTGCACAAGAGCAGCATTGGTATTGAATTATAAGTGGTTTTATGAGTTCATAATCATCAGTTCAATACAAATAAATCATTCAACTCGTGTTGTGCTAAGTACCACTCACTTGCCCTATTCTTAACACTCTACATGCAACTTTATTTCGGTTTGGAATTGATAAATACAACATAACCAACATTTCACCATAAAATATTTCTCTATAGTTACTAATTCAAATCACTAAAACTCAGACAGTATAAAGAAACCACTAAGGAAGCATCTCATCAATTATAACAGCCAAAAAAGGGCAAAAAAGAAAATTGTTTGAATAATGGCATTACTTTCATTATTCACATTGTAAATTTAAAAGTAATGCTGTGCGATCTGTAAACATGTGGGAGCCGAGACACACGTTAAACAAATGCCAAGCATGTACTGTACATAGCAAGCTAAATATATAAAGAGTGCTGTCCACACGTTTAAGGTTTATCTGAAATAAATGGAAATCTATCCTGTAATGCCAACAAAGAAAGCATCTGATTGATTTGAACTTATTAAGTTGAATTAGGAGTCATGCAAATAATGACGAGGCCCCCTCAGAGTCCTGATCTGAACATCATGGAATCTGTTTGGGATTGCTTGACACAGAAGAATTTAGAGATAGCCTACAGTGACAGAGGACCTGAGCTTTACTGAGGGGTTTTATACAACCCCTCTGCAGGATTCCTCCGAAGGCTGTCTGCACATTGATGTTTTTGGTGCAAGGGATGGTCATGATATCACACACAATAATTATCACCACCTTCATTAAGGAAAGCCTTTTTACATCCTACTTAAAATGTTTGAACTGTACTGTTTATGCCTGGCTTATTGTATTAGACATTATCAAAACTACAAATGCAAAACTTGAACCTAAAACAGCGTCATTAACTATTATGAAATAAAACCCAATGTTTTTCTTTTTGCATGTTGCAGACGAGCTGAGTAAGGTTACCGGCAGAAAACCGATTTTAGAATCTATGCTGATAATCAGTCAACCATGAATCTAACCGAAAAACACTTTCCACTTGCTCAGAGTTTAGATATCAAAACTAGTGTGAAGCTGTACACAAAGTCTTGAGAGCTGCTTGTTTTGGTGCAAGCTTGAGATTCATTTCAGATTAGAAAAAAACAAGAATAGTCTTGAATATTGTTTATTTGCATGTTGTGCTCATGTTAAACTATAGATTATATGACAATTCCATGAAATTGATAACTGATGTATCGTGTAAAGTAATATTTGTCTGTAAATTTGTTTTTAACAGAAGGCAAGGGTCTTAACTCAACCCTGCTGCAAAACCTTATTGACCTGCAGGAATCCAGATCCACTCTTGATAGGCTGGCACAGACTTGTATTAAATGGCTCAAAAGGAGCTGAAAATGCCAGCATTTCTGAATGGCTGGAAGAATTTGACATTTGATGACAGGTGTCAAATCACTGTTGTGCTTATTTGTTTACAGTGAAACGATTCGAGTCCATTTTGATGAAAGGATCATTGAAAGAAAAAAAAAACATGCATTACCATACACACTGTATAATTACAGTAGACATATACAAGCGAAAAAGATCCAAGCTGCCCCTTTTCCTTGACATATCGATTGTCTTTGGCCCTTGGGATCTCAGGTTTAGCATCAGCTGTGAAGGGCTGAAAAGAGAATGGACACCTGGGGTTGGCTACAGGCACATAATTGCTATTTTCAGGGAAAGTCCCTCTGCAATCTTTCTCAAACAAATGGCTGGTGGCAGGAAAAAAAAAATGTCTATTGAAAGCTGATGAGATATTCTGACCGAAGGCTGAACAGCCATCGCATTTAATCCATGGAGGTAGAGAAGTTATTGCTTTATTTTTATTGGAATTGACTGTCTTCCAGAATTTTGCCACATCTGACAGGAAGATTGTATCTGCAAGTAATATTCAGGTTGGAATATCTATATGGGTAATATGGGGTCAGTCCTTGTGTGTTGTGTCCTTTCATCTCACAGACATGACACAATAGTGAAAACATGTAGTATATTATTTTTCAAAGCTATGACAACACATATCATTGTCAGACAGCTCCTCGTCTCTATCACCATAGTTCAAGTCAGGACTTGCAGTACTTGTCCTTGTGGGACGAGACACTTTTTAGAAACAGGTTAAGGCTTGAGTTATGGTAAGCCATTACTGGTTTCTAAGCTTATGTCTAGTTTTGAAAACGATCTTTATCTAATCTCAAATTTTGTTTTTTGTCCCCGCCAGTGCATAAAAGCAATATGTCTTTCCATGCTTTTTGGGCAACAAGCATGACAAACAATAGCTTTCTTGCAAGTTCTGATCCTAACCATAACACCAACCTTAGGCTAGCCTTGAAATATAGCCTCACTGAGAAGAAGTATTGATTTTCCATATGACAAGTACCAATGATGTATGTAAACAGATCTAGGTTCCCACAACATCGTGAGAAATACGTATTTAACTACACACAAACACACTGAGAAATCCAGCTCTAATGGATTTCATGAAGGCCTTACTGAATTTGTGGTTGCGTCTCTCTCTCCGTCGTGATGTTATTCAGCTACTGAGTTATAAAATATTAGGTGTCTTCTCTGTCCAGGCTTGAATAACACGACAGAGATCACAAAGAAACCGCAGCAATTACTGACGGAAAATACAGATACAGAGTTAAAAGCTTTTTTAATATATAGGTTAGATGTTGTATTGACTATGGGCATAATTGAATTTCCTCGGTTTTTTGGGGCATTATTATAAAAGTTCCCATTATCAAAATGTGTTCATTCGTTTTGCTTTGGAAAAATGGAACAGCATTATCAAACTGAGTTTTTGTCCTTATAATGAGTCACTATTTTCAGTTGTCTCTTTGGTAAATGTTTTTGTTGTTTCCTGCTGTCCTTATAATCAGCTTTTATCACTCATTGTCATCTGGAATTAACTGTGTTTCGGGCAAATGGCTTGACTTCACTAGTTTATGCACTCCATTACTTCTTAAGCATCTGAATCAGCTGAAGTAAACAGAGCGATGTTTGGTCTGCTCAATTCGCTGCAGATGGGTGTCTGCTCCCTGCAAGGAGTTGTTTATCTACACGGATAACACAAACATGAATATTTCTACTAAAACAGTGACCATGAAAAGTTTTGTCAGATTAAAATGGTGCATTTATTCAATACTATATACTGAGGATGATCAAAATATTAACCCTTCACATGATCTTCCCTCTCCCCAGTCTCTGTATCACTACTATGGCTCATACCCTACACACTGTCATAGCAATGGCACACAGTCTCAAGATTTCACAGTGACTATAAGCAGTAAAAAAATTATGTATGTAGGCATCCCGGTGCTTTTGTTTTGTCACAGAGCAGGATTATGTTTGTGAATCAGCTTCACCTCATGTTGGCTCCATATATCTGGACTCCCAAGAAAAGAGTCCATTGAGTATTTCAGAGTAACCAAATACAATTTCTGCAGTCAGTGAGCAATTTGCTTGTAGGCAGCTGGGAACACATCAGAATAGATACCTCATAGCTTCTAGCTCGTCCCACATCATGTATTCACCAAGAGTTCAGAAGAAACTATCTATTGAGTTTTTAGACTGGCTTGAAATCTTGAAGATGTTCCACCTATTCCCCAAAAGGCTCATCAGTTCGGACTAGTCTTGGAGTTCAGTGTTTCTACCATGAATTCATTAATCCCTCAAATGAATGACCTTTCTTATAACCGTTTTCAAACTTGGTCAGACTGATTGTTTGAGAGACGAATGAAACAAGCAAGCCCTGTCAAAATGGAACAATCATCGGTGGACAGAGGAGGGGTTCTGAGACACCACTTGTCCCTAACTTGCAATGGAGTAATTTGTTCCACGCCAAGATGATTGAACCGTCACCCAGAGAAACTCCTGACTGGAAGAATCAACAAAGCACATAATGATGAACTAACTAAGCCAAAACAGAGGTCAAAGGACTTCAAAACCAACTTGGTTACTTTTAACATAAGAATTGGACGTAGCACGACATGGATGACTGAAAATCTTACCAGGCCTAATGGTAAAACCCTTTAAAACTGGAGTGGCATCATATTAAAGGGCTGAGATCTACCACAAAGCAAAACAAATAAAAATTGTCAGCACATACAGACTGTTTATACAGACTTTGTATGGTGCTTGCTGCATATCTTCAATCACAAGTGGACTGTTTATGCTTTCGGTTTTCTCTTGACCTTTCTTCTAGTACCTCCACAATCCAACATTTATAGTTCGGCTACAATAAATACCACAATCTGAAGATGATAGAGGGTTACCTTGACATTTCATACATACACTTGTATTCCCACTGCAGAATGAACCCACCCCACTGCATTGTCTTTTCTTTTCTTTTTGAATGACAGCTATGCACTCTATCTCTTTACAGGTCTGGAAGTGTGATGTCTGCTCTTGTTCCTCAATAATTGGAAAGTCATTTAATGTATTTAAACAATGAATCATGTGACATATTAGGCCACTCACTTGAAAACTAAACTTTGACTAAAGAGCTAATGTACTGTATGTTAAGGGAACAGTCGGTGACTGTAAGTGAATTAACAACTTAAAGCATATGCATGGAAACAGTATATCAGACTAAGTATATCCTTTAGTGGAGAAGAAAATGAGCACCATAAATTAAAGCACCTGCTGCCTAACTGTTTGTCGTATTGTGTTTAATCTGTTTTATGTGTTTTGTTGCATGACATTGCCTTTATTTATGCCATATTAGTTAGTGCTAACAACTACACAACAGTATTATCACTTTGTAGTGACAAAGGCATGGGTTCAGATTTTTTTTCTCAGAGGAGTTTGAATGTTCTCCCTCTGTGTGTGTGTGCCTGGATATTTGGTGACTTAATTAGCCCGTCTGAGTGTCAGCGGATTGGCTAAATCACTAAATGGGGATTTTGTGTCTGTGATGAATGCATGAGCCGACCTTCAATATAATACAAAAGAAAATATGCATTCTTCATCAAAGTTTGAAACCTGTATCTCATTTTGCATTCTTTTTGATGTCTCATGCACAGAATTCATTCACCTTTGTTTTATTCAGTAGTTTCAATAAAAATTACTGTGGTTTCCTGGCGTGATGAGAAGTAACTACAACAGCAGGGTCATTCAGCTACGTTTGAGCTGAACTGAACATTTAGTCAAGATGCATCTCTTCAAAAAGTGGTCTGCATTTGATCTACATGTCAGAAGACTGTTAGTATTCAGACATGAAGTCTCTGGTTAAAAACAAACAAAAACATCAAACTCCTAAGACGAGATCAGAATGTTTTAACCACAAAAGTAAAAAAAAAAAAAAGGGGGTGGGGGGTATACTTCATGTGAACTGTTTGCACTTTCTTATAGCAAACACTTATCTGTCACTTCTTCAGTGGCTGTATTTCAAATCTATCTCATGTGATTCTTTATTAATAATACTTCTATTCTGTCTGCATACGTCAGTAGTTGATCTGCTTCCTAAACTCGTATCCCACAAAATCTCCTCCATGTGACACAAACGCAGGCATCGATGGGAAAAGGTTGAGGAGGAAAGAGGAGGAGGACAGAGCGTGTGGGCAGTCGCTTTCTTCGTATGCGTGTCGTGATGGAAAAGAATTATCTCCCAAAAGACTTGACCGCTGGCATCGGCAATCCAGCGCAGATGTCTGTGGAGGAGGTTTTGGCGGTAGGGGAGACTGAGGGTGGCGGATTGGAGGATTATGCTGAAAGACAGAGGCGGAGAGATGCTCTGGAGCGACAAGTCGACAGACGCAGATAGGTGCAGTTTGATTTTTGACAGAAACAAAGGAGCCTGAAGCAGGGAAGAAAAGTACCAGAGGAAGAAGATCCCCCAAAGGAAAAGAAAAGCTCATCAGGGTTGCTCAATATGCTCCCTTCCTTCCTTACATATGCCACTTTTCAGCCTATAAATAGCCCGAGGGCCTGAGCCCCCAAGCTGACAAATAGGCAAGCAAGAGCAGTTCATCTCAGGACGTTGCTCCGGGTGAGGTGAGGTGACACTGGGGCTCACAGAAGCATGACCTGGTAGTTATTAATCCTTCAACATGCGTAGAGAATAAAAATGAAGAGATGGAAAAGAGGAGAGGAGCAAATGAAGAAAGAGAGGGAGATGAAAAGGGAGGATGTGAAAGCGGTGTGAACGAGAGATTAGAGGGAAGGAGGGGAGGACAGGAGATGAAATGAAGGAGAGAGGTGGAGAAAAGTAATAAACAGACTGAGGAAGATTGGTGCTTGGGGGAAAAAAAAAAAAAAAAGTATAAATCACCTAAAGGAGAAATATGAAAAATGAGGGGAGGAGCAATGGAAAAGTGAGAGACGTGACAAAAGAGTCAAACTAAAATTGGATAGTGGAGTCACTCCCTGGTATCTTGGATTCCTTTTGTTTAAGGCTTGTGACATTGCCACACTTGCAGATTTGTTTTAAATCACAGAGCCTGGAGAGTGTTTCACAGCAGGTGATCAGAGGAGACTGCGCCTCAGGAAGCATGCTCACCCACACACACACACACACACACACTGCTTTACTCCTGATTCCCCATCTCTACTCCTCCCCAAGTCTTGGGTAAAAGCTCTCCTCTTTTCCTGAAGATAGAGATAAGAAAGGGAAAGAGGAGGTGCCGCCTCTCTGTCCGGGGGGGGGGGGGGGGGGGGGGGGGTAATAGAGGAGGGAGCAGTGTAATGAACACTCTCTTATCGCTTCTGCCGCCTCACTTCCTGGAGACAACTTCCGTGAAGCGTAACTAAGACGGTGGTATAGAGGTGCAACAGGGATGCATCATTTACCAGGTAACCGCTGCTGCTGGGACCTTAAGATGATGAGAGTTTGTTGAAATCTCTCACCACCGCACGGAAGTGCGGGGAGCTCCAACCAGGCAGCAAGACTGGGATACAAACCTTGGGAGAGTTTATCTTTGGCATGTTAATTGGTAAACATGCACTTGGAACTTGATGAGGGAGTTTGTTTCATGTCATCTTGGGACAGTGGCACAGTTAATTGTGGATTCAGAAGTGCACTTTTACAAGAGAACGGGGACAAATGCCAAACAAATCTAACGTGAGCTGTTCTCAATTCCTTTGTCTATGATAGTGTGCGAATAGAAAAATGACTGAACGCTAGGTAAAAGGCATTTATTCAATCTGATTTTTTGAATTTGAGTGTGGGGCAGTATGATCAGAATTGTAGATGTTTTGCATGTGGAAATCTGCAAATTAAACTGATGTGACTTAAAGTTACAATTGTCAAAAAATAAATGCAATTGATCATTTGTCACCCTATAAACAAAATTCTATAATAGAAACGATCACAGCAAGATATTCAAAACCAGATATAGCACCAATTTTATGTCCTATTAAGGTGTGATCAAGCTGGACGGATCGAATTAACCCGAGTCAGTGAATTCTATTCAAAAACTCTCATTTCGTGAAGGCAGTGATTACGCTCTTTGTTGCTGTAGTGTGTTTCCCAGCTGCTGCCCTGACTGGCTGAACTGAGACTCTCCTGGTGCCAAGTTCCAATGTGACTCTCCAGAGACTCAATTAGAAAGAGCCTATCAAATGTCATCACAGCATGCGCTTGTGTGTGCATGCATGTGTGTGTCATTGTGTACTTGCGTATATCAGTGTGAGTCCCAGCTGCATACAGCCACTCACAAGGCCTCCCAGTTAATGAGGTGCTCATTAACGACCCTCTTCAGCCAATAACAGTTTTTTTTTTTTTTTTTTTTTTTTTTTCTCAGGGCCTTGTAAAGTTCATCTTCTCTGAAAGGAACTTTTACAAGGTGAACAGCTTGAGAGTCATAGGGGAGGACACACACCAATAGTTATATTTGAAAGAAATCTAATTTATTCAGAGGCGCACGCTAAAATGTATTGTGCTTAAAGTATTGCAGAAGCCCCGTAGCCTGAACTTTAATGATTTGAAAAATGAATTAGGTCACTCAGGAATTGTATCCCCAAGCAAATACTTTCAAGGTGGCCTTTCGCTAATATAACAGCAGTTTTACTGTGGAGTTGTTTGAGAGACAGTTTGCTTGTGATCATTCATGATGTTCAATCAAATAAATAGACGATCATCTGATTGAATTCTTTTCAATTGCGATATCAGACTGTCCCATTTACATGAACTCTGAATAAAATGATCAGATGTATGCACCAAGGATGTTGTACCATTCAGTCAAATTACCAATCCCATAATGCTTTGCACAGTGATATTGGCTGTTTGTGACATGTGCACATAATCCCACGTCCAGCTTTTCCAAGACGCCTGCCAGTATTGTTTTGTCAACTAGACTGATGGAGTTTGTTGTCTTTCTGAAGAAATGGAAACACTAGTGAATCCCTCCGCTCGTTCAGAGTCTGGAAGTCAGGAAGAAATGAACACACCGTGGTCCTTTTTTCAAAACAGGTGATGATTTTCCAAATAGAGATGCACACATCTTTGACAAACTATTGTTTTTTTGGACTCTGATCACATTTTAAACAGGGTTATTCCAACTCCTTGAATCAGATAGACTGAATCTAAACAGACAGGCTTTATGTGATGAAACCTACTTTTCATTTGGATGAGCATTTAATCTGCTCTTTTATAGTCCACAGCAAATGACACATTCCTAAATGGTCATTTGCATGGTATTTCAAGTTTTTTATTTGACTAAACAACAAAGTTATATATATTTTTTTGCTGTGCTCTGCTGTTAAGTAGTGATTACTTTTTAAAGAAAGCAGATGTTCTAAGCTGAAGGTTAGTCGCTTCAGGCTCTGACACAGTGCGTCAGCTGGATTCACAATCAACTCAATCATGAACTGAACCCTTTATGACTACAGCTTCATCAGTCTCAGTCACTCTGTAATCCTATTTCATTAATGATGCAGCTAATTCATTAAATAGTTTTTTTTATCTATTTACATCAGTCTGTAACTCAGCTAAGTCGGTCAGGAGACACAAGTCATTACAATGGCATGATCACCTTTCTTTTCATACCAAATGACATGGAGTATTTATAGACCCTCATTACTCACCTCAGCAGTGACATCTTATTGGTAGGAGATAATTGGGACCAAATTCTCTGTTAATAAATTCACAATGGGCTCTTCATTTGGATTTTTAATTATTTCCCTCCCATACAAAAGGTTAAATGGGGGAGGGGAGGGGAGGGGGGGAGGGGGGGGCTGCTTCATTTCTTCTGCACAAACTGACCAGTGCTAACACTCTCCAAATCCCTTACAGCGATCTCTATCTGCCTCCTTCTCTCAGCCAATCTCTTTTAATCTGTCTCTCCTCCTCCCAGCCTCATAGCCCCTGTGGGGAACAAAGTAATTCCCATTGCTCTGGTACAGAGAGCTCAGAGTGCTGTCTAAGCCTCCTGCAAACAGCTCCTACCTTTACTTTGCCCTGGGCCCCTAACATCTCCAACATCTCACAGGAGAAGGTGAAACACTCCTTTACTCCCTCGTACTGGGAGAACAAAGATGTATAGCTCACTACAAGCACTTCATTGCAGAGAGACATTCTCACCTGTAATTGCTGACACGCTCACCATAGGACACCATCTGTTAGGCAGCCTCAGGACTGGGCACTGCGAGAAATGCTTTGATCAATAAAATAGAGCCTACATTTGGCATCTTAGCTGAGCATGATCTGAGTTGTTTCAACACATTCAAGCCATCGACATTGCAAAGGGTTTCTGTAACAGTTGTGCAAACTCAAATGTTGTGCGAGTACTTAAAGAAGTCTTTTACAAAGGCCAACTTTGTGTTCGCCCGTGTCTTTGTATCTCCTGCAGTGCGAGTGCGGAGGGTTTGGGGTTCCTGTGTCTTTGAGGTGCATTTTATAAAAGCCTCATTACCAAAGCACACATAAGGGTTAACAAAAAGAAGAAGAAGAAAAAAATGTCAAAAGCTGCAACGTTTGAGCAAGAAAAAGATTTCACCTCTTGTGTTCAAAAGGACGAATGATTTAAAAGCAGCTTGTAAGGATCACAAGGTGAATGCTCACAAGGATTGAAGACAAAATGGCTTTCTTTCAGACTGAATGAGGAGAAAATCATTTTCCAGTTTATATCAGTCAGTTCACTTGACACACAAATTAGCGAAACCTATCTAATTGTATATCAAATGCCTCTGTGTCAACAAGATGACACCATTAACTGTAACTATAACACTGACTTCTTCTAAATGCTCTCTGTTAAGCAGCTTTCCCTAGAGAGTAATTATAGTGGAAAGAGTATTGAGGAAGTGAAAGGACATAATTGTAACAAAAATCTGTTGATAGGACAATCTTCTGCCATGTTCAGCTTGGACAAATTATGGTCGGCGAGACACACATACACATGCACACTCTCATATTATTTGTGGATGGATTAGTGTTTGTGAATTTGTTTTGTGAATCACTCAATTAGTATGTCATTGATCTGCCTACTGAAGTGAAATAGCGTCGTGGAAGCCAGGTGCAGTAACTCTGTCGAACAATTGAAAATTGGCATAAAAATATAACTGATCTACAATATTGTTGCATCATTTCTTTAATGCTTTTGTGTGTGAGTCGTCATGTAAACTAAATCATATCCTTACCCCTGCTCTAAAATGTTTCAAATGTTGTAGTGAAAAGTTAAATCTAGTATTTCATCCACATCGTTTAACTCCAGGATAAACTGTAAAACAAGAACCAGCAAGTAACTGCGAACCCAAATTGTTGCGCAAAGTAGTCCAATTACAGCATGTCTATTTGTCTCAGCTTGACATAAATGTATATTTTTCTTTCTTTAAACCCGACCACTTAAATAGCAAATATAAAGTGCTTGTATGTCTCTGCCTAGGCTGCTTATTTTGATTATACCGCTAAACCCACTAAAACTAAGTCCTTAGTGCTGCTGCATTTCCTTTTTGTTGTAATGGCAAGTGCTGTTATTCACATATACTCATAACTTGAGTACCCCCTGCTTTATATATGTTTAGGATTGGTGATTTATCGATTGATCTGATGAGCTTGTGACATTGTGTGCTGTATTAATTCAGTTTGAAGACCTGTTGCACAGAATATATATATCTTTTTTTTATACTTAAATTGTCCATCGTCTTAAAATCAGCAATCCCCAGAAAATCAGCAATGTAGCAAGATGTGTGACTGCTATATTGTGATATATTTGAAGCTACATTCCAAATATGTAAAAAACAAATAATTGGGCGTATAAGTATAGTATTGGGATCCTAATGAAACATAAGCAGCTACCGTCTAAATGATCTGAAATTGCTGGCATCTCTATACATTTGGCGTCATAACCTTCACAAACAAAGAAACACTGCGATAATGCTAAAGGTGTTAAAACATAAACACAGCTCTCCCATTACTTGAAATCATTTACAGCTTGAGCGGGTGCACCGTTAAAACCCATCTGTCTATAGACAAATATGCAGCGTTGGCCCATCTGGGTTCCCATTGCTCTCTGAGACCTTGGGAGTATTCAAGGTTAATGTCCCCTTATTAGGCACAGCCATCATGGCCCACAAAAGCTTCCCCTTAATGTATGAGGTCTGCATGTTAAGGAATACCTAACACTGGTTAAGTAGGGATTTGCCACCATGCATCTGTCCTCCATTTATCCTTTATTAATAATGAGGAAGCAGCTGCAGGCTTTTTCGTGTGCTGATAGGTGGAACCAAATATACTTACGCTGAAATGGTTCATTTAAAAAGAAAGAAACACTTTCAACATAAGTAAGCATAGAATTCATTTTAATTCATTTTGGACCACAAAACATTTGCATGTCAATGATGCACATTGTGTTCTGTAAAAGATGCTACTTTATTAATTGTGGCTACATGCTTCACTGCTTATCCAGAATAGTTGGCTGGTGAAGAGATTTAAAGTGACTAATACCGTCCAGAATTGACTATAACAGTGAAATAGAAGAATAATTAGTTCTTCCTTCAAGAGAAAGTTCTGTTCTCACCGACACAGAGAAAACTTGATTTAAAAAAAAAAGAAGAAAAAGCATTACATTTACATAAATGTTCTTTTCCAGGAAAGCAGTCAGTTTCTACAACATTGTCTTAATATGAAATGTTACAGTGGTAGTGAGTTTGGAGAAGCTTAGGTTTCTCGTTTTCTCTCCTAGTTGGCAAATCATAATGTGAAAAAGGTGACAAAGTCCTACTGACAGTTGCCAAAATTGTCAAACCTGAGTCACTGATGACTAGATTTCAAAAGCTTTGCTCAGTGTTGATGAGCTGTTGATATTCACATACTGTTACATGCTACTTAGAGCACATATTCTCATTTTCCTCATCGACACATGTATAATATGAAAACTGACAGTGCTAGTTGAGAACTTGACTGAAAGATGCCATCTCTCCTGAAACAAATAGAAAAGTGCCAATGCTTGTTCTGAATGGTCACATATTCATGGACATGGAAGTCCACTGTCATACTCGTGGCTCTATCAGTTTCCTTGAGCTTTAAGATGAAGATTTTATTCCAAATTCCAAATTTACAGCATCATACAAAATACCCTGAAACTCAAAGAAATGATTAGAAAAGAAAAGCATTACAAATAAAGAATTAATGTCAGTTAGGTAACAAGAGTGAGGATTAAATATTTCAAAACTCTGAGGCATTCATTTATCGGGCAGATTGAGAGCACACTGGGATAGATATAGTCGTCTGGATCTTCTCCTGGTTGCTGCAGCTCTCCAGCTCTACTGCAGAGGACGACCAATTTCTGGAAACACTGTGTGAAGGGGATCACCTGTCTTTGAGGATGTTGAGGGGGGCTTAAGGTGGCAACATCATGTCTATCACTCGGAAAAAGCAAGAATCTCTGCGATATTGCGGTGATGTTTCGATTGCTTTTTTCAGCCCCACAGAAAATCCTTTAACAACCTGTCCCTAAACAGTACTGGCTGAAACGACGGTGAGTAAAGCTCACCTGCAGTCCGTGTTGTTTTGAAAGAATGAATTTACTAAGCAGCGCCAACTTTCCTTATGGCGCATTTTAAATACAAATTGTGCCACTTGTGAAAACTGTTGCCGAGTTTAAAAAGGGCATAGAGCGGAGGGACACGGGGTTTTGATAAAGTTCACATTATGTTTAGTCAAATTGGTTCATGTGGATGAGGATGTTGTATTCCATGTTCTCCTTCGGGGATTCCATATTCCTTCAGATGAATTTGACTGTGAGGGACCGAGTGATCACCCTGACTCGGGATGTGTTCGGCCTGGTTGTGGTTGAGTGGAGGAGGAAAGGATGAGGTTGTAGTCGGCAAATCAAAAATGAAATTAGTTTTATTTTAAACTTTCTTTTTACAAGAGTTGACTGAACATTTACCTCCAGCCGCACAGCCAGCTGGCTGACTCAGACTTACTCTTTCAGTCTCTCAGTCATCTCTGACACAGAAGGTATGCCTCCTTAAATAAGCCCCAGCCCCACCCTGAATTGGGTCAATCAGGACAGGCTGGGCTGAAACAAAAGTCCAAGTGGTGTTCCAACCACCCTAAATTAACGTCACTCAAACATTTGACAAATAAAGATACATAACAAACAGCAAATGATTATCATACTCAAAATATATACAGTACATTATTTTTAACCAATTTAAATTTATTAAAATTTAAATTATATATATGTGTGTATATATATATATACATACACACAAATACACAAATATACAAACAGTGCACCCGTACATACAGTGAACTGACCCACCTGCCGTCAAACAGGTGAAATACAGCTCCTACAGCGGCGCGCCTTCCGCAGAGGAAAAGTCTGATGGAGCAGGAGCAGGAAGTGCGTGCGGTGAGTTTTGCCACTATTCAGACTGAACACTGTGTACCACTGACATGAGGCATAGTGGGTACCTCACTACAGACTCAGGATGTTGTCAAGTACTGTCAGCAGTGATGATGGATTTGGTTTCTCAGTCTGTTCTGTGGCAAAACGTAGGGCAATGCCCACTCCGGCCCCACTCATGCCAGTGTGGGTGACTCGATGCCACAACCGGTCCCCAACATAAACTCCCAATGGTCACAAGCATTCCCCACTTCATAGTTCTCAGGTGAAAAACACCAAACACTGTGTGCATGTGTTCCAAAAAGTCTGTTTACAGTGAGAAGGGAATATCACCTTCTCACATTGACAAACAAGGTTTGTTGGCTCTTTCAAGTTCAAACTTTGCTTAATCTTTTATAGTTTACTTATTGAAAATAGCAGTACGATGTAAATCACTCCTGCTTTTTTTCCTTTGGAAAGATTGATAGTGTGTTATGGGTACTTACAAAGTCTGCATTATAAGCACTGTGCTTTTTATAAAAGACATCTCTTTTACAAATGCCAGCGGGTTTTCTGCGGCATGGTAGTGACATTTAAGAAGATGAATAGATAAAAGGAAATACATATGGAAGGAAATCTTTCTTCAGCTCTTTTCCCACATCCACTAAAACACACACACACACACTCACACACACGGTTTGCAGACTTGCTTTTATCTTTAATGGGCCTTGTCGTTACGACAGTGCATCCTCCTTTGATCGAACCATCTCAACTAATAGCCTGATTCATTACGATCCCAAATAACTTGCGTTAAATTACATGGTCATGCAACCACATTGAGCTTAATGCATGCATGCAGCTTCTGGGTGATTATATAGCATGAATAACAAGACATGCAAACAGGAGTATTTCACTGAGGCATGTGTTACTACTTGTGTCTACTGTGGAGAGGTTGGATGGGAAATGTGATAATATGAAGTGGAGTGTCACATCATCAGCACTGTAAAAAAAAAAAAACAAGACCAACAGAAGGAAAAAAGAAAAACAGCTCAACCTAAAAAGAGGTACCAAAAGGAAACCGCTTAAACAGTTGTGTAAATCACACGATGCCTGGTAAATCAATCTATTAGCATATACTCCTCACGGTATTTCCTGAAAACGCTCGAAACAGATGTATGTGTGACCGCTATGCATCTATCAGATGCAGTCCTTGTCAGTAAATCAGTTTCCATGCGTGGTTGCATGCGATATCGACTTTGTACGCATTGCAAACGTTGACTAGATCACTGACCTTAAGCTCATTTTTATGGCTGCCCTGAAGCCACACCTGAAATCATATGAGCCCCACTTGTTTTGCACCACAGGTGATGTGGTCCCCACAAGTCTGTATGATTCCAGTTTTCAGCCTCCCGCAATGCGAGACGATTAAGGTCACATGCACGCAAGCATGCACACAAACAATGATTTCCCACATCCTTCATCCAACCACCCTTCAATTTATACCCCACAGTGACACCCCCTACAGTCTTTAGGAAATAATATCATGAAATGTCAAATTGTCACACAATATCTCAATCACACTGGATAGCCATGGAGGTGAACTAATAACGTTGTCCCATTCTTTAACGGATGCTGTTCAGATGCCCTTGAGCAACCTGCAACTGCTCCAATGGAGCAGCAGGAGGCCGCTGCGTTACTGGGCGGCTCCCATCAGCCAATTGTGCAAGGCCACGGTTTCCCCAACAACTCCCCAGTGTGTGTAACCATGTAAGTGTGAAGGAGAACCTAGCTGAAAAGAACATATGTGTTCTGTTAAACCTCCATAGATAAAATGAAGAAAAAAAAATGACTTGAGAGGTTTTTCCCAGCAGTTTGTCCATTATCCCTTTCTGCTCTTGCAGCAGGAATCTGGGAGGTAGTTCATCTTCAAACGGTTATGCTAAAGGCACAGCGGCCTCCCGACGTGTTTGTTTTAGCCAGCGGCAGCTGCATTTGACCTGAAGGATAATACACGGCCGGTGCAGAGTGATTTTACTCATCTACACTATAAAGGCGAGAGGAATCTAAAGGCTTGACATGCCAAGATTGAAAATGTCTCCATTTATTATCTCTATTTATGCAATGACGCCTGGCCGGTGCATCAAAACATGGAGGTGAAATAAATCCATGCAAATGTTAATTGCACAGTCCAAATAAAGCAAAATCTGACATACTAATTTGCATCTTTTTAAAAAACCCCAAAGTAATTTGGGTCCCGATACATCATTTAATCTGATTTAACAAATAATGTATGATTGTTGACATAGCAACAGAAGAGTGATGTGTTTATTTTAAGCCCCTAATTTTTTATTTTTTTTTTCCGTTTTAGTATGTTGGTCCTCTTCTACGTTCACAGTCAGGCAGACTAATGAAGTGATATAAATGAAATAGACATTTGTATATCAGTCACTATACATTTTGAAATAAAAGAGTACAGATTGATGTGATTGTTTTGAGATTGTACACTAGGATTCATTCTCAGTCTTGAGTAAAGCCATATAGTGAACATTTCTTTTTATACTATTCCAATATCGTTTAGCCTTCTCCTTTTATGCTTCATGGCCAAGGTGTAACTTAAGGTGATCCTCCATATGAAATATTACTGAATAGTGTTATTATAGAAAGACTCAAGTCATAACACCACTTAGCTTTTGTGTACAATTGACAAAAATGAATGATTCTTATCGATGGGCATATAATATGTAGGGGCTACTTTAAAAGACATTATGAAAGGTGTTTATGTGCACAGATCAATAATTTTCTTAAGTATTAAGTTATTTAATGCAATTTGAAATCAGACTTTGTGAAGTTAGGATCATAATCCCCTTTTCTTCACTCGTCTTGTCGATAACTATAATCGTATTTCTTAGCCTCTGTGTCTCATAGGTCAAGACACAGAGGAAATATGGGCTTTTATGCTACCTCACCAACCTTGAACAATAGAGGAAATGGTGCTTCTAGTTGAGATTGATCTTCTTCGTGACTTAGTCGAGGCTAAGGGTTCGTCACAGAAGCCTTTTTTCATGTTACGATCACACACTGGAGTCCAATAAGCGCACACCCTGAAGGTATTACTTCCCCGATGTGTTGTGCCTGTGCACATATTGGTTCCCAAACAGAAAGGATTGCCATTCCTCACTTAGACATGAGGTTTGCAAAGGAACACCAGGTGATGTGTTTGAGTTGTAAAGTGTAAATCTGTCACATATGTTTGAATTTGTGCGTCTCTCCCGGGACACGTTTCCGTTCCATTCAGCTGATGCCGTGCCAGGGCGAGGACTGGTTGTCTTCAGTGACTTTTTGTGACTCTGTGTTACAATTCCTCAAGCGAAAAAGGCAGATTTCCCCTGCAGCAATGCCTGCCATGGAGGGGATTGGTCTGTCATTTGGTCCATTTGTATTCCACAGAAAGCTGGAGCCTAGTGATCCGGGTGAAGAATTTGAATGAGAGCTGTTAGTACATGATGTCCTGTCCTCACAGGGGGGGGATGGTAACGCTGTGGAGCGACTCGCTTCGGCCTTACATTTCAGCAATGTAGTAAATATGTTCTATGTTTCCATAGAATAAATGAATGAAAATAAAAGCATGTTGATGTTGCTTTCACAGATTTATTTTTGGAATGTTATACAAACGTATTAAATAGTTGTGAGGTCATTCAAAACTCAAGAAGTTTGGTATACTTTCAAACAGCGACATTTTAAACTGTGGCATATGAATCACTGCATGATGGTTTCCGGATTTAAAGGCTCGTAGACTCAAGATGATGACGCAAATGAATTTAGACTTCCGTCCCTCCATCTTTTATACATCTTTATCCAAATCCCACACTTAGTGCCAATTTGCAAGAACCACTTAGTCTAGCCTAGTAATGCATGAGTACCCAGAAATCCCAAGAATGCACAGAGTGTTAATGCAAACACACAAACCCCAACTGGATTCAAACTGGGATAATCTCAACTGTGAGGGGAGGCACTAAATAGTGACAAACCATATTTCACCAAGTCAACTTGGGAGTAAAGACCAGAGACAAATCATGACCACAACTGATCAATCAAGAAAGTCGTGTATGTATTTCACTGGATACTGTGGAAAACATGAACTTTCTCTCCCGCTGCTTTCCTCCAAAGGCTCCATCTCTATGTTAATGTACCGGCCATATTTTCCATTTGGAGCATCGCGTTCTAAAAATATGATACTGAAATTCAGGTCACCGCTTGATCTATGCCTGAAAAAAAAAAAAAAAAGGTTAGGTCAGTGTCTGAGGCAACGCTGATGGTGAAGCTGCAAAGTCTCACACTGCTGGGATTTTGAAGTGTAATCTAAGCGCAAGCAAGAAAGACATGGACGTCTTCATCAAACAATTAGACAAGGACTTAGGAGTTGGAAAATAGCTTGGAGGAGAGGTCAGTTTCTGTTTTAACTGAGATAATGAGTTTTCCATTTGAGAAATATGTCTTTAACTGCATGGCTCGCACAGACAAAAAGCATGTGTTCTGTTTGTAATTTACATGGTAAAACACTGGTCGGACAAATTCAGCAACACATCCAAAGACTTTTATCTTGAGAGATAAATGCAACTTTAATTACACTGTGAATAATAGATATTCCACTATACAGTTGCTTATGCATTTATGAGAACAGCTTAAGTAAAGCACAGAGAGTTCTCGGGTCTTCTTGAAGACTTTTAGACTAATTATGGAAGATGTGTCTGGAAAAATTGCAAGTCTTTAAGGGATTATAGGCTAATCTGAAAACAAAGAGGCTTATTTTCTTATGGAGCAACTCCAATTCAAGTGTATCACAGTGACAACTTTGCCACTGTGTTCCTTTCAACCTGATCATTTTTCACAGATATGGTTGTGATACAGTAGGTGCAAGAAGCGTATTATAGTCATTATACAAATGTGTAAGATCATGTGTAGTATGCAAAGCATATTGTGCTTTTCCAGTGGGTTCACCATTACTACAATGAAAACAACTCCCCCTGTTCTTCAAATTTCACTGTATTGATTTCTAAAACACTCCCGAAAGCATTCTGGTGTCTCATTACTGAGTATATAAACACAAAAATCTCCCATTTACTTCAAAGATTCATGCCCTTAGTAAGTAAAGTGTTTTTGAAAGATCAGTCAGTCTGCTGAGCAGTGACCAAACTTGCTTCAAAAACTATTTGAAGACTTGTTTTTTGTGGTTGTTGTTTTTTTTTTTTAATTCAGGCGAACTATAGAGACTTCCAGACATGAAATCCTCCCTGCTAACTATAGTCTGAGTGGCAATGTCAGCGATGTATGATGGATGCCACCTTTAATGTGTTACAGACTCTTTGAAGTGATGGAGATAGCAGCTTTCTCGACAGCTTTGGACCCTCTGTTTTCCGCCCCATCTCTCCCAGCTGGCGCTACTGCAGCGAAAAACAGAGAGAAACTGTGAAAAAGAGAAAGACAGAGGCAGAGAGAGAGCTGCCACATTTGCCTGAAGACATCCCAACTCCAACCTTATTGTCTGTCATGTTTGCATTTGAATTATAAGCACAGAGGAAGAAGGATGATTATTGAAGTTGTTGTTGCGAGAAACCATGTGGGATTTAATGAGAGGATCCTCACAAAGATGTGACTGACAGATGGGGGCACTGCACAGTGGAAGGGGAAAAAAAGAAAAAGGCATGTTAAGAGAAACGAGATGTTCCAGACACCAGTGTTCACTGCTACATATGACAGGCAGTTGTAAACCCATCATTTCTAATTCCAGCTCTGACAGGGACACCGTGACACTGAGGATATGCAAGAGTTAGAGCTGATTTATGTACATATTTTGACAGAACATCTTAATTATACGCAGCGTTACAGAATTCCAATGTGAAAAATAAGGCTGAAGTGACGTCAGCGCATATTAATGAGAAGTGACAGAAGCGATCGAGTCCACAATCAAGTCCAGATTGTTCTTAGGGGGCATTTTATTTCTTAACTTTTTACCGGACACTCAGATATCCTCTCTCTTTTTGAAGTAAATTGATGACTGTTGTGTGATCGTCTGTCTCTCTGTGTTTTCCTGTGTGATGGACGAGTGACAGGTCCAGGGTGTGTCCTGCCTTTGCTGATAGTTGGGTTTGGCTCCGGTGCTCACAGTGTTGAGTTTGATAAAGTGGAATAGAATATACGAACACATGAGATCACCTCATATTTGTAACCTTTGGTCCATTCCCCATCATTAGACCGAGTCTAGTAAAGTTTCAGAAAAACTTGAACGATCAATGGAGTTGATGCAGCTCCTCCAGGGTCTTTGCAGCAGGTCACATCATACACATCTTTGACTTAACAACAACAAAATGTTCCAAGACAAAAAAATAGATCATGTGTTTACATTCAGTTTCCAATGCGCCCGCACCAACAATTTTCCTGAGGTATCAACCAACATGCCAATCAATGATCTGATTCTGAAAGCTCACCTTCACAGTACAAGGAAATGCAACAAAAGTAGTGTTATTCATAAACCAATCTCTCTCAAAATCTTTTTTTATTGCTATATTAAAACAGAAATCAGAGCATGGACTCCTCCTTTTCACATCAAAATGATGAGGATAAGTAAAATAATTGGCACTAGTTGAAAGATACTGGAATCTACTCATCTTATAATAATGACAGTTCATTCAAATCATAGGAGGAACTGGAACAATGTGGCTGACTCACTCAAGCGGCACACCCCATAGCGCCGGTGAACACTTGAGTTTGACCGACCTCACTCTCCACCATGTTGTGCTGTGTATGGCTGCCCGGGCTCTTGAAATCCCAGCTCTGACTTTTCAATACCTCACGTCCTTGTAGGGTGTTAGATGAACAGGCCTCAGCCAGCCAGTCACTTAGCTGTCGTCTCTGCTAGATGATGACATGAATCACAAACTCAGCTCAGAGATTGAGATTTCGGGGGCGCACGGTCGGCCATTATGGAAAATAACCCCCCTGGCCTCTTTATCTGATAGATTTTGAGTGAGCCAAATTGTCCATAAATTTAAGACATGGAGTCATAAATGTCAGGGAAAGGGAGGAAAACAGACAGACAAATTCCCCCAGCATGATGGCAGTGCTAATGATTACTACTCAAGAGTGTGTGAAGAGAGTGAGGGAGATGGAGACTCGGGCAGAAAAATGCTAAGAGAGTGCTGGCAATATACTGAGAGCGGGTCTAGAGAATTTAAATAAAATAAATATATCAAGACAGGGGAGGTGCTTGCATACATGGAAAATAAAAGTGAAAACGTATGTGCAAATGATTGACAGGCACAAGAGCAGTAGAGGCGCAAGCTGGATAATTGAGAAATGTATGTGTGCAGTGCAGACATATGGATTTTCCACCCTGCCTCTGTGATACAAATGTAAAAAAAAAAATGAAAATTCTGGCAGATTTGTACATGGAATATTCTAATGGGCTTACTTCAAGAATCAAAGAAGCTCATATGAGGCCATCTGGACGGCCATATTTGTCTCTGTCGAACAACAGTAGCTGTGGTTAACAGATTGAATTTCAGTATTTACACAGATGAACAATAATGGTCACATTCTGTGTCGTTTTTTGACTGAGAACTGATCAGCTTGTTAGTCATCAGTTGTGTTTCGAGCTTTTTGTTTTTTAAAAAGATGTCAGGGTCAGACACTATCCATCCGACTTCTGCTGTGCAGTTACGGTTTAGCTGCAGAAAATAAGCAAAACAAACGTGACCTGTAATTGAGGTCCCTGTAGATTTTTTGTAATGTAAGGGAGCTAGACATGAGGATATTACGGAGGACTAGTAGATTAGACATTTCTCCTCTTAATAGATTTTATTTGTATCAAAGCAACATTCTCGGTTATTTGACATGGCAAAACTTCAAATCCAGTTTCTTCACAAGAACACACTTTTAAGATACTTTTAGTCATACTAATCCTCCTCCGTGCATCTCATAGGACCAGAAAACAAAATAAATTGCAATTGCTCTTGTTAACCGCTTATGTTCATATTAGACTTCATAAAGGGCTGGTTGTAATACCTAAATCTTTTTAGGAAATGCCAGAGACACAAGAGCAAGAATGTCATCCGCACATCTGTAGTTTATATTTAATAAAAAAAAATTTACGACAAAGGATTTTTCTTTCCGTCTCATTCAGGTCATGGAATCTTTGATAGTCCAACCTTGTAAATAAAACTAATCCAAATTATACCAGAGAGAAGATTATAAAGTCCTGCAAATGAAATAAAAAAATAAAATAAAATACCAAAAGCACATAGAAAACAGAAACACAGAAGGCCAAAGCTTTTGCAATATTGACTCATAATTACGTCCTATTCATAAGACATTTGAAATGCTTGTGATTTTGTAAATTACATTTTCACCAGAGTCATCATTGACTTTACAATTCTTTGTTTGCACTTCTCCTCCTCCACTGCTTTAAGCCTTTTCATGTGTGATTTTAAATCCTTGGTTAAATCAAATACACTTCTTTAAAGAGCAACAGACTCACTTTGCACACAGCAACTTTAAAGTTTCACCTAAAAAATGCCAGAGTTTGTGTCCTGGGTGCTGAATTTAATGAATTAAACTTACTTTTCTTGTTGTTGCATTGTGAAGATGCAAAGTAAATGTGAAACGCAACAAGCACTAAAAACAGACTCGCTGAGTGATGCAGCCAGTGAACAGAGTAATAACAGAGTTAATGCTGCCGTACTAATTCAATGTCATGTCAGCGTTGAGTGGAAGAGAAGCTACAGAAACTGATGAGAGAGCTGCAAGGAGCAAGAGACATGGTGAGAGCGATGAGAAGGAGCAAGATAGAAAAGACAGAAAAGTAAAAAAAAAGCATAAGACAATCTTGACTTGGTAGTCCAGAAAAGAAAGATCAAATAGAGGAAAAGAGGCAGACACACACAAAGGGAAGGATGGGGAAAGACAGAGCATTGTGTCATCTGGGATCACTGAGCACTGTAATGGGCTTGAGTCTCGTCAGTTGGGCTCAGCTCAGGTCGGCTTGGCTGCAGATTTCTACGCTGTCTCGCTGCCAAACAGCAGCACATGGGAATATGATTCTCCAGCAAACCCTGAACAATCCTAGAAGGTCTCACTTAGCTGTCTTTGGGAGGAAAGGAAATAATAAGTTCAAGTTTCCCAGAGGCTTCTTGCTGGCACAATGTTTGCCCACTGATTCATAATGGAAGTAAAATGATCTTAACACTGGAATGCTCCCGGCTAACCCAGCACGGGGTTCAAATTGTGTCCTCTCTGCCAGTGCTATTCTGACTGTAATTTACACCGACTGTGTCCAATTCTTCTAATGTTGGAGATTCTAGACAGACGCGTTCTGTGTGTGCGCGCACGCGCGCACACACACACACACACACACACACACACACACACACACACACACACACACACACACACACACACACACACACACACACACACACACACACACACACACACACACACACACACACACACACACACACACACACACACACACACACACACACACAATTTCTCTCCAAATTTTGTTTGTGGCAGAAGCCACAAAGCAACTGCAGTTAGTAAAATACCCGTCTGTTTTTCGCATTTTATTCTGAATAATATCAGTAAACTGAGGCAAGTCTTACTGAATTACAGCTCAAAAATTTAATAAGCTAAAAAGTATATTCTTGTACTTTTGTTAGTTAACACTAACACTAACGCATAGCGACTCATAGTCAAAGAAAATGTCAGAGTAAAAGCATCCTTCCATACTGCACCATCTTGAATAGTTTATTGAAACAAAGTCCGATGCATTCAGCTGGCTTGAAAACCACCCGGTATAATGGTTAACTCATCAGTCATCGTATACGCCTGACGTTTGACTGGTTCAGTCAGGAGCCGCGGCTTGCGTCCAGCATATTTGTCTTCTTTCTGAGGCCTATGTGCAGAATCTTGTATAACACAGGGAGCTGAATGTTGGGACTCCAAATATAAGACAACCTCACTTATTTGCAGGAAAGAAAACTCCAACTAATCTTCAGGACAATGTCGTAAATAAAACCTTGTGAATTTTCCACACACCTGCTGCAACAGATGACAAACCTTTTGTAAACGACATCCTCACCTGTTTTTTTGGGCTGTTGCGTTTTAAAAGGACGTGAGATGAGTAAACAACCCTTCTCCATTTCACCCTCATGCCTTTTATGGGTCCATTCACCCATGATTAAAGATGCTCTATTATTTTGTTTGGGCTTCACCGGAAAGAATTATGACGTAAATAACAATAGCCATCTGTATGTAACGGTATATGGTTACCCGTCTCATAGGTAGTGGTCTTTAATGACAATGGTGCCAATGATGCAACAGCGAGTATGATGGGTTTCTAATGGTGAGATGAATGAGTATAACTGCAGATTGAAGCACAGGTGTTTACTCTGTAATGGCAATTCATTAGAACCTAACAGCGTTTTTGTATTCTAATGACACATGAAAACCCCCTCCAGCTCTTCAGTCATTATCTTTGCCTGCCACCAAGGATAAAACAAAATGCGGTAAATTAGTTTGGATTAGTCAAAAATGGTATTGTGGTAAATGACATGCTGAAAGGCTCTAATTTTGTTCTATTCTTTGGTTAACTTCCTTCTTCCATTGTCTTTGTTAAACCCTCTACAGATGAATTCAAGGCCTTCCTGAAGCGCTTGCCTACTGACCGGTTCTTGAATGTATCCTCCACCGCCAAGTTCTGGTCTGCTGACCTGTCCCTCCAGAAGCGCTACGCCCAGCTGGAGTCCAGCACTGCCCTGGTCCTGGGAAAAACTCAGAAGATTGTCAGGAAACTCTTCACGCTGAGCAAACGCTGCCCTAAACAACCCCGCATCAGTCTTCCCCGAGAAAGGTAACACGCTGTTGGACACTGACAGAAAACAAAGTAAATAAAAGGGGTATGATTTGTGTATTACTGTAAGTTAAGGCAGCTGCTTTGTGCTGATTCATTACAGCTGTAGGCTCTGTAACAGCCGGCTCAAGTGGGGCTGACAGGGAAAAGCCTCAGATATCTTTCTGGAAAGAGCTCAGATTTGAATTGAAAACTCTTAAAACCCTCAAAAGCTATACACACAGGACTGAGAGAAACATAACTATGGGGTATACACTTGGTCCATTTAAGCGGATTCTCATCCAAAACATTTGGTGACTGCTGGCATCCTGATTCCTTGAGTCTCAGCCGTGGGCCATCCCGGACTGCACTGAAGTACATGCGGCATGTCCTGCTGCGCAAGATATCTTTTTGTTCTTTCTTTACTCAAGCAACAGCAATACCAGACTTATAGCTTTACCCAGTATCCACATGATGTATAACTTATTAACAACAACTACATGCAAAAGGGATTTTACAACGCTGTTTGACCTTACATTTTGTGACATGGTCAGTGGCTTGTAATGTAGTGTTAACAATTATTTTTCTACACTGCCAAAAGTAAATACATATAATATAGGCTGGTCATTGAAGTAAACAACTCAGACCGAGACTGTTTTCCAGAGCCTAAATGTAATCATTTATCTTTGGCTACTTGATGCTCCTGTCACTACAGGTGCAAGTATTAAAAAAGCTCCAGGGAACAATAGCAAAAACGGATTGATGTGACCTCATGAGATAAATTGACACTAGATTAAACCAGAGGAAAACAAATCGGTCGACAAATACTTTAAAGTTGTTGGGGGGTTTTTTCTGAAGTGATGCAAGATAAAAATCCATGGTTAAGGTGCATACAGATCGCAAAGCACCACCGGTTACTTTTTGAGAGACACGATGGGTTCCACAGAAGGAGACCCAGGAGTCCTTAACTGTTCAAAGATAAACAAACAAAGGTCTGGGTTGAATTCTCTGTAAATCTGCAATGCTTCTGGGAAAGTGTCCTTTGGGCTGACGAAAAAAACAACAAAAAAAAACTAGAGCTTGTAGGCACATCACAGGGCCTCTGTTTTCAAAGATTTAGGGGGAAAAAACTGTGCCATCTGAGAAAATAAGGACGTGAAGGAGGTGTGATTGTGGTTCGGGTGGCCTTACCTCGCAAGTGTTCAGTAGAAAATGAAATCTCAAGCCAGTCTGAAGACAAAAGGGCCAGTGTTACAAATAATAACCCAAAAGCTACAGTTAAGAGCACAAATACAGCTGAGAACAAAATGCTGACCAGTTCTCAGTTATAGCTGCCAGTCAACATTAGCTTGAAGTTAATTCATACGCAAGCAATATTTTTGTCACAAAACGTTTGATCACATCTGTGTTTAAGGACTAAGTGTAGTTAGCACGGTGCAACAGGGAGTCGTACTCTTAAAATGGTCAACAACCAAAACAAAAACTTTATTGGTGCACAAGCAACAAAATAAATTGGTGTGATGGTTGTCTGCCTCTCTGTTTGCCCTGTGACGGACTAGTGGCCTGTCCAGGAGGTATCCTCCCTTCGCCCATAGATAGATCCAGAGCCGCGCTATCCTTAACAGGATGTATAAGCAGGATAGAAGATGAATGGATGAAGATGATTTGCTGCCCAGTTTGGGTATTTGTGAGTGTCTTCAGTTTCATCCCAAAGTGGAAAAAAAAAAAAAGCTTTTTAACTTGATTGGTGCCTCCAATATCCATTTTAAGAGTGTATGTTGCTGTGTATGATATTGGTCTCTCTTTGACCCGTGACCCATCCTGAGTTGGATAATGCTGTATAAAACATGGATGGATGGATAGAATAGCGAGCACGTGAAAATACATCCTGCACTGTTGTTAATTGTTGATATTGGACACTCATCCGGTCCAGGGTATGAGCTGACAAATCAATCAAAATGGATGTTATTGAGTGAGGACGGTGATTGAGATGTGTTTTCGAAGTGTAAAAGTGTTGGCAGCTGTAAAACACATTTGCTGTTGAGCAGTCGGTGCCACTGGAAAACAAGAAATCAGCAGCACTCCTGTTGAAACTATCCTCTTCCAGATAATTTGACGGTCTAATTTACTACCCTTGCTCGGGTAAGTTTTACACCTCTGGGTGATTTTTGAGCAAGAGACCCTTTCAAGTTTCAGTCAGCTGTCACCGCATGGCTCTTTTCTTCCATCGTACTAATGAGAGACACAGTGATACGAGTGGAAAAGAAGGCAGGGCAGGAAACGGAATCAGAAAGAAAAAATGTACTTTTAAGAAATGCAAATGAAAAAGAGAGACGAGAAGAAAATTCAATACTAGGATGTATGTGGGAGTTGGAACAGAGAATTGATGATGGGATAAAGACTAAAAGAGGAAGAGAGGGGTGAAGAGATGAATGGTCTTGTTACGGTTCTGAGGGCTTTTTTTTCTTGGTGGTGGGGGGGGGGGGGGGGGGGGGGCGCGGTGTGGTGGCATGCTGTAATCAAGTCCTCTCCTGGACTGACAGTTTGGCACTTGTTTACAGAAGACTTTAATTTGCCTGACAGTCTTTTCCCTCCACCGATCACTCCATCTCTCCTCGCACCCTGTCTCGACTGATGTCTTTATTTCTCTCCCTCCACCACCTTTGTGTCGCCTCTGTCACTCACAGGCTTAACCCAGTTTGTACCGGCGACTGCTGCTAGAACTGAAAAGGTTCCCCATTTTCTTCTGCAGAAATCCATTTGTTTTATCATCATTCTTTCTTTTTTTTTTTTTTTTTTTTGCCTATTTACACAGGCCTGGGGGGATGAAATTGAGCGGGAATTTGGGCAATGTTGTGTGTGATTTTCTGAACTTAGCTTGGGGACATAATCTCTGCAGAGCCACATTTCAATCTTAACTTGTTGCTGCTGTTACTGTTTCAAAGTAGACATACATTTATGTCTGCATTGTCTCTATGTGATGTGAATACCTTTATATAAAGGTGTCAGTGATGCTATTTCTGGATAAAATATGCCAAACTGTGAATCTGGATTCTTGAAATGGAAAACAGAACCACCGTTAACTGAGACCCTCATTATTTAGAATTAGAGATTGTTAGTTTTCATGCAGATTCTTCTGTCTTTTGACCCCCTGAACTCAAGATACATAATTCATGTCAAAAAGAAAACATATCAGTTCATTCATAGTTTGCTAAATTAACAATTCACATTTTTTCAGGCGAGCAGTGAGGTTGGTTGTCCAAAAACTATCCAAGAGCAGCGGTCAGCAGCGACAGTAAAATCAACATGTTAGTGACAGGGACTTTGTTTTCATTGGACAATATAGATAAAGTCAATTATGCATCTGAAATGCAAATATTTCTTTTCTTTCTGAATTGGTGTAACATGCAAGCATGAGCCATTTTTGTATGGGTTGTGATATTTCAAAAGTGCCATAGGCAAATTAATTTGAATTATAAACACATTCATTGTCAGTCAAAAAACTAATGTGTTAGACTTTGATAGCTGGATGTAAAGGTCACTGTGTCCTTGTGTTGTGTGTCCTTTCATGAGAAGTCATATCCAAACTCAATCCATTGTCATTAAAATATTTGAAATTGTACTAATAATATGATGAGTTCTGCATATGCACTTTATTTAGTTCATGGTGTTTCTAAGCAAAGGTTTGTAATTATGGTCAGTATAGGAACTGTGTTTAGGTATGAAACAGTTGGATGCTTCTAAACACCAGTCAAAAAATATTGATGTCCGCCTAAATGTTTGTTGATGTTTCGACTAAATCAATGAATCGAGTTATCACTATAATTGTTTATAAGACCTTTGTAAATAACAAGTCCTTTTAAGAGAGAATGGCTTTAGAGAGCCTGTGGTATGGGTTATGATTGGGATAAAGTGAGGGGTCAATAGTAAAGGACTGAACTTGTATGACATGCTTTCACTTTAGTCTTAGCAGCCCCAAAAGTGACATTACACATCGAATGTTGATGGAATCACAATCCAGAGTTTTTGCCACCGCACTGTCTTTCCCAGGGATTCTTGGCCAGCAAACAGGGAAAGCTGGAGATTGAACTGCTAAATGTGCAGTTACAGAATGACCCACATTACCAGCTAAACTCAAACACCCCCACCATTATTTAGGCACTTGTGTGTGGTTTGATGTAGCTTCAGCCAGAACATCTCCAAAGGATGGGTTGTGATTAGCTGGGTTGGACAGTGCTGTGGTCCCTTTGTTCTGCCGCCAGGAAACTATTATATGATCGGTTTCTCTGATTTGTCATCAAACGCCTGCTTTCTTCTTCTTGTAGGCTTCATTCAAACTCATGCTCTTTTATTTCCTCGTGCGACTGGAACTTTCTGATGGCTGTAACCATGTTTTTTTATTTTGTATTTTTAGTTGTCAAGTGTTGTTTTGCATCTTGTTCATTGGCCACATCATAGACCTAATCTGTTTTCTCTCAGACCATACAATGGCACTGAAGGATATCATTTGACTTCTATGCTTTCCTTGACTGCAGGTGCTGCAGTCCAGAAAGTTCACAACTCCTCTGCTGCTGTTTTTCTCTGGCTTCTTATTTCAATGTGTCTTGGAGCCTTTTGTCCAACATGACATTGTATTTTCCCTCTTTCAATTCCCTCCAACGCTGTGGGCCTTGATAACTGTTGTTGATGGAGTTACTCAAAGTAGTCACCTTTTTTTTACATTGATAAAATATATTCTAGACGGTTCTACACCATGGAAAATCTGTTTTCTTTGCTTTCTTTCCAAGACTGAGATGAGGAGATTGAAACCACTTTCATGTGTGTCTCTGGAGCTAGAGCCGGCACACAATTAGTTCAGCTCAGTGCAATAGACTGGATGTAGGTGGAAATGGTCGGTCTGCTGGTTTATGGCATGACAGAAACTAAAACTTATGAGAGTTCAGATGAGACCACATCTATGCATCGTTAGGCTAAGGAGTCTCTCTTAATTAACTGTGCCGAAGTATAAAGCCATGTGATATTTAAAATATTGTTTTTACTTACAAAAATATAACTCCAAAGCACATAATGAGTGTATTAAAATGTTTGTCATGATTGTAGCTGACCTGCTGTTGGACAGTGATTGTTACTCTGTTAGTCACTAGTTTTTTGCAAAGTGACTTTGCTGTTACTGACTGAAGCATGCGTTGGATATGGTCACTCTTGTCCGCCTTTAGCTGAGACAAATCTCTGATGAATCTTTTTTTTTTATCCATCTTACTGTTTTGGTAGCACATCTAAATAATCTGGTTGCTACACTTTCTTTTAAAAAGTCTTTAAAAAAAAAAAAGAAATGGAATATTGAAATTAATTTCTAGTATTGCTATGCTGTTTTAGTCGTGGGTGTATCCACGAAATTGTGTGCTTCTGTTAACAAATTTAAGAGTGAAGCAGAGAAAATTCTTCATCTGAAATCAATCTAAAATCTTCTCACAGTTTAAAAAAACAGGGGTAAACATGGATCATGACGTATTGTTTACTGATTATACCCTGGAGCCCTGATCAGGAAAATCATGTTATGATGCTTTACCAATATGTTTACAACAGTTACTTTCTTATGTAGAGTAGTTGTTTTAACTTGGAATTCATGTGCGTGTTGTGAGTATTCTTTTTATAGTTTTCATGTGCGTGTTGTGAGTATTCTTTTTATAGTTTTCTCAAGTTCAAAGTATAATTTCATCACAAATATATGATAAATCGCTACTGAAGTAACCAAGAAAATCAGAGTCAAGATGTTTTTTTTTTCCTCTATTAAAAAGCCATTATAAATCAACAGTTCTAAGGTTTGTCTGTCACTATTCAAACTTGAGATGGGTGTGTTACAAGGATCAAAGTTTAAACATCTTCAAGTGCGAGATAAAATGTGACTCCCTGAAATAGGTAAAAGCCAAATCCACAGTCCCATGGGATTATGGAAAAAAAACAACAATAGTCCATCAATATAAAGCTTTTAAACACGGCTTTCTCTAAATCATTGCTTTACATGCAACCTTACCAGTGTGCTTCTCTCCTTCCTCTGCAGGCTTGTGGGATTTTGGCTGAACAGAGCTCAGTCCCTACTCTACTGCAACGAACATGGAGTGTTGGGCTCCTTCACTGAGGAGGTGAGGAGCTGCAGTTGCCCTGTGGAGCAGCCTGCCTGCCAGGGAGTCATTCCATGCGTTATAGGCACCTCCTCCACCTCTTGCTCCCTGTGTGCCACTGACAACGCCACCCGCTGTGGAGCCTGTCATCATGGCAACCTCCTCCATCTTGGTTCCTGCCGGCCGAGCATCGCTGCATCCTTGGATCATTACCTGAACTTTGACTTGGACATGCCAGACGCTGAGGTTGTCAGAGTTTAATATATTTACTACATATATTGTAAAGCTTTGGTTCTCAAACCTCTATGGAATGCATGATACCTCTGATTATGTATCTAATAACATGAACAAAATCCAAAGCATACCTTTATACTACATAAATCAGGACAAAAGCAATGGGAATGTAAGTGTGAAAAGCTGCATAAGTCCATCTGTGCAGTATCCCAAACAAAGGAAGACAGGTTGGTATATGGAGCTTGTTCAGAATTGATTTTACTGCATGCAGTTTGAGAGAAGTGTCATGTACCAACAGAACAAAATGTGAGGAAAAATGCTCAATAATTGTCTTTGTAAACATTTCTAAATATCTCCACATCTTGCAGAGTGTTACTCAACCTCTGAACAAAAGCTTAATATGTCTCCTCAGCAGCTTCCTGATGCTGGAGATATCAGAGGGATGAACAAGATATTACAGAAAGCTTTGAGAACCACTGGATCAATGATAAGCCTGTTATTATTAGAGCCAACCTGTAGAATTGAATGCATTCTCACAGTCTCGTAATCCCTCTTCAGGTGAAGTACCTGCTTCAGCGACTCGACAGTCGCATAGAGGTCCACGCCATCTACATCAGCAACGACGTCCGCCTGGGAAGTTGGTTCAATCCTGCCTGGAGGAAGAGGATGCTGCTGACACTTAAGAGTAACAAAAATAAGTCCAACCTCATTCACATGCTGATGGGCATTTCTTTCCAGATATGCTTGACTAAGAATTCAACTTTGGAACCTGTGCCTGCGATTTATGTGAATCCTTTTGGGGGAAGTCACTCAGAGAGCTGGTTCATGCCAGTGAACCAGCCTGACTTCTCCGACTGGCAGAGAACTCGACTGGAAGCCGTCACCACAGCACAGTGTTACAACTGGACTCTGTCGCTGGGCAGCAAGTGGAAGTCCTTCTTTGAAACAGTGCATATCTACCTGCGAAGCCGCATAATCACAGATGATCCAACAGTGAATGAAACTCTATTCTATGAACCCTTGGACCTGGATGACCAGACCTCTAATATGGGCTACATGAAGATCAACACACTAAAAGTCTTTGGATACAGCATGCACTTTGACCCTGAAGGCATCAAGGACCTGATTCTCCAGCTGGACTATCCTTACACGCAGGGTACGCAGGACGCTGCCTTTCTCATGTTGCTGGAGATGAGAGACCGGATTAATCGGCTGTCTCCGCCTGCACCGCAGCCACTAGACCTGTTTTCTTGTCTGCTGCGTCACCGCCTCAAGCTCTCAGCTGGAGAGGTGGCACGCATTAAGGACTCTCTGCAGCTCTTCAACTCCAAACTTCCCAACGCTTCTCCTGAACCGGAGCTGGCTCAGCTGTGCAGCTAGCAAGTTCAGCACAGTTACCAGGTTACGGAATGACACCACCCTTAGAAAGTGGACTTGCTGCTTCAGGCACAACCTCACTGAGTTGGCCTCCTGGATTTAAATTTTCTGGATTAACAGAACATCCGACTCTGAAGGCTAAATGTTTGGGATTCTCCTGTGGACACATTTTTATCTTTGACAAACAGCATCATGTCCTGGACATAAGAGAACTGTTGATCCTTGGACTCTCTCCCCAGAGGCTGTGCTGTACTAGCCCAGAGGCTCACTTTTGCTATTACTGCCCAGCTTTTGGCAAACTGTGTGACTGGAAGTGGATAGGAGGCTCTCTTTATAGGGACAGATTTATGTAAGTTGGAACTCCAGAGAAGATGCCATTAAGCAAACATAGGACCTCTGCCTAACAAAGATAAAGATGATTTTGATATGTAAAGAGGAACTCTTAGGGGGTCTTTTAAAATGAGAAATGGAAGAGGATTCCCCCTTTTCTAACCCTATTTTGTTTGGCTACAGAACTATCTTGGGGAAGGGATAATGGGATAATATTATATATGTGGTGAATGAGTTATGTTATGCTTAACAGTTTAAAATTTGATAACCCTGAACCCTGTTACTGTCTTTGAATATTTCTTTTTAACCCCCCTACCTTCCATTTTATCTGGCATTTGAAAACTTGTAAGTATCTATGCTTAACATCTGAGTGAGAAGCCTGTTAGTGATGTTCTGTCCTTGGTGGCGTGTCTATACCAAAAGAAGGTGAACACATTGGCAAACTGAATGGCAAAATGTCGTAAATATCTGTTTTATTTTCTTCCTTCTTTCGAGCTGAAAATTGTAGAGAAATCTTCTGACGTGGTAACAAAAAGGTTTGCGGATATAGCGCTGTAAATAACGCTCCATCTAACCCCGGGTTGTGGACAAGTGCACATTGCTTTTTAGATAACCGAGTGCAAAGACCAAAAAAATGTTTATAACAGAACAAACTCATGCCTTATATGGAGAGTCAATGTTAAGATAAGAAGCACATTTAGTTTCTGTGTTTGGTTTCCCGGCGAAGGTTGTATTGCTTTTATATTTCAATATTTCTACCAAGACAGAACAACAAACATATTCTCCAGACTACATGGTAATGTGGCTTATTCATGTAAATGCCAGTCACACTTTCTGCAGTTCCTTGTTTTGATTTGGTGTTGTGAAACTTTTGAGCCACTATTCACGGTGCACACCAGTACTTGCATACTGTAATTGTTCTGCAAAATCCTCCAATTAGACTTTCTGCAAAGAAGGACTTCGTTTCTCCATGAAATTAGTTTTTTTTTTTTCTTTTTTGTTTTTTAATGGTTTGGTTTAGTCTCAGGCTCATTTGTATTAGCTTTTTTTGTTTTACATTTTACATACAGGCCAAAAGTCAGCTGCAGTTACCACAATAACTGGGGTAACAAGGTTTCTGTCTGCAGGGCGGTGATGGTTTTCTCAAGAGTTGCAATTTTACCAGGATGATATTTGATATGATTTTACATTTGCTTCACTAATTTCTCACTGAAAGTCAGAAAAATCCTGTATGTCATTTTCAGTCGTTCTTCTGTGCTCAGCTTGCTTAAGTAAAAACAAAGTGGTTTATCTATTTCAGAGCCTTTTCCTTGTTTCCGAAAGAATGCATGCAACCCTCAGTGGTACACGTTGATGTATAAAACTTTTTGGGTCTTTTGTGCAAATAGAAATCCATGAAATTTACAGAGAATATGGAGATGTGCAAATGAGCACAAGAAGACTGGAGGAGAGGATGCCGGTACGATTCACGAGAACATGAGAGAGAAGAAGCCAAATGCTCTTTTTTTTTCTTTTTTCTTTTTTTCTGTTCTAATAGAAAGAGTGCAAAAACTCCCCCAGCTCACTCGGTCTTCCAAGGTAATTCCATATTTATAATTGCAAGGGTTTGACTTCGTACTCGGTCCTTAATTTTCAGTATATTTATTTTTCCTGCTTCTACAGTCAGGCAGCTTTATTAATGAGGTAACTACTACCTCAAAGAATTCAACATTATCCAACTCTGTCACAATTTGATTTTATATCAATAATCAAATGTTTAATGATAAAATATAAATGCAAAATCAAAAGACTTCTAATCCATTTATACATTCAATGTTTCTAATGATTGGTATTAGAAAAACCAAACATTTCATTTTAGAAAGTGTAATTAATTTACTTTTAAACTGTATCGTCATGCTAATCATAGCCTTAAGTAACATTTCTTCAGTTAAAGAAACATCAAACTGTACAATATATTTGTAATGAAGAGGGGATTGAGGCTGTTGTTCCTGGCATTACAAAGTTTTTTGTCTTTTTGTGTGTTTGCAAGTAGAAAATGGACAAAACATGGCTGAGAGAAGTCATGAACATAAAATCCCTCTCTATAAACACACTGCTATCCAAGAAATGATTTGCATCGTATTCCCTTAAGTTGCTCTGCAATTGGGAAATCTGTAAATATTGCACCTACATTGCTGAAGTGGCATTCAGTTCAAATATGGCTGTTTTAAACATCTCACAGAAGTACTCGGGCTACAAAAACTCTCGTGTTTTTGACAGAATGGATGCCCAAACTTCCAATTACCCTCAGCCTCTCATAATAAGATGAATGTCCTCTAATATAGGGACTGCAGTGTTTTTTTGTAAGATGAAAAGCCAATTTCCTGGGTTGTCACGGCGCAAACAAGAACCAAACGCACACTGTCACATTACATCAGGCTGCTGGTTTATCTGGTGGAGAGAGAGAGACAGGTAGAGTGACAGAGACACAGAGGAGAGAGAGTGCTACACCGGCCAGCTTGAGCTGCTAGGTTTTTTTTTCCCCCCCTCTCTCTCTACGCCATAATGAGGTGGGGAAGGAGTCACTCTGCATCGGGTTAATAAACAGTTATTCATCTTCAGCATGGCACCCGGGAAACAGGAGTGGGTTTGCCCTTGGGCTAATCTTCAGGCCTGTGGAAGACAGCCAATCCATCAGAGAACTATTTAGACTGAATAATGCAAACTTTCTGGACCTCCCAAAGAAACGAGGGGAAGAGAGAGAAAATGAGAGAGTGACGGAGGAGAGAGTGTGACGTGAAGGGAGGATAAGGTTGGAAGAAGTAGAAAGGAAGAAAAAGGTGAGAAGGATTGGCCTGCATGTCCTGCAGTGATTTATGATGTTTGGAAAATCAGACTGTTTGAATTAATGAGGTAGAATTGGTGAAATCGACTGGCGCGTGTGTCCGTGTGTGCGTCCAGGAATGTTTCTGGAGTCATGTATCTGTAGGTCATTTGACATAGTCATCAATAACGAGCGTAGATTTGAAATTACGTTTTTACAAATGTATCCACCGAAATTACTCATGTTCGGAGACGGCGGGAGACAGACGTGTTAATGCAAAGTTAGAGACCATCTGACCTTGACTGGTAGAGGCAGAGGTGATCCCATTTACACTTAAGGTGGTTGACTGCAAGTGCATCAACAACAACATCACAGCTGACAGATCTAAAATTCAGGTCTCATCCAGCTCATCAGTTTCACATGACAGCTCACAAACATCCCCAAAAAAATAATTGATTCCCCCATATTGCTTCCCAAGACTCACTTGGCAAACACATTCATTACCTCTGACCGAGAGCAGACAAGGTCATATTCAAAATGCACCAGTGTAGCGGAACGCTTTTTCCACATCAGCATTTTGAAGACAAATTACAATGAAAAAAGGTTTGTTAGTTTTTGCTAAAATCATATCTGCTCACACCAAATCTCCAATCTATCTCATTCTATCCTGAAGCTTATCAAAAAAAGATTCACCAAACATTTTGGATGAAGAAATAAAAGGCAACATCTGTAATATCACATGTATTAATATTGTTTTATTGGTACTTTAAATGGCATCATTTTGTGCTCCAGTTTTGGGGCTTTCTGTACGCCGTTTGCTTGTATGTTTTCATTTTCTCTCGGTGTTCCAGTTTACTCCCACAGTCCCAAAAAAATCTAAATTTTTAGCTTATCAGTGACTCTAAACTGCTGGTAGGTGACCTGTTTCCTCTTAATATGATTTAAATTTTTAATTGCTACTCACAAAAATAACTGGAAAATACAGCCAATATATGCAAGACTTAGAAAGGCTGTGTGGAGTTCCATGACTATAAATGGTGATATTTGTGACTGAGTGTGTGCTAATCCAGCTCTGTGCTTGTCCCTTGATGGATCTCAAAATATGTGCATTATTTTTTATTGATGTATGAAATCAAAGAAATTCCATGTGCATTACAGAATAACAGGTAAAATATGTTGCATAGTTTTGCAAATTGATATGCCCTTAATTATCTTCTCTTCAGAAAATGCAGATTAGGCTCTTCTTAATGATGTTGGCTGAGGTTATCTTGTTACTAATTCTTGGAAAGAAAAAGGCAACATTTCTTTAGATTTCCTACATGGAGATTTTGATGGATTGATTCATTCATTCATTCATTCATTTCGAGCAGCAATTGATAGAGTTTCCATCACAGTCTCCATTGTGGTATAAATAAACAATACATAGATTTTAAATATGAACAGAACCCCCCCCCCAAAAAAATAAGAACATAATGGGTATAATATTCTCTCCAGAAGATTATAAGTCGCGAACAGTCACAAAATCTGTTGTTCAGTTCCCAACACAATTTCACCAAGATGCCCAGGACAACTCGCCAGCTTCCATCCATCCATCCATCTTCTTAACCATTTTTTCCAACTTACGGGTCACAGGGGGGCCCGAGCCAATCCATTACAGGGCAAACACAGACAGAGATAGACAGCGACACACACTCACATCCACACCTATGGACAACTGACAGACATCATTTAACCTCAAATTCATGTGCTGAGACTGGTGGGACTGAAACGAGACAGCCCAGGAAAAGCCAAAGCACACACAGATAAGGAGAACATGCAAAATGAAGAGTGCTGCCCTTTACCCAGCTGTGCAGCTCCAGATTCAATTAACTCTTTCAGGTTTACTCATCTGGCACAGACACTTCGGAAGGAGCTCCATGTTTTAGCCTAAATTGTGCCTGTAATGTAAGTTTTATATTAGTTTTTAAGAGGCTGAAGCATATTGAGTTTGGCATTACTTGCAAAGATGAACTGGTAGTGTTCTCTATTGCATGTTTTTGTTTTTAGTAAACAAGATGTCTTTAATCTCATTTACAATCTTGACGCTTTTTATTAAAAGGTAAGTGTGAGTTTTAGTTTCTTTCTTTATTCTTATATCGCTCTGCTGTTTTGGGGTTTTTTTTTTCTTCAAACTTCCACTGAAATTCAAAGGAAACTGGATCTCTTGCTGCCTATTAGGTCTATTTCTATCTTCTTTGCTTATCCATTTTCCTCCCCACTTTTGTCATAATTACCCATCAGGCTTTTAACCACAGCAACATGTTTTTTCATCATTTTGTTTGATGATTCCTTGGACAGCGAGAGGACTCTAATGGCTCATCAGAGTATATTTACATAACTATTTCCCTCCATGTCTTTGAGTCTGAATACGAGTACAGTTCTTTCATACATTAGAACTCTGATTAATAAAATCGCTATGATGATACAGTATATAAAATCCTCTACTTAACTTACATCATGATTTATCAACACACATTTTTACCAATCATGGCCAGAATCTATGAACTTATATGTTAAACAGAATAATGAAATCCATATGTTGCGCATATTTATTTTTTTTCTGACTGACTCAAGGAGTCAAATTGACTTTTGTAGTGCAACTAACTCACTGCCTCATCTTAGTGAAAGATGTCTAACATAAGTATTCAAACTGATTAATAAATAAAGTGGCTTGCAAAAGTAATTATACCCGTTTAACATTTTGTCACATTACAAACGACAAATGATCAACACAACCCGTCACATAATTGTGAAATGGAAGGAAAATGAAATTAAATGAAAAGTGAGACGTGCAAAAGTATTCCCATCTCCTTGAGCCACTCTCAGCTGCAATTACAACTGCGAGTCTTGGGGTCTGTCTCGACCAGCTTCGCACATCTACAGCCTGAAGTTTTTGCCAATTCTTCTTGGCAAACTGGCTCAAGCTCAGACAGATTGGATGGAGTGTGTCTCTGAACAGCAATTTTCAAGTTATGCAAGTGATTTTTGTTTGGATTAAGGTCTGGACTTTGACTTGGCTATTCTAACACATGAATACACCTCTGGCTGTTTGTTTTGGGTCATTGCCATGCTGGAACTCAAACCTCCAGCACAGTCTTAAGTGTTTTGCAGACCCTTAACAGGTCTTCCTCCACCACCCCGTCAACTCTGAGCAGCCTCCTTGTCCCTCTTGAAGAAAAGCATCCCTACAGCATGATGCTGCCACCATCATGTTTCTCAGTGGGGAAGTTGTGTTCAGGGTGATGTGCAGTGCTAGTTTTTCGCCACACTCAGTGTGCCGAAAAACTCAGTTTTGGTCTCATTTGACAAGAGCACCTTCCTCCACATGTTTGCTGTGTCCCCACCATGACGTGTGGCAAACTGCAAACATGACTTCTTTTGACTTTGTTTCTACAAAGCCATTCTTCTTACCACACATTCCATATAGGCCTGATTTATGACATGCAGTTGTCCTGTGGACAGATTGTCCCACCTGAGTTGTTCATCTCTGCAGTTGGTCAAGAGTTACCATGGGCTTCTCGGCTCTTTCTCTGATCAATGCTCTCCTTGACCAGTCTGTCAGTTTAAGTGGACGGCCATGTCTTGGTAGGTTTGCAGTTGTGCCATATTCTGTCCATTTTTAGATGATGAATTGCACAGTGCCATGTAAGATATTCAAGGCTATATACAGTAAAACCTCTGACGTAGGGACGCCCTAAAATCCAAGGGCAAGTGTCCCCTGAAGACAGGTGTCCTCTCTTCACACAGGTACATGCCATTTGTTAATTAAGTGACTTCTGAAGGCACTTGGTGTTGCTGGTTTTTATTTTCGGCTGTCAGAGTAAAGGGAATACTTTTGCACGCCACACTTTTCAGTGTTTTATTTCTAAAAAAATTTTAAATCACTTTACTTCCACTTCACAATTACATCTGTGACACATTGTGTTCGTCAATTATTTTAAATGCTAGTAAAACACATTTGCATTTGTGGTGGTGTTGTGACAAAATGTGGAAAAGTCAAAGTGGTATGAATACTTTTGCAAGCCACCGTCGCTTCATGCTTTACAGATAGTTTTATTAACATGTTGAAGGATGTTGTAATATTGAGCGTAACAGAAGAAAACAGCACACAGTGCCACTCCAACACGAATGACCGATTCATTTCCAATCTAGCATAATTCAAGTATCATTTATTTTGTGAAAGCATAGTTTATGTTAGGCGCTTTGGGAGATTGCCACATTGAAAAGGAAAGCCCCACTCTTTTTTGTTCCTCATTCACTGCAAGCAGCATCTTTGCCATTGGTCTATTCATTTTGATGTTGTGGTGTTGTAGTCCACTATTTAAAGTCATTAGATTTTTCAATTACAGCAGCCTCTACATAGGTACTATTTCTGTTTGATTTACTTCACAGTGAAAGAAGAAATAGAACAGTTGAAAATCTGCATAAGTGGGGCATAAACAGGGCTTGCAACTACCCCAGACCAAAGGCTCAGAGGGAACGTGTACACAGTGACCATTTCTGCTAATGACCCTCAGCTATAGCAAACTTTGTGCTTTTTTTTGTCTTCATGCTCTGTAGTTTCAGAACTCTTTACTTAAATTCCCTCTTGTCCTTTACAGTTTCCTTCCTTACTTTTCTGTATGTAGGACGCGGGACTACTAATGTGAATTGCTTTGTGCGTCTCCAGAGGGAAACTGTGTGTGCGGAGTTTGGCGAGCAGCTGCGAGTCGTCACAGGAGTCGGCATCAGTTGGCGTAGGAAGAAACAACGGAGCTTACCAGACAGTCTACTGAAAGCTATAAGCCAGTAAGCTTTATAACCCTCCACACGCTTAACACACCTGACTTTGTGATTGAACTGTTGGTCTTCTGAGTAATGAAACTGTCAGAAACAGAACTCAGAAGACAAAGGAAATGATGCCTCTGTTTCTGGGTTTTTCACCTATAACCTTCAAAACATTGCTCACTTCAGTTGTTTCTTGCAACAGGTTTTCCTAAAGGTGTGTGATTGATTTTATTGTCGAGGTCGGGAAATGGAAATCAGTGATATGAGACAAAAAGCACCACTCTTTATATGAAGTTTTAAAATGAAGGTCTGTATCGTGATCATTCTGACCAGCCAGTCTTTGTAAGCTGAGTGATTTTCCTGCTGCTATTCCTCCAGGTCACACTTTCAAAATCGCATGACAGGACATTTTCTCATCATTACACCCCACCAAATGATCTTACTGCATGTGTTACCACTGAATCAGCCCTGATCCATGTCCTTCAATATCTAGTGTTGCTTTTATTCCACTCTCTATAACCTCTGATAGTCAACCCATCTTCTCTCCAACTCCCCCGAGAAAGAGAAAGAGTCGGTTAATCGATGTTTCAACTATCTACTACTCTACTCCATCACCAGCAGCATCCAGACTCCGGAGGTCCCACTTGCCTCACCAGTCATATGGGTGATCTTCAAAAATATGCCTTCATTTCATCTGAATGTGAAACACATGATCTTTCCTTCATGAACAAATTCTCCTGAGTGGGTCACAAACCCCACTACAGAGCTCTGAGTGTGATTTTTCAACAAGCGCAGAATCCGACCTGAACACATCTTGGATTTTCTTTTTTTCTTTTAAATACCCACATTACAATAATGGAGATTTTCTGCAAACTAAAGAATTTTCAAGTCCCTTCAAAACTGGATGTTTACACTGCACTCACCATCTCATCTCAGAGGATTTATTGCAGATGCACTTCAAATAAATTAATCCACCAAAGGTTTGGATCTCAAAATGCAAGGCAGGGAGGCCATTTGAGGACAGCAAAGTAAAGGATTAGTATACCAAGTTCAGTGCATCCTCTTTGTTTTAAAGACCTTGCTTTTAACATGTTTATGTCTATACTTAGTAGTGAGATCAAAGTCTTCTTTCCTTATCAGTATCAAACTGTACCAGGGTTTAGATTTTGTGACAAAAAAGTGACTTAGGTTAGTTTTCTCTGAGCACTGAATGGGCGTGAGAAAAAGAAGGGCTTTTTCTTCTTAAGCTAATGGTGGGAAAAGCGCCAACGTGGATGTTTTGCCAGAGCTAAACCTTTCAGCCATCACTGGAATCAAAGACGCCGTTCAGATCCAGAAGCAGGAGATTAGGAACACTGAATGCCGTTTGTTTGTCCAGAAATGGTCACTTTTGGAACCCTAAAAGCAGGTGCTGGTCAGTGTCAGAGTAGACAGCAAAAGGGCAAACATTGAAGGGTGACCTCAAAAAATATGGACTCTTGTTTTTATTTACTTATTTATTTTTACTCACAAGACATGTCAGCATCACAGTCCCAGTCTGGTAAGGAAAGGACATGATTTAGTTTGACTTTAGTCATTATAGTTCGGATGATATTGAAATAGATTGAGCAGTTTGAGGACCAGGCTCAGCTGGTCTCTAAGCAGCTGGTTTACAGGGGGTCACCACAGCCATTCAGCTGCTTGCTTCAGGCCAGGCCTCTGGCATTATCAGACTGACCTTTATAAACAAGTGGGAGAAGTGGGGGTGATGTCTCTGCATAACAGCCTGTACACATGTGGCTCTTTTTCCATCGATCATTTTTCGGCCCTGAGGAAAACATGCTAATTTGTGGCTCGACAGGATCAGAGTCCAGTCTGAGAACATAACTCATGAGGTCACAGAAATTGTTATGGTTGGACTCGGATCTCGCATGTTTATTTACACAAAAGCTGACTTTGTTCTGATGATCACAAAAAAATATTGCAAAGCTATTTTATTCTCCCGCATTATTGATGTATTAATGCTTTGCAGCCTGTACAATTTTAGCGGTCTTGAGGCCAATTCATACTCCATGAGAACAAGGAGAACGTTTTGTTTGGCACTCCGGGGTCCTGCCAAACAAAATGACGTCGTTTTCTGCGGCCAGCTCCCTCTGGCGGAAGGAATTCAGTTCGGCTGAGCCAACCGTCCTGGCTGAACAATGTAGGTGCCACACTGCCGAAACTTCTGCACTGCCGTGTGCGATTTCCAGCTCCCTACTGACTATCAGTCAATATTTTAATCACATTTAGCTTGTAACTTCGCTACTGTGTGAGTCCCTCAGCTCGTTAACATGTCGGGGGCGGGTTTACGTGACGCACATGCACGCATCACTCAGCTCCTGCAGTTAAAATCGGACCAAAATCGCGACTCAGACAAAAACTCTTTTATTACTGAAATGTATTTCTGAAAGCATCGGAGGTGAGAAATAAGCTATGCCATTGAAAATTAGAAAGCCACTTCACAGAAGTGTGGCTGCCGTGAGGGGGAGTGGCCTGCGAGTTCGACAGCTTGTTATCGGAATATGAACGGTCCTGCCGAAAAAGTTTTTTTTTTCGGCAGCTGGCTGACGTCACTGCTAGATTTTCTTCTTGTTCTTATGGCTTCTAAATGGGAGTATGCAGGGGCCTTCACAAGTCTATTATTTGACACACTGCAACATACATTTCATAAACTTGGCAATGGCAAGATGCATGATATCAATCTTCACTGAATCTGTAGTGATGTATGTAGACATATGGTGGCAGCAGCTACATCATGCTTGATTCCACCAGGACAATGACATATCAAAGTGGTTATCAGTGTCATGGTAGCTTGAGAACGTAATTCATGGACAAGGCTTCTGCTGTCACCGCACTTTTAGGAATACTACAAATCATTTTTCTGCATTTCACCTATATTACACTTTGTCAAGCTGTTCGGTTATTGTGCCGGTGTAGGGTTGATTGTCATACTCCACCCCATTTCTCTTTGTTGGTGAGGAGGCGGTAGCTGTGCAGCGTTTCTGACTCTGTCAGAAAGTGTTTCAGGGTGTTTGCGGTTGTTTGACCATGATATCAGCAGTCCATGAATCCAACTCACTGTACTAACAGAAACAATATCATAAAATCGGCAACAGATTGGCCCATCTTCAGTCTGACACAGCCAAAATCTCTCGTTTTTTTTTTGTAGTGAACACTAAACTGTTATAGAGAAAACCATGTGGTATAGGTTCCAATATTCTCAGAGGAGCCTATTCATTTGCAGAAAGCATGCTGTTTTTAACACTTTATAAGAAGCGTAAAACGTTTTATGACTGAAGTTATCCATAATTGACAATGTGGTCGTCTATACATCTGTGAATTACTTACTTTGTCTTTTTCTCATTCAACATCATCATCAACATTCTCTCTTTAGGTCTTTACACTTTACAAGGCATGTTATATTCACAGTCACACACCAGTGGAAACAAAGCTGTCACCCAGGTGCTTGACAGCCATCACGAGCGACTCGGAGATCAAAGCACCACCTGCTCAACCACCTGAGCCGCAGTCTTTCTTAAAGTATGTCACATTATAATACTATTGTGTCATGGATAAGAAGTATCCTCGTGTTATGGTGAGAATAAGTGCAATGAGGTTTTTGACAGCATGGATCTGAAGTGCTTTTGAGGGCTAAAGTCAACCTCTCACTTATCTCCAGCTCTTTACAGTGATAACTTTTCTCTCTATTTTTCATTTAGCTTATCTTGAGAAGGGTCATTTCTCCATGTCACTAAGTGGTACTTTGAATCTGGCCACAGCTGTTGCGTTCTGAAATGAAGTGGAAACACGAATCTTTGCTCTGACCCCAGAGGGGTAAAAAACAGAACCAAAAAAAAAAAAATCACCTTCCAATGCAGAAAAAGGCAGCAGACATAAAAATAAATAAATAAAGCATATGTCAGTTTGTAGAGAGTTTTAGATTTCAGAATGCTACAAGTCACTGTAAATAGGCTCCTAACATTAAACTCAAACCTTTTCTTTGGAAGTAAGATTCAGTCATTTTACCTAACAATCACGAGGAGTCAAAACTGAAGACATTGTTCCCTTTTTTTTTTTTCCATGTGTTTTAGGGTATTCCAATCAATTGATTGTGCTTATTGAGCCATTTTACTTGTGGGTACTTGATAGTATGTCTACTTGTCATTGTTATTTTAGACTGGTGCAACCAAATAACTGCAGTGAGAGGTTCATGTTGATGTTTTCTCCCGATATTCTCAGAACCAGTTCTACAGAAAACGGTCTGTCCCTGTGCTAGTTGTTGCTGTCAACAGCAGCATGACAGCTGGATTAGTCTTGACAACTGGGCAGAAAGTGCCTTGTTTACAAATGTGTGCAATATCTCAACTCATAATCTGCACTTCTGCATGTTTTGCACACGCACTGCGTCAGTAAACTGGCTACCATGTTGTGTTCACAGTCATAGCATATATAAAATGTCAAGTCGGTAAACTCTACAATAACTGTAAAGCTTGTTCACGGCAGGAAAGGCAGCTTTACGTTGCACAGCTATGAAGCTGAAATTGCACCACTGGCTTTAATGGTCCTTTTGATTTAATTATACATAAATTGCTATTTTCCCGATAGCCATTTAATATTTGATTTATTTCATACTTGAGAATATATAGCTCATAGCCTTTTTTTAACTGACAATATGCAGCATTTGAGTGTCCTAACTGAAAGATTTCACTGGCGCTTGAGTTTTAATTTAGTGCTATTTAGGGTCCCTGAATCATGCATGCTTCTTAACCAGCACAGAACAAACATACTAATGATGATAAACGGCCTGAGAGCAACACCAGTTTGTTCAGTCTAGTCCAATAAACAAGAATATAAATTAGCAAAATGTGCTTTATTTTCTATTGAGCCACAGAATATGGATAGCAGCAGATTAATTCTTGTTTATTTAGATAACAGAGTTTTTACCTTGAGATACAGATTTAGTTACTTGCTGTTTAAAGGTAAGGCCACTGATGAACTCCTGGTGTTTGAGATAAACAGGTAGAAATTACTGCTACAGAGAGGATGGGAGGTTAGACGCATTAAGTGTCATTTGGTTCAGGAGCACACTAATATACACTGCGAGAGGAAATATGAAGTCTGTCTCTCTGCTTTCCTTTTAAAATTTCTCTCTCGCTCTCTTTGGTTTTTGCAGCTTGTCCACAGTGTGTCATCCTCCATACAGTGAAGGAATGACTGACAGAAGGAGTGTGCTGGGTGGAACAAAAGAAGGGAACAGGAAAACAAGAATCTAAGACAATGAAAGGATGACAAATTGAGACGGAGGATGCGGCAGACAGGCTGGCTGACATGCAAATATTCCCCAGCGAAAGTAGCTGCCCCCTGTGATAGCGAGTCTGTCATTTGAGTGAGAGTCTGAACAGAGGAAGATGGCTTACAACAGAACAGGACACTTTATCCTGTTGGGCAGAGCGGAGGGACCGCTGCCACTGTTTAGAGACAAACAGAGCCGGATATGAAGGTGGAGAAAAGTCATTAACACTTGTTAGCTGCACTCACACTTAGTGTACGTACACAGCATTTGGAAAAATAGAGAATATTTCATTCTGGTCATATGATCTACTGATATGTTGAAAGAAAATATAAATCAAATGAATCAAGTGATTCATGACAAATATGGGCTGATCCCAGCTTCTCATAGGTAAAGATGCAGTTCGGTTGATATGGAAACGGAATATCAAGCATTTCCTTACACAATCCGTGCAGATATGAAAATAGACTAAAGAATTCCAATTAGTTTCTTCATCTTTTATTGATTCACTCAGTGCTCAGGGATACTCTTGATTATATAGTGAGTATTTTACATGCTTCAGATGGGGTCAGCATGTTCCTGGAAAGAAGACAGCAATGAGGACATAGTGTACCACTGTGATTAACAAAAAATAACAATCAACTTCTTCAAACCAATTCTGGCCTGAAGAAACATTGACGTATGACCTGTTTGATTTTGCTGCATAATGGTCTTTTATTTTATTTTTTTAAGGTTAGATTTCTAATAGTTGTTTGGTCTGTGTGCCTTCCGCAGTGATTCTCGTCTCCATCTCCAGCCTGGGATTAAGGCCTCAGCACTTCTAGCTCCTCACACATAGACAGCTTTATCCAATCAGCCATTTGGTGCTACTGTGTGTCCCTGTATCTGGAAGGCATTTTATTGGAGACATGCCGATATATTGGATCTGAACACTGTTGTTATAAAAGGTATTTTGGAGAGGCAAACATATATAAAAGTGTTAATTCTGCTCACAGTAGTAGATTGCTTTGTTTACATGCCACTACATCTACCCACTTAAGCAAACTCACAGCAATTCCTCTGAAAAGACACGGGGGGAAAAAAAAGACCTGTCTTTACAGATGCAATCGACAAATATGAGATACATTCCAGTGGAGTTACTGGCATTTTATTTGATGAATGTCACAACTATAACAAATACATTAAGGATATTACATAAAAAGTATGAATTTAGTAACTCCTTTAATGAGAAAAAGCCCTTGTAAAGCTACCACATAAGAAGAATACTATAAATAAACTAGGCTGAGCGAGGGATGTTCTACTACCTGAGGATCATTAAGATTGGTCCTGTTTTAAAGTAATTTAGGACAGTAACCCAATTGCCTGAGTCCTCCAAAGAAGCAATGATTGATAACCACCTTAACTTAATGAGATGTCCTTCTGTACATCGAGGTTCAAGGGCTGGAATAGTATCAAACGTCCACTTCCATCACAATAAATGTGCTTCCGTCGCTGTTTTTAATGCATACTTTCAATTTGCCCCCAGAACCTAAAAACAAAACAAGGCCCTATCACTTGATTTAGGAGAAAAATGATCAGATAAAATTCTGACATCAGCCTTCTATTTAGGAGACTGTAACCTTTATGTAATGAAAATATCAAGGAAACACAAATGTCGTATTTCTGTCATGGTTGACTTTTCATCATTTGAGGCTGACTGATGCTCTTTTTATAATGTCATGTCATTGCGCCCTCGATTTCCTCCTCCGAAGGCTTCTTTTCTCATCAAAGGAACTCCTCTCAGTTGGGATTCTGGAAGCAGCCAATCTCTCTACCTAAAAGAACTGGACTTTTGGGGAAAAAAACTAAAAAACTAAACAATTAAGTTACTCTGAACGAAATAATTATTCGTGCTCTGAGAACCTCTTCATAGCTCTTGGCTTTACTCTTCATGCTACATTTTGATATTTATGTGACGGTTTTCTCTTTTTCTTTCCGTCTATATAACCCTTTAAGTATCTTTGGCTCCAGAGTGGAGAGCTTCTCATCTGAGCTAAGCTATCTGCATGCTGCTCATTGGCTCTCTTGCTGTTCTTTTCTTTCTCTGCTGTCCTTCTACCCCAATCGGTTGAGGCAGATGGTCACCCACCTCTGAGTAAGGTCCTGTCGAAGGTTTCTTTCACTTGAAAAGAAGTTGTTCCTCCTCGGTGACACAAATGGTTTGCCACAGAGGCAATAATACTGAACACTCTTGTTGCTCTCGTACAGAAAAAGCTATAAAAGACATAGAATAGAATGGCACCTTTCACAGACGTGTGTCACAAGGTGCTTTACATATGCATAAAAAAAATGCTTTATTCACAGTTCACAAAATCGACTAAATGACTCCATTTATTTCTACTAATATTCCTGTCTTTGTCACGGAAGCTATAATTATCTAGATTAATCAAACGACAAGCTGTACAGAAAAGACATCGTTTGATAAGGGAAGAAGTACTCGAAGACACTATAATATGTAGATGCTAAAATTAGACTTGGGTCCCATCAGATGTGATTTTTCCACTTTTCTTTATTCATTCACATTAATGTCGCAAAGGACACACAAATAAAAATCTGTCAGAAGCTGCAGAGAGGTGCTATTCTTCTTACTAGTCTCCCTATAATACTCTGTTCCTGGGGAATACAATTAAAAAATGGGTGCATTTTATCTGCCGCAGCAGTTACAATTATGCCTCAACCAATGATTGATGCAAACAATTATGCCTCTCCAAGAGTTTGATGTCACCTTTTCAAATAAATGAAGCTGCACTAGTAGCAGTTTTTTCAATCTTTTAACATTGCGAACTAAGGTAACTAAGTTGTTCCACCTTTTCAGTCCCTGTAGTCATTAAAAGTAATCAGCATGTAAATCATTTGCATGTGAAGTCCTTTTTTTCTAGTTCTACTCATGACTTTTGTGCTTTAGGAAAAAAGATTGACCAACAAGCTCAGTCAACAACCATCTTCGCAAAAGTTCTAGTCAAAGGCATTTTAGATCTTTCTCACATCCCCATTGGCCTGGAACACAAGAGGCTTGAGGAGTCAGGATAAGGGCGAGATAAATTCTGAAATATTTAATAGCCCATGACCGGCAAAGTGCAAGAGAGGAGCGCTAACGCTGACAACTGTTTGACCCAGATGTATTGAATTGAGAGTTACATCTGTAAGGACTAGTGATAACAGTATCAACATGAAATCAGTTCACGCTTTTTCTTCTTGTTCTCCCTATCTTTACAGGACAGAAACAATCTACAAACAACCCCCCACCCTCACCTCCACCCGTGAAACACAAAAACACCAACATGCAACTTGAAACGTGATATGAATGTCCTAGAGCCCTGCAACTGTCCTTGAGTTGGACGGGTGTCTTCTCCCAACTGAATGCTGCAGTAGCCTTCATACATATTTAAGAAAATTCAGATCAGGGTTTATTTTCTTGGGTGCTTTGGGTCGTTATACTGTTGAGAAACTGATGACCTGTAACTTGAGGCATGACTTTCTGTCACAGGGCGCTCGGGCAGAATGCTTCGATAGTCTTGAGAGTTTGTTGTGTCCGCCACAGGTTTACGTCACCACGTGCCAGAAGCAGCAAAAACCGCCATTCTGCATGTTTACCGTTGGCATTGTTCTGCAGCAATGCTTCATAACCTAATATGTAAATGAAACTATTTGCCAAAAGCACCAGTTTTCTTCAAATCTGGCCAAAAAAAAAAAAAAAAAAAAAAAAGAGAGGAGTGATGAAATGGTGTAAGCATACACAAATTCACCTTGCCCTTTCACTTCATATCTTTTTTTTTCCTGTTTAGTCTGGGGTTTATTTTTTCTCGTGGCCATGTGCAGGGAGGTTGGCTGCAATCCCATGAAGCTTGAATTCCTTAATTATATCTTCTACTGCAGTCTGAAGAATGTCAAGCTGCTTGGAGAGGGTCTTAAGTGATGTTCGTTCCACATGCTTCTCTATAATTACTTACTGATCTCCTCAGAAACCTCTCTGCCTTGCTTCCTGGATATTTAATGCTCAAAAGGAAGAGAGTATTGTTTCAATGAGTTGTCCACAAACTTGAACATAGTTGAGCAGCATCTTATAAATCCTTGTTCCATGCTTCACTTCATGAGCTGTGGTCACATGTCTTGAATAATGGACAACGGATGGATTTTTTCTGAAAACAAATATTGTAGAGTAGAACCCCACATTATCGCAGACTGAATATGTCAATCATTCAAAGTACTGTACTATGCAACTATAACAAAAAACAGCTTCTGTTTCTCATTGACTCATCACATTCAGTAGGAGAGGTCATGGGAGTACAAACAGAATGTTAGTGTACTCCGGAGATCAAACTGAGCAACATCAAAGTATTTAGAAAATAATCAGACACACACAGAAGTAATCAATTACATGATTAATGGACTCTCCCGAGTGGTGACGAAGTTAAAGAGCTTGTCCTCCCGGCAGACATCATGTGACCATGGTATTGTGGCCATGTGGTTACTAAGTTACAAACTAATTTGTATGATGAATATGAAATATATTAAGTCAAAGACATGAAGGTTTCAAAAATATATATATATAGTTATGACCGGCTCTGCTAAGAGAAGGTGCAGGTAGTAACAATCACCTGGTGAGTTTGGGGGAAGTGAGAGTTTTATTGGCAGTTCTGAGGTGTACAATAGTAAGACCGAAACCCAAGACACAACAACAATACAACAAATAATATAACGAAAGAAGGGCCAAACAGGTACTGCCCAACAAAAAGAGAAAACAGGGGGGGGGATACCTGTTGGCTAACTATACAATGAGAGTTACTATAACAAAAAGGCGGCAGCTTCTCCTCTGGAAGGCCATTAACTGAAGTTTCAAACAACAAAAATGTACTACACACAAGTGGCAAACCGGAAAAAAACAAAAATGCCTAATTAAGTCAAAACAAAGCAGCTGGTACCTTCACCAAACTGCTGGACATGTTGACTAAAGTTGAACTAAAATTCCAATATTGAAAGACTGGAGTGGAGCGGCGTTCAAACGATTGAACAAACTAGTTCAAACACACACCAAAGCTTTTCGAGGCAGACTGAGCAGACACCTCCCCTCTCAGCCACCATGAGGAGTCTGCTGGAGCTGTTAAATGGCCTCAGCTGGTGGGCGGAGCTGAGCCAATCAGCAGCCATCCTCCAATCCACGTGTTCCACATCAGGACAGGAGGAGGAGGACGTCTGTGTGGATACCACCTGTCAAACAACTCACTTTGACACAAACACACACAGAGGAAGAGGAGAGGCCATATATATATAGAGAGAGAGAGAGAGAGAGAGAGAGAGAGAGAGAGAGAGAGAGAGCGAGAGAGACTTGTTTCTAGAAATAATAAACCTTAAAATATTAAGAATTTTTATAATAATGTTGGATCAGCTTTTTTATTTTATTCAAAGTCCAAAGTATGTATTTCCCAGCCAACTCTACATGACTGTTGTTTAAAAAAAACAATCCAATAAATACAATCAAATTTGACTCAATGTTGGTTTTCTCTTTTCTTTTAAATAACTTTTAAAGAAATATAAAGTTGGAGAGAAACCTCAAGTTTTCTAGAAGACTCTGTCGAAATAAAATAATGCCTAAATGGATGCATATGACTTAAGTCTTATATTCGCCTCAGAAGATGAATAATAAGTATCACGAGTGACAAGCGCATGCAAAATGGCCTTTCGGTCTTAATACCACGCCTTTAACAACACGACGATCACTTCTGAGTATCTGCAACCCTGCACTCTCCTGCTTTATCAGGCTCTCTAAACACCGCTGGCACTCCACTTTTTTACCTCACTCTAAAAGAGCAATATTTCTTGTCACAGTGAAATAAAGTTTAGAATGGATTATTTACCTTCCTGCCAAAACTACTTAAAGCTAAACAAGTCAGAGAGAGAGAGAAAGGGAGAGAAAGAGAGAGATGGGAGAATGGACAAGGGAAAAGTAGACTGTGAGGGAAAAATGTGGGAAAACAGAGAGAAATTGGCATGCAAGCATTTGTCCATGGTCGGACAAAGATCAGTGAATCGATAGGCTGACGGAGGGCTGACAGAATGACAGCTCCATGCTGATCACTGAAGGACATCTTGGGGAGGTGAGAGAGACGCTATAGCACAGGCAGAAAAGGGAAAGAGAGAGGGAGAGAGAGAGAGAGAGAGAGAGGGAGCAATAGAGGCCGACAGAGAGCAATAATGAATGATAATTGTGCATCATGATGTCACATTCAGAATATAAAAGCCAGCATTAATCCCGGTCGCATTTTCAGAGCTCTACACATCACAGTCTCACTTGTCTCAGGCAGGTTATGCGAGTCCTTCTGTGAACTCATTTCTTATCTTCAGACTAACTCTAAACTCACCTGGAACCACTACTCTCACCCCAGCTGCATCGTATCCGTAACTCCAGAAAAAAATCTGTTCAGGGAAAATGTTTGAGGACGAGCTTTTTCTCCCGACAAGGACAAAAAGTCTCCACATCGTGACCGTGTAAACCGATTACAGTCCCCACAACATTATCTCTCACACACACACACACGCAGGGACTCATAGGCTATGTCTGTCTTCTTGAGGTATTTGAGGCGCTGCTAATGTACAGACAGTGGCGCTTGATGATATACATGCAATGATTTATCCCTGTTAATACTTTCCAAACTAAAAATGTCAAAAATGACCTGTATTACTTTTGATAGTCTGAATGACCCACACATAGTGCACTTGCTCATTGAGAATCAGAGATCTATGAATATTAAAATATGTGCTCCTTGCTACTCCAGCAAATAATTAAATAATTTCATCCAAATGGCTGTTTTCACTCCAGACTGTGAACTCACTATCTATTAAACTTGTTCATTTAAAAAAAGTATGGGCAATTTTTTTCATTTTTTTTTTTCTCAGATTAAACTATTCTATAATCACTTCATGTCATTGGAGAGTATTTATGTGCCCCAATATTTGTTTACTGTTTCCAAGAGGAAAACAAATGAAACAGAGACGATCTGTTGAAACAATCAAAAACTTCAACAGCGAAAAAGAAGCACTTATTGCCTCTGTATTTACAAATAGTGTTGCAACGTCTTTCCGGGGTTCGGTTAACTGCATGAATGTAAGTGAGAGAAGACAATGTCAAAAAATGACAATACAGAACATGAGAATACAGCTCAGTATTAACTAAAAAGCAAGATTTGATATATAAACTATGATTGAAGCATTTCACAACAGAAGCAGAGGGGGGAAAAAGCAAAAACAAAGGTCTCTTTTAATATACATACGCTGTATAAAACAAACTGTATAATGAGTGAAAAATTGACAGATTAAACTGTGTTTCCTCAAACTATAGAAAACTAGTGTGGCTTAATGTGTTGATATACATGGTCAATACATTTGGAGTCAACTGTTCAGCTACTACGGGGATTCATAGGTTGACCACAATGAATTCTATGCTTCAGATATACAGTATATGCCAGTCTGATAAAAATAGACCTGGCATGCCAACATAGCAGAGTGGGGACTGGAGCCAGAGTCCCAGGTGGCTGTGAGACCTGTTGGACCCATTGCACTCACAACCTGCTTGAATGGCAGTGAATTGCTTCCGGCAGTGGCAAAAACCCAGAACACGACACAAGGTGCCATTGACATCAGTTCACAGCACAAAACTTTGGTGAGCAGGTATCATGTGTAAACAGAACACACAAACAGGGTGCGAAAGGAGTGTTTTGACACATCAGACCCAGAGCGGTATTTGCATGCCTTTACTTTCAGCGGTGGTGTGTCTTAGAATGTTTTATGGTTTACAGGCATCATGGGCGACATTTCTATTACCTTAGACCTTAACAGGTCCAATAATAAGCTGGGTTGCATGTGCTAATTAATTCTGATTGTTAGATTTAAAGCCAGAGGCTGTTTTGTGTATTTTGGATCTGACAAGCTTCACAAGTTCAATCACTAACAATTCTTATAAAGCATCCAGGAACAACCCTGGCCTGGATAGATACGAGACACACTGGGAAATAGTATTATTCGATTTATTTTTTTTATTATTAAGAATAACCTCACTTTCCACATCTCCAGGACAGAATGATGTTCAGTAAAGCTTCCAACAAGAAATAAAATAAATATATATCTGAACCATTTCCAAAGATTGTAAAGTACAACTTCATCACATTTTCTGCCTCATAAAAAGTATTCATTTTAGTGAGCAGTACTGGCTTTCCTGAATCTGCTAAATTCAACGACTTTAGCGAGTCACTACAAAATGGCATTTTGTTACCAGTTCCATACATCACTGGATGAAAAAGTATATTTTTTGCTTTGAAACTCATGAATTGGTACACACCAAGACAGTAAGTCCAAGTCTGACTGTATCAACTATTACTAGTAATGATGCATGCGGATAAAGTTTGACTTGGTGTTGTGCAGAGTACAGTACAAGCCAGCAGCTTGACTCTGTGTTGCAATGTCTGTCATCACATGGACTGCCATAAATCGTGCAGGCATTTATGGTCCTGAGTGGATAAATCCTTCTTGCATCATCTTCCCCCCCCTTTCAGTTTCCTGTGCAAGCAAATCTAATGACTTCCCACCATTTTCAAATAATCTATCAGAAAAGAGTTTAAACCTGAAATATGTTTTAGCTAATAAATTAAATTCTGCAATGTGTGATAGTGGAGTGCAGGTGAGGATGATAAACTGCCAGAAGGAGAGAAACATAAGGGAGGGAGGAAAGGGAAATGGAGTTAGGGAGGTAGAAAAGTTGTAGGAATGACAGAATTTGCTGTAAAGGTAAAAAAAAAAAGAAAAGAAAAAAAAGCCAAAAAGAAAACAATATAACTGCAAGGAAAGGGGAATGTAAAAGGTGAGAGAAGGAAGTCAAATCAAACTGGGAGATTGGTTATGCCAAGCCTGCAAACAGCAACACTGAAATCTACTACAATGAAAAACAAAGGAGCAAACAGCAAGTGTGAAGGGAAATGATTCACTACCTCAAATCCTGAGGAGAGGAAGTGGAGGGGAGGATTGCCCTACAGCTTCAGAAACAATGAAATAAAAGGAGAACAACGCAAGTCTCGACAATCTGCTTCAGGCTACTGCTGCATGCGACTGTGCAATAACCTGTGAGGAGAACAGCAGATATGCTCATGTTGATGGGTTTGGCTTACTCTGAAGCTGAGAAGAATACACCGGGGAAACTTTTGAGGGGTGTCTGTGGACTTTAAGGGCTATATAAGATGTAAACGTTTCTACCCACACAAGATATCTGCACTTGTTTAACTGACGATGGTGGATGGAAGGGTCTCAAACCTGGTAACACGATGGAATACCACACTCCATGTCTAAATAACTGCAAGTCATAGCCATCAAATGTTTAATGAAAACTGAGTGTAATATTAAACATTTCTTGACAGAATCTTTTGAAATTGAGGCAGCCAATTTAATCTGTCATCTATTTTTCACGTGCTGTAGTAGAAATCCTATTGAAGCTCAGCAACATAATGTATAATGCAAAATATGTCAGCAATTAAAAATGCTAGAACAAGGTTTACAGTGTTAATTCCACTAAAACATGCTGGCAGATTTAGCATGTGCGGTGGTTTTTCATCTAACATTAAGCAATGTAATGTAATCTAATTTAAAGTCATGGGATTTACATAGTCGAAGGCTTCGTAAGAGAGATTTAAATTGAAGACCTGACAAAAACACATCCCAATGAACGGCTCATCAGCTGCAAGCTGAAGGTCATCAGCAGGGAATTGGCTGGCATATGTTTGGAGGGTTCACCTCAAATACAACTTGTCAGCAATCAGCAGAGTGGCCAAGGTCCTGTTGGTGATGGAAACACTCCTCATGCCTGCACAGCAAGTTCAAATAGATTCATGATTGTGATCTTCCGTTGCATTTCGGTTTTTTTTGGGATGGTTTCTGTGAGAGGCTGTGTCAGTGGTACTCAAAAGACAAAAGAAACCATCTGAAACAGAGTGAATATACTTCAAATGACCTGATGGTCAACTATACAGTGATGGATTTAATATAGCAAAAAGGCAGCCAGTCCTCTGAAAGGCCGTTAACTAAAACAAAAAGGAAGCTTCTTCCCTAGAAATCCATTCACTAAAGTTTCCAGGCCAAAACGAGGCTTCTGGAGTCTGTTGACCAAGAACAAGGGCAACACAGAGAAGAAGAAGGCCAGAGAAACAGTGGAAGGGGCCAAGAAAGTTCCAGAGGTCAACAAAACTTCAAGACGACAAGAGAAAGTCAGAAGAGGAGAAAAAGGACCAGATGTAGCTGACAAGGAAACGGACAGAGAAGGAACTTCAAAAGAAGGAACCGGGTTTCTGGCGCAGGTTGTTTTATAGAGGGCAGAAGAAACCAAAAAGGGGAGGAGGCTGTGGAGGGATCAGTAATTCGGTAATTTCTCCCCACCATGGCAAAAACATTCGGTTTATGGTCTTCAGGTACTCTTTACTGACCTTCGGGAACTCTTAAACCTGTTCCAAAGTGTTAGGTTTATCTATGTGCCTTGGTTTTCCTACAACTCAGAGTATAAACCAAAAATATATATATATATTTTAAATGAATCTCAATGAGTCATATGTGTTCATGCTAATGTTCTCTTTTAAGAACCTGACTCTTTCTGTGTCATTGCAGGTTGCAATTGTTGTGAAAGCTCGTGTGATGACTGTAACTCAACTACAACTACTTACATGACGTACTGTGGCTTTGTAGGTTTGATCCAAACAAATTAGCCAGTAAAACAGAAAGAATGTCATTTCCATGTATTTTACTTCGTAAATCTGTTCTTGAAGATAATTACAATCATAAAAGCGACATGTTAAAACGAGGCAACACTGGAAGCGTTGAGGGGAAATGGGCTCTGCTACATTTTATTCTCATTACGTTGACAGATCCTAAACAATATGTAGCCTATTGAGCCATTTCTGAACCATAAAAGGTTCGTTTTTAAGTCGAGGTGTAAATATTATGACACCACACTTCAGTTCCAGTGAAAACCAGGTGTTTGTGCCACATTCAACAATTTCATCAAGTGAATTCGTTTCTGATGTATACAGATCAACCACACGTCTTAACCATGTTCACATACTGCTAATGTGATGCCAATCCAGCAGTCACCTCAAAGAAAACAAGACGAATCAATCACCAGAAAATAACTCAAGTTAGTTGTTTATGAAAGCAACACCTCCTTACAGCGAGGTCACAGTCACTGCTCCCTATTTATGTCTCTTTGGAATGTGTTAAACAAGAGAAATACAGATATTTTAATAAATATATACAGCAGCTGTGCAACACTGTAAAGGTTTAATTTAACAGGAATCAATGGACCGCTATTCATTTTTGGGGGGAAATTTCTTTTGGTACAAATGTAAGTCGGTCAAAATCTGAAAATTACAGAAGCACAGAAAGTTTCAAACCAAATTTCACTTCAGAGCTGCTTAAGTTGAATAAGAAAATGCTTCACAATGTTCAGTTTTTCATATTGCAAATGGACGAAACTGTAGTACACAGTGTGCTGGAGGTTGCTAGATCACTTATTGAATTTCTTTTGTCATGAATGAAAGTTTACAAAAATGATCCAAATTCATTAAAATGCTCACGCTTATCTTCCAAAATCCAGCCTCCCTCTGTTATTCCCTCACATTCTTTCATTTCACACAGTACAGACTGATGAGCATCCTAATAGATGCTCTTTTGCTTTTCCTAATCAAAACTGTATTTCAGGCTTACTCAATATGCAAGTAGGAAAACAAGTGAAAAGTTGTGATTCGTCTATAAAGAATTACACACGATGTTTACTGCTATTTAGAATTTAATATTTCCAACACCACTTCATCATCACACAGGATTTCTCTCGTGCTTACATGAACCTGATTAAACGCCAGATGATCAGGTGTTTAATTTAAATTGAACAAGTCCCTCTAACTCTCATGTCATGAAACAGGAAGTGCAGTATAAGTAGCCTGAACGCAGTCAGCGCGACCTCAAATTTGACACATTGCATCAGAGTCCGGCTCTGATCACAACTGTATGATGACTCCCAGTCGTAACACCATTTGAAGGCAAGGCAATGGTCAAGAACGGCATGGAACAGGAAGTGCAATGTAAATAGACGTAACGTGTTCAGAGTGACCTCAAACTTGATACACAGAGTCCGGTTCTCATCACAGCCATACAGCAATTACGAGCATCAGCCATGGCAGCACCTGATGGAAACAGGAAGTGGGGTGTACATGCTCAGATCTGGCTCTAACGTCACGCGTTGCTTCACAGTCCACATCTGATCACAGCCTGAAGACGGGATTAGCGCCACCTGCTGGTAACAAAATAAGGGAAGACCTGCACAAAACCTCAACATGCAACACAATCCGATGTTCGTGGGTGTGCGAGGACCCATTCAACGCTGCTTGCAGCTTTAATTTTGTATTATGCGTCTCTTCTGTCGCACTACTTCAAATGCTTAAAACATGCCATCTAATGAAAAGCCAGTTCACGCAGTGACTCTTGAGATAATCAATTCATATTGATCATCAGCGTTATAAAGTACAGTTGGCCCGAGGATATCGGGCAAGTTCTGTTTTACAGCAATGCTGAAGACCCATTTGCTTTTAGTTACATCTACTTCTTAATCACTTTGTGCGATATTTTTATGCAAATTCAAGTTTGCTATTGCTCTTCAAATGCTACCATTTGAAATTTGATTGGCCGGCTCGCTAATAAACACTCACCAATATAACCATATTGCTCTCAAGTGAGTTAAGTTATTTTATCTTCATGCTAAAATAGAGAATTCAATGGCCTTCAAATAAAAGCTCACTCTACTAACTCTACCAAATGAAGCAAACAGCATCTCAGCCAGATGGGACAAAAAAAAAAAAGCAAAACTAAGAGGGGAAATTAGTTGGCTTCTTAAAAAGCACCCTTTGAGCACACGTTTACAACTGCTTCGGAGATATGATTCCTGTTCGGTGGAGACTTGCCTTTTATTTCTGATCCAAGCATTCTTTCTTCAGAATCAATCTATGTTTCAAGCAGTCAACAGATACACAGCCAGTGAGATTGGTGAAAGGCGCGTGGAGAGCAAGCGACCGAGGCAAAGGTGGGAAAAGCATCAGAAAGGAGTGTGACAGAGCTTAGACTGGAGAGAAACCGGTGATGTGTGAAAGCATATTCCTCAATCAGGGCTGCGCTTTGTGATTCAAAGAGTTAGGAGGCAGGAGAGGCGAGAAGAAAAGAGCGGGGTGTGTGAGTGATTTTCTAAAAGCAAGAAAACATCTGAGAGTTTCTCCAAGGTCACACATGTAACCTTCGAGCTGGTGTGGAAGTCATGAAATCGTGTTTCGTGGGACTCTTTGTTAAGTACACGCATACTCACGAGCACGTGTGGTGCGTTTAAGTTTGAATTGCCGCCCAAGGAGAAAATACACAAGGAACAAGATACAGACTTTATGCAGACGCACTTCTGCTTTTAAATTCGCACTTCTTACATGACCTCTTTTATATCAGATTTATTTAGGTTATACGAGTGAATTGAATAATACAGTAACACAATCAGAGGTAAGTGCCATAAAACATGTCGATGAGTCATTGTTCCTCTGTGCACGAAGAAGTGACAGAATCACACCGTCGCTTTTAAAGAAAAAAGATCCACAGTCAAATAACCATCAGGAACTAAATGGGTTGCATAGTTACTTAACCAATAATGAATTTATAGAATCAAACACAGATTGAACAGGACATAATGAACTTGGCACACAGTGATCTGTATCAATAGCTCTCAGCCAGCGAGGAAGCAGTGAAGTGAGTTGTGATTGACAGCAGCCCACAGGCCTGAATGCAATGAGGTCGCCCCGCGCCGCCAACACCTTCCACTATTGGCTGCATGTGGGCAGCCGGATCGCTCTGTTAATTCAAATACCAGCTTCTGGGAAATGCTGCTTATTTCGTGGAGGAAGTATAAAAACTTGTTCAACTCCACGAGAAGATTAAACTTTCAATCTGAAGGTATTCTGGATAATGACATTTACTCGTCTGCATGCACGATGACAATTACATATTACTGTATCAGTGAATACTGAACCTTTCTCACGCTCACTCTGTTTGTTGTACATTGCAGTAGATTTATTTCTAGAAACTACACGGGAATAATGGACTGCTGTCTTCTTTATTTTCAGCCTGCATTGATTAAATGTTGCAGCAATAAAACAGCCTACAATTATTTGCAGAAATTATATGAACGTGACCTTTATTCACTATTTCTATGGAAGATGTTTGCATTAATTCAGCGTAGCAGTACAATCTAGAATACAATAGAGGTTTCTACAGTGACTCGAGCAATCAGTATTCAAACACTGATGGATTTCAGATACACAGGCTTATTATTCCAAAATGAAATGTTCTTTAAAGATTTTTTTCAAGTATTTACAGGCATATCATAGCAATAAGTACAATGGCAGTTGCAGGGGGTCTTATGTTTGAACTTAATTAGTATGGAAACATACAGGCATTGTAGACCGAAGCAACCCCCCTCCTTATGAACCTAAAACAAGAGCAAGCGCCCCTCTAATAGAATGTAAGCACTAAATAGCTCACAGCCATTGGCAGCTGATCCATCTGGCACCCCAGAGGTCTCCCCATGACTAACCATGTCCAGATCAGGTCAGTGTCTAGCATTTAAGTCTAACTAATCAGTTTGATTACCGTTTAGGAGCATTACATAAGATGTCACGGGTGTGTGAATGCTCTGATGACATTTGGACAAACTAAGAAACACTCAATCTTAAATACTTAAGATTAATAATAAGGAAAACACACAAAGCAAAGTGTCGTGACAAATCTTTCCACTCGGTACTGATAAACCTGGCTTTTGCTAAGGGTTTGCCCTTTCTGAAATTTGAAGATTTTTTGTGATCACTCATCCAAGTATTTTTTTTAGATATTTATTTGTAACAAACCTCATAAACACCCGCACCCACTTCTTTTTTTATAAATATATTCACATCATTAACAGGATGGGTTTTGAAGCGTATCTCAACCGAAACCTTGGACTCCTTGAAATCCTGTTCGATACCATCTCTAAGTAATCAAAGAGTAAAGTTTCAAATGACTTCTTGTAGCAGTAAAAGAAACTGGTTTGGCACGTTGCCCCTCGTTTTTAAATATGAAATTATGTTCTAGAGAGCAAAAACCAAGAAAAAAAAAACCAAGAAAAAAAAAAACGCGAGAGACCAAAAGTTGAGTGAAAGTAAAACTTGACCTCAATATTTGACAGGTTGACAATTCTGACATGCAAGGAAGGAAAAGGATCCTGGGCGCGACCCTTTTTTGTGACTCTTTCACCCTCTGACCCCCCCTTGGTGTGCTTGACACAGTTCACTGCTTTTTCACAGACTTCAACGTCCCCCATTATACTGCTTCTTGTCACACTGCTGCTTGTCAAAACCCTCAGTGAAATGTGAGGCTTCCCGTTACCTGACCTCTTCTCACACTGCATTCCGATATTCCACTTTCCTTATTAGCTTCAGCTTTTTAGAATTGTTTAGCAAATGCAATGTTTTCGAGGTCCCTTTGGGTCTCCTGCACGATGCCTTTCATACACAGGTTTTCTGTTTTTTTTTTGAAGGAATACAAATGACTTGCTTAAAATCCATGCTCAAGAAAACAGCCTAAATTGAGGATCATAGAAGAAGGCCCAGGCCCTCGTCTGACTGCAGTTACAGCTCCGAGCTTGTCACAAAGAAAGAAAATATCACAAATTAGCCCGCTGGCATGCTCAATGATAACAGCTTATCTTCATGAAAAATGCTTAGAGCCTGGGCATGTGTCCAAGGGAATCACTTACAGGCAGAGAAATGTCAACAAAAAGTAGATAACATGGCAAGTGTAGACATTACATACCCTCATTGTACATACTCAAAAAGAAATACTAGTGTAATTGTGTTTTTTTTTCACTTGACACGAATTAAAGAAAATAACTGAGGAGTCCAAAAACAAGTGCTGTGTGACTGCAGTAATTCCAAGATTCTAGTTATGCAGTATTTCAAGTTTATCAAGGAAGAATCTGAACCCCCTGCAATAGAGCAAAACAAATAAAAACATGAGATTGTATATGACACAAGTGAAGAACACTATTGAGGAGACATACTGTGTAAAAACAACATTAGGCAGGGAGTTGTTGAGCTAAATGCTCCTATACACACAATACACAGATAAGAGTTCCATTTTTAATGTTTCAGTTAGTACATGATTGGCTCTAAATAATGGAGCCAGTGTGTGGTGACAAATCAATGTATTGTATGAACTGCAAATTGAATGTGACGAGGCTACATGGAACATTAACTGATAAGAAAGGTTATTAGAATTAATTTTGAATATGAAAGCAGAATATTTCCCTTTGTATGACAGTAATGGAATGGATTTGTAACCAACAAAACAAATGCAGTTGAGCTTTTTCATTACACCATGAGTGTTCATTCACTTGGTAACATACATATCGGAAATAAGTTCCAATCACAAGGGGCTATTACACTCGTGTAATTTATTACACAAGAAAACAAAATCGACCAAAACATTTTTCTCGTAGATGTTTATACCTGGTGTCAAGGCTCCTCTACCTTGGAAAGGTTATGAGATAAAGGGCGGGATAAGTTGCTCTATAAATGCAGTTGCTGTGAAGAAGGACCGGAGCCATTAAGTGAATATTTCGATTTGCCTGTCAGTCTGCCTCTCTGAACTCACCTGAACTCATGAGTTCTGAGACAGAACTGAAAGCGTTGGATCACAAATAAAAGCAGGCAACGCTTGTTTTGTTTGCAGAGTGGCGGATTCAGCCTCTGATATGGAGAGGAGGAATTAAAAGTGAAGACACTTATTTAATTAGGATATTTGCCTTCATGACTAACATATTGTTCCGGAAATTAATGAGAGGACTCAATCTCATGGTTGGCACTGGGGTGCCTGAGCTCCCCTGCGTGTTATATTTACCAGCAAGACCTAATATCAACGTAGAAAGTAAAATAGTAGATGAGAATGGTTTTTTTGGTACTTTATATTGACTGAATAATACTCATCTCTCCTCCTGCTACAACTGTCGAAAACAACTTCCAGGAGAGCAATTAAATGAGTCATTCCTTAGTTTTGCTGGAGTGTATGGAAATGAGCAAAAATGGCTTTTATGTATTTCTGACAAAGTTTAGTTGTTGTCTGCACATTCATACCGACGATGTAAACAAATGCTGGCATAAACTTCTGTTGGTATTCTGAAGAAAACAACAAGAAAAGAAAATCTTTAGATTTTCAAAAAAAAAAAAAGGGAGATCGGGTTCTCAGTCACAAACGTAAAAGATCCCCTAAAACAATCCTAAAGTTTGTCTTTGAAGCCTGAATTTGACTCGCTGAAATTGTGATTAAAAAAAAAAAAAAGCTGTTCCAACTCTTAGTATTATCACAAGGTTTTAATTCTATCTGTCAGTGTTATTACACAGTGGGCATCGTGATTTACAATTAGTTCCGTTGTTTCGGAAATGAACCCTACAGAAAAGCAATATTTCCATTCAAAGCCTTTTGTATGATGTGTCGTTCAAGTGGTCTCAGATGTTAGCGAGTCTGAATCTTTCTTTCTTTTTTTTTTTCATGAAAAATGAGATCCAACACATACACCACATCCTGTGCCAAAGTTACATCTAATCCTGTTGCTAATTTAGTCTTGGACTACTTGATATAACTGAACAACAGCCACATAAAAACTCAGCGTCTAAGTGTTTTTCCTAAACATTGGAAATTCTGTTTTGCATTTAGCAGACAGGCCCAGTTTATAATGCAGCTGCACAGAAATACACACTGCACGTCTGAAATGTCATTCCTACTATGTTTCAGTCTATTTGAGAAATGGATATTGTGCTTACTGGAGCCAACCGGGCACTTTTATGCTGTTCTTTCACTGCTGATGTGAATATGACAAGAAATAATGCTAAGAGCTTTAATAAAACTCAGTGGCAAATGAAAAAAAAAAAAAAAGCTGCTCTTTCACCCAGGCAACCACAGTATGAATTGAAACTTTTCTGATTTTCATATTTTATTTCAAGCTTAAAACTTGGGTGAACATTCATTCATTTATTTATTTATTTTTTGAATTCCCAAACAAGAATTGGGAAGTTAATTATCAAAGAAAAATAACAGAAAATCCACTGTGATTTGCAATATCTGCAAATAATCATTTTTGAAGAAATTAATTTGTCGGATTCACCAGATACGGCCAAATTCATTTTTCTTTTCAGATATGCATTTTTACCCTTTTACACTACCTTAGAACATTGTATACAAATACACTGAATGCTGCTATGTTGTAATTGATAGACACTATATTACTACTATCATAATTATTTTACTATTTCTTACTATTGTCTTTTTAATGCATTTCTTTATGATTTATATATCTTTAATTTGTGGCTATTGATGGAAACTGTGACTTCACCTTGTGGATTAATGAAGTATCTATCGAGTATGATTTCATGTGCTGCTGAGGACAGTTTTTCAATCGTTCATCATTGTAGGGAAATTTAATGAAAACATGGCACAAAGGCCTCAACTAAAAATCTAAATAATCTAATAAAAGTCAACAGGTTTAGACAATATAATAATTTTCCATGTTGAGTTACCAACAATAGAGAAATTAGGAATAATTTGCTGGACATTATTATATTTTTGTACAGACTTTCCCAAGTTTATTTGCTTCTTAATTGTTGGTAAAATGTCATCAAATGTTCCTTCGAATTCGGTTCTTTCAATTATTTAGTTTTTGTCAGTCCCATTAAATATCAACATGTAGTTGTGAGTAACGTTTCTAATAAGAAATTACATAGGGACACCTAAACACAAGACATCTGTCATTTCAAAACTGTATTTAGCTGAAAGAAGTTAGACAGGGATAATGTAAAGTACTAGATTCATCCATCTTCTATACCAGCTGTATACATGCAACAGTTTCAGGGGTTTGAGTCTTTTTCAAAAATGAATTGTAAAGAAGACACGCAATAATTTACCAGTCTATCATAAGACAATCACTAAAACAAGTATTCAATAGTCAATAATTCAATTCAACTTTATTTATATAGCACCAAGTACAACACAGTCATTTCTAGGTGCTTTTAACAGAGAAACGCAACAATCAAATCCACATGAGCAAGTGGAGCGACTATGGAAAGGAAAGACTCCCTCTACCAGGAAGGAACCTTTGCAGAAACCAGACACGGAGGTGGCGGCTTTCTGCTGGCAATATGGTCAATGCTGTCACCAACTCACCTGAGCAAGTCTCTGGAGCCAGAAAAAAAACCCTAAATGTAATGTTGCAATCACTATGCCTTTAGGAAAAGTATTAAGGGTACAAGCACAATATTGTGTGAGTCGAGCCAGAGGAAGGAGCTGTAATATTGTAATAGAGGGCTTTTTTTTGTTGTTGTTTTTTTGGGAGAAACTTGTTCCATAACGTTCAAGACAGCACTTCATCAGTATGGATATCACAAATCTATGTGTGCTCAAACAGACCATCATTCGTTGTTCGACCAGGAAACACACTACAGCCCAGCAGAGGGATGGAGCACAGGGTCAGATGAGGCGACCTTCGCAACCTTCCTCGGCTAAACCCAAATGACATGATTTGGGTTGAGGTGAATTTCAGAAAAGCAGCCATCAGTACTTTCTGGCTTGTTGACTGGCTTCTCTGGGAGTTTCTAAAAAAAAAACCTCAAGGTTCCAACTGTTGAAGTTGATATCAACACAAAGACAAGATAACCAACTAGAATTGTATAATACTCTTCTAATCTGTTCACACACGAGTTGTAATGTTTAATCCAACAAGACATGGAACTTCAGTTTAATTGTGCAACAGGGAAGATATGTGTAGTAATTGAATCCTTAACATTTTCACTTGTATGTTTGTCTTTTGAGCCTGTCACATGAGAAGAAAAAAAGCTGGAATCATTGTCAAGTACTGCAGCCACTGGACACAAATACCAATATTGACAAACCCCAGATTACAAAAGAAATCCAGACAAGCCAGTCAAAGTGACCTTAATTCACATGAGAAGTGTTTAAATCATCATACAAGCCAGACAAGAACCAAAATCAGCTGAAAAGAGCTTAAAAACAGAGAACATGACAAGAACTCACATTGAAAAGGCTTCTCACACTCCATGACAGCACAAGAGGAGCTGGCGACACTCTTTGGAAAGCGAGAAAAAATAAATAAATGAGATCCAGGTGAAAACAATCAAGATGACACAAGGAGGAGCTACAGAACACCTGAACTGAGATGAAAAAACAAGTAAAAAAAGGCAAAATACACATTAAAAATCAATGCATAAAAAATAGAACGTGAGCATCAGTCTAAGTTATGACAAACAATGATCTTGGAGAACAATTCAGTTGAGTCACGCAGCACCACACCGCCTCATCCTGTCTTTTTCTTTTTGTCACCGTCACACTGACATATTGCCTCCTGTTGCCAATGCTTTTTGAGGCCTATTTGTATCATGTCTAGGCAGTGGCGGCTGGCCAATCGAGGCCACCAGGGCGCCGCCCTCCCTGGGCACAAAAAAAGGATACATTTAAAAAAAATAGATAATAGATTAATAAACTGTAATTCTGTTGAAATATGTTCATGACAACAAACTAACAATCGGCCTTGAAATGTATTTGCTTAATTTTCTATAGACAATCTTCAATAAAAGAGAGGATTTCTTGATTTTTCTCTCTCTCTCTAGTAGTGTGTGTGTGTGTGTGTGTGTGTGTGTGTGTGTGTGTGTCAGCAGCTTGAGGCAACGTGAAAACCGCCCCAGGAAGGCGGGGTTTAGACGTGGTTTCACCAATTACTGATTAACACCAGAGTGATCGACATCGAATTAAACTAATCAGCGTCATTTGATGTCCGAGACGTGGGGCACCGTTTAAACCGCCCCTTGCCAGACCTGCTCAGTGATTTTTCTCGCTTGTTTCTAAGAGATGTGGCGAGGGAGACAAGCGGTGAGTCTCTGATTATTAACTCTGTTACAAACCTTCTAATTTACCTGTTTGAAGCGATACATTTGGCTGAAAAGCTGCAGGTCAGGTTCAACTTTCTCCATCACAGTTATTTTTTAAATGTACACAAACAGAGATATGCTCAGAATTTTGCAAACGTGTCCAGGGGTCTTAATGTTAATAAATGTTTAGCTATGTTGATTTTTATTATTGACTGAGACGCTAAGAGCTGAAAAAATGCACAGTTTATTTTGAAATTCTTTTTTTTGGAGGTTTCTTTTAAAAGCATTGTAAAATGCTGTGAAAGATGAATTGATGTGTTGCTTGAAAATGTACCTGATACTAACTGTCATTTCAAGTAAACCAGCCCCAGAACATATTTATTTTCTTAAAGGGACTAATGAAGCTTCTGCTTGTATTTGTTTACAAGTATGTTAATAAAAGAGTCTTAATAAGTGCTCTCTAATCTCCAGCTGTTTAAAAGTACAAGAATTTTCATCCCTGGGGGCCTCTCTCAATCTAAAAAAGGCGAGATTGTTGTAATATGGTTTAGAAACGCACCGTATTTAAATTAAGTTGACATGGGCTGAAATTGAATAATAATGAAGAGCTCCACCAAAGAAATGTATCACCAGCCGTCACGGCGTTGTCTAGTAAAGCTGCATCTGCTAAATCAATTTTAATACATCTGCAAGTTTGCTTAATGTTGATAATGTCCTAAGAAAATGCAAACGCATTCAGCTAATTTAATAAAGGTCAAGAATTTTGAGGAATAACGTTGATGTAAAAAGAAAGGGTTGAAAAATAAATTGAAAACACTGCTGAGAGCCACCACTGTTTTACCACTGTATAATCTGAGAAGGTGATTCTGCTTCTTGTTTCTCAGTGAAACGATAGCAGGCTTGTTTCTTATAGACGAACACTTTGGAAGTCTGCACGCTGCATCTTGAGTGACACAACTGCTAAACCCGACTTTGTCACCCTTTCTGTCCTCAAATTGCTGAAGAAAACTTCATTTGACATAAAATGATGTTTTGGCTGTGTCACCAAAACAAACCCCTGAAAATAATACCACCAAACAACGTTATGAGGCAAAACAACAAGGGGGCCACGGATCCCAGAGAAGCAGAATGAATGAGTGGGAGTCAAGTAGGGAGGAAATGGAACACACAAATAGACAGCTCGGGAAAAGAAAGAATTCATATTAAACTGTACTTTCACACTGTATGTACTTTGTGTATTTTCATTGAAACATGCCATGAGATGAAGTGCATATTAATCCCTGTGGTGCAAGATGTTGAGGAGAATCCCAAAGAGTATATTATAACATGAAAACATGTTGAGTTTTTATTTTTTTTTATTTATCATACCAGCAGACATAAATTGTAAAACTATAACATTACAAACCAGGAAGTCATATTGCCCACATAAATGACATTAATGTACTAAAAGCGGTTTGGTTAATGTAAGTATGTAGCTCATGGAGGTTTCACAGGTTTTACCTTGTCTGCATTTCTATATGGATCAAATTTGCCCGTCAACTCATTTCCAGCTGTGAATCATCATAAAATCCACAGGCAGAAAGAGGTTGTAACTGACAGGCAAACAGGCTGGAAATCAGTGAGTGCCACTGTCTGAATATAGTATGGAAACACATTGAATAAGACCCCAAACTCCCACAGGGCCGATTCTGGATGCATGTTACCGTCCTGTCCACAAGTATTGACCCCTCAGACTGAGGAATTTCAAACGCATATGCCTGTTTTTCAGACTCACTAAAAATAATAGAACAATACCGTCTGCAAAAAGAGAAGAGTCAATGCGGAGGCTGTTCAGTTGGGAACAATTGAAGGACGGGTTGGTATGCCACAAGAGCATCCAATCATTTGTTTTACTTGAAAAAACAAATACAAAGAATTAGCAAATCATTCAAAAAACAAAAAAAAACAATGACAATGAATTATAATGCCATTATGATCAAACTATTAAGCTTATTGGTAGCATCTTCTGTTTAACTATGTTATCTGTGTTATTGGTATCCCAGTGGAAACTCTATCACTTCTACTCGTGTAAACGACTATATATAAATATTGCTCTATAATGTAATTACAATGAAATGTGGTTTTCCAGGTGGTACCTGAGATGCCGTACTTTGCTATGAATGTTGGCTGTCCGTGCAGTGTACACGTGCACTGAACATGTCTGTTGCATGACAATGAATGTATGGCTCAGTGTGTGCGTCCAAATCTCTTCATATGTTCTCTTTGATCAGTCAGAATTGGCCTGAAGGTAGAGAGGACACACTTCAGAAAGAGTTCTTACTACAATTGAGACGGCCAATGCTCAGTTTTTAAAATGCATGGGGAGTAAAATCACCACAGGTTTGGGGCTTGTAACTTACACTCTTGTGAATTTGCTTCAGTTTAATATTCTGACATCTTTCACTCAGCTCATTTTCAAGGCGAGAGCTCGGCATGATACAAAGGTGTTTTCCTTTTACATAGTTCAGCTGTGAAACAACAGAGGGCGGCGTGAAATTGCCGCATCATCAGAAATGATTCCTCTTGCTGAAACTGAGAGAACTCGACGCAAATCTGCAGTTCAAACATGGACGTACCTACTCACATCTCAAACAACTGGAGCCTGCATAGGAAACATGTTGCATTTCAATGTGCATGCAGCATAATCACTTCTGTTGGATCTTCACGGTTTGATAAATTTTGGTGCATGTGTACAACGTTCTCACAGAGATTAAAAAAGCCAAAAAAAAAACAGAGCTTTATTTTATCCACAAAAATCTGTCCCCCATTAATTGCCAGGGAAGCTGCTTCAGGGTTTGTTTACTGGTGCTGTTACTGAGAGATTTTTGGCTCTCTAATTTCTGTCTTTGGGAAAGACTTGTTTGTGCTCACTGATATTGATTAAACTGTCTGAGATCAGGAGGACCATATGGATCCACCGCTTGGAAAGAAAATTTAGAATTTATAACGCCTCACATCTGAGTCAGGTGAAAACGGAGGAAGATTAATTAAACTCAGAAACACTGTATAGTACGACTGCGTCACACAAACTTCCCTCATTTCATGGGTGTTTGATGAAAAAAACGTGTTCCTGAGTTTTAATGTCTATGTGCTTCTACTACAACATAGCTATCTCAATAAATGTTTAAAATTTCAACAGTATGAATTAAAGAATGACCCCGCATGAGCCGTCACTGGCAACCTTGCAGTGGTAAATTTAAGGAGGAAGATGCTCTCAACAGACTGTGGCGGCCATCTGTTCCAAACAGTAGGAGTTGGGGAAGAAAGAGAATAATAGCAAATAAATCATAACACAAGTGACCTTGACCGGGCTGGAATAATGATCTGGATGACTGGTTATTTAGGGGCTTTAGGGGCACTTTTCTGTGATGCTCCCAGTATGTAGTCCCGAGTTAATGTAAAATACTAGGAAGGACTGGAGTAACTTTAAAGCACAGCAGGGAAACTCACATTATTCAGCTGAAAGAAGCGGCACCTTTCGACCTATTGCCATCCATTTAAAACCAATTTCCATAACTGGAACTATAGACAGAATAATATCATAGCTTAAGGGTGTTTTAAAACCATGATTTAAATAAACCAATTAATCAGAACATAATCTGACTTTTTTTTCAATTTCAATGATCCTATTTTTAGTTAATTAGATGCTTCAACAAAAACAATCCAGGAAACTGAGATTCTGCAACAAGCACAAATAACTTTGAACCAATTGTGCCAGCTGGTCTCAGGGTATGGCATCCTATGGGTGGGTTGCCGTCAGCTGGAGCAGGTTGCCCTTAGTAAGATTTTGTGATGTGATGATCCGTCTTTTCAAAGTATTAGTGCGACTGCCCGCCGACTGCATATTGCTTCAGGGAACACTTGGAGCCGAGTCAAATTCATTTCCAGGCCCGGGTTGTTATAGCTGCTGGGCAACACTGGTAGCAAATTGTAAGACAAAGTGATGTTGCCTACTCCTGCATGGTAATGGAATGCAATAAGTTTACATCCCGGCTCCAAAGCCCACCGGCATGTATCAGTGCCGCTGCAAAATGTGGTAAAAGTGAAGGTTTTCTCAAACAAACATTAGAAGTGATAAGGTGGTAAAATCCATTAATGATAAAATGGGCAGAATGCCTTCATGTATAGATTTACTACAGCTAAATTGCTAAAGAAAGAAAAAAAAAACGTATAGATTTTTCATGGTAACTGAATAAAAGTCTTCCTTGAACTCCTCTAATGCAAATTACGCAAGGCAAGGATGTGCGATTTCATATATTTAACGTACCACATCAACACTAAAAAATAAACTGTACGTGATAAGAAAACATCACACTGTAATTAGGTATCATAAAGTCTTTGGAGTGTATATAGTGAAATGGCACATTTCATCTGTTCTCAGTACTTAATATGACATTACAGCCAATCATAATATTAGTCGTTTTTTTCTTCTTCAACGTGTTAAGAGAGTTGCGGCCATACTGAGGTTTCAGTGGCTGAGATATGAGTAAGTAACAGAAAGAAAATTCCGCCGTTTTTTTAATAGGATTGATGAAAACTTGCTCGTAAATCTTCACACTTTGGTTGAAATCTAGCCAAATGTTTACTATGCCACTGTCGCATAAGCAAAGCGTTATTCATTATCGAGTACTGTGCTGGCTCATCTATGTTTAGATTTCAAGCACACTTTAGTATTGTAAGAGAATGGAGTGTTCAACTACATGTATGGTCGTTCAGGCCAGCAATTATTGTGAAATGACCAGAGTAGTTCTTAACTGTATTCACTTTTAAAGGACTGAATAAAATAACACCCAAAGACGACTGTGTCGCATGTCCAAGGGTGAAAGACTGAGCAGAATAAAGCAGTGTGAAAGAAAGGCTTCCTTTAAAATCACTCAGATGAAACATATGGAATGGCCATTGATATCGACATAAAGAAGCCGATGCGCCAAAAAAACTGAAGGAACAGATATATTATTCATTACTATAGGGAAAAGATGGACTCTTTCATCTTTAGAGATTGCCACTATGCTGTGGCAGCAATTGTGTTCCTAATAAAATAAAATACAGATACATTATTCAAATAATTTGCATAACTAAGAGTTCTGTCACATGCCAATTTGCATTGTAAGGCACAGAACGTGCAAATCCATCATACCCACCAACATTGGCTTTATTCCCTAGTGCATTAGCTGGATAGTGGAGATATGTTGCTGCTTCAAGTGAACAGATGCTACTGCATCCAAGGATTATACAACTCGTATACAATAAATTCATTTCAATATTTTACTACCCTTTGAAAAATAGTTGCTGGAGAGGCTTAATGAAATAAAAGATTCCACAGTCTGATACCGTCCTTTTAAATAGGATTATCTCATTAATGCTACTAGAACCGGTGAAGGATGTGTGATGATACAGAACTAACAAATATCAAAATCAAATATATTCTGCAGTTTGTGGTAGACACTGTACAAAATACCCTGGCAGACAACATTTACAATGTAAAAGTTGCACGCAGTGGACTTGACATGGCACCTTTTCACTTTCCAAGCAGTGTCAAAACACCTCACACTGCTAGTCACTTTCACCCGGGATTAGTCCTTCATACCAAACCACCAATCTTGGAATTAGATGATGATCCCCGCCACCAATCCCTCCCATCCAGAAGTGTGTGACTTTAGCAAATATTGTCCCCTTTAGGATCGTCTTTTACAAAGGTTTAGGACTTGGAGAAACAAATTAAATGTGATATCATTCAACACCTTGCAACACGATGCATTTACAAACTTTATCATGCAATATCATGCTTATTTGCACTAATATTGAGTCATAAATGTGTTTACAGACGACTGGGTCTGTTTCGATTGGAATTCTTCAACCAGAACAATGGAGGTGCAAAAAAATTCAACAACAAAAAAATCTATTTTTATGCTCCCGTTTCATCCACTGTAAATGTCACGTTTGAATACTCTACTACAAAGACGGATCAGAAAAAGAAAAATATGTTGCATGTTTTGACTCCTGTGCTTGACATTTTCACGGGTCATCAGCGCAGGACAAACCCATAATGACAAGCATGCCGCACTTCCACATGTGTTTACGATGCTGTTGACATTGCTATCTGCAGCCGGAATTGAAACACATTTTTGTCAAACCCCCTTTTCTTCTCATCTACTGACGTATGACAGAAAAATACACAATGGCAATGCCCTGTGCGACAGGAATGTTTCACTGCCACCATGTTCTTCTCAATATTCACGTTGAGGAAACCATCGGGCTGGATCTTTCTGTGCTTGTCCTTTGCATGGGGGGATAGATTCGATAAAGTTTCATACATTTTGAATACAGTCCTATTAATGGAAATACAAAACAGTACGTGCTGCAGAGTAATGCCATGGATAAGCCTCAGCACTCATATGCATGAAGATAATCCACCAGATTCGCTACAAATTTATAAATCTGCACTTCTTCAGGAGAATGGATTATTCTGTGATAACCATTTCTGTTTTGTTTTTTTTATCTTTTCTGTATTCCCTATGAAAGTCAGAATATTGATAACAACTTAGGAGGATTTTCTTCTCATCAAAATGCATTGCTTAGAAAACCTACAACAGAAAAACATTCAACTAAATATTACTGGTTTGCTTTAAGCTAAAAATTGTTTCACTGAAAAGGGAACAGATTACATTGAGAGGAACAGATTACAATACTGTAATTGAAGGTTTTGTGAAAAACCATATATGCAGACATTTTCCGATACAAAAAACCTCTCTATGACACCAGAGAACTCACTAGATTTTATCTTTCCATTATCATCATTTACTAAAACTCATTAGGCCTTTTGCCTTCTCAGAAAACAGACATTTATTATATAGTGTCAAATCCTTTTTGATTTTATTGAATTTTAAAATTAAAAAAATGTACAGTATATTTACTTACTCATAATGAGGTTTTATTTTTGTGTAAACTATGGATGAAGTCATTTATCCAAGCAGAATTGGAAGGGTCAATCATGGCACAATGTCTTGACAGAAAACCACCTTTTAAATGTACAAATACATATTGTTTTCAAGTTTATTGGAGAATTCCTTTTATAGAAGACTTATCAGAAGTTCAAACGGGGACAACAGATCATTGTAAAATGAAGCGAAATCTCTGACCTCACTCTTCATCCTGAGGTCAGCAACTGTGACTGTGAATATAGAAAAAAAACATTTCAGACAGTCAACCAGAAGAAGAGATTTGCAGAGTTTTGAATCTGAAAAAAATGGTAAAACTACTATCTAGCAGTAGTAAAAAGTACCGTGAACAAATGTCAAAATTAGAATTCATTTTTTGTGTGCAAAAGGCACATGGCTAAAGGTCATTATTGATTTCTAATCTTTGGGTCCTGAGACAACATTTCATTACCGTAGTCAGGATGTTGAACTGTCTCTGGCGTCCAGACCTTTTCTAAAACCACAACACCAGCAAAGAAGTTCCAGCAATGAATTTGAAGTAGTTTCACGAGACAGGAGTGGGACAACATTTCTCTGCCGAAACTACATCAACTGCTCTCCCGAAATCCCAATGTTTTGACCATTTACAAATAAAAAAAGAGGATGGCACACAACAAGAGACTTGGCTCTGAGACAACATTTTCACACAGCGGTGCCACCATCGCACTTAACAAGAACAAAATATTTATATGTGATGGTGGGGTCTTATTTTTTATTAACTTTAATCACATAATGCCCATATTCTTAAAATAAATAAGATACAAGGTTTCTGTGATTACATTTTATCCACTCTCTCAGTTAGTTTTGTGGTTTAATCGCTTGTTCTAGCTTTTTAGCTGGTAAAAGTCTTAAAAAATGCTATTTTGCATCAGAAATGATTTTACCACGATGAATAATGGTTTATATGAAAACTGAGGAGCGACCTGAAAACTGTTACAAATTCACCTGTATGTTTTTTTTTTTCCTCTTAAAGGGACTTGAAACCCAGCTTTAGTTTCTATTAAGAAAGACACACAGAAAGGTTTTGGACCATTGTGAAAATGTTTCATGATGTGATGTGAAAGGATCTACAGTGGAAAGAAAAGTATGAAGGAAAAAAAAGATTAGCTGACATTGAAAGTCTATTTGTGTGCTTTTTCTCCCCTCTAAAATATCTCTTCAAAGGTTCTGCAGATGCATCCTCTCACGGCCATTCTTACGTCTGCCCCTTGTTCAGGAACTTGCGTTCAAATTGGAGTGAGTTATCTGGCGGCTTTACCTTTCACCCATTTTTAATGCCTTAATAATGATACTAAAAAGACAGAAAAGAGATTTACTTTAGAAACTTGTTGAGTGGAGCTTGCGTGCAGAGGTTTTTGCATAGATGCGTAGACGTGTGCGAGGGTGGGTGCGAGCGTGGGTGTGTTACTCCAAAAAAAAAAAAAAAAAACACAACATGAATTAAATGACTCATGAACAGAAACCCCACTTACAGCCATAAATGTTAAAAATAGGACCGTGACCGCAAAAAAAACAAACCCTTTTTGGATCATAAACACAGCAAATGCATGACTACAAGTATCTTTTTGTTTCGCTTACATCCATGCACTTATCTTAGTACAAGCCCCAACTGAGATGAAAGCATCTGCTCCCCATCGATGCTTGCAATTTCCAAGCTGTCTCGTGCGTCCCCTTTTTTTCCATTTTCAAAATGACAAAAAAGCGCATATGACAGCCACACTTGACAGATTGACAGGGATTCTAAAACCCCGGCTCGGCTGTGAGGTGTGGACGGCAAAGACGATCATCTGTGTAAAAACGATGATGTCATCACCCCCTCACCCCCCCACCGCGGTCCACAATGTCACCTAATAACCACAACAATCACCGCTAGCAGCAGGAGGAGCGGGACCATAGACATATATATATATATATATATATATATATATATATATATATATATATATATATATATATATATATCTGAGGTATATGGAAGTCTATGAACAGGAGTCTACTTCGAAATTCTTCAGTCTTCTTCTGCGTTTTTGGTGTATTTGGTGAGTCACAGCCCTTAAAGGCCTGGCATATGTACTACATGACCTTAAGCCTCGTGTTGAGCCATGTGACGTGTGGATGGATTTTTTTTTTTGCGAACCCTGGGGAGAAAAAAAGATCATTCTGGCTCGTGTGTATGTGGGGAATGATGCACACCAGCATTTCAGAGTATGGATATATCACAATATAGATACTTTATAAATAAAACTGAGTGAATATATAACATGCCAGCAACTTTTGAAAGCTCAGCTACACTGCGGGCAATACAGGAACCAGCTTGAGACAAGGTACAAGGTGTGTTTTCAATCACTGTCCTCCTGGAAGAACAAAACAACTGACCAGACTAGATGGTATAAGGCCCGTAGCTGCAGAGTGTAGCTTTAGTAATGCTGCTGAAGGATCCTGAAGACAGTGAATTTCTCTCACAAAGCACAAAAGGTGGAATTGTAAATAATAAGTTAGGACAGCATCCACCCATGTACTGTCGTATGGCGCCATTTCCTACTTTGCTATCAATTTATTTCAACTGTTTTAAATGCTAATTGAGGTTTATCATAAATCTACACGCAACTCAATCATAAATTGATAATAGCTTAATTCAGTCTGGGCACTTTTTAATTTCCCTTTTTAGCTTCAGCAGTCTCTTGACTACAGTTCATAAAGTGGGAGCTGCCAGTTTGTATAGTTTTATCTCTGCGATAAAGGCCATTTTTTTGTCTACTCATCGTCAAATTCATAACATGTCTCATTTGTGGCCCTGTGTTCAGCATTGCATGTAATAAACTGCACTGTTTATAGCGATGTAGTAAAAAAAGCAAAATGAAAGAATCGTCGACTGGATTGCTGCTGGCCCAGAACAGAAAACAGATACTGTTCCAGGCGCGCTCACTCTGAGAACATGATATTGTCATTTTTATGACTTCTCTCTGTGTCTCAATACAATAAACAAAAGAAATATGAACTTCATTTCCAGAGGATCTGAGCTCAATTTCCCCAAAAGAAATTGTAGTGTGAAAGAAGGGAGTGTACGAATATTTCCTGCTGGAGTGGCTTGTTAAACTGACTGTGAAATGGGTTTCTCAATAAGGCAGTAGATTGTATATGAGAAGTGGGAGTGGGCAACATGTCTAAACTCTACCTATGATCTTAACACCAACCCTGAAATCAAGGGTCCTCAGCTCGGCCACAATAGAACTGTCAATCCAACACGGGCGCATACAGTGTGTGGACTCACTCTTGTTTTTCCTCTTCGCCCCTGCCTCTCTTTCAAGTGCTCTGATGGCCTTTTACATCTAAACAAATGCACCACCTCATTATCTAAACATTTCCTGTATTTGACACCTACACTGAATCATCCTCTTTTACAGAGATACTTGAACTCCACTTCATAAAAGGAGGTATCTGTATCAGACTGTGCACAACAGCTACGTATCGACCACCGGCCAGGAAAAGTATTACCCACGGGGGCTTTGCTTTGCACTGCATGTGGTAATGTGAACCCAATGCTTGGAAACACCAAATGGTAGCAGCAAGGAAATTACTCCCAGGCATGAAAAGGTTGAAAAAATAAGACTAAGAGATAGATAGGAAGAAAAGGAGGGAAGGAGGATCAATAATGTAATCTTTAGTCATAGGTAGAGCACAGCCCCGGTGCTCAGGATTACTCAGTATGGGGCCATTACATGGAGAGGCCAGCAAAGCAATTATGAGTCTTGGAAAGAATTGACAACGGGATCCCCATGGGGTGGAATGATATTGGCTAAAAAGATGGAAAAGGGAGACAGTGTGTGCTCGCGTGTGAGCAAAACGGAGAGACCCAGTGAATATCAAATAATCATTACATTACCTTCTCATCCCTTGACCTGATGCCACAGCCACCCCCCACCTATTCATCCATGCTGTGTCCTCAGATGGGGGCACTGTGAAAACCACATCGAAAGCTTTCCACCTAGCGTTCAAGTGGCGAATAGGATCCAGACGTGTAAAACACGGGACAGTGTTGTTGTAGATGGAGAAAAAAGCCTTCAAACTGCATAAAGAATAACAAGTAACCTGATTAATAAAACAAAGAATCCAAGGCAGAAATACATTAAAACAAATAATCACTAAATTAAACAATGAATATACAAACACTGTCACAATACTGAAGGCTGAAGGACGTGCATCTGATGGTGCGCTGCCAAAGACAGGTTTAGTAGTCAACAACAATATTGCACATGGAGACCGTGCTTTGCTTTGACTTTTTTTTTTTTATCACATGCTGAACTGAAGTAATTTCAAAATGAATGACTTCCACTTGATAACTCTGAATCCAGACTGTTTACACACAAATGGCAGACGACAGCTTCTTGTGTTGTAATCATGCTACAGCTCCCATGCAAAAAGTCCTGGAAGGTTTAAGACAAAAGGGACATTTCCAAGTTTTCCAGAATCAGTCAATTTAATCGATGACTTTTTCTGTCAATTTACCCTTTCCCCACCTTCATTTTAATTACACATCGATCTGTTACAAACGTATCTGGTTTACTGACATCCTCAATCTATACTGGTCAGTCAATTGTTCCTTCTTTGCAGGTTTCTTGGGTCTTCATTCACATTACAGTACAGAGGTGTAAAAGCTGCTCGGTGAGCTTTCTCCTCTCACGTTAATCTTGATCTACATATGACTGCTGGGGTTGCCTCCATGACAGGGACAGTAGGAGGCCTTTATTTTTTTAATATCAGTTTTAAACCAGCAATCAGAGCACACTCAACATAGTGCATGTGGGCTATATACTTCTCAAACCTGTTAATTATGGGAATCACAACGGGAAAAGAAAACAAACACCCATACATGACCAGGCACAAGACTTAATACAGGTTTTATAGAGTTGCTGTTTATCCAAAACCCCATTTAACCCTGAAGCATTCAGCCAGTGTTTGTGGGTCTGGTGGAGCCAATGCATTTTCTCCTTATCGTTGTTGTTGTTTTATTTTAAAACACTTAACTCATGTTTACTTCATCCCATTCATAAGCCATATGAACAACATACTTATTCAGTATTTGCCATTTACCTTTTAGTACATTTAACAATAAGAGATATTTGTTAAAAAAAATTTTTAAATAAAATGTAATAAAAGAAAAAAAAAAGTCATTCATGATCAAAATGTGACTGGAACAAATTACTATTTGTGATGCAAATAAACTCCTTGAATTGAATGTATATTGTGTTTCACAACACTTCTTTTTGTTGCAGCTGGTCACACCCTACAATAAAAGTTTTTCTGGATTTCACTGGAGGAGGTCGCTGCATCTCCTTTCCTCTGTTCTGGGTTCATTGATGAAAGGCCATAAGATATCTAAGAATATCACAACAGTCTACCGTAGTCTACCTCCTGTAGCTGCTGACTGCATGGTATGTCCCCTGTATAGTGTACTCATGACATACAATATTAGACTTATAGATTTATTTTTCCTTATCATTCCCACCATCGTCTGCTTCACCTTTAGGAGCTCCTATCTGGGCTTGTAAAATTGTAACACATGAGGTCATGTTCACTCATTCATGTGAATGACAATTCTAATATCAGGGGCTCCCGAATCCTGTGTAGACCTGAGCTTTCCTGGAAATACAACTGGAAACGTGGGTTGTCTTATTAAATGCATCATAACACCTTCAGTGTGTGATAGGTCCTGCTTACTCATCAATGATCGACTGGAATCAGCATTGTTTTTGAGTTTCTGTTTCAGATATATTTGTAAAATGATTACGGAAATGCTGGAAATGCTTAAAATCCAAGCTTTGCATGTAAAGCCCACTAGTTGGTGCTGTGCACTTTATAACCACCCCTGCATTTCTGCAGTTTCCTGTATGAGCATTTTAAAACTTTTTTAAACGGTCTTTCGTTGTTGAATAGGTCAACTCAGTCTCTGTATGTAGAAACTTCCTCTCATCATGTGATCAAGATGATGGTCTAGTAAATTACACTTTATGGATGAAGTATTGTTAAATTCAAAAAAATTTGTAGCACAAACACTGAGCAATCCCCCATTGTTAATATTGTTGAACTGCATATATGCAGAAAAAGTATTGACTTTGAACATTGTGTACATCTGCAGTGTCTGCATTTCTGAAAGGTTGTGTTTTCCATGTTTACGTGAAGGCTGGTACATCTCAAAAACATTGTACTTTGGAAGCCGTTTTCAATAAGTACTGTTTTCAAGGATTCCCGGTGCTGCTAAAATGCAATGAAAGCCTATTGTTTTCACCTGTAAAACTCATGTAAACATGACCTGAATTTCTAATGTGTGACCTTGCAGAAAAATGTCCTCCTCCCTACAGATCAACAGAGGCCCCCCAGTCTCAAACACTATTTTTGCTGGATTTTTAGTAGAATCATTTTGCTTCTTGATAGTAGCCATGTTTCTACATGTATCAAACATTTAACCTGGTCAGCCTTCGCTTTTATTTTCAGTATCCTAACACAGAGTTGGCAAAAAAACAACAGCCCTCTTTACTGGACTTCCATACTGTTTCCAGACTTGTGATCATCTTCCAGGGAAATGAAATCATTTAAAATGACAAATCCCAGCTTTGAGGCACCTGGAAAGTAGCCTCATACTTTTAATCCTTTAATCTATAATGCTTTTTAGCAGAAGGCAATGCATGAAAAGCATGCTGACATTTATTTAAATTACAAGTTTAAAATTGACTTTCAGTGCACTGAGCCACCTTCAGTGTGATTTCCCACCAGCATTAAGTGTCCTTTCCCGCTTCCTCTTTTCAGATTGCTGCTCTAACCTTTCTTTCTCTTATCGACAGTTTGCTCTTTTGCTTTTGTGTGTTTTTTTTTTATCCCCCCCAGATCCTTCTGTTATGTCACATTCTGGTTATTAAAATACTCCTCTTCTTCCTTCTGCTTTGATATTTTGCTATCCTGCTCATGCCATCACGCATACTCACTTTTCTATCGTTCTTCTTCAGCCATTTTGTTCCACTACATCATCTTTTGATGTGACATCATCTGCTTTTACTTTTTTTTTTGGCTTTTTTTTTTCCTCTTCCGAAAGCACACATATCATGTTCTTGCTCCCAGATTAATGTTCTTTACAGATATGTAATTACATTTTCATATTTTATTTTTCTATTTCTTTTATCCCTCTTCTCTCTATTGTCACTTTTAGTTGTTCTCTTTTGCAAATCCCTGTCCCCACATTTTTCCCGCTCTCTCCTCCCATTACGACAATAGAGGGACTCCATTGTTTGATTTCTCCTACTACCTCAGCTCAGAGTGAAATTTAGTTTAATGTAAAAAAATTGAATTTGTGTCAATAAATGTGTCAGGCTGTGTATGACCATTACCAACAAGTGCAGATATACATTAGTGCCCCCTGAAGGCAGTGACCTTTTCATGCTATCAATAGTTGAATGCTACTTTAGTTTAATGCAGATTCAGTGTTCATCGTCATTCAGGCAGTCTTTGTGTATAAAAGGAGCATAGCTCACAAAAACAAGCATGTTTCTTTTGGTATGTATTGAATTAATGAATAATAATGATGTATGAGTATTGTTGTTTCTTAACTAACGATAAAAGTCACAAATCTTCTATGCCATACCCTTATCTGTAATCTTTTCGTAGCATGGTGCAGCCGCAATTCACTGCTAATGCTTGAGTAAACAAATGAGATTCTTGTGATTAAAGACGGTAATCTCAGAAGCATATTTATCTTTTGCTTTTTTCAGTGGGAGCACACTGGTGGACTGGATCAGAGCCCAAAGGTTTTCCAGGTTTCTTGTTGTAAAATAAGAAAATTATAAAACAACATTCACATACAGAGTGACCAATGCGGTTAGAAAGTGCCTCTTCAAATTATTCACATGTATTGTGGAGTTGAGTATTGGTGAAAACTGCCTCTTTGAGTTTTAAGTTAAGGTTATCTTGATTCCTTTAGGCTCTGTCCACACGAAAATGCAGTTTTATGTAGCCACATTGTTTTTTGCACATTAATCAACAAGGAGCCTGAAAACGCAGTTGTTTTGAGACCGAATTCCAGAGTGGAGAAATGTAGAAACACCGCCTCGTCGTTTACATGTGGACGGGCATAACGCACATTTGCTGAAAATGATGATGTCTTCTTCTTATTGCTCCGTGTCTGATGCTGTATTCATTGTGGCCGGGTTACAGCGCCACCTATAGGCCTGGCGGTGATGGTGAACCTGGCATATGCCGCCAGCTTCATTTAAATCACGCGTATGGGAACACTTTGACTTCTCAGTGCAACATAACAGCATTGGTATGCGAGTGGAAGAAGGGACAAACACTGACTGCCCGAGATGTTTCATGGTGGTGTGGTGACTGTGTTGTATTTGGTGCTGTATAGATAAAGTTGAATTGACTTGAATTGGTATGGACTGTAGGACAACTCGTCGGTGATATGTCACTGGAAAAATGTGAAACACGCTAAAGGACATAAGACTTCAGCATCCCAATATGTCAATCACTGGCGCGAGGAAAAAAAACAACTTGTGTGCAACAACTGATCTCCGATGCTTTTAAGCGTCCTCATGACATGAAGATAGACAGAACCAAAAATGTCCCAGAAGCAATCGGCACATACATATCCTTACAAGAATGCCATATTACTGTCAATGATCTTTGTTGTTTTTGTGTGATTGGAAACCTTTTTTGCTGCTGTTGCAGTTACAATTGTGAAGTGGAATGACTGATCTGTTTACATTTGTGGAATAAAAACTTCAAATAATGTTAATTTAAAAGAAAAAAAAATCCCTACAAGGATTTTTTTTTTGTTTTCTTCTGTATGAACAGAATGAATGAATGGCATGAGAATCCTTCTAATGAATTTGTTTTACTTTATTTTTGATTTTTTTGTACTTTTTATAACAGAAGATGGTATTCAATTTTGCAGTCTGTTCACAATAAATGAAAAAAAAAGGTAGTCACATGTATTTTTGTTGCTTTTTCTTACTGTTGTACCCAACAGTACTGTACTGAACAGTGACCCCCACACTGAGGTACAAATCAAACTGTGACTTGTGTACCGTTGCACCCCTAGCATTCAATAGATCTTCATTTAGAACATTCCTAAATTGCATATTTTGACAAGGGGAATTATCTCAAATGAAACAATTTGTAATACCTCAATTACAGCTACATCCATCCCCCGGTGGGCAGACACAGTTCCTGAGCAGCACACAAATACTGTAATTACCCACTCAGCTTGACTTAGTAGGGGGTGCATGGGTCACAACTGAGCCCCAGGCACACTATTATGCATGTGTGCTACTGTTTTTCAAAGAACAGGGCAAGACCCAGGGGAGGGGGGGGGGGGGGGGGGGGGGGGGGGGGGGGTGCACAGGAAGATTAAAGCCAGGCATCAAATTACTCTAAAGATATTGGTATCGGGAGCCACTGGCTATATTAAGAGGATGAAGTCAGTCCCCAGTCCCTGCATTAAGAGGAAAGATAAATCTGGGCAACAGACCAGTTAACTCCTCAATGCTGAATGAATGATGAATAAATACATGAGAGGCACTTGATGCGTTTCATGTCTCTAAAGCAGTCTACTTTTTCGGCCGATTGAGCATGAGCTAGGTTGGAAAAAGTTCCACTGGTAAAGATATTTGACTCCTTCAGGAAATACTTTATCAGTCAGCTGCCTGCAACACTGACTGAGCAGCAGCTACCTACTTGTATGTGGTTAATATCTCATGCTTGTCTGACCTAAGCATTTACAGTGGGAAGTAATGTTTCATGCCATGATGGTGGGGAATATTTCTGAATACTGAAGCGACTACTACTCACCCCAGTTTCCGACTAGCATGATATACTTCCAACTGAGCAATGGAGAGTGTGTGGAAAGTGTTATGCTGTTGAGTTTCAAAAATAATGAGACAAAGAGACCAGAGCAGGGATAGTTACCGACATGAAATACTTGCTTTTTCATGACACATCGGTCAGTGGCCAGCTATTTTAAAAAATGACTTGAGTCACTAAATTCAGCAGAATTTGGATCCGTTACGTGGAATAATTTACACTATATATACTGTATTGAACAGACCCATGCATCCATTCATCTCTTCTCTTGGATTCTCAGTATGGAAAGCAAAGAAACTCAGTCATCTCTGACCCCTCAACTGTGTCCAGTTATTCTGAGGGGATCTCGAGATACTAAAGGAGTAATATAATCTCTCCAGCCAGTCCGGAACCAACTTTGGACCCTTCTCCTAGTTGGACTTGCTTGGTAATGGGGGGCCACAAACCGATTCTAGGACAACTCGTCCACGGACAACCCATCCACAAAACTGCAACCCTGGGCAACTCGTCCACGGATGACATTTCAGAATTTTGGGGAGAAAATAAATCTTGTACAATGTAGTTTTACATATTATTTCTAAGTGATATTTTATATATGTTCCTTATATCTATTATATGTCCGTATATATTTTAGTATGGTATCATATGGCTTTTTATTCTCACGGAGAATGGTCTTCCTTGCGCACATGCCCGTTGTTACCATGTTTGACAAAATTAGCAAGTAACTATGTTTGTAAATTTATTATAGTGATCAGTTACCAAATACCGCAAAAAGTAGTTTTTAGTTTTCAACCTTATTATGAACGTTTTGACGCAGGGATTTAGTTTTTAATGGAGTTCAAATATATTAAAGAGAAGATGGACAGAGAGGTGACAACACAAGGAGACACTAAAGTTATAATAGAAGATCTGCTACAATGCTGGACTCCAGAACCTACAGACAGCAACCCTAACAAAGGGTCAATGGCTGAAACAAAATCTGCAACAGTGTGTCCAATAAAAGTGCGATAAAAGTGTAAACACTTTGTTGAACTGAGAATACTTTGAGTATGGCTGTGGATTTGACAGTGTACAAGCCTTTAAACTTCCTTCAACTTGACCTCATCTATAGTATGTTTTTAATAAACGAAAATAGAACATTTCCAGTAGACAACTTCACGCTTGAGTGAGTTCTTTTAAGTGTTTTAGAGATTGTTGGAACAGTGTGAAGGCTGGTCACCTTTTCTCATATATTACAAAGTTTAGATTTCATGTCACTTACTGAACCTTTCTTTAAAATGCTGACATGATTGCAACGCAGTCCGGCAGCTGCACACTGCACGCTGCCAATTTCCTCCCATAAGTCTTCTAGTGGATTCAGATCTGAAGAGATCAAAAAAGTCCAGAGAAATCATTGTGATGTCCATAGCAAATAAGTTTAAGATTACCTTTGGCTCGATGGGAGAGTCATTAGCAGCAGATACACTGGGATTATTAGGGCATGCACACGGTCAGCAGTAATATGCAGGACAAAGGGACGAGTCAAACTGCGACTGATTAAAACCAGTCCCCACACCATTCCACCACCACCAGCAGCTGCCAAGCCAAGCTGGGTTCACGGATTCAGTCTGCCAAACTGTAGCACTGTCGTCTGCATCCTAAACAGAAATAAAGCTTAATTTGATCATGCTTTGTTGGTCCAGTCTTCACTGTCCAGTTTTGGTGAGATTTTGCTCACTGCATCCTCAGATTTTTTTTTAATCTTGGCTGACAGGAGAGTGACCCAACATGGTCTTCTGCTGTTGTAGCCAATCTGCCTCAAGGCTGGCCATGCAGTGCTTTCCAAGGCACTTTTACACTCCGCAGTTATAAAGAGTAGTTATCTAAGTTCCTTTAGACTTTCCGTCAGCTCCAACTAGAATGGCCTTTCTGCCCGTGACAGCGACTGCTGCACGCTGGATGTTCTGGGTTTGTTTTCTGCGCTATTCTAGTTAAACTGGAGAGACTGCTGCATTTTTAAATGCAATAATACTTTTTCTTCAAAGACTTGTTCTTACTGAACCACCTGATGACAGAAGAATTGAGTGTGGAGAACCTTGGTTCGAATCCCAGTTGTGGCAGAAAATCATCCAGTGTGAAAACCTGTGAAATAAATGATGCAAGTTGCAATGACTTGAAGTCAAATAGACACTGGGCCAAAGCTCCAGGTAAGAGTTAAAAGTGAACCAATCAGAGGTGTGCTGGTTCAAATCTCACTGTTGTTGGGTCATCAGCTTGGGCCCCTGAGCAACCTCGGGTGAAAATTTGCCAAATTACGAGTCCACAGTATCTGCTGTGGAACCCCAGAGACAGCTGAAATGCATCAACACAAAAAACAACAACTATGAAAACCAAATATGCAAAGCAATTTTTATTACCTAGTTTAATTATGCTAGCAGTATCATGTGTTAAGGTTGGCGGTTCGAATCCCGCCCTATCCAAGTCATTGTTGTACTTGTACCACATTGCCTCGTATGAATGGGTATGGATGGTGCATGAATGTCGGTGGTGGTCGGAGGCGCTGTAGGCGCATGCCTCTGTCAGCATGCCCCAGGGCAGCTGTGGCTACAACGTAGCTTACAACCAACGGTGGGACTGCTGTGAATGAATAATGGTTTCTGTAAACGTTTTGAGTCACCTCGCAAAAAGTGCTACATAAATCCAAGCCATTATTATTATTAGGTTTGGCTCGGGAGAGGTCAACTCAAAATGCTGGACATCACCATCTCATTTTAGCCCCCAAAAAATTAAACCAAAAATCCAAAGGTTCAAGGCAATACGGGAGCGTTATTCAACAGAATACAGAGATGCAGCGACAGGAAGACTGAAGCACTGACGCTCAAGAGAACAGCCACACTGAGGCACAGAAACGCCGACAATCGGAACGCACAAGAATAGCCTGTTATATACCGAAGTCACCAGGTGATGACAGTCACACACTGAGGCACAGGTGAAAGACATCCAGGCGAGGAAGAGTAATCAAACACAAGGAGGGGAAGTAGAGGAGCCTTAAACAAAAGACAGAGTGAGAATCTCACAAAAAGCACATGACAGAACATGAACTCTGACATCATGTCATCATGATTTTTTTTGGCTGTTTTCTTGTGTTTATTTTAAGTTTTGTATGTTGTTTAGCTTAAACAGCTAAAGGGTTGTTGGAACTTGTTCCCATGCAGTTTAATGTTCTGCAGAGATGCTACATTGATTTAGACATTGGAAAACTTGTTTATTTAAGATGGTTTGTGTCACAAAAGTGTGTCTGTGGACATTATCCAAATCACTCCAAATTATTAAAGCTTGTTTAACATTACATAAACTTATTTGAACTTGTTGAAGAAATATATAATTTACTGTCGCCAGTTAAAAATATGACTGAATAATCTGAATGACTCTCTAAGCTTGTAGAGTATTTCATTTCAGGTCGGTGTAATTAAAACCCGTAAACTGAAGAGAATTGATTTGTGTGAGCTTTGAACAACCGGGTGCAGAAATTGTTGCATTTACCTTCAATGTGTCAGACCCACTCAATCAATATTATTTTTCTAACTTCATTCATTACAAGGAATCTCTGCATACTTTATAATTTAGTGCGCTTCGCATCAAGAGTTAATCTGGATTTTGCAAAATCACAAACAATAAAGACTGCTGCTTTTTTTCAATGTACTAAGTTTCCACCTGACATCCTGAGAGCTCTGACAGAATTATACTCCAGATCCAATCACTGAAATCCGTAAAGCCTATAGGAGAAATTTTAAAGTTTCAATGTGAGTAACTGAATGAACTTCCACTCTTCCATTGACTGCATCTGTTTCATGAGAACTCGTGGAGGAACGGAGTGTTAAATTACTCTGTCCTGGTTGACATGAATTCCTGAACCAGTTTCTCAAAGTCAGAAATTCCCAAACTTTAGTCACCGTCCCTTGTAATAAAGAGTGGTTTGGAACAAAACTCAAAATATCTCTGGGGTCTCACAGGGGGTTCTCAGATCAGATATAAAGTATGTCTATCCTGCTTATCTTTACCCATCTTCTGGTATTTTAGCTCACTAGACTGTTAGTATTTGGTGCAAACATCCATCTTGTTGTTTAATATTTTATTTCACTTCTGGAACGTACGCTGAACAGCTGTAGGTAATGTCAAGTGATCCTGATAGAGTACTTCATCACACTGCTTGGTCCAGTGGCTTTTAAAGGGCCTACAGGAGTGTTTTTGCTCTTTGTCCTGTTAAAAAAAAAAAATAGTTGGGCTTCACCAGAATGCTGTTAGGCATGTTGGACAATGTTTAAAGGTTTGATTCCCACGTTGATGAGGTTTACCGAGATGCTGGTATTGTTTCTGCTGCCTTCTCTTGACTAATGTGTATATTCTTTTTAACCTAGTTGTTTGTATTTTACAAAACCGTGACTATACTAATAAAAAATGAATTCAAAAATCACAAACAGAATGAAAAAAACAACCTATAATGCAGTACCAGCATGTGCATTGTCAAAAAACTAAAACTTTTTTTTAGTCATTAAAAAAAAAGCCTAATCCTATGTTACAATAGTGTACTTGAAGACACCTTAGCATATTTAATCAAGCAGGATGAAACTTTGTGAAAATCTAGTTCACAAAATGTCAAAAAAAAGTGCAACTGAAAGTGCTTCAAAAACTCGAGACTACATCAGCCACTTGAAAAAATATATATATTGGAGGGGAACATTCCGTATACCTGCTGGTTTCGGTCCAGGGTCCAAATGAGAATCTGGAGGAATGTGTTGAGAAAAAAAATGTAAAACTGATCAAACATGAGGGACAAAGCAGATTATTTGAGATATGGGGTAACACCAACCACGTCCCATAGAGAGGTACCCCCAGTAGAAAAGAGTTGAATGACAAAGAAGAGCAAAAAACTCTCAGATCAGAGACAAAGAAACCAGTGAATTCCCAACAATAACTTCATAGATCACTAGAACAACTGCAAGTTGATCATTCAGTATTTGCAGTGAATTACTTACTAAGTAGAGAATCACATGTTATGACTGGTTCCATTAATAATGTCTAATTTAAGGAAATCAATATTTATTCTTGTATGAACAGAAACTACTTTTACTCCCAGTTGAAATGCAGAAATAGTGTCACACAGTTGTTTAGTAAGATAATAATAATTAAAAAAAAAGATTAAATGAAGGCCTTGTATGAACTGCCATTGTTCACTTATAATAACTAAATGTCAGAATGATGATTATTGTTGTTGTATCATCCTTCTCCATCTGTGTTTTCAGGACCGGTTTATGACAAGACGGCAAGAAAGACAAGAGAAATGCAAAACGCCCGCTGTTCTGTCTTCCTGTGATCTGTCTTTGTCGCTCTCCGCCTCTTGTTTCCCTTGAACGCCATTTTAAGCCCACCCCTTACACTCTGATAACCCGCCTTTACAGTTTCATGCCCTGCATCAAATCGTTAGCAAAAAAATACGTTTGCACTGAACGAGGAAAAACAAACACAAGAGGAACAAGCAAAGGCTTGCGTTGAACAGAGCAGACTTCCCAGCCCTCTGCACTGCACACAGCAGGTTTCGTAACACTTTACACGAAGAAGAAAGTGCAATCTGACAGAAATCATGTCACAGGAGAACAATCTTGTGATGTACTGGCACATCGCGGAAACTACTCCCTTTTAAATTTGTTACTTGGGGTGGGGAATCTTTACTCGTGCACTGACAGAGGGGAAGACCTCTTTGACCGCAGCAGTCCACAAAAGGAATGCCTCCCGTGTGAAATCCAGAGTCCTAACAGCTTTCTGCTCTAATGAACACAATATTCATCCAAGACAGAGCCTGCTGAGAGCCGGTTTCCCGCAGTTATTCCTTTTGACGGGACATCTTGGCAGCTGAAATCAAGGTAAGACAGTTCAAAGAAAACCTCGGCCTCTTCAACTATTTTTGGACAATGTTGGTGCAATATGTGAAGTCTAAATTGTTAATTATGATTTCGTACCGCATTAAATGCTGAAGCATTAGAGTAATTACCATAAACAAATTAGACCACGGGCAAAAACATTGGCAGCCTTCGCTGGCCCTGGCAATGCAGGTCGGCTTCATGCGCGCGGCGCCAGGTCAAATTTAAATGCAAATCCTCAGAACCGTTCACAGCAGAAACACGAGTCTTCTTGTCACTGAGAATAAAATGTCTAGCCCATCCTAGAATATGTTTATTGTATGTTTAAATGATGTACAATGATGACAACTAATAGCCCAATTAACATTGATTGGATTTTCACACATCCTCTGTCGAGCCACCAGGACAAAACAGTGAGGAAAACAAACATTATTGTTTGTTGGCTGACGGTAACGCTTAAATTATGTCTTAAATCTATATCTTCATTTATCTTTTCTAAGATGGACTGTGGTTTCTGGGCACTTATAGGTAGCCATCATTGAGACTGATAATTTACCTTCTGCAATCGAGCCAGGGGCCTTGACGAATTACTCTTCCTCAGTCCTTTAAACATTAAGCAATATTATGTCTGTGTCAGAAAGACTTGGGGTCTGAATTCTGGGAAGAGGTTTGGTCCAGAGGGCCATATAGGGAGGGTACTTTTGTGTAACAGGATATGAGAGAGTCAATACTAGATCATAGGTTACAGCATACTCCTCAATCTCTTCATACTCTCTATTTTGGGATCTCTCCGCTCTATGCCAAGTGCAGGAAGGAGGTGGCTGTATACACTCCACCTAGAGTTCCCCTCTTACACCTCAGTTTCTAGAAAAAACCTCAGAAGAAATAGAAATGGTTGACACCAATAATATAATACTGCTTGTTTTTTTTTTAACCTGTCAGATGAGGGTCTTTCTCGGGCAGCCTGAACAAAAGCAAGGCAGTATCTTTGCTGCTAAAGCCACTTTAAGTAGTAGCAGCTCCATTTCACTGGACAGTGTAAAGCAGACAGACCTCCAGACATCATTTGGACGGTCAATCTTGGAAAGACACGGCCTAAAAAAATAGCGCACACCTTCCTGAAAGCCATCTAATTTATGTGTACAGTATAAACCTCGGGCAAGGAACCCTGCAAGAGCGGATAAATATTTGACCATGGAGGTTTCAACTGTAAACGTACCTTCGTGAGGGACAGCCTCCCGCAGCACGGAGCTGCTGTGAAGTTTAGTTCAGTCAAACATGAGGCCCGTGGACCAAAAACAGCCGCAAAAAGCTGCAATCAGCCCCAGAAACCACCAAGCAAGGTATTTGTAAAGAATTATTTTATTTTTTTTACATTTCACTGTATTTTGTGCAAAGTGTTTCATCAGTAAACACTGCTTGGATCTTGATAAAAAAAACTAAAAAAAAACTAAGTCCTTACATAGCAGATATGCCTTTTGTTTAAAAAGAAAATAACGTGAATAGCTTAATAAAGCAACATTGTTTTTGAAAATGTTTTTGTTGTTTATCTGCACACATGAGGTTGTTACATTTTCAACACTCTATTCACAGTGAGGATTGCGTGCCATCTAAGAAGAATTGAGTATAATGAAATTTCTCTAATTTTGTCGTCGTGAAAATATTTTTTTTTCTGTCATAAGGTTTACTCTTGATCTCATCTGGACTTGGACTTGGGACTCGGACCTTGTGAACTCGGACTTGACTTGGACCCGACAGGCCTCGTCTTGAACTCGATAAAGGTGGACTTGACTACAGCCCCGGCAGCAGTACATCTGAACAGCTTTTGGTGAAATACACTTCATGAAGAGTTAAAGCTTTCATAACTTTTAACAATTTGGTTTTGCAGAGTCAAATGTTTCTAGGTGCTCATTGCAACACCGATGAAATCTGACTAAACAAAAAAAAATATGCAAATGCAAATGGAGTGGAGTGTTATGATGCTATTATCCACTTGAAACTGGAGTGGCCACACAGTCGACAACACGATTTGCATGAAAGTTTCATTTTTGCTTTTCACACCTACTCGGACACACTCTGGCTCTGTATCTCAGAGAGGTCAGAGCTCATGCTCACCACTTCATGCCTCGTCTGCATACGACTCATCACACAGCAATCTCTGCGGCAAACTATGGTCAATAACCACATCTCAATGCATGTGGACCGCAGCACCATATATCATAAAATTCCTCTCAGTTATCCTCATCTATTTTCTGTCAATTCGTCTTGCCTTGTAAAAAGAACTCATCAAAGAAATATGACTATTCTGATTTCCTCAAGTTTTGCCTGAGGAGGATTTTTTTTCCATGTCATGTGGGTTGTCAAAAGTGTGTGTATACTTATTTGTATAGGGACCAGCGTGTGGCATGAACTAACACCTCGTGCATCATTTATATCCTGAGATAACATGCATTGCATATCATCTGTACAGTAAATACAAAACATATACCAGGGATCTGAGTAAAATATAGCTAATCAAAGCCTAAAATACAAAGATTTACAGCAACATTTGATAAATGAGGGTAACTGATGAGAGAAATGAGCACAGCACGGGAACTTTGACTGGGTTTAGAAAGTTTGCAAAGTCAATTCAATTTCTGAATGATTGCTAAAGAATAGTTTTCTCCAAAGTGTAGAGCTGCATCTCTTTGGCTGTGCCAGAGAGCTTTAGGCCCTCAAGCACTCTCGCTTTTTGAAGTCTTTGTTTCAGAAAAGTTTCGCATTTACATTGCAATGTTTTCAAAACTACACCTATTTACACAGAAATGGCAGAAATGCTGAAAATCATGTCGGGCACTGTTGTTGGTTTTTGCAATGAAACCACACGCGTACGGGACAAGATCAATATGGGATAAACATGTACAATGGCGAGGACATGGACATTCGTATGTACAGACGATGACTTGAGTATGAAACTACAAAGTTCCAGGAGAATACGGACTAGGAGTCATGACACTCTGGAAGCAAACATTGTTGTTATTGTCCATTTCCCCGTGCAAATGCAGAAGCACTATATACTACAATTGTAGTGGGCAGCCCTGAAGCAGTGTTTTAAAAAAGTTGTGTTTTCCCTGTTTTTACGGAGATAAAGTGGGAGCCAGAACATTTTCAAAAAGTAACAACTTGGGAGTCATTTTCAAAATGTTGGGTTTTCTCCCATTTTCATAGAGATGCAGTTGGAGCTTTTTAAAAAGTTGCAATTTACCCCGTTGCCATGCAGATGGAGCATTTTTGAAAAGTGTTCAAAATGCTCTGCACAGTCTGTGCTTTTAAAAGAGTCATATCATACAGTTTTTCAAACACTGTGACATGGTCCAAAAACGGTATATTCAAAGTATATTAGCCCAAATCCAGCTTTTCCTTGATTTTCGGTCATTTGAATATTGGATCATATAAGCTACATTCAGAATCTGCTGTGTCTGTGTGAGCTGGACTGGCTCCACCCACACATGCCCATCTTGGGAAGAAGAAGATGTACTTCCTCTCGTGGTGCCATGTGCCAGAGCAGAGCTGCCTAATTGTGGGAGGGTCAAAATGAAGGCCTACTTTGATTGGGATTGATTAAACTCTGATGACACTGTAGGGTTTGATTTCTGATTCACTCGTTGGAGCAACACACTTTTTAAAAATTGAAACAAGCCAGGAAGAGAGATGACAAAGTTTCTTCACTTCTGAGGTGTCATTCTCAGCTATGAGGTCACGTAATACTGTTGGAAAACCATTAGAAAGGGAATTTTGCATAATATAAGCCCTTTAAATAAAAGAAACATCTATAAAAACTAATTAACACACAAAAAAAATCACCTTTAAAAAGTATTTTGTTTCCCCTTGGTTGTGAAAAGGCCATTGTATCGGCAAACATAGTGTCCACATGAAATAGCATAAACTATTTTGTGCTCTCTCGGGAGACACATGTTGATTGTGGAAATGGAAAAACACTTTTTTAAGTTGTAATGTAATTCTGCTGTCTGATTTCTGTGAGTTCAGCTGATTGCACTGCTGTGTTCGAGAGAGAGAGTGTGTGTGTGTGTGTGTGTGTGTGTGTGTGTGTGTGTGTGTGTGTGTGTGTGTGTGTGTGTGTGTGTGTGTGTGTGTGTGTGTGTGGGTCTTTAAGACTAAGTGAAAGTGGTGTGAAGTTATATTTTTTGTAGACGGGTGGATAAATGAGAAGAGGAAAAAAAATCACATTTTCATTTACATGCCTATAAAATGGTGTCTGACATGATGGCTGACAAAATATGCAGACCAGCATCTATGAATAGTAAGTTTCCGTCCGTTCTTTTTAGTCTTTCCTACTTTCTACTTCCCTTAATTGTTTTTTTTTCTTTTTCTTTTCTGGTTCTCTGCTTCATTCCTTTCAATCTTTCCAGTCCGTTTCTTCGTGCATGCTCTGGAACTCCACTCGATAGCTGGAGAGAAAGAGACCATAGTGCTGCGCTCTATTGAGTGCCAAATGCTGATTGATTGAAGAGCGAAGCGCTGGCGGCAGGTTGTGCAGCTGACAAATGTATAAGGCCTCACAGAAGGGAGTTAAACCTGATGCTAACACATAGCCAGATAGCACGGCTGAATGGACCAAAATGCTTCCAACGCGCTCGCCTAACTGGCAATCTCGAGATTTGCAGCTAAATCCACTTCTTTTTGTGAACTCGGCACAAAATGGGAAGTGCCTGTTTTTGCTGTTTTTGTTCCTGTTCACCATCACCTGAATGGTGGAGAAATAACTTGTATCTATTTTAATATTCTCCATGTGTCATTACCTTCGGATGCTTTTTATTCCTATCTAAAAAAAAAATTTGTTGTTTTGAAATTTTAGGAAGCTTGTGCATGAGCTCTTGTTATGTGCTTTTGTAAAACAAATAATCTGATGTTAAAAGTGAGTCTTAAATCCTCTCAACAACAAAGAACGTTTTCACTTCCCAGGTTGTTTCTGCAGCGTTCAGCATACATGTTTCTCTCACAGCTTCCAATAGAGCATCTTGTCCTAAGGTCAGTGGAATTTCCATGTCAACGTGTTCGGGCCCAATAAACAGAATTTTTTTTCTCAGGAGCAATTTTAGGCCACCACAACATTTTCAAGTGAAAACGGAAAACTTTTGTTGTGGTTTGGGTTTCCTTCAATGGAGCTTGGAGCCACTGATTCTTAACTTTGTGAAGATGGCTTGCAAGGTGGAATTTTTTCAAAAACGCAAAAACAACGAGTTTTCACAACATTGTTGTCTAAACAAGGCAATAAAAAAATTTATATTGAGGGACAATAAAAGCGTTTCAAAAAGAAGTGGGGTCTGGATCACCCTGTCCTGCCAGGATTTCACCCTTGGTGTTGTGTTAGTATACTAAACTCACTAAAAATTTGAAAAATTTTACTCTTTTTGAATACTCTGCAGGTTATCCAGTCATCCAGCCATCTTCTATAGCGCTTTCTCCTGTTCAGGGTCGCTGGGCGCTGGAGCCAATCCCAGCTCACTATGGGCGAGGGCAGGAAACACCCCCTGAACAGATCACCAGTCCATCACAGGGCAAACACAGGGAGACAGATGACCACATTCAAACTCAAACCCAGGGGCAATTTAGGGTCACCTCGCATGCATGTGTTTGGACTGTGGGAGGAAACTGGAGTACCTGGAGGAAACCTACACACATGCAAGCTCCACACAGAAAGGCTCCGGCCAGTATTTGAAATCACAACCTTGTCGCTGTGAGGCGAGAGTGCTAATCTCTGTTCCACCGTCAGCCGTCCGTAGATAATGGTTTTGTAAACTATGTAATGGTAATTGGGCCGGATTTAACCCGGAGGTTCACAGGTTTGCGTCACACTGCTGACAGGTTACCAATGTGGCTCCCATTAATCTCAGCAGCTCCATACGGACGGCACTATGGCACCTCGATACTCCTCATTTAGGTTCATTATAAAGACAAGGTGTCAAATGAAGGGACATAATTTCCCTAAGGAGATCACGCAAGTTTATTACAATTATTTACATAAAACTAACATTAAATTCGAACCAGAAACCATTTCAATATAATAGAGTTTATGTGGCAACATCACAAATATCATATTGAAACCACCATATCTAAGCATGTATATTATCCATATTCAGCTCTGTCTGAGTTTAAAGGGGACATATCATGCTAAATCCACTTTTTTAGCCCTTAAATGCATTTTGTTGTATATTTAGAGTGTTTAGAAGTACAGAAAAGTTCAAAGTAGTCTCTTCAGGTGCTCCGTTGATATCTTTATATTCTGTTTTGGTCATATTTTGCGATCGGTTTTTCTATTCTCTATTACGTTTTTTGAACAATGACGTCACAGTATTCTCAGCGGAACTGCCAAATTAGGACATCGACATTTCGAGCAATCCGCCATTTTTGTTTCTCGCTGCGATTTTGTAGTCCAACCGAAGTTACGAGAGGATAAGTCGAAATGTTCGGTTGTTGGATGTAGTAACCCACAAGCTTCGTTACACCGTCTCCCAGCATCAGAACCTTTTCGAAGTGCCTGGTTGAGTTTTATTTTTCACAGAAATGTACCCACATCTGTGGGTAAGGTCATTTTTGTGTGCGCGAATCACTTTAAGGATGACTGCTTCAACAACCTCCGCCAGTATAAAGAAGGATTTGCCGAAAGACTTCGTCTGATTGAGCGGTCAGTTCCTTCTATCTATGGAGACGACGAACAGAGCACTTCGGTAAGCTGTATATAACGCTAAAAAGTGTGATGATAAGACGTCCCTGTCATTGTTTTGTTAGCATTAGCAGTTGCACCGTCTTCATATGTTAGCGCTGTGTGCTCGTTTTAGATTATAATGTAACTTCTGTGTTAAATAGTCGTTGTAATACAGGCAGTATTGTAGTAGTGGGCATGGATGGAGAAGTTAGTGTAAATATAGAAACACACCATTGCGTTACATCCATATGAAGACGTTGTTCTGAAGGTGCATCATCGTCATTTTCATCTCGCTCCGCCGGGTCCGACTCTGGCTCCAACATGTATGGCTGGATGGACAAATCTTCCGTTGTTGACATTTTGTAAATAATGTGTGAATATAAAGTTTCTGCGCCGCTAGATAATTGTATCTGTTCTATCAAACTACAAAGATGGCCGAACAGGGTGACGTTGAACCGAGTGTCACCTCTGCAACCTGGAGAGGAGGCGGGGTATGAAGTGTCTCATTTGCATTTGAAGAGACCGCCCCAAAACGAGTTGCTCTCAGAAGCGCATCAGAAAAGGGGTTGAAAAGGGGCCTGTGGAGCTCTAATAATGAGGAATTCAGACCCAAGCATTGCAGTTTCGCGTTGTATAGACCACAACTGTATGATTTATATGTAAAAAGGAAGGATTTAAAAGCATGATATGTCTCCTTTAAAGTAAAGAAAAGGGAAAGCAAGTATAAAGCCAGTGGATATTATAATATTTACCAGAGTAATTTGTTTATGTCAAACGTAAAACACTTTGTCAAAGACGTTGCTATGCAATGACAAATAGTGACTAAATTGCTAGATTTAAATAAAAGAATCATTTTATCTTTTGGAACTCACAGATATGTCTATGGACAGACAAGTGATAAAAAAAAAACCCCACAAGAACTGTATCATTTGTAATTATTTAAAACTTCATGACTGGGATACCTGCTTTTATTTTGATGTAATGGCTGTAAAACCATCAAGGAGTGTGCACCGAATTAGCTTTTTTTTGCCCCTTTTACCCAAGATAACTTCAAAATATCTGGCAGTTGTTCAAAATCACTGTATATTTTGAGATACTGAGGAGATTTTTTATTTTTATTTTTAGATTTAACGAAATGTGCATAAGATCACTCACATGATTGGACATCACACGTTTACATTTTACAGTCCATCTAAAATGTCCGTGTGCAATGTTTTTCTTTTGTAGTCGACACAACAACTGTTGACATTATAATACTTGCAGCCATACAGCACATGCGTGTCACATTTTTAATATTGGCTAACCAGCTAATCAAAAAAACATCAGCTCATCAACATCAGTGATGATCCTGTTTTCTTTTTTCTTGATTTGCCTCTCAACAGGCATGGTGAGAGGAATGATCCACATTGAATGTAAATACTACATGCTTGTGGTGTTGATGCAGCAGGGATTTAAGCTCAATGTAGATTAGATGCAACACTGAGATGTTGTATGGTTTTGCACCTACAACATCTACAGCAATAAAACATGTCTGAGGGGGATGGTCATTGTGCTATTATTCTCCACATGACACTACTAGCTTGAGGTCGAGGATCCTCTCGTTTAAAAAAAAAAAAAAAAAAAAAAAAAGGAAATACGAAACAGACCTGAGAATCTTTCTTGATTGATGTGGCTGGGATTGGCTTGGAAACGATGGAATCTGACTCAGGTCCCTGATCTTATATACAGTAATTCCATGTAAATGGTTATTATGATGTATTATTCTTTATTCTTTCTTTGTTAAATGTGGATGTGTCTGCCAGAATTTGGCTTCACAGTAATGTTTTAGTGAGTCAGACATAGTAGTGAGGGTCCACAGAAGCTCACAGAGGGATACTAACTTTTAAATACTTTCAAACACAAGTGATCTCTTCGACAGCCTATTTAAACTCACAATCGCGATAATATCATGGGGGCCTTTAAACTTGGTGCAGCACAAGCTCATCCTGCAGATCGATCCACCATTGGTTTCCAATATTACCGAGTCTGTAGGATGAACGTCTTGCACAAGGACACATGTCAGATAGCTATATCACTCTCGGGAGCGCAGACATATCCACTTACTCAGGGACACTCCCCCACAGCATCTGCAGACGTACAAAACATTCACGGCAGATGCAACCACTCACACTGCTGAAATAAACAAAATGTACAAAATAAACCGACTCACAATGGGACATTTTTCTGAAAGTTAAATGCAAAAAATAGATTGCGTTCTCACTTGAAACGTTGTGGTGGAAACGCGGTCTAAAAGAGACAGAAATGTAACCAGCAACCGTCATAAAAGCCACTTCAGCGACAGAAAAATGTGACTGTTGAATGACTGTTTAGTTTTGTCAGTTTTTTTTACTCTTTTGATCTCAGAATGCTGAGATACAGCAGTTCATATATATATATATATATATATATATATATATATATATATATATATATATATATATATATATATATATATATATGTATGATTTCTACCTTCTGCATTAATCGTGTTTTTCTCTGTGAGCTGACATTTTGCTGAGCAATTTGTCAAAACTAGACTGAAGCAAAAAATGTGATGAGCACACCGACAGCACTAACATTAAAGCATGAGCCGTCTCAAACTGTTTGTCTTTCACGTCTTCAAAAGTGGGAAATGAACTGCTATGTATAAATTTGGTGTCCTTGCAGAGCCTTGGGTAACGCTAGATGATATCAAATGTGTCGCAAATGACTTCCTTCTCATTGACCTCTGAAAACAATCAGTGAACAAAACAATATTTCAAGCTCTCGTGCTACAATCCACATACAATTCAGTTTCAGTTGACATGCTGATAAATGAATGCACAGCATATATCAGGTTGCATCACTCTGGATTTACAGATGATTATGCGTCAAGAAAGTTAAAAGATTCAACGCTACATGAATGCAAGCAAATCGAAACATGAATCAATAAATGATGGAATAAAACAAACCACTGCTGGATACACTAGCTGTAAATATATACTCGAAAGCATTTCTAATGGCAGATGTAGAGGAGTAGAGAGCATCACGCTTGGCACCAAGACTGCAAGATAAATCAACAAAAAGTGGCTGTAGATACGTCAATGTATTTATGGGGACAATTGCAACTCTGAATTAAATGCAGCACTATTATGATGATACTGACAGCCAGTTCAAGCTTTCCACAGATTTGGTTTTCATAGCAATCCCACATTCTCACGAATGTTTTAACTGAATGTTTTGATTGGAATTGGTCTTAAATGAGGATGAAAAGCGAAGGGGGCGGTCCAGCACACAGATCCTGGCTGTGGATGAGGAATGATTTAGGTCACTGTACTCTGCAACACGCTGGCGAGCACAGCTTTCACAACATAGTTGCTGAAGTGCCAAAAGAGTTGATGGAGTCCAAAAAACCGAGCTTACCTGAAAATGTTGGATTCACCAGAGCGTGATGGATATCTAGAAATACAGAAAAAAACACACACCGGTAGAAGTGGGGAGATGTTGAGTCCACTAGTTTTTTTCTAAGTTAAAAAAAAACAACATATGAATAACATGTTGCTGCTTTAAGTTCGGTGGGCTTGAATGAGGTATCAGTTTGTTTTAGGGACTTATGCGGAGAGCGTTACTTAGAATTGAAATAATAGATAAATAATGCTGAGTTAACAAGGTCACTTCTAGTGATTTCAAATAGGCACTATATTTTACTTTTAGTAAGCCAGAACTTGCTGATACAATATGAAATTATCATTCGGTAAAAATACCCAAACTTTTACTCACAGGGATAACTTTGCATAAAACAATTTGAAGCTTGGATGTTTGTTGTTTTTGAACTTTTATTTATTTATCGTCATTTCAGTCAATCCACCTTGATATCTATGAGTGTTTGAAGACGGCAGTGTTTCCTGCAGTCATGCCTGAAGATAAAGGATTTCATCGCGGGAGGAGAAAGGAAGGAACATGTCAAGAAAAGAGCTTGAATATGGCTCAGATCCCTTTTCAGCATCACCTCAGCATACCAACATAAACACCCCTGCAGAGCCTGTCTGGTATTCATCATCCGAGTCCGAAGGTGTATTTTAGTCATATTTGTCTTTCATGTGAAAATATTTTAATCCTGACAAAGAGTGAGGGGGAAAAAAAAATTGCGTCTGTATCAACACGATAATGAGACGATGGAATGAGTTCAGTACCTAATATGGAGTTGAAATTAATCTTCATGTAGACTGAGGGAGCGAGCGAGCGAAAAGGAGAGCAGTTTTTCTTCTTCTCCTGCAGTAAATCTCTCCACATGGTGCAGTCTTCTATCATCCATGAAGGGATCAGTACGTCTCTTAATGTTTTGGTGTTCATCCAGTCCCTATGCTTTCAAGTCTGTCTCCAACGCATGAAATGTTGGGTTATAAAGGTATGTAGAAGGTTATCCTTTCAGGTCTCCTCATTTATCCGTAAGATCAGAAAACATGAGGTGAAAACATTCACAGGCTTTCGGGGAAGCAAGGACCTTACGTCAAATCCTGAAAAAAGTATATATATTTATTTTTAAAACAGCCCTCGGTAAATTATAATTGCACAGTTCAAGTTTAAAATGTCAGTTATTTAAAAGTATTGAAGCATATATTTATAATTAATCAGAAACTACTTCAAGCCAGGTAATAAAAATGTATATTAAAGAACGTGTGAGTTTCACTGAGCTAATTGATTTCCATTTCACCCACCTTGGGTCAATGTTAGCATCAGTTAATTAGTACAAAGCAAATTCTTCGGGCTGATATAAATGTCATTACATTATTAAGTCATGAGCCAAAGCAACTAAGGAAAGGATCTAATGCCTAATGAATAGGTAAACTCCTGGGTCACTGGTATGGTTGGATTGGGCCTCAGCTTTTATTTTTTGTGTTAATTGATGATACTTTGACGAAGAAGTGGTTGGCACTCTCTCTCCTCTCGAAATTCTCCTGTTGGAGTCTGGATGTGGGTGTTGAGTTTGCATGTGTCCCTTGTGTGTTTTCTCTCTCGCAGGCAGGAATTTGCTTCTCTCCTCTAAAAAGGCGCCGCTGCCACCAGCACACGAAGACCTACAATAGTGTTCCTTTTTGGCACTGTCACTTAATGGGAGTTGTTTTGAGTTATTATTCAAGTTTGTTGTCATAAATTATACTTTCTAGTTGTCTGTGTTGATTTTACACACAGTTTAAGCCCCACATTAAAAGCTCATCATAGCTGTTCTTTATCATAAAGGTCCACCTATTAGCTGATGTCGATATCAATCCATGATGGTGTCGTAAGTTGACAAAGCGCTGCTGCATACAACCTTTGTTGTCGTCTACTCGCACGTGTGCAGAAAACCTATTCAACCATAGAGTGCATGGGCAGTACTTCGTGTTTTCAGGAAAAGTTGGGTTTTCTCTGTTTACACACAGATGGGGTCATTTCCAAAATGTGGCACTCTGGAAGCCATTTTCACTAAGTGCTATTTTCAGACTCCGGACACTGATGTCACGCAAAGAGCTTTCACACCAGTACGTGCGGACGAGCATGTACGTTACTTATTTTTTTGCTTGCTTTGCTCCGTTATGTTTGTTTGTTTGTGCTTTTCATTGTATTTTTGTGTTTGGTTGTTGTTCCCACATGTCAGAAATATACTTTCAAATCAATTATGAAGCCTATGTTTTGGGGTGGAGCATCATGTCCCGGACACATTGTTACAGACCAGGATTTATTTTATTTTTTTGGCTTCATGCAGCATTGATATACAGAGTGACTGAAGAATTTATAACTTCTATGGAAGCCTACTCAGCTCAAACTTGTGGCATCAGCAGGGCCTTTGGTCCAAAGTCTACTGCGACTGCTTCGACAAGGCTTCCAGGAGTTCAGCAGCAAGACACTCTGACACCACCTTTTCAGGCTGCTCTCTGTGTGGCCGTTGTTTTGCAGCCCAGAGTTTAGTTTTTGCTTTCACACAGCACAGCAACACTCAAACTCAACTGGATTGGAAAGCACTCTAATTCGTCACTCTAAATTGTCCTGCGGCGACTGTCTGTCGCAGATTCCCATTGTGACCATAGCAAATTATTGGTGAAAGCAGGTTACACTTTGGACAGACCAAACATGTTAAGACGGACAACCATACCGGCTTACGTTCACATTCACAGACGAATTAGATACACAAATCAAACTCATGTTTTCTGACTGTGGGAGGAGAGAAGAGAGGAACAATTTCTCAGAAAAAGGCCGAATCAGGAATCAAACTCACAATTTTACTAAACTATACAGCCCACCTTTATAAATATATCATCCCTAACTTTGAAGTCATACAGAAAGTTGTCATTGGTACATCCATCAAACATCTACCTTTCTTGATTGTCACCAGCTTTCACGTTTCCTTTTCCTATATCTTAATCCTTTTCCATCTCTCTTTGTTTCTTTTTCTGGGGTCTGGACTTTCCTCTTTCTTCGGTTCTCCAGAGATTCATAATAAGATCCTTTGGTGCTCACTGGAAACACTGTGATATGTTCCCTCCTTGTAACTGACCCAATAGTGGAAAAAGAAAAACCTTTATTATGCCCAGGGCTTTCTTCTAACCCTTGCTACACTTTCATTCTTCTGTAGACACAGCTTTTCAATTTTATCTCATCCCATCTTCAGTACAGTTGAGCCGATGAGATTGAGGTCCCTCATATTGATCTTTAAATGGATGATGAAAAATGCTGCTGCCTGTTGGTCAATTGGCCAGCCTTAGCTCTATTGGCAGTGTCGACTCTGATTACAGTCCAGGTCTGGAAATATAATTCACTTTTGGTTCCACTTGTCAGCAGGAAAGAGAAAGGTTGGAATTCATCTGACTTTTTTAGTCATCTTTAAAACATCTATGTCATTTTAAACAAGGCGGTGTTAAAATATTTCAATAAATAATACAGCAAGGCACAGTGACAGCTTCAGTAAAGTTCTTTCTCTCTAAATTTAGCTAAATATCCAATCCAAATAAGTTACTGTTTTATTAAAAATGCTCATTATATCAAATAATACAGTACGGCTTAAAGTAGGATTTGCATTTCATTTGCTATGTAAGCTGGGATAGCCACTGCCTTAAAGTGTAATATGTACTAAAGTTCTTATATCTTTCTGCTGACTTTACTTTGTCTCAATAAACTTACTTTCAAAGTTTTAAACAAATACAAAAGGCATTTGGAAACTTCACATATTGGACAAAGTATGGTGAGGATTTGCTCTTGCCTCGTCTGATACTAGAAGACTGCCGAATGAAGTAATGGCTGCTGGTCATTATGACAAACATCAGCATGGTCTGTTCAATTATCTGAATCCATCCATACATACATATTTCCATACATTATTCCATCCATCTTCAAAGTATCTAAAACTAAATTGGATTGAAATAAAAAGAAAAAAGAACAGCAGGTAAACATGGTGACTACATGTGAATATATTAAAGATTCCCTTCATAGGTTTGGAGGAACATGACATTTACATTACTGTGAGTAAGTAACCATACTATCTTATTTTCCGGAGTATTGAGCGCACCTGGATAAAATTTTAAAAGAAAAAAAAGTACATACATAGGCCGCACTTTACAATCAACCGCAGGTGTCCACGTTGTAACAGGGCAGGAAGTTGACTGCGAGAATACAGGGATTGCTCATATTTTCATCAAAAACTTTTCATCGTCTTTTCATAGTGCTGGAAATTCCTGCACACAGGGGTGTGTGTGTGTGTGTGTGTGTGTGTGTGTGTGTGTTGGCGGGGGGGGCAGATGACGCATAATCATCTGTCACAGAAAGCAGCACAAGACGAGGTCACGAAGAGCAGAAATATCACTTTTAGGGCAAGTTTTGGAGAAGCAGAGGTGCTCAGAACAGCATGTATCTAGATTACATGCGGAAGTAGAATCTGGTGGCAAGAAGCCCGTTAACCCGTAAAAATCCATGAATTAGCCGCGTCATTTCATAACCTGCAGGGTTCAAAGCCTGTGAAAAAAATGTAGCGGCTTATAGTCCAGAAATTCCGGTAATTAAATTGATTCTTTTGTGATTAAACAATATTTCATCACAACTTGGGAAAAAATCTACGTCAAAGCAGTTTTGACCAAACTAATTTAGCCAGAAATAAACGAAGACCAAGCCGTGCAGGTGAAGACTGACTGACATATTATATCCTCACTGCTCAGTTGCCTTAGGTTACAAGTGCTCGCCTTTGAGACTGATCAACACCATGCTCAGGTAAACTCATGTGCACACTTCTACTTGAGGAGCCCGATGCTGATGCCAGCGCTCATGTACACTCGCCGCCTACAATACTTCTTCATACATGCTCACCTGCTGCCAGTTTGTTAAAGAGACCACTCGGGACCTTCAGGGCTTGCCAAATTTGTTCATGTACAACAATAAAACAGCTCACTTGGTGTTCATTAGCCTGTGGACTGTGGCAGGTTGCAGAGCTTGGCACCAGGTTCTTGCTGAATACAGCTGAAAATCTGTGTTTTGAATAAAGGGCCATAAATATTTGACCAATACATCCTATTATACTTGCTAACACATGCAAAATTATAACCGGACTTATTATAAATTGAACTCCCTATTTCCACTAATGGAACATAGTCGCAGCCTGCATATTACTACCGGGAGGCAGAGCTGAGGTCACCCTAATGGACGTACAAAGTGACTATATAGATATTTTGGGGGAGAGAAAAAAAAAGTTTCAAAAGGTTGATGCAGCACAATAAAAGAAAATGCATTACAATGTTGAAATGTTTTTTGGTTTTTTTTTTTGCATTTTTGCTAATTATCTGGTTCCCTATTGAAATCACGACATTCCGCTGTATTCATTTCCCATATAAAATGTGCTGGGCAGTTATTATTTCTGAGTACTTGACCCAGCAAAGTGCTGGGTGCTTTACTGTAGATTCCTCTGGGGAAGACAAATGATTTAGTTGCAACGCTCAGTAATTGCACTGACATGGCGAGAGGTTCAGAGCGTGATCAGTAAAATCCCTCAAGTTGATTTTGTGGTTGTTCGCAATTACAATGAGAAGGCTCATGCCCAAACACAATCCCCTTCTCCCTGTTGGAGGCATTATTTAACGTGTCAGCTTGAGCATGCTGAAATAGTTGACTGCCTCTGGATCCTCTCGCCTCCCCATTGGCTTCAGCTCAGCTCACACCGTCGCTTTCATAGTCGGGTCTCCTTTACTTGCTTTCACAAGCAACTTTCCACTGTTCAAACCCCTGGAACACGATGGGACTACTGCTTATGTACTACGCCCTTTACTTAACACTGTGTACAGTACATATTTTCAAAGTCTCTTACTATCTCAGACATATAGCTATACAGTTCAAATGGTTCAGCTAAAAGAACGAATACAAGGGTGTCAAGACTTCATGCTGCTCATTCATCCGCTGCGTTCATGTAAAATACAGTAAAAGTTGAACACATTTACAGGCACACTACTGCAATTGTGCAACATATTTTGTTATGCATCATGCAATCCAAAACTGTTCTGTTTAGTTACCAGTATATTACAACTATGTTGGAGAAATACTTTTGAATGGGAGCTTTAGAGGAAGCATCACAATGATGTAAAAACTTTTTCATTCTTGTTTTTAGAGTAAAGACTTCAGAGGCCAAATAGATGGATTAGACACAACTACACTGCAAGTTTTTTGGGGGGGTTTTTTCACAGGAAAGAAAAGAATAATAGTCCACAATAACACAACGTAAGCATGAATAATGGACCAAACAGAAATGACATTTCAGTTTTCCAATCGGAAAAGCTCTTTATGCATTTGTGTTGCTGAAGGTTTTACTGTTTGGATATCAGAGATATATTGTAATCAGTGCCATTTGAAAGCAACTAAACCTCAGCCAAAAGGCATATGTGCAAAGCAAATTAGTGATGGGCAAATTCTACATGCTATTTGCATTAATTTACAACTCTCTATATTGCTGTACGGAATCGTTAAAGTAGTCACAGAAAGAACAGTGGAGTGAGACTTTGACGTGCTGTCTATATTTACTGAAAGTTTCCAAGACACAACATGACATCTTGATAGTTTTTGTTTAACAGTAAACAGTAGAGATTGATGAGACCAACAATAGATTTGCTTGTTACTTTCTTTTTCTCAACACACATTGGAAGTGATTTCAACTTAAGCCCACATATTCTATCTTGTTTTAAACTCTCAAGCACATTGAGTATGTATGAGTCTGTTGTTCAAAATTGTCTTGTGGAAATTTGTAGGGACTTCTTCACAGAACACACTGGGGCAATCACAGTAGTGTGTTTGAGCTCTGTCACTTTTCACCACTTATATTGAATCACAGGCAGGCAGACTGGGATCGCACACATCATGATTGAAAACACCTGGTCCTTCCGTGACTTACAGGACACCGCTGTCAGTTCTGTGACAGGCGAGAATGTTAAAGTCATGGAAAAGTTCCATCTTCCCAGCAGAGCCATTTACCACTTCACCAGGTGCAGAGCAAAGGTCGATGACCAACTTGGCCTAACCGAAGGAGCATTGACTTCACTGCACAAGACTGAGTAGTGCTTTTTTTCTCATGAGAAGAACAGTCTGAATTTTTCTGCTGATTTGAGTTGAGATGGAGACTAAAATCCTTTTGTACTAACCCCTATGCTGAATATATTCGGGTACCAATGGCAAGGCCATGTTCAACCACGTTATGCTCCAGGACATGAAGGGAAAGAGTCACTGGTTTGATTCGCGAGCTTGTCCCTCCTTTTGGTTTGACTCGCTGGATTTTGAACACTAAGGGGTATGCAATACCTTCGGTGTGTGACGATTCTGACAGGTGCACAAAGATCAGGTGGGGTGGTCAGCAGGTCCGGCACTGTATGGAGATGTGAGAATGGCAAAGTATTACCTCAGCATGTACTCTGAACGAAATAAAACTGCTAAAATCTGAATTTTTTTTTTTTTTTATTATTATTAAATGGTAGTCAGCCGCTTATTTTAAGAATATACTGTTAGTGTCTTTCTCAAAATGTAATCTTGAAATTGAGTGTTCTAATGGCAGGGAAGTTGAATCATCAAGGAATCACCAATTGTTGGATTTGTTTGGAAAAACTAAAATGTGCAGCTCAGTGTGTTGTTGTGAATCAGGTTCACGGTACTTTATCTTTAAGATGTCCTATGACAACCAAGCATTTATGTTCGATTGAATTCTGCATAACAACATTCTCCTCTCTGCACTTCATTTGAGCCACTGAAGCTTGGTGTGGCCATCTCAACAGATGCAGTCGTACGTTGGATCTCAGCATCAAAGGTTTTTAAAAAGACTTTTTCTCAACACTTTCTTCAAATCTCACAGACATAACTTTTAACAGTTGTAACATGCCGGCAAGATTTATTTATTTATTTTGAATCTTTAAAACCTGAGGTTCCAACAATCTGTCAACTTTGAACTGGCTGTATGTGATCAAGTCCATTCACAAAAAGAGAGAGATGTGTTTTTGTCTGTCTGTCTTTTGATCCTGCTGTCACATCCAGGGAGCATCAGCTGTATGCTCTTTTACCACACTGACTCCTCACCAATACACAAACTCACTCTCCTCCAGCGACATCAAAAGCCTTTTTTTACCAGTTGATCAACACTCTGTATCAAAGCACAGTGTGGTTATTTTGCCCTCGGGTATTTTCTGCCAGACGCATCTCTCCCGAGGTAGTGTCACAGCCTGTCACTCCTCTCTTCAAACATACGTATCTTCTGGATTGCTACACCTGTGGTTTGCTGATTTTTTTTCTTCTATGATAAGTTCAAATGAAAGGTTGTTCATTAAAATCAAAAGAATTAAAGACTATTTAATATGAAATTAGGATTAATGTGGTAACTCATAGATTGTGGGCATCAGAAAAGGCAAACAACACAACTTAGACTATCAACAATGCCAACATTTTTGCATCAGATCCTTCAAAATATTACATTAAGGTCACATGAGTTGTTAACAACACTCAGCTTATTATGTCTACTGCATCCATTGTGGGGGGGTCCCTTTGCCCCTTTGCCCCACTCCGTCTGGGTGGGCTGTGTTAGATCACTGTGTATAGTCATTAAAATCTGAATCACTGTCACCAGAGCAAACATTGAGAAAGTGCAGTCTGATGCCGAGCAGAAACAGCAGCCCGTTATTTGACATGTGAAATGTATATCCAACAGCTTGCTATTGAGATACAATGCATATTTTTGAGGTGCAGAACTGACACCAACTGGTGCGGCTCACCCCTCAAAACAGTCCTAGTTTTCCATGTAGCCTCTCTGGACAATGACGTACCCATTCTTGCTATAGAGGCTTATGTGGGATTAAAAAAAAAAAAAAAGACAATACCAATTTTTACTTGGTCGGTGTGACACTAGTCGCCTACTATATACTTTACATGAACTTAAGTTTGGCGAAGGGAAGTTTGAGTCAATGATAAATAATGTATAAAAAATAAATAAATAAATAAATAAATAAAAACCCACACTCATATCCAAGTCTAAGACCCAAATGGATTTCACAAGATGCAAAAATATGGCCTCGCGAGAAAAATCCCACAACCATGTCCACTGGAGCACAAATCCCTGCTGGAGGAACAGACAGACAGGAGCAAAGCGTGAAATGTGACAGGTTGAGCCTGTCTGGGTGGACTTTACAAACATCATGCATGTTGACCTATTGTTCCACTTATGAGAGGACTCTCTGCATTTTGCACATTTGTCTCTTTCAGTCTATCCAACCCACATATCCTGGAAATACCCTATAGTATTTCAGATATGTGCTTTTCTATACGTGACAGGATTTTTTTGGTGCATTCTGCTGTGTGGTGATGTATGATCTTGGCATGCCTTCAGCAGTGCACATCCCCTGAATGGTTTGACTTCACTTGAATATCATTAAGCGTGTCAACAGGGACCCAAATGCATTTCCCTTTCATACACGCATACATGCTCACTCATGCATTGCTATCTCTGAAGTGTTGCTTGAGTGTACCAGACTCCTCCCCGAGTATAAACAAGAATGGGACATATTGTGGTCTCCTGTCAAGGCATCCCACTTGGTGTTTTTGACCTTAATTTTGTTGTTGTTGTTTCTCACAATAGCAGAATTTCTCACTCTTGGTGAGAAAACTTGCAGAAGAGAACCCAATTCAAGTTCATCACTACCGAGGTTTTTAAGTTTCCTAAACTGAATCAAATTTAATCATGTAGGTCAAAACAAGGAAACTTTTCATTTTTAGTGATTTTCCCAAGTCTTCGAGTTTGTTCCATCTGCTCCTTCTTGTGCCTGAAAGCTCCACCAGGGACCAACTTTTCTTTCTTTCTTTTTTTTTTTTTAAACATTTATTTATTTTACCACTTTCAGTCTTAATATTTTACAATTCCTAAAGCGAAGCCAGTGATTCCGAAGCAACCTTTCCAGTTTAATGACCCCTTCCTATCAAAGTGCAGCACAGAAAAATAGCAGGATACCGTTCTGCTTTCAGTAAAGCTCAAGGTCTTATTTCTGATTCGGGAGCAGGTGCCACAGTTATGCAACAGTTTTATTTATCCTGGTTTGACAAAACCATTAGGGAAAGATCCGGCACAAAGCAGCACCGGAGTCTCCGGAGAACGGCAGTGAGGTAATAGCATCAAAGAATAAAGCCCGTGTCCTGCTCTGTCACAAACTGCATTACTGATCATTTTAAAATTCTGAGTCATCATAAAATGTAAAAAAAAAAAAAGATTACCACCGAGACTCTCTCACTGAATGGTCTCATCAGTTTTATTGTTTAATGTTGTTGAAAATTCTGCTTCCCATTCCAGAAAGCATAAGTGGAACATCTTTCATGTAATCCGTTTATTTTTTGTTTACTACAGCTGTTCATTGTTGTTTGACAAGACGTTTTGAGAGTAGAATAAGGAAGCACGCTAACAATTTTAAAGGAAATAAATATTGCATGGTGTTTGTGGCTGATTCAACCGGATAGGTTTTTCTCTGTGCAAATGAGGAAAGTATTGAGAGGTGCATGTGTGCTTTGCAGCCTTTTCACCATTGCAAGCACAGAGAGATGGATAATCACCCATGCATACATGGATTGTTAGAGGCTGCTGGATTATGTATAGAAGACCAATGTAAAGACAACGCACAGGCCCAGGAGTCAAATTACAGTCATAATTCTAGTCATAATTCTTGTTGCAGTGAGTGATCTTAAACCACTAGTTCACCGTGCAACCCCTTAAGCCGAGGGTATCAAAGATAAACCCCGTGGGCCAAAACCGGCCCACGAGAGGCTGCAATCCAGCACCATGATCCCACCAAGCAAATTGTAGAAATTGCAAAGAAAGCATTGCATTTCTAACACCGCTTCCTTAAGAGAAGCAGACACAACACAAAACCGACACCCGAGCTAAGATGTATGCAATGTCGCGAGGATATTGTTAGGGTGAGTTTATAAAAACATAGGCTCCAAAATGCAACAGTTATAGATGTTTGTTGAACATTTCACTGAAATTTGCATCAATAAAAATTGTATTTAAGTCGAGACATCGGTAAAGTTTGGTACTAACGGTTCAGGTTTGGAATCATAGCACAGTCCATGCCACAACAAAGAAAAACTTTGTGAAAGTGCATATTCAAAAGTTATTCCATTATTTCACCAATCTGGCCCACTCAAGATGAAATTGAGATCTTTGTTACATCTGCTTTATCTTCATCTGGAAAAGGCTGAATATAAACAATTATGAAAGTAAAAGAAGAAAACATGCGGAAATACGCATACTGACATTCAGCATGAAACTAAACTTTAGCATCTGAGAAGTTTCCAGCCTTGTGGCACAAAGAGCAACGATGAACTTGATATTCGTGATAAAGCACTATAGTACATATACACGTGTCAAGGTGTCATGACCCAAGTGGATGACTTCGGCTTTTTACAAGAAGTAAGATTTTTTTTATGCTTTTTGTGTGTATTTCGTTCTGTTTTATATCATGTCAAATAGATACATGGGTCAAAGATTTTCTTGAAAATTTGAATTTAGCAACACAAAACCTGGACCATTATGTATTTGCATTATGATATGTCTGTGTTGAGGATTGAGGACAGACAAACCAAACATGAAGGGCACAAAGATTGTCGAGGAGATATCAGGATTAAAATCAGATTGAAATTTTTTTTTTTATAAAATCATTATTGTATGAAACCACAAATAAAGGTTCAACAGCTGTAGCTGACAGTGCAACATGAATAAAATATGAATACATGAATAATATCACAGTGCAAATCAGAACTAAGAGATTGGGGTCTTATCACACTTGAAGGTTTGTTCAGAGGTTGTGTGTGCGTGTGTGTGCGTTTGTTTTGACCTTTTTATGTTGTTGGCCATGGCAAATGTCTCCGAAGAGACTTGGTGCTCTGCGCATTATGTGCTCTGAAAACCTGACGAACCTGCTGCAAGTCCTTTGTTATTTACTGATCATAAAGCCACGCAAATATTGTATTCTTTGACAGATATTGAAACCCTGCTCAGGATAAACAATGTCTTGTTTGGGCTGATTACAGCTGTAAAAAACTAAGAGAAGACACTTGTGGGACGTCGTTGCTGATACGATCGTTTGACTTAGTTCCAGGAAAAGCAATTTTCTTCCTGTTGAACAACAGCTCACAGGCCAGATTTCAATTTAGTTTATTTTGCTCATTTGCTAATCCTAACAGCCACCCCCCACCCCCGCCCCTTTCCCCACCCCCACCACCACACACACACACACACACACCCACACACACTAAAGTTTTGCAGTCCTGCTTACTTTGGAAAAAAGAAGATTCCACTCTCTGGCATTTTTTCAGATGGACAGTTTGAAAGGTCACTGCCACATGGCCGGTGATAAACACACCCAAGTAACAAAGACAATAAAAAAAAAAAAAATCGGCTGGAAAGCAGAGGGCATTTTAGTGGAGTGCCTCTGTATTATTAGTTGATGTACTGCCTGCTCCTCAGCGAAGTCTGACCTAAAAGACTGAGTGAAAGACAATGTTTCACAAGATCACACCTTTTCAGAGAGGGGGGTGTATAAATATAAATTGCCTCCGTCTTTCAGGTGGTGACAGTATACTGGACTGAAAAATTGCAGCACTTTCACTTCATAATGAGGAAAAAGACAATAATAGGAGTGAGGATGAGTCAATCAGGAGCCAGAAGCAGTGGAAATGAGTCATTCTCCCACACTGCTAATGTGCCTTACCAACTATTGCTACATTTAATATTGTTTGGAGGCAATTAGATAGATACTAAAAGAGAAAGGAAAAATGTTTTTGTTTTTTTTGCAATCCGTTCTCTTATTGTCGTAGCTTCAGCCAATAATTTTGCCATAACTCTGTTATGCTTCTGTGTTCAGACTCCTAAAAAAAAAAAAAACAAGTCAATTATTCTGTTGCGAATATCCTCTGAGACGTGCAGAAGGGACAGTAAATGGATAGTTGCTGACAAATTTATATTTACGTATATATTCTTATTGCTTGGGTTTTTGAATCAGCTGTATCGGTAGAGGCAGACTGAGGTCAGGTGGGAGTGTAATAGGACGAGATGCCGGGATGCTACAGGTTAACCAGCTCCCCACCAAAGGGCTGCGGCCTCACCTCTGTACATGACAACCCCCGGTACCCAAACTGAACTCATCAAGAAGAGCAAATAAAGTACCCAAAGCAATCAGGGATCTCACAGAGCAAAGTAAATAGTGGCAAGATGACACACGCTTCTTAGACGCAACAGTTTATTATTAGGAAAAGAAAGAAGAAAAAAAAGGAGGCGGATGTAAAAGGAAAGATATGAGAACAGAAAAGAATGTTGTGAATGAACTGCAGTCAGTTTTGTAAAAATAAAATAAAATAATAATAATAATAATAATAATAATAATAATAATAATAATAATAATAATAATAATAATAATAATAATAATACAACTAAAAGTGCTGCTTTGTTATGGTCATTTCTTTAAAGAAATACAAACAAGAACGTATGCTGTGGAAATGCAATCCCTCAATAACCCCCCCCCCCCCCCCCCCACACACACACACAATTTCATGAAAAGTCACACCCTGATCTCACTTCATTCACATTTAAAATAGATTAACGCAAAAATAATGGGCTCCATTGCCATTCACCCACATCTCATTATTATTGAAAGCCAAAGTCTGAATTGCAAGACAGTCCAATACATGCTTCATCATGTAAAGCAGTGTGTTGCAGTGTGGGACTGATAAGTTGAGTGGAAGGCATTTAGAAAAAAACATAAAGGAGCTTCTCCAGCCTTTCTTTAAAACACTTTACTGGCCTCAGGTGGTAGAAAAAGGCTGCTGTGGGTGAAGGCTAATGGCGAGCTGAGAAAAGCTAAACAAAATGAGCACTGAAATCTCATTGGGGATCTCAAGGTCACTCTCGGCTGTACAGCATGTACCACGGGTGAGTGGATTGCTTGTGTGTCAGAGAAAGACATGTGGAATTCAAAGCTTTCAATTGTGAGAGGGAAAGAGAACAACACAGAAAATAGAGAGTAAATGGGGTCCAGTTTAGTTGCAAAAGTCTGAGAGATCCTTGTCTGTCACAACAGTTTGACTTGATGTTGGCTTGCAAATGTGCTCAAATATAGGTTATCCTTCATGAAATCAACCAGACAGATTCACCTGTCAACCTCAATCACATTTTACTGCATCGCCTTTATGTACAATTTAACTAGTTTGTGTTATGATTACATCATCTCAAAAATAAATAAATACATGAAATAATTAGTGCTGTCAAAAATAACATGTCCATTTAATTAATTCATTGGAAACGTTTTATTCGGTAAAAATGTTTTGTTTACTTAAGTTTTTGTTTTTTTACTCCCTTACCAGAACAGCAGCATGTGCAGCGTCTCTGGGCGCAGCAAGGTGACTCGAAAGCAGCACAATACCTAGTGGAATAATATTAAGGCAGAAAGGTTCACTTTAAAAAGTTTCCTGACGGCTGATTGAGAAAGTAAAAGTCATCAGCTTTACTTTGTAAAACCGAATGTAACAACCACAAAAGTAATTCTGCAGCAAAACAGCAGGTTGCCATGTTGGCTGACCAGCAGCCACCAAACTGCTAAAGCTGGAGGAAAGACTTGCAGGTAAAATATTAATTTCTCCTCTTTCTCGCTTTCCCTGGCTCTCCTGTATACTGTGTGTGTGTGTGTGTGTGTGTGTGTGTGTGTGTGTGTGTGTGTGCTTGCACAAGTGTTGCTCCTGTGTGCATGCTCTCTCTCTCTCTCTCTCTCTCTCTCTCTCTCTCTCTCTCTCTCTCTCTCTCTCTCTCTCTCTCTCTCTTTCTCTCGCTCTCTCTCTTTCTCTCATTTTAAGCTTCAGTCTTCAGTAGAAAAACATTGCAATTAATTACAGAAAATTATGCAATTAATTAGTTTTTGCAATCATTTTTTCACCGATTGAAAGCACTAGAAATAATGCGTAGCAAACACAACAGCGAGATATGTGTTGGTTTTTCTTTCTTGTTGTCTTCACTTCCAAATTTAAATCGCAGAGCAAACCAAAAAAGTAAGAAACAATCCAGCTACAAAGCCACAAACTTTGATTTGTTAAAAGAATATATTTCCTTTTTTTTCTTTAGGTTAAGATGTATTGTATACAGCACCATTGTGCAGGCAGTGTGAATGCAACAGATACAATGGTCGAGGTCACTTTTGAGTCTATTCAATTGCACAGCTAGACGCAGTCCTTTTCAATGGTTTAAAAATTACGTCAAAAATAATAACCAACATTACCGTGTCTGTGTCTAAATATACTTTTATATATGTCAAAGGCCAAATTCAGGATCAAACCACCAAACCTAGGGATTGGAAAATGGCCCAACCTTTGGACTGCCATTTGCTAAAGATGCTGACAGCCAGTGTGTCTACATATTAAATAACCTTTTCGATATATGCAGCAAACAGCCGTTATCCTGTACAACCGTTTTTAAGGAACTGCAGAGGATTTATTTTACATTAATAAAGGGGGAGTAATGGATGGACAAGTAGCCTGGTAGAAGCTCCCTGCATTGCTTCTCTTTGACTGGTTTGACTCCCTGCAGTGTGCACACGCACACACACACTTGTGCAAATGCAGCCACACACAGCCACACACACTGGGGACGCGGGCATCAATGCACTGCTCCAAATACCAGAAATAAAAGCTAAAAGCCAAAGAAATACTTTATTGCTCACAGTGAATCCAAATTAGACACACATATAACTCCTCCTGCTTCATGGCAGCTTAAACATGAACCCCTAACAGTAAGGCTCACAATCAATTGCCAATGTTTTTACCCGTTCTGGATTCTCTGCACATTATCCAGTGTCACTTGCTGAGACTTTACTTTTTCGTGTGCATTTTATTAGATTTTTTTTTTTTAACATTTCAAAGAAAGAGAACCTCACCAACGTTCAACAAATTGTAAACCATGGCATAAATAAAGAGTCACATACATTTTGGAAAGCAACACTACCCAGCTTGTGGGCTCGCTGCTAATAAAGCTATTGTTGAGTCAAAGGAGGTTCAGTGTGTTTGGCAGAGTGTAACAACAAGAGGGTTCGGTAGATGAAACTGCTGTAATTCATTTGGTATAGATTTATCATGCCCATTCTTTCTTCCTACCTGGCAACTACCAGCAGCTAAAAATAGGTTTGCACCTCCTCAGTCGAATGAATTGAGAAGCAGCGCTACCTTATCCTCTGATGCGTCTGTTTAATTCTCTGCCGACACCCGGAATTACAGTATGGCAGGTACGCGGCAGCGTGCCAGCTGCCTCCTTAAAATTTCCCAAAAGACCCTTCTCAAGCTGGATCAAGCTGCGTATGTGTTGGCTTATCGATCCTTCCCAGGCTTTCAGGAAGACCAAGAAAAGGAAAGGACGTGGAGGATTCAAGCTGTGCTGCTACAACAGCAAGAACAGCTGCTGAGAACGAGGAGAGGAGCTCCAGAAGAAGAGGACTGAGAAAGCAAAAGAAAAAAAAACACACAAGAACTGACTGGCCGACTGTTAGGACATTAAAGTTTGATCATAAGTTAAATGTTTGGCCAAGAGCTCTTAGTTATACTTTTGTTTGAGTGAAAACTGATGAAAGACGGTTCTAAAATTCTAACTCATGGACACAACACAACACAGAGCTGAGATACCAATGATGCTACCATGAAAGATAGTTAAGTCGTTCTATCGAACGAGCATTAGCCATGCTGTCAGTGTGAGTTTGTAAAAACATGCATAATGCAACAAATATATAGACATTTCACTACATTTTGCATTAGAAGGTTTCATAAAAATTGGTGTTATACTGAGGTTATAGTCATTTTCTATAGTAACTGTTAAGTTTTGGGGGGAAAAAAAATATAGGCATTTATTTTCATCCAATGTACGACGCTTAAATAAATAAATAAATGAATGAATGAATGAATGAATGAATGAATGAATGACTGTCATTTCTGGACTCTTGGACCTTCTCGAGATGAAATTGGGTTGCATGTAGTCCCCGAACTAAAATCTGTGATTTCATGACTTTAACACTTGTTTCAATGAGACGGTCAAATACAAATGAAATAAATGTGGTTGTTTATGTCATTTCCTGAATAGCTGATGCCTTTTAACAGGCATCAGCTATGTCCATACCGACCATAGGGAACATTTCAGCTGGCCTCAGCATCTTTAGCAAATGAAACTATTTACATATGAAAGTGTTTAATAGATGACGTTCTGCTGTCACTACGACTATAATCACTCTATGACAAAGTGCCTTACCCAAGCTGATGTTTCCTGTAACATCCTGCCTAGCAGCTCCCTGAAGGATCTAAGAGGAAATTTAAATTGTTGGGAATTTATCTAAAGTGGAACGTGTACCTCCATCATATCATCTGTTGTGATCCGCAAGCATTCTTTTAAGTTGCGTCTGCTCCTGAACACCAAACACTGATGAGGGCTGATTAGTTTATTCAAGTTCATGCTGAGATGGAAACATCTGGATCCTCCTGAACAAACACGATCAGAGGCAGGTAGCGGGAGCAGTAACAGATGGTTAAATAGGGACCCAAATAGAACCCCAACACACACACCAGAAGTAAAACTTGAGAAAAATGTGCGCCCTTGTGAGGCCACGTTCAACAACAAAAAAATAAATCAAAATGAGCTCCTTCACCACAACGCCGCTATCATATTTTTGTTTTGTTCCGCAAAGAGAACATTCTTTTCATCAAAGATTTCTGACACTAAACTCTCGATTGTATGCTTGGTATGTTGTACACAATGCTTTTGAGCGGTGGCTGCGACGTGTCAAACTGTATGCCGTTCCCCTGACATAAGTGTCACTTCAGCATCTGGGAAAAGAGAAATTGCGCTTACCCACCACCGCCACGGAGATCCGAGTTCAAAGGAGCAGCTGGTGACACCATATGTCCATGAAGGTAGCACATATGTCTGTCTACGCACTCCTCGAGCCACAAATAACAGTTAGCAGTAATAAGGTGTGCAGGCTTAAAGAGACAATAAAAGACTTCCTGACTTCTGAATCGATCTTTGTTATATTTAAAATCTGATTTTTTGGAACGCTTTGGAGAATCTCAATAGTTGATGGACCCATATGCTGTCCGTAGAATTTGGGCTGTTGCACCCTGAGGGTCACGAGGATGTCCACGCCAAAGTTCATGGCAACTCAAACAAAAGCCATGTTGCAGGAAGACCGACACATTTATCAGGATGAATTTATTGACCGAGAGTTTTGAGTGCAGTAGATGTTGAAATCTTCTTTCCATAGAAGATATTGCAGCTTTAGGGTGACGTGCAAAGTTAAGAAAGTCAGTCAATTTAGTCTTCAGGGTCCAAAAAAGTAAATCTGAATTATGAATGCTGATGTCATGGAAATGCATTTAGAAGAATTTGAGAATCCGAGTCTTGAACAAGGTTGCAGACTGACTCTTGCTTTGCTACAGTCACATTAGGTTTCCATTGTACAACATGTATTAGTTCATAACTGTGTTTTTACTGATAAGAGAAGAAAACAAAAAAATAATTCTCAGTCATTTCCACAAACACAAAAGTAATTTGCTGAGTTAATGTAATCTAATCATGTCACACACTTCCATCTATTCATATTGAGTAGCTTGAATCCCATATATTCATATTATCTGAACAACATGTATTAGAATGAACCATTTAACAACAAGAAACTCAATATGCTCATGTTAACCAAACATATTTCTGATATGTAAACTGAAAAACTGCATAGTTGATTTTTTTTTTTGAGTGTAGTTTTACAGTACAGTTCCTTCATGCTCTCCCCTACAGTCAAAGCCTCTCATTCAAATTAGATTCAGCATTCATTGATCTAATTAACTTTCTAATAAAGGCTGTTGATGGACAGCTTTAATAGGACTTTTCTTTTCAATTGCTAAACAGTCACATATTGTTGCCGTGGATTAAATATCCGGTCAGTGTGCAGAGAGTTTTTGTATTTTGAATTATAAGTCAATGATTAACAGACACTTGCATTTTCTAAGATGATCCTTTTAGTCATATGCAGTACTATTTTATAGTATTTTTTTTTTTTACAATATTGTTGAAATGACTGTTAAAATTCACAAGTGTCTAATTTGCAGACTAAAGATGATGAAAGGAATTAGCTGACAGCTTTGGATCGTTGTGCTAAATGTTTTTCAGACACCATAAAGGAAATTACTCACTATTATTATACAGTTCATCAAATCTGTGTCTGAAAGCTAGAGATGGCAAATATGATCGTTATGATTGATATGTTGGCCCAAAAGACCTGTAGAAAAAATATTCCAGCTCATTTGAGATTTAAAAAACAGAGGACGTGTTCCTCTGAATGTAATAGATATGATAACACAGAAGCTCAGAGTCTTTAATAATCGTAAATAGTAACATTGCCAACTTTTTGATGAGGGTGGGTCTCTTCAAGTGCAGGTCATCAACACAAGCTTATGGATTTCTTCACATGTGCTTTGTTGTCCATGGAAATGCTGTGTTTTCCAGGAATTTGATCTGCTCAATTCACCATTCTGAGTGGGCTGACAGCCTCCACACCCCATGTTTTCTTCTCACTCTTCTTGGTAATTCTTAAGCCTGTTTCTCTCCCTTTCTTCCCATGATGCCTCCAATCGTTTTTTTTTTTTGTGCCGTATGTTCACCACTATTATGTCCAAATTGGTGAGCCTTCTGTTCAACTTTGTTTGGAGCACCCAAAGTAACTTGTCTCATGCAGTTTTAACCTCACCTGGAAGCCTACGCCATGTTGGACTCTTTGCCCATACTGCCCGTGTTTTACACTGCTTCTGCCACGGGAACGTTTTCCTACCCAGCCAGCGTCTTACACCCCACTGCTTTGTGTCACACTGTCTCAGGGGCAGTTTTGCACAGCCTGCACCTGAGCTCCTGACTGTTATTGTAGATTATCGATCTTGTGCTCAGAGCCTGTTCCTTTGAAGCCATGCTCAGTGCCTCTGCTCTGTCCTTAAAGCCAACTCCTCTTCCCAATATCCTTCACTTCTTCTATATGGTGATGCATTTCTCTAGATGATGGAGTCTCCTTTCACCGGGCTTCTACCATCTGAGTAATGCGCCAAGCACTTCCTCACTTTAGGATATCTTCATGATTGCGGATCTTTGTTGTGCCACGCTGGATCTCTTATGTTCACAAGGCATCAAGGAAATCATTCTGGGGCTGGACTCTGAGCTCTTGAAGGGTTTTGAGACACGTCTCTGTCTTGATGTCCGTGGCATCAATTCCCTCTTTTAAATAACAGTTTATGATAGTCGAGCATCTTGTATGTGGCAAGGTGCAGATTTTCATAACACAGATGGTGTGCTTGCCATTCAGTTCACCTTTGAGCGTCTGCTTTTCTGTAAGACATGACAGTCGTCTATGTTGAGAATTCTGACAGTGTCCTCTTGTAGTTGCTTTAAAATGACAGCGGGAATCTGGTCAAGCAAATATCAGTCACTTAATTCCTGAATTCATTTCAGAATATTCTTTTAACTGAAATGAATATTAGTTTGGGTATTTAATTATGACGCTCCTTTGCTTTGCCGGGGACTTTTATTTAGGATTTCTATCACATTCAACCACAACTTGCTGAGTGCAAATAGGCCATGAATCAATACCGCTGCTGGGAACTGTCCAGAGAAGACAGGAAGCGTTGCTAATAGATCATTGTGACGGAGCAACTCCGTCAGTAACTGGGCAGCGGCACACACTCACCCGCTCACACGCGCACACTCACACACACCCTGCATCGCGCAGGCAGGCCACAACCATACACACACACATTTCCTCACTCCCCTCCATATTTCTCATCACATCATTCATTTAGTTCATCTCTCTCTTCCCCAGCTGTTAACATAGTCGGCCAGGGGTGCACGCTTGACTGCTCTATGTTCCACCGGAGCAAACATTCACACATCCTCACACACGTGACTCTAACCGGTGACGTGACGCCTCCGAGCATTTGACAGGCAAGTCCGGGCGGGGTTAACTCGGGGTGATTATGTAGCGCATGAGCGCGGGGTTGGAGGGCGTGTGATCATGGGTTATTTTGATTGATTATTAATTTACGTTTCTGGGGGGAATTACTTTAGGGTTTGCTTTGAAAAACGCTTCTGTTTATCTTACTAGGAAAATCAGGTATCCTTTAAAGAGGATGTGAATATTTATGTCTTGATAATTGGTTTGGTTTAATTCTACCACACCCATGGGAGGGGTATACCTCTTAAAAGCAGCGTGGGAAGCTGCATGTAGTCAGTCTTTCTCTGGAGTTGCATGTGGAAGCAACAAGCCTTAGACAAGGAAATACCCAAACTGGTCACCTGAAGCAGAGCTGTGATCAGGTTGGGTTTTTTTTTTTCTTGCTGTAAATGTAATTTTTCCACTATAAATATTCAGTTTTTAGAAAAATAAAGCAAAAAGTCGAACCCTTTTGAGCTGAAGTAAAAACCCGTCACACTCATTCACAATGCAGAGGTCACATTCTGTATCCAGGCTGTGTATAGTGTGCAGCTGTTAAAGACATTAAACTTAAGGGGAGAAGGTGTACTATTAATAATTGGGTTCGACCCCTGTGCCTATTTTAATGGAGCTAAACCACGCCAAGTCACTGAAGGCAAAACCTGCAACAGGCATAAAATAAAATGCTGTCGGGGATAGCTGTAACACTGTAGATCAACAAAAGAACTGTTGTATCATAAAAAAATTTAAAAAACAGCTTTAAAAGACTCATTAGCATTGTATAAAAAGGAAATGACAAGAACTTTCAGAATCTTTATAAATGCCGTCTTCAGGCATTGAATTAATACGACCTACTTAATGACATCAAAGTGCACATCATGACATTTAAGTTTGGAGGGTGTTTACTTGATGGTGCTATAGGGTTTCATTTTATGGCCGGTCATGATGGATGGCACATTGAGGGGCCGTGAAGCAGCAGCTCCCCTGTCTTTCATTTAGACTTTTACAAAAGAAGTTGAGAGAAAAGTTTGCAGCGGTTATTTGTCCCTGTCGTCGTAGCGGGTCTCATCTCTCCCTCCAGTCAGAGACACAGTCAAGTGAAGCACCAACTCGCTGCTGAAATGTCTGATTTAGATGTCGAGACAGAGCTGAGGATGTGGAAAGGAGAGGCAAATAGATGAAAATGGACCAAAGAGTGATGCTCAGAGAGTTTTACTCTGCCCTCTCACTGGTGTGAAAAAGATAATGCAAAAAAAAAAAAAAAAACTAGAAAAGTGGCCTGTTGTATGATGATAGAAGCTTAAAACTGGTTTGCGGCATATCTGTTCTGCACTGACAGCACTGTTTCTGCACTGCTTGTGAAATTAGGGTGGAGTACTTATAATCTGGCTATTCAACACCTTCGTGTTTTAATAAGCTTAGAGTTGCCTTTATCCTCCTCCTTCCTAAACCTCTTTACTGACAGCTCAACACTCCCATCCTACGTGGGGAGAAGAGGAAAACATATTTTCCTTCCATTTTTTTATTTTTTTTTCATGCTTTCATTTGTCAGTCTCTTGGAACACACATCCATGCATGCTGCTGGCAAAGTTATTTATTTAAATTGCATTTTCCTGCAATTTTCTGCTCTGATTGGTGCAACGTGGAGAGGGTTTATTAGCAAGCTATGCATTCACACTTGGCTTTTTTGACATTGGATAGCTACCAGAGGGTTGGATTATGGGCATTTGAGCATTCTCTGCAGTACTGACAATCCAAATATGAGTGTCTGTGGGAGAGACGGTTTCATCTCTGTGGTAGTTCAGCTATTTTTATAGAACAGCGCAATAAATGGTCGCCAAACACGAGTAGATTTTTTTTTTTAACAGTTTAACTGTTTTATTGTGACATGAGGGACATTTTCTGCTGGCAATACACAAAGTGATCAATTTTCTGGTTCAGTAGTGTGTAATCTTTGACCTTAAAATACATTATGCAAGCAACCACTACAGACATATAAACACCAGTAGTGCACATTTGGACTTGTCTGTCTGTCCAAGAAATTTAGGGGCAGTGTTAAAAACAATTACTGAGGATTGAATTACCAGTCACTCAGGAAATACATTCAGAGTTTTCCAATCCTCAAATTCCAGTCAGTACAGCTGTATTGTGTCACGCTCAACTATAAACATAGCTTGTATTTGAGCATGGCCCTATATTTATTTCATATAATAACCTGTTTCTCACTTAAAAGACTGCTAAAATGAGTGATTTTAATATATAATATAATTCTAATATACCCAAAGGCATTATATTGCCTTTAGTTCACCAAAACTAGTTTCAAGAGTCGGGTAAGTAAATGTTCTGATTCTGTCCATTTTAGAATTATGACATTCCGATAGCAAATTTAATCAAAACACGAAGACAATAATAATGGTTGTGGAAATCAAGTTAAAACTTGCTTTAAATCCATAGTTTCAGTCTGTGTCATGCACTCTGTAGTCGTTGCTTTAGTAGCGACCATGATCCTCCTTTCCTCTCTTTGAATGTGAGGATCGGCATATCCAACATCAGTTTATATTTGATATCATGAAGAATTGTAACTTCAATGAGTTATTTTTGATTTCATTGAGACGTAACACTTAAATTGTGGGCTGGGAAAAAGTGGTGGACTGTGAACTTCATAGTATTGATTTCAATATCTAATCTTCAATATCTAATGACTGAAGGGCTGCATAATGGAAAGTGCATCACAGCTGAATTAAACATAAACTGAAAAGAAAATGAGGAAAAGACATGCTAAAATAGTACACGATGTAATTTTAGAGTGGAAAACAAAATCTGAATGGCTTTGTGGAGCAAAGTCTTTGCAATAGATGTGTATGTTTCGCTGTGCGGATGAGGTAAATAAAGGCTCCGGGCAGCCGTTAGGAATTTTCAGTATTTGAAAAAGGTTACTGTTTTCTTTCATCCTGATTGGTTCATATTGACACTTAAAGATTGGTCATACTGCACAATATATGAAATCCCCCAGGTTATATAAATGAAACAGATCTCATGGAAAGCCTTTTAATTTTGTTGAATTGGAGAGCTTGTGCATGGTGCTGAGCAGATAGCTGGTTAGACAGTAAGAAAATTAACTTTTTCACACTCCAGTCATTTCTGGGGTACGGATACCCTTTGGGCATTGAAGTAGCCTTTTAAAATGGTGAGTATTTAAATCCCTCAAAAGCCAACCTCTTGTATTTCTTTATTTTAAAGAAATGTTGCGAGATATTTTTCATGTCCTCATGATGCATTTTGAAAAGAGATTTTTCTTTGTGCCACCTTTACTTTCTGTCGCTGTTTTATATTTTCACAAGGCTAAATGATTAATTCATGCCAAACCTTTAATGAATATGCTGTGTATTCTGTGCAGTGCCTCTTTTAGCTGATAACTGAAAGACGATTTCACAATAATCCCCCTATTTAAATTTTGCAATTTATCAGCTAACAGTGAATGTTTATTTTTTGTCTGAGTTTCTGCAGGGTAACAACTCTGAATAAATCCTCCAAATAATATACTGAAGTAAATATTACAAGGACAGTGGGATTATCTCCTTTGCTCGCAACTTTTATTTATGTTTCAGTGCAGGGATACTGTCTGGAATAACAACACTGCTGCAGTGAGAAAAACTAAACAATGTATGTGAGGCTGCAGTTAGTTGGTATTAAAGAAAAACAATTTGATAATAAGCAAGCCTTTTACAAAGGCACCTAATGGAGAATGCTACAATTTCTCTGAAGTGATGGAGAAGCTACCATGTACTGCTGTGCATTGTTTTAAGTTAATATTACTAAGTTTGATGACATCCTCCCGGCTAAGGATTCTGGTGATCGCATGGTTCTTGTTCTGCTGGACCAAACTGCTGCATTTTCACACAGTAGATCATAACATTTTTGTATCGTGGTAATGCACTTGCAGGGTGCAGGCAGAATCATACGTGCAAGCCTTGCTGGATCTGAATCTGCTCGATTCTGATTTTTTTATTTTTTTTGCTGGGATCCATTTTTTTGGGGGCGTGATCATTTCGAACGAGACCTGCTGTGTGAACGTGATCGGACTGGATGTTTTCGGGCCCCAGAGCGCATGCGCAGAAGACGGCGTGAAGTCACCCCATGAACAATATTTACACATGGCACGCTGCTCAGCAACAGGTTTGCCAGATGTGACTCACTGTTTCCAGCCCAAACAACAAAAACACCCACACACATCGATAAAATCCAGTCCAAATCTCAGCCTGTGTAGAAATCATGTTAAAACTGTAAAACTAGTATATGTGTAACAATGAACACGCCATACACACACAAATGCACCAAATAAACAAAGTTAAAAGATAAAGCGAGTTTGGCTCCCCAATAGGGGGATACCGCCATAACTGGCAACGCTGGTCAGCCAGTGGAGATTCATTTTCAAGTGGTTGTTTAAAAAAATTAAAAATAGAGACAACATGACGAGGGAGAGAAGAAGGAAGATAAGGTAAAGGGGGCACAGCTTTCAACAGCTTTTAATATTTTGGCGGAGTCGCTTCCTCACGTGCTTATCCGTGACGTCAGTCACATGTCGATGACGAAGCAGTCGCGTGTTGAAAAATATCCGAATTGGTACCACATATGAACGAGGCTGAACTGGAGCTTTCACACAACCACAAAACAGGTTGGATATGGGTCACTTGTGAGAAAAAAATCTGAATTGGGTCGCATTTCCCAGCAGTGTGAACGAGGCCTATCATATCCACAGGAATGAAGTTTTCAAATTAAAAAACAAAAGCAAATGTTTAAATGTTGTTGTTTTTTTTGTATTGTATGCACTTTGTGCTTTTTTTTTTTCTTTTATGAGTCTTTTTATGTACAACACTTTGCTTCAGCTGTGGTTGTTTTGAAAGTGCTATATAAATGAAGTTGAACTGAGTTAAGCTTTTGTCTTTTTACATTGCAGGTGTTCAAAGGATTTCAAAAGATAACAAAGAAAAGTGTAAAATATCTCCATTTCAAAGTTGCCAAATTTATTATTTATTATTACCTCGGCATATTCAGTAATTGGGAATCAGACAGAGTTGAACTGGAGTAGAGAATTAATATAAAAACCAATCCAATATTAGGTGTGACAGCAGCTTTAGATACACTGTGAAGGTTGACTGTACTGAGTTGAAGAGTTGATTTGGAAAACCAGCCGTCAATATCCTTGATGATTTGGCTGTAATGTGAACTTATGAATGGATAAATAAATCATCATTATATCAGTTCACGCACCATCATTTGCTTTGCTCGATATCAGCATAAAAATAGGATTAAGGATTGCTATTCGTGTATACATTAAGTCAGTCTGCATCTAATAGCACACGCCATGCAGTCAACGTGCTGAAGAGCCAGCAGTATGAGCATTTCAGAGAACTTTTGATATTTAGATTAGAATTGTTTTTAGTAAAAAATTTTTAGGAAATTCACATTAAAAACCCCAAAGTTTTGTGTGACTGCAGATGTGAAATGTCTGCATTAAACTTGTGTTTTCAAGTCCGTGAGCCATGCCAAATATTGATCATTGACTTCTTTCCACTGATGGCTGGGAGGCAGCACAGTTAGCCCAATATTCCCACTGCTGCTTAAATTAATGACCAGTAACTATGGTAACAGACCTTTCGTCTCTGGTGGTACCCCGACCTTGTGCTGCTCTTGTACAAATTGTTAAAAATAAATTAGTACAATGTATGTCATTGGACTAAGAAAAATACACATTTAATTCAAGCATTGTCATAACCGTCCATGCATGAAGCTATCTTACAATGCTTAACTCAACTTAGGTTTGCAAGGGGCTGGAGCCATTGCCAAGCAATGCTCAGGTCATCACAGACAAACCCACAATCACACATTCACCCACATGCCAGATTTTCGTATCACCATGGCGTGACATGAACAAGGGAGAACACGACTTAAAAATGTTGCCTGAGACTCCTTCATTCAACAATGTATGTGCAATTGGTAAATACGGAAATAATGTACATTTAAAAGATAATAACTAAGAAACTGTGACTGTGTGGAAACACTGGCAGTCAAACACGGATGACATTAAAAGGCACCTGATTGACCTTATTTGAAATTTGAGATGATCCGGATGAAGCTGGTGCACACAAAGGACATCAAGTCACAAAAACGTCCTGCTGGGATTCAACTCTGGCGAACCGAGAGTGTGAGTCATTGACTTTTGCAGAAAAAGTTTCTCCACTGAGAGCACCTTTGACTTCTCCTCTGTGACGATATCTGGCTCCTGCTCTTCACTCATTTATCAAACTTTGAAGTGAGAGCTTTTATGTTTAAACAAAGCTCTTCTCATCTTGGTTCTTTCTCTTCCTTCCATCTGGCTCTCCTGAGCTGGCAGCTGCAAGCACCCATACATACCGAGGAAAGACACCTGCCTTGCATAATGGCTTCATTCAACAATGTCCATATCAAGCTTGGATTATCCACAGGTAGAAATGTTTTGGGGTTTTTTTTGGCAGAGGGTTCTAATCATTGTTTTACTTTGTTTTGATGGGGTTTATTTTACATTTATTGATTTTCTGCTTGTTTTATCTTCAATCTTTATTTTCTTGTTTGTTTTCATTACTTTTAAACGGCCCTTTGATTTATCCAAAGCTATGTAGTGATGCGTTGACAGCTTTCATGCAGTGGAGTGTTCAGCTTCCTACAATAACCTGGAAAAATGTATGTGAGGTTAATGGGGGGGCTTTAAAGTGCACATGGGGTGAATGTGTGCGAGATCGATTCCCTCGCTATGTTTGTCCTGCGATGGCCTGAGGACTTTTCCACAGTTTATTTTGCCTTTCACCTTCTACCAACAGGGATGCCAATGAGCTCGGCATCACTAAAAGTTGGATAGAGTGGCACTCAAAGTTGGATGTACACAGGTAATCTGAAACAAATAAAATTTTATGGACTTAAATATTCGTCGCAAGACAAACCAGGGGCACTTACAATGGTTATGTTGAATGCCTATACCTTTCCATATCCATGATTGATTGAGATTTATAGACAAGTAATCGATAATATAATGAGCAATGACATTAAGTAGTAAGTGACATTACAATTAAGCCTCACAAAAGATTTTTGATTGGTCACCATTACATCCATAATGTATGTAAAGGTGATCAACAGCTTGTTGCATCCATCAAGGCATCAAAAGGGAGATTCCATTTATAGATGGCAACATGACTCCAAGTTCATCTACCAAAACACAAAAGCAAAAATAGCTTGTCCTACTTGGGAACAAGCAGAGAAGTTGTTTGTATGTTTGTTTGTTTGTTTGTTTGTGTATTTTCATGTTGGGGGGGTGGGCATCCTCCAATTGCTCACTATCTGTTTCAAGGAAACTGAGCCCAGTGTCCACCGAGTGAACACCTGATAGTTGACATGTTGGTAAACACAAAAATATGTAAAACAACAAAGACGTCAAAGACATTTGACCTCTCATCCAAAAAGCTTTGTGATTTCAGAACAATCAGATATAATATGGCTACGGATGACCAGGACCTTACACAAACCTTACAGATTGATGCTTATTTCCTGACTGGAACCCAACAATGCACTTTTAGATTAGTTTGAAGTGGTTGGTAGAACTACATTATCACTCCAACATAGAGCAGATGAAATGAAGATGGAGGATGTGCACCAGCACAGTAGCTGCTCCAGACAACGCTGCTGAAATCAATCATTTTAAAAACATCATTATAACTGTTCAATATCAAGTTTCCCGTAGTTGAGGAAAGTGTTTTATTTTGATGTTTTGTGTTCTCTCCACCGTCAGTCTGTTCTCCAACTCAATCAGATTTGCTTTGGCTGTCAGCAGCATTTGAATCATCCAAGGTAATAATAATGATGAAGTGCTTTGGAAGGAGCTGATCTTTTTAAAATGGACCATTAATCTACATTCGGATAACATCAGCACAAGTCCAATTTACTTCCTCCAACTTTGCTTTTTATTCATAGGCAGAGCTCTGCCTCTTGCTCATCTTTATGAAACTATGGAAGAAATAGACATTAATTCAATTCAGCTGCAGGTGTGACTATACATGTAATATTCAAAATGATCGACCCGAGAAACTTGTCTTTGCAGCTTTACAGCACTTTTTCCCAGAGTTTCTTTTGCACTGGACTGAAGCGCTCAGGCTAATTTACCAGAACTCTTTGAAAAGCCCTGTGCAGCTGTTAAGTTGCCACTTGGTTTATCTTTAGATTGATATCAATTTATCCATAAGTGAGAGATTCTTAACTCAATTTTCCAAGGGGCAGAACAGATGAGGAAACATTTTTTTCTTAATTTGGATGACAAAATGAAAACCAGAGCAAGACAGAATATTTGATCTCTGAATACATGAATTTAATTGCAGCACTAAGATGAGAAGAAAATGGCTCAATATCAAGACTCATCAAAGATCTATTATAAAATAGTGCAATATCTTAAGGCATAGATTGGAAAGTCTTATTTTTTGTATCTGATGAAATAAACTTTTGTATTTCAATACTCATCGACATTTTTTCCCTCCCAGTTATAATTTTCATGCATATGACCGAGGATACATATTGATACAAACGTCTGTAAGAAGTATACAGCCAAACCTGAACTTGAATGCTGCTTAATGGCTCCATTTACACATAATATCCTTGTATGTTATGTGTCATCCACTGTATATCAATTCAATTCAATTCAACTTTAATTTATATACAGTAGCACCAAATACAACACAGTCATTTCTAGGTGCTTTTAACCGAGAAAAACCCAACAAATGAACAAATTGTCTTGACACAATACATGGGTCAATCATTCAGATTCAAAAATCAATTGCTGTCTACTAATATCCAATTGCGTCATTTTACTATTGTCCACAATTCATCTCTGTGCTAGAACAGAAATTATCCAACAAGGACTACCTATCTATCAACTTTGAAAGTTTTTGTCATATATTTCAAGAAACTTTTAGTTTTGTCGGGTTTAATGCTAAGCCTCATCGCACTTCAGTCCACAGTGAAGCCATAAATACATTTAATATTTGTCCTGGATTACATCAGCAAGAGGTAACGCAATGGACAGTTATTTTAAAGGTGTGCGAGCAGAGAAAGTGTTTCCTTGCCGTTTTCACAAGGGGATTTCTTGTTGGGGGGAGTCGCATCTTCATCTGAAGAGTCTCTCTTCTCTGTTTTGACTCAGCATCTGAAACTTCTCAGCGTCCTGTAGGGAATTATACCTGTAGCCAGTAACCCTCTGAAGATGCAGTGCTCACATGTTTTTTTCTCTGTTCGGTCGGGTTACTGATATATATATATATATATATATATAAATAAATGAAAAAAAAACTAATTTCTATTACTCTGCTGACTGGTGCCTAAAATGAGCTTATTTAAAAGAGAAGGGTTAGACTGTATTTCTGTCAACTCTCTTGCTAATCACAGAGTACAAGTAAAGTAAGCAAATGCAAGCAGGCAGCTATTGATTGCCACCATTGATAAGGCCACCGGCGCTGTCAATAGAGAGTCCTATTATGGACATTCTAGATAATAAATTGCATACTTTGCACACATCTGTCTGTAGTCATTTAACTAACGTTTGTTTTAGTTTGAACTCAGTGTCAGTAGTAACACATTCGCATTAGTTTTAATAATCAATAACTTAGTAATATACGACAAAACCCAAACATATGAGGTTATTACATGGTACTTCATCTGGCTCTGCCTATTCTAGAACTGCTTTTATCAAAAAAGTTTCTCAGGGGCTGGAGCCCATGAAACAATGCACTGTAAACACTCTTAAACTCAACCTAGATCAGCAATGAGCCTGAAAGAAACCCACTTTGGATTGTTAAACTACACTGATAATCCATTCACAGCCACAAACAGGCCTGGGTTCAGAGTAAAACTCAGGCTATGCTGTGATGAGGTGACAGTGCTCCCCACTGCACACTGTGCTTCTATGATCATTCTCCAGACATTTACGATGCATCTATCAACATCAACACATAAACATCAAAATATTACAATATTTTGTTCTTAATCCATGGAGTAATCTAGCCTTCACATCAGTAGTATGCCTTAAAGCATTTATCTTGCATCTTTGTCTCGTGTCAAATGTTAAACAGATGCAATTGCAAGTTGGATTTCGTGGTGATGGTGTTATCTCTCAGTTTAACAGCACTTCAAGTCCGCCAACATAACAGTACAGCAACTAGGTTACAGGTTTAGTGCAGAGTAGCATTTTATTTGTGACAGCAGAGGTGCGAGTGACAACAAATCGACTAATGAGGACGAAGAGCCGATTAATCAAAAGCAGAACTGGACCTGTTCAGAGGACAGCAGACAAAATGTGTCCAATTAGCTCAGTCTCGCATTATATCCTCAAATACCTCAATTCTGCTGTTAGAAACGTGACTGAGAAACCATGAGGGATTGCAAATGTGAATTGTCCTGGAGCACTTGGCCTTCAGCTTCCCATCAAGAGTTATTCACCAGTGCATTGTGCTAAAACTAATTTTCCTAACTACACAATAAGAGGTTATTTGTTTTGCCAAAGCAGAAAGCATTTGGAGGAAGGTTTTAAAATTGCATTTTTGTTAAGAAAACCACTGAACAATGACTTGAAATCAGACTGGTGTCGCAATAGTGGAAGCACGCTCGTGTATAAACTGTAGTTACCTTAAACCCCCCACCCCCCAAGTTACAAATGAGCTTTTCATTTTCCAGACACAGCCTGGCGCAGTTACAATGAGGGTTATAAAAATGAGTAATGGGAGTAAGTAAGCAGCGGTTAGAGCATGAAGTCCCAGCGATGATTGAGTTGTGATCGGTGAACGGGTGGGGGAGTCTTCATTTAGCTCCGTAACCCCGGTCCCTTCTCTCATTAGTAGATCAACAATGAAACCATGCACTGGAATTATCCTCCCAGGTGACCGTGAGACGTCCGTCGCTCACCCTTCCCCCGTCGGTATTTGCCGATAACTGCACCTCAGCCCCGCACGCAGTTATTTCACGCTACATCAAAATGGCATGTAGGAGCTCAACACCTCATCCCAGCACTGCGGAGTGAAGAGAGGAGGGGAAATAGAGAGGACCGTGAGCAGATGAAAAAGACAGTAAAGGAGGGGAGAGGTGGAAGGTGAGCCAGGGGGGCATGAATATTGAATGCTTAATGTAATTTCCGTCATCTGTGCATGCATGTTGGCACTGTGAAGAGGATATCAGTGGCAAAACACAATTCATTGGATTACCGCAAACCTGCGGCACACTACATCAGTTTGGCTCCTTGACCCAACCTCCAAATGAACTGATCTATACAGTAGCTTAAATTACTACTATAATGATGTGAAGCCACAATCCCAACCACTCTCTTCTTTTCAAAACTTAAATTGTACTGGAGGCGCAGACAGCTCGGCAGGCTGCATTTACAATAAGAACATCTAAGTCCCCCGTACAAAGGCTTATTTTTACATCAGCAATTATGCATTACAATTAGCTCAAGCAAAGGGAAGATTACTGGCAGTGGTTCAACATTCCATTATAGGCTATTTTCAGTGTAACGTTTGTCTCATAAACCAACCTATATGCTTGCTTGGTGGAATGAAATGTATTGTCCCTGCAACAAATTCTCTGATTGCCAAATTATTAGAATTTGTTATATTTCACAGGTTTAATTCAACTCGGTAACAAATGTGTTTTTCTCTCAGTGTATTGAAGTGAAAAACGCTCCGTTGTATTGTACTGAACCGCATTGTGAGCAAGACATGAAACACACTCCAGTGTTACAGGAAGGGGAATAAATTGGGACATTTAGTTTCAGTGTCAGCTCTGTTTGTGTGGCTAGTGACCTCCGGGCACACCTGCCATCTGCTGAAATGCTCAATCGAGAGTAAAGTTATTTATTTTAAAGAATAACTCACATTCAACCTGAGCTCCAAACAAACTGCAGACCTTTGTGTTCAACTGAACTTTTTCCTCTGCCAGACACAAATCAATGTGAATAAGAAAGTATTTGTCTGTGCCAAAGTTAACGTTTACAGCATAGTATTAAGACGGTGTTTTAAATTTTCCGCAGCCAGATAAATCCAAATTTGTAACACTAAACCAACCATTTATCTTGACAGAACGCATCCCTATAAAACAGCCCGAACACAGGGTCAAATCAGATGGAATCTCCTGGAGTTGTGCGACTCTGTTTCGCAATCATATATTATGTGAGTTGTGGGAAAATGTGATGAGATGCAGCAATATAGCAAAGAAACAGGTGAAAACATTTTCTAAACTGCATTTTTTTTTCTCCATCATTTCATATTCACATCTTCTAGAGAAGTCCACAGAGATACCCTTTGTGCAGAAATGCTCTTAGATGTATTTTTGATCTTGGAAAAAAAAAAAAAAAAACTCTCAGGAATGTGTTCACACACACGCACACACACTCACACTCGATGTCTCAGATGTTACACACTGCAGGGTTTGTGTAGGTATTTCTGGACTGCAAGGTGATAATTACAATTTACACTCAGCAGGCAGCTGCAGAGTTGCAAAGACCAGTAGGAGGCGTGATAACAGAAAAGACTGACAGGTCTGAACAACTAATCTGCAGGAAAAAAAACACAAAACAAACTTTTGCAAAAGAACATCAGTCATTACTGACCTAGACATGGGACAATAACTTGAAAAATATAAATGTTTAATATACGTCTTCTTCTGTTAAAATATTCACTAGCTGTTCAACGATGGTGTTTCACATTGCCACATTCTTAAAAGCAAATCTGCAGCGTTGGTAGAAATCCACCAAATCCTGATCATTAAACCACCACAGATAAAAAACACTTAGTTCTTGGAACAATAAAGTCACACTTTAGCCACCACACTCGACTGTTGCATGAGTGTTTGCTGCATTTCTGCCTTGAATAGTTTGATTGTGTTGTCATTCGACATGAGTGGCAGGTGTCATCGACCAGCCACCGGCACGTTACGTCAAGTATAATCTTGTTTTTGTCAGTAGAGACTGTTGGCTTTTAAAACATTGGAGATAAAGGCCACTGATTTGGTATCCAATCAGACTTGATATATTACAAAACATTGCAATACCTTTTCAGTATTTCTATGCTGCTCCTTTAGGTGCACAATCTATTGTGGAGTTCACCTTTGTCCCCCATAGGTTTCTGCTGTGCATTGCGACATTTCATTGGTCATAGGGCATGGCCATGACTTTCTCCAATGGAAATGCCATTTGAATATATGGCTGCCAAACTTCATAACTCAACAAATACCCAGATACAATTTTTATTTTTTCCCCCAACATGCTTGCTATAATACCAACCAAAGCTTTTTTCTCGGCTCTCATCCTCTTACATCCCCCTTGAATAGACATAAATAACCGCAGTAACAAAATCTAGTATTGTGTCTGTATACCTCTTAAATGGGCACAAACAACAGACCGAGGCAGGGTCTATACATGAAACTGGTTTTTTTTGTTAGTTTTTTTTGTTGTTTTTTTATGGGGGGGGGGAATTCCTCTCCCTTTCAGTGATTCTGTAAACCAAACTTCACACAGTGATTGACAGCCATCCTGCCAATTGCTTATTATTCTTTAAACAGAGGCTCTAAAGTGTGAGATGGAGGAAATTCAGAGGCGAAGCGCCACTTGTCAATCACAGCTGTCAATCAATGACCATATGACTGACATCACAGCCTTCTGTAAGCCTTTAAATTGGATTAAAGTAGAATTTATTCCAAAATGTACCACCAACACATTTATTACAAAATCTGAGTTTATTGTATTTATGGAAGAACTTCACACTTTTTGTATGCGGTCAAGCTTAAGTGAGTATTTAATCTTATACATCCAGCAAATACTAGCTTTTAGCGACATCACGCTTCAAGTCATTGGCTTACTGCAGTTTCAGGACGTTACTTATCTTCTGGGTCTATTTCACCAAATAATTATCAAAGTCATGGATGCAGCTTTACAGAGATCGCCTACAAGACTCTGATTTGATTTCTGGCACCACCACTCAGCTCATCTTATACTATGATCATACCACGGGTGATGCTGTCATGTTTCACTACATGACCTTTGACCACTCTGTTGCATGAGAGATTTTCTGAAACAAAGTTTAACTTTCGTCATCTCTCACTCTTCCAGCGAAACACTTCCAAATGATTAGATTAAATCCAGATTAAATGCGACACGTAAGCTGTCCAAGGGAACTACGTGGTTCTGGGTCACGCCAACGAATTCTATGAAAATGGTATAACACAGAGGTCCAAGACAGATTTTGGGTCTCAAAATCAAATATAGCACTAATATTATAATTATCACTAGTAGTAGTAGTTTTAGTAACCTAACAGTATGTGTTTTTATTGAGACAATCCCTGGTTACATTTCAGGTTTTAGGGGCCTTCCCATGTGGAGTTTGCATGTTCTCCCTGTGCCTGTTAAGTGGATTTCTTGTTTTACTGGCCCAGTGAAATCCAGTGTGCACAACTGTTTGTCTTTTGTTGTTTGCCCTGTGATCGACTGGCATTTGTCTCGAATAAAGATTTGTTTATTTTTCTAAATCACAATTAACAGATAATTAATTTATTGGAATACAAAGATGTCAAACAAAGCGTCCAGATACAAGTTATTTATCCCAGAATGTTTAGCTGTTTCCTGTTATTCATGATAGTTTTTAAGTAATTGAGAACCCTAATAGTTAGGATGAAGCTTGATAGAAAACCGATCATTATTAGTCCTTAAACAGTTTAAAGTTCTCAAAACAGTGCAAAAAGAAAAGCACTGAGGACACCAACAACAACAAAAAATCAAGTATTTCATCCACATCTGAAATAACACTGATCCTGCCAAATGGCTTCAAGAAAACGTCCCTTCAAACAACAAGAGAGCTACAATTCACTTGATTTTCAGGTGTTTGCAGAGAGAATAGATCAGAAAGAAAACGCCATGTGAATATTCTGTTTGATTTCAACAAATGGCTATTAATCATTCAGCCAGTCCCAAAAAAATATACAAGTCGAGTAAAACACCAGCGGATTCCTGCAAAAACACACCAAACGAGCTCCACGGAATGGTTCAACAGTGAAGAGATGACATGCCGAGAATAATGGCGGACACACTCAAGATCTTACTTTCTGCCCTTTTTAACAACTTGTGTAACTGTCAGTGCATCGACTACACTAGCATGCAACCTCCTCCTTATTACTCTGACATGGAAGCAGTAGGTAATTACTTAGTTTTAATAGAAACATATTCACATTTTGCATCCTCTTGATCTACAGTTCATGAGAGGATATTTCAACTTTTGAACAAGAATATGAATTTAACTTTGATTCAAATCCCCCCAAAAAAGTGGAATGTAGAAAATCACACGTGCCAATTTTTCAGGAAATTGTGTTCTCGGGTGATGTCGCCCTCAGGCAAACTTTAAATATTCTCATATCTACTCGTATTCCTGCTGCTTTGTCGGTGCAAGGAAGAACACAAAGTGCCTGATTGTACTCTGCTTGAAACTTTGAGTGTCAAAGTAGCAGGACCGTGTCAGCTCAGTCTCAACTTCCCTCGTCTTTTTATTCAAAGGTCTTCTGAACAAATGGGTTCAAATGCAGGAGCTATAATCCTAGTTCACAAGCGCTCTGAAAGAGTTCCACATGAAAAGCAGACAGGAAGTTACCCTGGACAGTTTGAAGACTGCGAGTCCGAGTGTCATTGATTTCTAAACATTTTCGAGGAGCTGTTTGTTTATCCAATCACTGAAGAAGGGTTCATCTTTCTGGCAAAGCTACCTCAGTAGGTTTTGGTCAATGACATCTGAGGGTTGTATTAAAAGACTGCTCCTCTAATTTAGTGAGTGACAGAGCAAGTCATGACTGGCATTGAGTTTTATGAAGCAGAACTGAAGACAGTGGGTCTTACACATGGCACAACTTGCCCAGTTTTAGACTGATGCGGCTGTCATTTCCAGATCCAGCACCCACGCAGCTTTAATACGACATGCGTTTTGCATACACTCGTGTGCCATAATTTGTAGTAAAATGTGGCCAGGCACATTGCTGTCTCGAGGAAAAAGAAAGCAATTAGGCTTTTGACCTACACAAACTTATTCTAAAGTCCCTGTTGCAGTGTTTTGACTGCTTGTTTCAGAAGTGTTGAGCACAGCGCTTATATTAAAAGGCGGTTCATAGCTTATACATGATGAGTTTTCCAATTATTAGTTGCTGCAATCGCAATTGTGGCTTTTTCTGGCAGTATTTGCTCAATGTCAGTGTTTCCTGGGTTTTTAAAAGATAAATGACGATGACAGAAGTAGAACAGCTCAGACAAGAACATGGAAAAACATCCAGAAACAAAAGAAAACACACAAACATTTTAAAATAAAGTTCTTCATGTTATCATTAAGGGGTACTGTGTGTACAAGTTTGAGAAAAAGAAAATGAATTTAACCAATTTGAGCAGATATACATGGCAATAGTGGTCAATGGGCATCAGCAATTTAGGAAAGTTCTTTCTTCCACGTGAAAACAATTATTGAAAATAAATGTGTAAAACTTGTTGGGTAGAAAATAAAAAAAAAATTTTAAACAAGGTTTATTTCAGGTTGAAACTGAAACTCGCATGTGAATATTTTAGCAAGAGCATGTGTATTGATAGTTGACACACTTAAGTGGACAATCTCTACCTGTGTGTGAGCTGACATTCATGTATTTAGGGATAATGGATAATTGGAGAAATGTCACTGGACTTGGGGTATGGTTGGTTCATTCATTCATTCATTCATTCATTCATTCATTCATTCATTCATTCATCATGTAGATGTTCATTACAAGGCAAACTCTCATTAATGAATACTTTATAGTCACCAATTCAAGTAACACACAGATAATTCGACCATTTGTAAATCCCAGGCATGCACAGGAAGAAACTTCAAACCCCACATAGAAAAAAAAAAAAAAGCTCCAAAGCCTCGCTTTTAGTTGGCCATATTCCCGCTGTGAGGTAAGTGTGAACCATTAACATGAAGCACAGGGGATCGATGTAAAAAAATAAAATCAAAATCAAAAATGGATTTCTTCAAGCCCATGGGTTCAACCTTCCTCTTTTCAAATAAACACGTTTACAAGCTGCTAAATGCCTTGTATCACAGGTGTTTACAGGCATTCACAACTTCATGATTCCCAAATCACCCTTTTTCACTTTTAACACATTCAGGGATTCCTTTCATCTCACGACGCTCCAGTCGTTATGATTAAAAAGGATGTCTTTCACATCTGGTTGAACGCTTTTGGTGACATCGAAGACACGCTGTTGTAAAGGTTCAAATAACAATGGTCACATAATGTTCAGTTGGAGCACAAACCTATAAATACTATTTTCTGCTGCTGAAAGTACTCCTCAAAATATCATTTTATCATTACCATATATGTCATTTTCTTTTTGTGTGGATGATTGTTATTAAAAACAACTCCAGGTAAAAGCCTTTTTTAAATTTCTTTTAAGTAGAAAGATTCACTTTGACTTTTCGGTATGATTGACTCTGCAATATTGACTGATTCTTTTTTGGCAAAGACAACAGAAGCATGTTGTAAATCATCAGGCTTTCAAAAATGTGCTGTGGGCCAGAAGATTAAACATGCAAAGAGTTGGTGCTTGCAATTAGCAAAAACACAGAGGTGTGCAAAAAAAGACTCGCCACTTATTACAATTGCAAATGTCGCCCATCAACAATTAACAAAAACACCACACAGTGAAGCAAAATGGTAGTGACGGAAAATCAGAATACAAAAATAAAATCAAGTTAAAAGTAGCTTTTGTTCATATAAACAGAAAAAACTATATATTCCATAATAGCTTTGATAATTTATATATTGAATAAAATGCATTTCTTCGTCATGTTGATGATGATTGTAACTCAGCTGAATGATGTTATTGATGTGTTGTATTTTCACAATAGGATGAGATGCTATTAAAAATAAAACTATGTTGGGCACTCTAGCAGATTCAAAGCCCTGCACGTTTTAGAAAATGTGGAAAACGATGAAGAGCAGAGAATTACAGCCAGGTGAGATTCAACATGGAGATGAAGAAATCATACAAGGCCGTGGCCCCTCCAGGACCACGTCTGAAAGAGAGCTCGGATCTGAGATTTTGAATTATTGCAGTATACTTCGTCTTAATTCATTATTATTAATGTCTATGGTTCATCCAATTTATCGAGCTTCCTCAGGATGTTTGAACAGATGCAGTCAATATTAAGCCCGTATGGGCTCACCCATACCAAGTACCATGAATGATAACGTATACATTTTAAGCTACACCAGCTGTATCCAACACATTCAGCTTTACGGTCTGTAATATGTTTCTAAATGTGGAGGCTTTCAGTTGACATGTTCCTTCACTACTCTAACCACCCAGTTGGGGTTAAATTCACAAGCTTTTTTTCTGTACTAGTATTCCCTGGTAGAATACAGAGTGAGCACACCACTCCCTGAAATTTTGAGAGAAAAAGCAGCATGTAGGTTGAGGTAATTGTCATGCATAACCTTCTCTAATCCCTAAATGGCTGATAAAACGAAAAAAAATAAAATAAGGAAAAAAAAAATCTAACAAAACACAGTGCACACATTTTGAAATGTTAACATAATGAAAAAAAGACTGCGGAAGAAATGGACAATTATTAGAACATTTTCATATCTTTAGAAAAAAAAAATTCTGCATTAATGTGCTCACAAGAAAGTAAAAGAAACATGTAAGAGAAGATACAGTAACATGCTCATTATTGGCACTGGTTTAAGTGTTTTCTCTCAGATCCCAGTCAATCAAAAGCCAGGTTTCATCCAGCGTTTCCCATTCAGGGATGAGTGCCTCGGTTAAAACCTGCACTCCCACAAACATTTTCAAATCCCATTCATAGAGGATTAGTGGGGTGCTCAATGTAAATCCCAGTAATCTCCAATGATGTCACGTGCCAGGCACGTATATGGAGGTATGGCTGAGCTGCTGTGCTGCCCAACAGTTTCCATTGTAGCAGTGCAGAAACCGCTCTGCCACAGAACAAACTGCGCAGAAAAGCTCAGTAGGAAACGCAGTCAAGTGATCATTAGTGTTATTAACAATGGCTCCCTCCTGGGGAGCAAATTTGTAAAACATCAATGCTCTAGACAAATGAAAAAAAAAAAAACGGATCAGGGACTGTTCAGAGGTATTAGAACAACTGGCATGGCAGTATTACTGGAACATATATAGGGAAAATCTCAAATGGATACTCAAAGTTTTCTGTAAAAACAAAACGTATTGCCTAATTATATTGGGTAACAGAATACCATGCACTCACAATAAATGTAACAATCCTTTTCAGTTTAAAGGTCACATCCGTCCCATGATGTGTGAACTCCATAAGCTGCAGAGGTCAAAAGAAAATAAGCCTGTTCAGTCTAAACCAGACGTCTGCACTTACAGCTGCATCATTAAAATAGAGCTGCTGTTGCCTAGTAACCACGATTCGAACACAATGTGGGATGTGTTTCTTTCTATATAATATTAGTTCAAACATTTGTGTCCTTATTGATCTGACAACATTGCTTTGGTTGATTTGAAATGGGACGGTCTATTTCTGCTGCTCCTCAATCACAGGCTTTTATGAATGACATGCATGAACTATTTTGTCCATTATTACAAGTTACCATAAAATCTAATATAAGATTAAAAAAAAAAATGTATCCATAATATAAAAAAGCAGTACAAAAATCACCAAAACCTTAGTGCCTGAAACTCTGCAACATGAAAACTGACTAATAGTCTTTATTTCTGATTTCTTAGGAGTCGATTTGTAAATGACAGAAATATGAAAAGAAAATGGTCTACTTTATGTGGTTCGATTGAAACAAACAAACAAATTGTAGTGACGTGTCAATATATATAAACGAGTATGAGACAAATGATATGTAAAGACTAATACAGGCAAATAAGATCCACTAATTACACACTTATGCAACCTCATCTGATCCAAAGCTTCTCTGCAATAGATACTCTCTTCACAGAGGTAACAATGGTTAGAGTACTTGAAAGGCTTTGGTTTACAAATATTTCTATTTTGATGTGAAATACCGCAGTGGACGGCCTCAAAGCGAGATTATCTCTGGTTCCAGTTTGGGGGTCAAACTGTGCAGACTGGCTTTTATCTCACTGTGTTACTAAGTTCTAGGGGGAGTCAGTGTGAGTGTATATGTGATTGTCTGTCTCCCTGTGATGGACCAGTGACCTGACTATCAGTGTAGCCGATAGTCCGCTTGAATCACTGCCAAAATGATATAAAGCTGTATGGATGATCAAAGTATGATGGATTTGTTTCTTGTGGTATTGAGCTGGATTTCAATTTGTTCCTCATGTTAGGAACCTTCCGGGTTGGGTTAGTGTCTGGGCTTAACATTATGAGGCTCCACAAACCGCAGGGACAATTTGTTTCCCAATTGGTAATTTATTCAATTGTTGATCTAATAAACATCACCACGTGCATAATGTCCATTTTACATTAGGAAGACAGACTACGGTGAGTCATGTGTGAGAGAAGAGGAATGTGGGAAATAAAGCGGAGGGCTTGATGTGGGTGTTGGTGGGTTGACGGTCTTGTATTTGCCGCCAGGAAACATGAACATTTCAAGTTTATAAAGTCAAGGAGCAAGTTAAGGTTGATAGGGATTGAAAAATCTGCTGGAAAAACAAACGCGCGCCAATGCTGAATTAATGTTGAATGAATTCTGAGGGTACTAAATGTTTTATAGTCTACCAAAATAAGCCATTAATTTTACAGCAGTCAGTAGTGAGCTTCGCCTCACCAAAGCTGAACCACATTGGGAGTCAGATCGCGTTTTGTGCCTGTTTGTCGGAACCATTGGCGGCAAATACCGGGGAGATAGCAGAGGTGACACTGTAGCAACTTGACAGACCCATATAGAACTCAAAAGACCTCTCAAGCATTTTCTGCAAAAAAAGATGAAATTCATTCTCATTCTGATCATGTGTAAACTGGAACATTGCTGAACATATCGACGTATGGCGCATGTGCAAGGATACCTGATAACGCAATCAAGCTGACAATCAAGTAATATCCAAACTGTTTCTACAGTTCAGGGTCCTTTTATGTACCATTAAAATATTTCATTTGTTGAGAAATGTAGATCCTTTTGTTTTCAATGCTCGGCTGACTACCGATGAGAGCAACTTTGAAAGTGACAAAATCTTAAGTTGAGATTGTGTCTGATAAGGGCCAGGTCCGTAGAACTGTCAACGCTGTTGTGTTAACATATGGAGTGCACAAAAATGAGTGTGCATCGACTTACATTTAGCCCCAGGACACATCACTGTCAAGGAAGTTCAAACTTTCTGAAACTATATGACAATATTTTGTTTACAATCTTGGTCTGATGGTGAACATATTCAGGAATGAAAGCACAAGTGAAACAAACCAGCATGCAACTTATCTTCCTTCCATTGTTGTTGTGCTTTGTTTTAACTGGTTAAGACGACAAGTTGGAAAAAAGAGCCTTAAATATGGACCCTGTCCAAAGAAATAAAGATCAGTTCCGATTTTGAACATAACGTCAGAGACAAGCTGTGTTCACACCCATCTGTCAGTATTGGTATTATTATCTCTTTACTGTGTTTGAGACATATGGTTTAGAAAATTGACAAATGCCTTTACCAATAAAACAGTCTGATATTCCTCCAAGTATTAGATTGCAGTAGACCGTTCAATAACCATAACATAGAGGCCACATGAACTCAGAGATTGATTTCTTTATATAATAAAAGTCTGAGCAATGCCATGTGATTTTTTAATAAGTACTTTGTTGACTTTTCTCTCTGACACATCTCACTTCTAAAAGTGTTTGAAGCACATGGTAAATGGAAGGTTTGCCTCTCCAAGTTCAACCGTATTGTTAGACAACACTTGTCAAGTCCTTATCAGAAAATTACCCACCGGGCCCATATCAGGGAAGCAAAATTGTTCAACCATAAAAATAAGGCTTTTAGCCACAGCTGTTGAGATCAAGATCAATATAACTTCTGCAGTGTTGCTAATGGTATTCGTTAGTGATCAGAAACCTGCACTTGAGCATAAGTAGCATCTGTCAAAAAAAAAAAAATCATTTTTTGTGTGTGTGTCATGTTGTCAGATACGGTAGTAATGGAGGTTTTGTCTGATCATACTGTAAAAGCTGCCATTGTCATTGTCATCTACTGATCCCTCATGATATGTACAAGTGTTATTTGAAGTTAATTATTGATATAACTTGTAAGACCAACCAAAAAGCGTTTAAAAAAAAGGGGTTTTGTACAGTAAGAACACTGAAACTATACACAACTGTTGCATTAGCATCAACAAAATAATCAATGCCCAGAGAAGATGAATAATTAATTCCCATGTAATCAATCAATGCACTTAGTTTAGAGGAGGGAAATTACTGTAATCATTTTAGACAGGATAAAGATAGAATCAACAACAAACCATCCATCCATGCTTTGGAAACTTCACCTGAGAAAATATTGAGCTCTCCAAGTACCACCAATATGGCTGACCTGAACATACAGTAGTGGAGGCTTACTCCATTAGCTATGGACAGTTCACAGTTCAAGTTTTGTACTATTTTGATAATTGTATATATAGTATATACCCCACTGACAAAGACTAAGACATTTGTTGCAATAAATATACTAAATGTCTCTTGACGTCATTAAACATTCTCGTGTATTTTTTCAGATATTGTAATATGTTCTAGCAGAAATAGATGAATTATTATTGAGTGCAGAAAAGAGGCATATATTAGCAGTGAGAGATGTTTCTTTGTGCTGCAAGGTCCACACTGGCAGATCATCCTTTAAAGTAATGGAGTAGATACTTCATTTAGCAAATCCAAATGGTGAGATAATTATCCTTTATTATTTTTATATAAAAACATCCAGAGTTGCTACTATCCCTGCCATACATTAGTCACCTTTTAAGCCTTTAGGGAATTGACTTTGTGGGTTCCAAAACAGTGCCTGGGCACATCCAAAAGCTTGACAACAAACTGCATCAGCATCAGTAGAGCAGGTAATCAGATGAGGAGCAGGAATATCTTCTCAAGATAACAACAGCAACTAAAATAAATCTGACTGCAGATTATTCACTAAGCTTGTGCCAACTGGCTAGTATGGACAGGCAACCTGTCCAGTGTGTACTCTGCTTTCACCCCCGGCCAGCTGGGATCGATTCCAGAGTGGAATAGAAAATGGATGAACGAATGGATGTGAAGGGTGACGGCTTTCTCCGTCAGCAATGCGGAGGGAAAAGAATGCTACAAGGAGCGAAGGGGCGGCTAAATTAATGATACATGACACTACATGCCGATATGCCAGATCAAAAATAAAGTGCTTGGTCTTTGTCACGGTCCGTAAATCAATAGCATCTAATGGAAATTAAACAATTTAAAGAGTGATGAGATCTAAGAAGTGTTACTGCAACGTTAAGTGCATTAAGTACTCATATCAGGATCCAAGATTGCAGATGTAACTCCTCTTATTCTGCACTGTTTTGGGAAACATAAAACAGAAAGAAAAGAAAACAAAGTGCAATTGGTCCATCCCTGCTGGACTGCATCAAGTGGTCTACCTGACATCGGGAGGAGGCAGAAAGCGTTTGAAGGGGTGTGTTTGTATATGGGGGCTAACGGATACGCAACAACATAGCTGCACTCCCTTAGAGGCCTGTATAATTCAATCTGCTGAACCTTCAGAGTGAGTGTGTGTCGGAAACAGCGTCTGCAGCTGAAATCAGAGAAGGGTAATTGCCTATTGTCAGCGTTTGAACTTGCAAACACTGGAGACAAGGCGTTGTTCTTGTTGTTACAGTCCGTGTTTGAACTCGGACACTGGAGACACGGCATTCTTCTTGTTTCTGTTTACAACACTGAAGGCCCATTCTCCAGCTTTCCACATATCGAAAGGGCTCACTAAAAATCTTTAGCACTCGGATGTTTGAACGGTTCAAAGGGGCCCGTATCAAATAGCGTGCGCTCTTTTTACAAAGTTTGACATTCACTCCTATAAGGTCTGTTTAATAGTTTGAGCTAAAGGCCTCTGAGAATTATAAGCATCAACTAAAACAATCAGTGCATTGAAAACTCATCAAATACAGCCAAATAAAGCCGGTGGAAACTAATTAGTTTCAGTATTTATGGCAACGAATACAATTAATTTCGTGTCATCATTCTTAAACCAGATTTCTTGGCTTCTCTGGCCTGTACAGTTCCAATCATATATGGAAACACTAGAACGCCACACCTGACCAACATTGAGAGAGAGAGAGAGAGAGACAAGCCACTTCTGACAAACCTCAACTGCATTTTCAGCTTGTTTAATTCTTACAACTTGTACTGGTAGACTGCTTGCACTCAGCGATCAAACGGCTGATGTGTCAGCTGAACAGAGAGGTATTGTAGCAGTGTACTGCAGGAGCAGGAACACAGTCCGGGTTTTTTTAATGTTTTTTATTTAACAGTAAACACAGTGAGATACATCTCTGTTGCAGTATCACGTTGTTGCAGAGGGAGCCACAAAATATCCGCCTTCATGCATATTTTGACAAAATATTCACAACGTTCTATTGAGGTTCCTCTTTCACATTGTGGTGACAGAGCAACTGACTTTAAAGCGAGTTTAGCACACCCACATCAAATGGACCGAACAATAACCTAAAGGAACATATCTGTACTTCCAAGCAAAGCCCAGTGAAAGTGTCTCTGTTCATTTCACACACTTGAATGCACCTTGAATTTCTGACTACGCACTTTGGATGAAGCCCAGTGTGTCGCCACACGCGCCGTGTCTGTCTCTGAGCTTAAGGTCTAAAATCTCAAGCAAATAACGATATAAAGTCCAAGTCAACGGGATTTTATTCAATTTGGTCAGTTTCTTTAATAAATAACTCCCACTAGGACGAAAGCCCAGAAGCTTGCTAGTGGAGGCTTTGCTGAATGTTGTGCAGTTAGATAAGAAATCTGCGAAACAACAAAACCCAAAAGGCTTTGTCTGTTCTCTCAACCATAAAAGTCACTTTTAACTTCCGTCTGTTTATCACTACGACTTGATCTCCTACACAACAAGCAGTAAAAGAGACAATGTCCACAGCAGTGGGTGGATAAAGACAAGCAGAGAGCTAAAGCAGTTAGCCCATTGTGCGCCACTTTATCACTGTCAGACTCTTTGGCTAATTCACCCGAGCAACCTCTTTCCCTCAGTCTATCCATCGTTTTATTTTGTTTTTTTCTCTTTGGATTTAACATGAACTCTCTCTCACCTTTCCCACTATTGGGTGCCATTGAAAGCACCATGGGGCATCGGGGAGCTTTGATAGATAGCTGCCCCTCATGTTGATGTAAAAACAACAATGCAAAGAGCTTGAGAGTTATCCAGAACAAACTTCCATGTGTGTTTCCCAGATTAAGTGTGTGTTTACAGAGCCCTATCCATCTGTGTGCGAGTTTGCATCAGTGTTTAGCAAAGAGAAAAGCGAAAACTCCCCCATGCTCTCATTTTCATTCCTGAGGGGCTCCCCATGTACTCTCCATCCCATCTGGCTTTTCTGATCCAGTATTTCAAGTGGACCCTCCTCTTCCATCCACATTACTTTGAATGACAGATTGAGGAGACAGAGGGGAGCTGCAGCCCGAGGAACAAAAATCTCCAGTGGTGCCATCTTATTTTCATTTTGATGAGTTTTTCCTGGCAACCAGAGAACAATAACAATGAAGACTGAGTTTACTATCATCTATTCATAAAGTAACGTTATAGAAAAAAAAAATGACCTGTTTGTTTTGAGGTTGGGACTGTTGTCACACACAGAAATGGGGCTCAACATTACAGACGTTAACTCGTCAAATGCGGGTGGGAAACTGTCTCGGCGTGCGACCCAGGAGAATTTCTGTCTGCCTCACTTTTACATAGTAAAACTCCTGTCCAGTCTTGTCAAAGTCCAACAAAGAGGGACGAGGACAAACCAGCTGCACACATGATCCATCTTCTCCTTGGTTAATTTTGGGCCACAGCCTGCATAATGCCAGGTCTGGTTTACCACGATGTTTACACAAGTGGTATTGCTTTTTTTATTTTATTTTTTTTACCAAAATCTGAGCAAAGATGTACTGTAAAAAAAAATGTGTGTTTGGTTTTAACTTGATTTTTTTTGTTTTGCTTAAATTATTGGATGTAAATGATTATGTAAAAAAAAATGTGATCAAATTCAAATAAAAGTGAATTTAGAGGTCGTGTTGTGAGATCATTACCAGCACAACTATTGCAGAACGATCCCACTATACACAGACCCGCAATGAACAAATATTACTCCCATCAGAACTTTTGTCCGAGTTGTTTTAACACTTTTGGTCGATCCTACATTCATACTTCAGCTGAACCACACTAGAGTTTGTTTGGCTGTAGACCAATACCCCTCGAACTGTTTTCCTGGCTTGTTTTGTGAGCAGCAAGGTTTGCACTCATGAATGAACACCACCAACAGAGCGATTGGATAAGATTTTCCTTTAATTGAACGGAACCTGCCAAGTGTGAATCTCTCCTTAATCTTGTGTGTTTCTTCTACCATATTTAGTTCAAGCGGGTCTTTTTTTAACTTTGGTTTTTGGACACAGCCCAGCGGTCTGGCTTTGCTTACCCGATGCCTCCCTGTGTATCGGTACTCCTGTTGTTGTTGAACGAACACCCTTTTTTTTTTTCTTTTATTTACTAGGATCATTCACCCCAGCTGTCATGTATTTGGATCCTCTCCCTTGAGCAACTGTGACACTACCAGTGTATCCTCTTTTATTATTCCAAGTTCATTGGCAGGCAACATCTTATTTTGCACACGATGACCTTGCTCACGCACAAGAACAGCTCAATAGCCTAACTTATGAAGCATAACAATCGCAAACAAATCTCAGCTGGGTGGATTTCTTCCTTAAGTTGGACTAAATAACACTCCAAACAAGAGCTGATGGAAAATGCTACGACACATCAGAGACACCAATGATTGCTGTGTATGTGGCTTTGATGCACGACTCAGATTTGATGCATACTTGTGAAGATTTCTCCAGATTCTAGAAAGAAGTTTTTAAAACACATACGGTTAAATATTCGCCCATGTCCACCTTTGAGAAACCCTTTTTCAGAAACTCTTTTCATCCCGACTTATGTGACCGACATGATGCCAATTACATCTCATCTCATTTTTTTCCCTGCATATTTTCAATCGGTAATTTAATTTGCGGTCTGTTACAACAATTTTTAGACATGCCAGTGTCATCAAGTTTATGATAAGTGATTTTTATTATATTTTTTTTTCCATGAAATTGATCCATGATCTCTTGAGAATCTATTACAGACATTGCAAAGTGTGGACGCTGTGTTTATTTGCATATTCTGCATCATCCTAATTCTGTTTTCCACACTTCACAGTACATATATTCAGAATTGATTTACAGTATATTGAAGGACTTTTTAACACTGCCTCTTTTATTAAGCAACCTCATCTTGTTTTTATAGCTTTGATACCGGGGGATTTATATATCATCAATCTGCCCGTGGGCTTGCTGGGTTTTATTGTCTGTGTGGCAACAGACAGGGCCAGCTCTTATTGGACTTCTTCAACTTAATTCTGTGAATAAAATCAAATCCCACTGAGCCATTCTTTCTTTTATTACAAAATATTGTTACTTTCTCTTGAAGCAACATGGCTTCATATTCTTGGTAAGATTAAGATCTAAAAACAGAGATGACGTTCTGTAGTATGGCTGAACCACATTGGAGTCTATACTAGAGTATGTTGAAGGAAGATGAAATATTTATTTTAAGAGGAATGGGAGTTTGTACTTTGAGCTCATTATGAAATAATTGTTTTGGAAAGATCAAACACGTGCTTTTGGTTGAAATTTGTCAAACAGAAAACAGTGAAAGTATTAGTGGTTGTATGATTTTAAGAACATTTTGCCACATTTTAGTCTTTCAGTGCGTGTCTTTCTATCTGACCAGGTCCTGATAACAGAAAATGATCAGACTAATGCATCCCCACAGATGATATAGGAGACATTTGATTAGCATGAGAAAGGGCCAAAGGAGAGGTTTAAAGATTCTCAGCTGAGAACCTCAGACAACTCACAGTGTCTGCATGTTAAAGTCAGCAGGGTCCGACTCCTACATATTGTATCAGCTTAAGGCCAAGGTTATCTCAGTTTGCTGTCCAACTGTTTTCTCAACTTCACGGAGTGTTGCTGCAGCTGTACGGATTATCGTGATGCCCTATGGTTGTGTCTGTAACTCATTATAAGTGGGCTGAACATTAATTCTTTTGACAAGATCTCCATTGGAAAAAAAAAAACAACCTCTTTCCCGCTTGTGTCTTCGGTTGCTTAAAGCAGAAGTAGTTGATGTATTCTTATATGTGCAATCACTCTCACTGGCCATCGGTTTACCATACTGCAGTTCAAAAGATGAAAAACTCTAGTTATGACTTAATAATACAATTTATATTCATAGCACATACACTTCAATCAACCCACACAAATGTTTACACCCAGTTCAGTGAATCATTTTTGATGAACACCAACAGATATTCATCTACGTTCTCTTTTCATTATATGTAGGGTTGCAGGGAGGATGGAGCCGACAATGCAACCTGCACATTCCTGATCTCTGGCCCTATCCATCACAGGCCCAACATATGAAACGAGGAAACCACTGATCACATATTCACACCAACATCCGACTGAGACCAATCAATGAATCCAACATGCAAATCTTAACATTGCGTGGGAAATCCAGAGAAAATAGAGACAAGCACAAAGAGGATAGCAGTAACAACAACCCCACTGACTGTCAATTATAAGAAACAAATGCAGTTCCAAATAGGTGATTTGTTTCATGAGGAAAACACCATACCATGGACAGTTGCGGCTTGAAAATATAGCTGACCTTTTGACCCATCATCAGCATGAATATAACAACAAATCCTCCGATGGGTCATTCTTAAGCCCAGTAAAGACTAAAAGGTATGAGTAACAGGTCCTCTTACATTTGACCCTGCAGCTGTGAGATGACCTCCAAGGAAATCAAAGTCTCCTAGTTAAATCCATCCATCGTCCATACAAGCTTAATCCAACTTACTGTGGGTCAGTGAGGGGGGGGTGCCAATCCCTGCTGACAGCGGCAGAAGGCAGGATACAACCTGGGCAGGTCGTCAGTCCATCACAGAGCGAACACAGACAGATAATCACTCGCAACACTAAACACTGGCTGCTTGAAAACTGATGGAAGGAGCACTATTCCTGTTATGCCCTTAACATGAACAGTGCCTCTTACACTGAAATTACCCATTTCCCAAGTTCTGAAACAGCCAGCATGTAGTGCAGCAAATGTTTGGTTGTATTGTATAATTACAATAGGGCTATTAACCAGAAATGTCCATTCAAATTACTTGTATCTGGCTCACAAATCTCATGATTTCAGAATTGATTTGGAAAAGTCTTTAAAAGAGTGACTCAACTCGAACCTGAACCTTTTGATTTGAAAAGACATAGCAAGTTAAAAAATATTTTAAACCTGCTGTTAACATGTTTAACTTTTGTTTTCTGTAAGAAATGATCATATGGACTTCCAGCACCTTTGAATCCAACATCCAACAACCTCCAATCACAGGACTTGTGTGGTCTTCAAAGAGCTTTATATTGTTAATCACAGTCACCCAGTCGCACACCAATGGAGGCGGCTCAATCCATCCATTGGGAGCAGTTTGGGGTTCAGTGTCTTGCTCAAGTACACTTGACATGTGGACAAGCTCGGGAATTAAACCTGCAACCTTCCGATTGAGAGACGACCCTTTCCATTAACTGAGCCACAGGCGCGTAAACAGACACTCAAAATGCAATGAAAGTTTTTGTTTTCACTTGAAAATGCCTTAGAATAGAAAAATACTGCACACATAGACTGTAATTGTTTGGTTATAAGGGACAGAACAGTCTATTAAATAGTGTGAACAATATAAAACTAATAAAATGCGGCAAAAAGTTTGGAAAATAAATTATCAGTTAACTTGTTTTTTCATCAAATCAAACATAATTACCTTTATTGGCAAGAAGAAAAAAAAAACTAATTGCTTGCAACAGGAGGAAAACATTTATGTATTCATTTATTATTCATGCATCAGTAAAAGCTCACAAATCTTAGTTTGCTTAATCACATTAGTGTGTTTGGAGTATCCAGCAGGTGGCCTCAGTTCACAGAAGCAGCAAATTACAGGTGAGTGTTGATTACATACCTTTTTCACTTGAAAAGATATTAAATCAATTGTAACTCTGTATCAGATAAATGATGCATGAACAAAAAAAATAGGCTTGGAACAACAGAGGCTGTAGTTAAATATCACTGCTGCAACAGCTCCCAGCATATAACCCAAACAGTTTTACCTTAATAGAACTAACACGGGCCTTAAAAGGAAAATCAATCCAGACGGCACTTATGCATGTCAGTTTGGGGATATCACAGTAATGAGTGTAAAGACCTTTTAGAAAATGAGAGAAAAGTGCTTGTAAGGAAACGGTTATTCATCATAATGTTTTGGCTGGGGGGGTGGGGACAGGCATGTTATCGCTTTGCTGTTTTCTCAAAGGATTCATGTGCCCAAGTAGAGAAAAGAAATGTGCGTTGTGTTTGTACCTTTCTCATAGTTTCTTAATAGGATTCTTTGCCTCATCAGTGGAAAATCCCCTTATCAGTACCAGTTTAGTGTTCTCAAAGAGGTGTAGGAAACTAGCAGACAAAATACAAAGCTTAATCCTATTTATAATGAAATAAAGGAGGTCATTTTTGTAGGGCATTTGCTGGTTTCAGGTTCACAGTGAAATAGAGAGAAAACTGATTGGTAATGCATTCCATAGCCATTGTTATTACAACTTAACATAACCTGCTTTGTAGATATAGGTGGGTGGAAACTTTCTAAACTTGAGGCTATCAAGGTTTCTCTTTCCTGGTCATATTAAATCTAAGTTTCAGAATAACAAAGTAATTTTTTAATTGATTCACCAATCCATAAGTGTGGCTGCAACTGGACTATCTCTCGGTACAATGTCTTTTATAATAACTTGTATAATTCACATCTGTTGCTGTAAGAGCCAGCAACAGACACTCAAAGAGCAAAAAGAAAAAAAAACAAGTAGTCACCCGTAATGATTGGCTGATTCACTGCAGGTCCCTGTTGAATTCCTGCTCTGCACAAGGATTTTGATTGACACAGTAAATGCTGGTTCACATTGTTCCAGCCCCGAGCACCATGTCCAGAAGCCAGATGCAATTGTTTATCTATCACCCATGAGGAGCTGTGATGTATTTTAGTCGAGAATGCTGCAGAGTGTTCAATTTTCTTCACTCGCCAGTCATTCTCGATGACCTACTTTATCTCAAACCAACGGTATGTATAAAATACTGTGGTTTTGTTTGATGCAATAATTCAAGGAACCGCTTAATGCTGCTGAGTGTTAATATTTCAGTAGTGATAAGTATTACTTGTTTAAGGGGGCTGGACTTCGGCTTGAAGTGTGATCTTTCACAACAAAGAGGCAGCATGTAGATGCCTCTCTTTGACTTTTATTAAATATCCTGCAGCAGCAGAATTAATGTGCGGAGCACCTTCCCTCAGTTTCACTCGTCATGCATTTATAAGCCACTGTTGCTTGTCAATAACTTAGTAGCTTCTCTCCCCTGAAGGTTGTGGTTTTTTTTTTAACCTCTCTGCTCCATTCTCTACAGACCTGCAAGAATGTGATCTGCGTTTACCGAGCCCACTAACCTGCCAAGTTTTTATTGTTTGTCATTTCTTTACAGGGTTCTTTATCTCCACTTTCTCCTCACCCGAACCAGTTGAGGCAGATGATCGCCCACCTCTGAGCCGGGCTCAATCAAAGGTTTCCCTCTTGTTAAAAGTGGGGTTTTCTCTCCACCGTTACTCATGAGGGAATTCATTCAGTGGCTCAGGTTCTCTCTTTTTTTATTGTGTGATAAAATGCCCTGAGACGACTCACGCTGCAATGTGGCGCTGCACAAATAGAACTCGATCAAAGTGTCTGAACTGTGTAAACTGTGTATTGTGTGCAATTTATAAGGAGTTTTCGGACACTAAAAAGTATCGCATGTTGCCATATTTGACTTATGTATACATTCAGGCGACCGTTAAAGCCACTGAGTAAGGGATTAATCCTAAACTCATGGCACACTAGCCTTTTCTCACAACAGAAAGCTGTTTTTACCAGGGAAAACGCGATGTTTCATAGATACAAGCAGACTTTCCGCTGATTTCATACCAGCCATTTTAATCAAACTCTTATTTAAAAACTGGCCATTTCGCCTCGGTCCCTAATTACCCAAATAAAGAGTGCTTGGAAATACCTGTGAGTCATTTACAGAAAGCAACTAGTGTTTTCATAAATAGAGGAGTGCAACTTTGATGAATGTTCAACTCAAAAAAGCATTTTGGGGCTCAAACCTGTTTGCAGGTTCATTTAGTTAAATTTCAGGATAAAAAAAAATATAATAATATAATATTTTATTTTTATTAATTGGTTGTTTTTTTTACTTGTCATCACACACTTATTTATTACATCAATGCAAAGATCTCTTACTGAAATTTATATAAACATTCATACAGTAACTCAAATGAAAACTCCCAAATATGTCCTTCCTATGTATTTTCATTCATGACGTGCAGCAGCATTTATTCCTCCTGAAAACGTGTCGGCGCCATCTCTTAGTCTTAATCCTTTTAAGCTTTTCTTGGAGCTTAGATCTCATGTACATCACTGTTTTGAGCTTCAGGGTGGACTCATAATCTTCTGTGGTAATATTCATGCAGATTTACATTAGATTAGTCAGAAAAACATCTAAGACTTTTGTTTTTGCTTTCCTCTCATGCACGTCCTTGTGTGAGTTCTTTGAACATTAACTTTATTCTTTTCACTTCCAGCAGGACAAAGATCTCCTGAGTTCTTGGCAAAGTTTCTCTAATGGTCAAAGCGTGAGATCATTTTTGGTCCATTAACTCACCATGAAACTAAATGACCCGGCATTACTCTCCGTGGCATTCAAAGACGGAAGGACTGCAAAATGAGTTATACGTCAATATATCATAAGTAACACCCGTCGTGAAATCGATCTGCTCCTGAGGTTCTTGCATAATGGAAGCGAGCGCTAATGTTTTCAGCACTAATAAAGGACAGTGATGGCGAATTCTGGCTGTCCTCAGCCACTGCTCATGTTACAATATAATACTTAGAATTGTAGGATGTGTACTTATGATAATTGACTGAAAGAAAACTATTCTTCAAGGTTGCGTTCAAGAACTGTGGTTGTTAATGTGTTGCTTTGGTTTACAGTGTCGCCTCACGGGGCGATTGTTTTTGATTCAGGCCTGAACCGAACTGTGTGGAACATGCATGATACCAAGGGGTATATCTGGGTAATCACCATGTATTTCAGTTTCCCCCCTGTAAAAATACAGGCTTGTGTAAATTTGGTGACGATTTGGTGCAAATCATTAAGTAACTGTTGCTGTTGTACAAGCATTCATTTTCCATATGGGCCACGATAGCATACAAGGTTCGACAATATTTAAATCAGCTCTTAAATTAATTATTAAGAGACAAATCAACCATACATCCACATTATTATCATTCATTTTAAAATGAAATTGACATCAAACAATCATAATTTTTCCTATGCAGAGTTTGCATGTTCTCCTTGCGTACATGGGTATTTCTTCTAGTACCTTTTTTTTTCACAGTCCAAAAACATGGATTTGGAGTTAATTGGGGAGTCAAAAATTGTCTATACATGTGAATGTTTGCTCTGTAATGGACTGGTGACCTGCACTGCATCTTGGTTCACATTGAGCCGCGATGGGCTCCAGCACCTCACACCTTCAGTTGGACAACGTGGTAAAGAAGATGGATAATTAGTGTGAACTGATTTGAGGGAAAATCATAGGTACCCACTGTGGTGGTGTCAAGAGGCTCATATCTATTTTCCTTTTTAATTGACCTGTATGATAAACCCGCGGCGTGCAATGTAAAAGACGTGGGCGTTCATCTGTAAAAGGAGGCTTTCTGCTTTGCATAATGGCAAAGGTAGGCTCAAGGAGGCAGATGCAGACGTGTACACAGATTTTATGAGAAAATATAGGTGCAATAACTATACATTTTTCTGTAACTAAGAGTTGAATCTGCGCATACACCTGATTCTGTTATATATAGCTGCTAATGTGCACGACTTGTGTTTCTATACCCACAGTTTGATGTATGAATTCAGATGTATTTTCCTTAGACCTGCTCCACTACTCATAAGTAACTTAAAAGAGTGATAGAGAAGCAGTTTGGATTTTGGCAGGATTTCCAAAAGTTATTCACCAACATTAACTGTTAGACACAATTTTGGATATTCTCTGCAGTCCCTACATAATTGATCATGTGTACCAGAAACACCATTACCAGTCATAATTATTGGAAACAGTTAACTTATCTGAAAAATAGGTTAAAAAAATTTTGATTAATTCAAAAAATGTAATCTGTGCTCATGAAAAAATAACCAAAACTTTATGGTACCCTGCAGAGTTTTAGAAGGTACTCAAGTTTATTTTGGGATTGGACATTTCCGGAACACTTCTGATGGCAGAAGGCTGAGTCAGATGGAGATCACACACCAGACTAACAAGTTCCTTTCGCCTCAAGTCTCGTCTGTATTCTACAAGACGTGTGTTCATCTGTGGTTCTCTAATTACCCAACAGCAACAACTGATTTCCCATCCAGATCGCAAGAGGTCAGATGTAGCTGACGAACTCAGATTTAGACTTGTCAAACACCGACTGAGATAATAAATTCACTCCAGCTGTGCTTTATTAAAGTTTTTGATATGGAAAAAATATTTTTTTAAATTAAAACACATGATGAACAGGCTTGCATAAGGATATAAACTGTAAAACATACTTATAGCTGATACCCAAAGATTATTTATAACCAGGTTGTGACTGTAGACCTGACTCTATACAAATCCACAAGAAAGTTTTAAACTTTAAATGCCTTTCCAGTGATGGATATCCATTTTATCTGACCTTTACTTTAGAACATGCTTTATTTGCCACCTGATGTGCTTCAGGTTTCAATCAAAAGCACCCTCCTTTTTAGGGGATTCAGAGTATTTCAGCCCATTTCTTGCATCTTTGCCCTTCTAACTTCATCTTATCGCTGAACAGAGCTTTCATTTCAGCTGTCAGCTACTGCAAAGATCTCACACGTAATATGTCCATGTTATTTCAAGACTGGGGTGCACAGAATCTGCAAGTACACGGGCCTACCTGCAGAATGTGTGCAATATCAATGATGACATCATTATTCCATTGTCGCAGCGCATTTGCGCACTCGGGCAGAAACAGTAACTTCCTTGTTTACAAGTGTTTGTGATTGAGTAAACTATTAACAATACTGACATGGCTAGGAAACGACAGGAATTAAGAAGCTACTTTGGCATTTTTTTCCATCTCCAAAGAATCGACAGAAAGTGTCCAGGCAGAAGAAAGAGTTATTACTAAAAAGTGGCTCCAAGATGTGTTGTGGCTTGAAATCAATGGGGAGAACATCACAGAGGGACTTGTGAAACTTTCTGTAGACACAGGTTTGGATAGCTGGAGAAAAAACATGGCCGCTGTAGGTACAGAAGATGCCACTGCCAACGTCAGTACTTACAATATTTTACCAAAACTACATTAATTGGTTACAGCGCGAGACTCTTTCTTTTACATGTACAGAATATAACAGTACGCAAACTCAGCTGATCGCGAGATCCCTCGTCGTGAGACCTTCATTTGCGGTTTTATCTGCAAAAGATGGACCATAAAAGGCTGCAGGGCTGAAGACAACGTGTAAATACAATGTGATTTGCAGTGGAAAACTAAACATGTTTCATCCGACAATCTGCACAGAGGCACATTTCTTTGTGAATATTACACCTGCAGTCCGCCATTAAAGTTCAACTGGCTGCAAGTGACCTGCAGGATGCGTGCACAAAATATTTTCAGTGTTTTCTCGACAACATAGTTGATAATGGAAACACTAAAAAATGACTTGTATTGCACTTGAGAGGTAAAACCTGACTATTGGAGAATAAGGGCATTCCGACACACACACACACACACACACACACACACACACACACACACACACACACACACACACACACACACACACACACACACACACACACACACACACACACACACACACACACACACACACACACACACACACACGCACACACGGAGGATAATTGAGTTTGAAATCAGATATGATTCCCTCCAGTTGTGTGATCCTTTCTTAGTGTTTGATCCTTCAAATTGGTCTCAGTAATTACAAGACCTCCACCATTTTGGAAACACAGCACTCTGCACCAATCTCAAGAAATATGAGCCCATTTTACAAATTGATGCCACTCAGAGAATGGATGCTCTTAAAGCAAGCAGGAAAACACTTGGCAGCCTCTTTAGTTCACTTGGTCCAGATCCCAACAGAAAACATCATCAAAATGGTTAAATTGTCTGCGACTCTGTGCTGTAATGGGGGGAGGGGAGGGGGGTGCCGTCGGACTGTTGTGCGCACCCAGTGGGGCATGTCTGATCCGGACATGTGGCAGAGAGGTGAGGCAGCACGCCTGATTTGCATCATGTGCTTAATCACCGTTCTGCCCAAAAACGAAGGAGCTGCCCAGAGATACAGAGTGACAGGCGGAGGAAACTCACAGGGCTGCAGAGTTTCTGTGTGTGAGTTTTGTGCTCGTTTTCATTTATTTAATAAAATAATGGTTTATGGAACCTCTGACCCCGTGCCTCTGTGAGAGAACCCAATGGTGGCGTGCAATACTGTCACACTGTCACTTACTCTTCCTTTAAATTTCGCAACAAGCGGGAATGGCACTATTACTTCTCAACTTGATAAAAAAATCAAGTTCAAATCTGAAGTGAAAACGCTCATCTTTGAGCATTGAAGCACATTCACTTGTCACAAAAGACTACTGGTCTTTTCACCCCAAGCCAGTAGTTAATCTGCGGATGGATTCAGCGTAACATGAGGCTCAACTAAGAACAGTGATGTACATTTTGAAGGATCTTTATGACTTGCCATACATGAAACTGAAGAGGACAGTGGAGGAGGCAACAAACAGAAGTGTACTTATCTAGACCTCATTGTATTTTGAGCGAATCAAAAATGGTCTCCTGATACTCATCTGGGTTGCTCCTGAAAAGCCTTTTATTCATCTCTGCACTAATATGGCCAAGCTGTTGGTATGGTCGGGTGTCTATTAGTCTGAGATTTAGATCACATATCAGCATGTTTGTGACTAAAAGTAAAAGTATCAACTCTTTGCAGTAAGGCTAAATTTCTAATAAAGTCATCTATTTGCAGGGACGACGGCCAAATCACAGCTTTAATTCACATATCCTACATCGCATTAACAATCTGCTCACATTTCAAGATATGTTGTATCGCCATGCTGTACTGAACTCTGTAAAGGCCTCCCTGGTTCAGGGGATAAACCACCCATGATGCATGAGTCTGAGTGTGCGTGCTTGTCTATGGGTGCACATTGACTGACAAGCTTGCAAATCAAAAAAACACCTCGAAATGGATAAATATTTCAGGAGAGTGTTGACTCTATCTCTCCTGATCATTTGAAAGTATGAAAGTATCCTCGGAGGATCCTGCGATAGTTTCCACCGCCATATCAATTCCCATAGCCACACACACACACAGCCTGTAGAATGAGCAGAAAGAAAAGGTTATGAGATGGCAGGGATTGCTGCAGGTTCAAATCACAGCATTCGGGATGAGAAATTGTTGTTTGAGCAGGCTTCGCACACAACAAACTCTGTGGAATCCTGCTTTCTCCATTCTTCTGACCTCCAGGGCTAAAGCAGCTGAAGCTTGAATTATTCAGAAGAGATGACTCGGCAGCATCTCCCCATAAATCTTCAAGTTGTCGACATACAAAATTACTATTTCAAATGTTTCATCAGTGATCTCGAGACTACTTCTAACACAGTCATGTACAGGACTGTATCAGTCAGTGTAAATCAGCTCAGAGCATGTGTCTTTGCTGGTGTCTGAACAATTTTCAACCAGGTCCATATCCTGCTCTTAATAGTTTACACATTGCGTACCCAAGAAATCAATAAAGTCACCAATGACCTTCTGATGGCAGCAGATGATGGGAAATGTTCCGTGTTGGTATTTCTGGACCTCAGCTCTGCTTTTGACACTGTGGTAAACAGTATTCTGCTAGACGGGCTAAGGCAGGTGCTGGGGATGTCGGGTTCTCCCTTGGACTGGTTCTCATCTCACAGCTCCCACGGGAAGTTGTCTGTTTCAGTCGAGATGGGATGTTTTCACAAATTTGTGTTTTTCTTTGTTTACGGAGGAGTAAAGGCATTTTCAAAAAGTTCCACCTTGGGTTGGGGGCTTAGGGAGATATTTGGCCGTCAGGGGTTGCCTTTTACCTGAAGAATGTTTTTCCGTGTAGTTTCTGAGGCGCAACCCTGATACAAAAACAATTTTTATTTAAGAACACATTTTCATTAAAACAAAATGGTTTCATTAAATCAAATCATATTAGATTAATACATACATTTCTTATCTAAAAACTATTATTATGAAAACAGTTGATAACAGTAGCCTCTGGCAAGCATGGGAAGAGTAATTACCTCAACTGCCATTAATGTAGTTATTTTGGTGATAAAATAAGGAAATCTAGCATTCAACTAAATGTTTTCATGTGTTGCCCATCTCTTCCGACTGAGTTTCTTCAGCCATTTATACTTGTGGTTCTGAGACAAACGTCACTCATTTTTCACACTCAGTGAAGCGAGACTGGCTGGAAGCGGGCTGGCTGGGGGTCAGTTAGTAACGCGGGTCGTTTCCCAATCAGAATGTTAGAGGTTCAATCCCCCATCGCCCCGTCCATATGTCCAAGTGTCCATGAGCCAGACAATAAAAACCAAATTGTTCCCAAGGGACAGTGTGTCATTGCATGGCAGCCATCACTATTGGTGTGCGAGCATGACTGTGACTAACAATATAATGCATTTTGTAGGCTGCTAAAGCATTGAAAATAAATTTTTTTTGCCATTTAACCATGTCAAGGTTGAACAGATGCATTAAAATGTCACCACAAAAACCAAACGACAACAAAAAATGTTTGCCATGCTAATCCCAACCATCCATTCCAGAAATTGTCAGATTATCATAAATTCTGCCTTTTTTGGATTATTGATTGTGAACTGTACAGAGGGTCAAATGCTAATTATCATACAAACACAGAGAGGCTTTCCCTTTCCTAGTGAGCTGATCACATGATCAGCCAAACAGCACTCTTCTTGTTTTAACAGTTTGTATATTGTAAATATTGCTCCCTGTTTTTCAGCGGTGGCCAGTAAAAGCCAGAGGTCTCTATCCATTTTTAATCCACCTTCCAATCCACATAGAGTTGCTGTGGTGATATAGTCCGTTTAATCTGTGAGGTTTTGACTTCTTCTGCCAGATACACATCCAGAAACCATTCAATCATACATGTTAAATATTTGTCATTCTTTTGATCAATCACTATAAATTCCTTTTTTTTTTAAGCTATATAGGAAGACGGTGGATCTACAAACAAAATTCAAATGTCTACATGACCAAGAAGGAAATCAAAAGGAATGACGTCTGTAAGCTGTAATGGAGTGGGACATGGCAAGATTATTAGATTCTTTCACATTACAAATCAAACAAAGTTCTAAATAAATATCTATTGACTTAATATTTGAGAAAACGAATGTGATCAGAATCCAGCCAAAACGGTATTAGCCCATTCAAAAAATAATCTTGACAGAGACTTCACAGAGTGTAGACACTCACACCTTCAATGAGGGATACTGTGCTTTTTGGGGAGAATTAAATCTGTAGCATGTCTCTATTGGCATTTCTGTGGACAACCAATTACTGAGAGTTACTTGAACTGAGAGGAGATGGACAGATGGACTGGAGAGAGCTGAGTTTTCTGACACCAAGCACACAAATCCAGGAAAGACAAAAATCTTGGATCTATGTTATGCACACATGTTGTTTTGCTTTTTGGTGCTTCCCTTGAGCTTGCTAGCTCATAGGTGGATTACCGAGGAGGCAGAGTCAACTTCCAAGACCCAAAAGAATCAGGGGACCCTCGGTCAGAGTTCGGGTGTGAGGGGAGGACTTGAATGTCTCGATTATAAATCAAATAACCTCATAAAGAACCAGAATGACAGAAAAAAAGATGCAACGATATTCAAAACAACCACAAAACAACTAGAGTCAGGCCTAATAAAAAAAAAAAAAAGGAAAAACACATCCATAAACAGATGGAAACCATGGAAAAGAGAAGCCAAATTAAAAGAAACTGCCAAGAAAAGGCAGCAAAGACACAGAAAATGAACAGAACGTGATGCAAGTTGACCACAGAGAACTAACAAGACAGGAATCAAAATTAATTAAAAAAAAAAAATGGAGCTCTAACACAGATAAAAACGCAACACACACAAGGACAGCTAAAAGGAGCTAAGAAAGAAAAAAAATCACAATAAGATGAAAAAAGTGACTAAACTCAGTGAGACAAAACATTAAATGAAAGGATCAAAATGATGAATGCAAACAATAACGTGTTTCAAGGTGACTAAAACAATTTCAAAAGGGAGCTCAAACAGATCCAAAACAAGCGAAGAGACATAGCAACATCAAGCATCAAATATAAACACAAAAAGACTAAAACAACATCCATATGCCTGAGTGCCCTGTGTAGACTAAGAACTGGCAACCTGCAACCTTGTGTCTTGTAAATCATCCAAACTGAAGAGGAAAGTAAAAAAAAAAACAGCTTTAAAAAGGAAAGAGAAGACTGACCTCCTCCACTTTGGACATTCAACAAAGTGTACTCAAGATGAAACTGAACTTTAAAGTTGTTGTGTAAGTGAGACTCCTGGAGTGATAAGTGCTTCTCAACTTTGGACATTCAGAGAGAAGCCTTGCTTAAAAGATTCTGTCACTCGAAACTAAAAGTAGTAGCGCGGATAGCTATTTATGGGGAAATGTCACATTTAACTGGTCCAGGTGTAAGCTGAAGCTGAGGAACTTTCATGCTGAAGATAATGTCACAGACTTTGATTTGAGTAATTATCTTTTGGCATGATGCACACCTGAAAGCAGTTGTACTAGAAATGTCGAGGACAAAATCTTTCAGGTTAAGAGGCACAGGATACATCCGAATAGTCCCTCCTATCTCCCTTCCTATCTATCTTTCCTTAACCCCGGATATTTTTAAGTGGCTGCCATGATAAGGAATTTTCGAATTCTCAATAAGCTAAGGAAAGGAGGCTCAAAAGCTTTAGGATACAGGATCATGCCGCCCCACAATTCCTTGCAGCGACAACATTTAAAGGGACCCGCTCATCCGAGTGTTCAGGGAAACTCATGATGATTTAAAGCAGATCATGTTAAGTTACCAATGCAATAATATGCCTTGAACAACTTTAAATATTTTAAAACCCATACCCCAACTATGAATGTTATGCGGATATTGTAAAACGAACACAGTAAAGGAAACTTTTTGTTTGCCTATTTTCAGTTCGATTGGTTATTTACTCACCTGGCAGCCTCTTTTCCCTTGATTTCAATTCAAACTTTGTGATATTTGAGATTATATCAGTGATTAGAGGCAAAGGGGAAAGTGCTATAAATGTACTTTTTGTAGTCCATTTTCAGATATTTTTTGTTTTTTCACCACGGCTGACGTCACTAACATGCACCTCCGGCGGATTATTTTTACTTCGCCTCGTGAAAGTGTGGTCCGACGGTCACAACTACGTGATCGCCTTTCCCTAACGCCTTTAGGAAGCCACCTCACACTTTTCCTTAACCCCGTGATGTCATCCACGGGGCTAAGGAAAAGGAGATAGGAAAAGAGAAAGGAGGGACTTTTCGGATGTACCCACAGTTTCACCGCCTCAGTCCTCACTGAATGAAATGCGATTAATAGCAAAACTGCAAAGCTCCAGTTTAGTGTAACATGAACAGAGATGGGAAAAGTAAAGATAACTGATCCGAACAAATGATTGTATGTTAATATAATTATGGTGATGATAACGCAAAAAAAAGAACAAAAATGAAGAAACCTGAGAAATTGTTTATCCTTACGTGACCTCGCTTGTTAATCATGTAAAGCACTATATCTTGCATTTTACTGGATGAGAAGTGCTCTATTAAAATGGCTGATTGATTGATGGGTACAATATTATAAAGTGTATTACGCAAGATGGGCTGATTAAATAGGGCTGTTCTTCTTTTAGCACCCTTTAATTCATTCATTTTCTTCCGCTTATCCGTTTCCGGGTCGCGGGGGTGACAGTCTGAGCACTGTCACCCAGATCACAATGCACCGATTAAGAACCTTCCTGCAGGTGGTGAGCCCATGGGAAGGTGATGCCTGGCGTGGGACACGACCCCACTACCCCTGAGATTGTGAGTCTCATGCTCTACCAACTGAGCTAGCCGGGGGACTACCCTTTAATTGACACTTGTTAATTAACACCTTTGGTTGACCACTGGTAATTCCAAATATTGTAACATTCTATTATATATTTTATTATAAGCAGCATCCAATCATATGTCCTTGAAAGCCATAGCAGTGCTGTGGGGTTCAGCCAATGTCATGCGATCACGTCATGCAACGCTAACCTGCAGTCTTATTTGTTCTTCCTTTAATTACTATTAAATACTATGGTGAATTACAAAATAAAAAACAAAAACTCTGTCTAATTTTTTGTATAATTGAGGTATTTTACTTTGTTGCCTCAGTAATGAGAGGTTAATATCAATAAGTCTTTGAAAGGATCCACCAGTCAACCACTGTGAAGCCAGAAACTACAATCGGTGTTGTTCCAATTTGGCTGGTCTCTAATCAAATTGTTCACTCATTATTTAAATATATGAACAAAAGTGCATCAATTGTTTGATAAGCACAGTAAGATTTTTATATCTATATAGATTAGAATTACATAGTTTTGCAAAATGACATAATTTGTGGAAAATAGTTTCCAAGACGCCAATGATTTTTCCATGAGCTCTGAACGAAAGATTTCACACTGACAATGTAAAGGCACATTTGTTGTGGAGAAAATTTGACTTTTACCAGGTGGACACAGATCACTGACTAAGTGTGATGTTACACCTTGAGCTAGTGTGTAAGTGAGAAAGTGTTTGGTAGCGGACACTGCTCAATAAGTGAGAGACAGTGGGGGGCTGTTTCAGCCAGTTGATGTTTTCTGCCCCCCCCCAACCCTGAATAGCTCCATATTGATTAATGCAGTTCTAACTATAGTTCAGGATTTCCACAAGCTGCAATCTGTAAGCAACCTCCATTCTGGCATCCCTTCTAGAGGATGTTAGAGCTCTGAACACAAATCGGAATGTCCCAGCGATGAGCAAGTTATGTTAATTAGAAACAGTAACTGCAACTCAGACTAATTTATTCATTGCTTTGTAGCTACATCAGCACCACCTTTTACCTTCATCTTACGAAGATATCAACCCAACTGTTACTGGATTAAAGTAAAAGTGTACCGCCAAACACCAGCGTGGGGTTAGTATCGTCCAGGGCCTTTTCTATCAAGACAAAGGTATTACACACTTGAGGCAAGGAAATGTGAGCGTTATCAACGGCAGTCTCGCTTTAACAAGTGTGATTTACAGTTTAGCCTTGAGCGGTTTGATTAAACTAATGTGGGAGTATTGTTGAAGTCGGGCAGTGTTGTTAAAGCAGTAAAGGACAAATATAGTCACTTATGGGGGAAAAAGAAAGATGAAAAAAAATAGATGTTGTACGTCAGCAAACAGGAAATAATAGTATTGTTATAAAGACAATGCCAGTTGACAAAACAGCAGTGTTATGCCTGCACCGTAAGGCCCTGTTTACAAAATGACATTTCAAGTGCTGACGTGTTGTTTTTGCGTTTTCGTGACATTTTGACAACGACGTCCGTTTACACATCCGTGTAGAAGATGTATGGCTGGTTGGCGATCTAAATTATTCCAATTTCCACCGAGAAGAGAATATAGCACACGCTTTATTCATGACATTCGACGTAAGCGAATTTGTTTCTCTTTAGACCCCGATTCATTTACATTCTCTGTAAAATCTAAAGACGTTAATTAAATTACTGTGCGGCATAATTCTAAAGTGACAAAACCACCACACAATCATCTGCCACAGGTTCTTTCAACCTTATCAAGCAGCTTCCAAGCGTGTTGTTTTGGTTTTACAGTCCACAACTTTGTTTTCTTTGCAGCCTTGTTTGATAATGGAAGGGAAGCATTTAGCCTTAGATGAGAAAAGAGACACTCGCTGCAATGAATGACAATGTGGGCCCGTGTCTGGTGGATGTGTGAATAGGCAAATGATTCCAGAGTTATCAGAATCATCTGAGTGGAATATGCTGCGTGTGAGATTGTCTGCAAATGTACCAAACTACAAAACACCAACACAAATAAATAAATAAATAAATAAATACAAACAAAAAACGATGTGCTTTCTAATCTGAAAATACATTTAGCAAACAAATGATTCATGAAATGACACTGTTGTGTGTCATGTGTTTATTTGACGTCGAGAGTGCTTGACAAAAATTTCCTTTGAAGAGTTTCATTTGCCTTTTCTGAATTGGCCAAGTTCTAGAATGTAAATATGTAAAATGGCAAACTCTGAAAATGGTGATATTCCCTCGTCACTGAAATGAGATGGGATCATCGACTGCAAAGCCTCTAAACCAAGAATGAAGCTTTTTGCATGTCGCTATGTCACTGCTGACAAGAGTGAATATTATTGGGATGACCGGATAAATTCTGGGGAGCTTGATTTGGCTTCATTCAGCAGAAAATCAGTAATTCACCTTTTTGTTCAGTTCAAAAAAAGGAAACTTGATTTCTCGATCCATTCCACATGGCGTGATGTATTTCAGGCATTTGTTTTAAATGTTGATGATTCTGACTTTGAAGCAAAGAAAACCCAAAGTATCTCAGAAATGTGGACTATTACATTAGACAAATAAATGAGAAAAATAAGATTTTAACATAAAAATGTGGGTCTACTGAAAGTCATGTTCATGAACAGGACTGCACTCGTCACTGGGTTTGGGCCCCTTTTGTGTGAATTACTGTTTCACACAGTGATACAATTAGACAGGTTTTGGAGAATTTGTGATTTCATTTAAATGTGACTTTTTTTAACAAATAGCCATCCGACTGTTTTCAAATAAATGAACTTTGAGTTTGTTTGTGTGTGTAACAAAGTGGAAAAGTGGAATATTGGTACATTATCTAGTGACCTTGCTGTCTGCATCATTTGGATGAATAGATAGATTTTGGGAGATGCACTTTGCAACAGCATCAACATTAAGGCCACAAATTGGTCTTAAGTCCTCCTGGAAACAGAGATGAGAATCTCCAAAAGGCTCAACAGCAGAGAGGAGCATGAAATAGTCCAAAATGTCCTGGCAGAGGGTTGTATTGGCGTTGTACTTCATACAACAAAGTGGACTGACACCAGCTGATGACAGCTCCCAAAACCATCACAGAAGGAAAACTACAATTTCAACCTTGGCAAATGAGATCTTTTCTGTGTACGTTATGTTTAGATAGCATGTAGAATAGCAGGATATGTTTCACCCTGAGATCAGAATTCACTGCTGTGACAATATTACATCATAAAACCTGATGGAGTGCTTTAACAACAGACAAACTTGCAAGACTACTTTCTGTGACACGTGGCCTGTTGGGGGCGTCAGATGCTAGCATTCTGTTGGTTGCTGTTTTCTCTTCCCACTCTCGTCCTTCCTCTTCCTGCTCTTCAGGTTTGCAGCCTGCAGCCAGTTGGCATTCAGGAGGTAGTAAGAGGCGTGGAGATCGGAGGAGGCCTCACTCTCTCAGACTGGCACTCTCTTTCCTGGGGAACAACTGTATTATTTGATCCACTCGAGCTTCTTGACCTTGAGTTGGAGGTCTCTGGTGGTCCTATTTTCAGGCTTTGGTTTCCCTAGTTTATCATGTTAACGTGTGATGCTGCAAATGATTTCCCATCATCAAAGACTGTCTGGCACACATTGAACTACACAGCTGCACTGGGAAACAAAGTCCATCGTCAGAGAAATTGTGGCCTGACAGTCAAATGAAGTCAATTGACTAAATCAAGAGAAGCAGCATGGTAATGACTATTAAAGTGCTTTGACACCAGGATAGCCTGGGACTTAGCTCGTGGCTAATAGGCAGCCACAATCACCTGTCATGTATAGCCTTCAGACCATACGTATATCAATGAGTGCCTTCATCACTACTGTTTCTTCACTACTCCACGTCCGCCGACAAAGATATTGTCCAACTTTTTCTTTATGTGTCTGCTTCTTCAGATTCGCACTGTTAGCTTTGTTCATTTACTACCCAAAATGCATTGTGTCACGTCCTCTTGCTTCGTCCACTACAAAGTCCACTGATAGTCCCTGACGTGTTCACATTAACCATGAGCCGGATCACAGTCCAGCGGAGTTTTTACACATGAAAGGGGCTTTCCCTAAAATAAACTCTGGTCCAAACCAAACAGGGCTGGTGTAAATGCACAGGGGAGAGTACTTTCTGATATGCAAAGGTTAGCAATGAAACTGCATTCAGGCTGCTGATGTGAGTCATCAATCTTGTTTCTTTTTACACTGAAGAACTTCAAATTTTAGTGCAGAAATTAAATTCTCACCATCTGTGGTGGATCAAGTTTGACCCTTTTGAGGGTAGAAACTAAGAAGGGAATTTATGCAACTGTCTAGATGTGCCTTAGGAGTCTAAAATAAGGCTGTCTGACAGAAATGAAGAGGAGGAACATCCTGCGGGGAGTTTCAGTTTACAAAGGCAGCAAGATCCATGCAGATTCTATGCAAATATTTAAAACTGTCGACCATCAGTGTATCTGCCAACCTCAGAAAATGGATCATAAATATCTCTGATGCCCCTAGAAGGGTAATCAATCCTTGTTTATTCGGTTTGGAAGAAATGTTCGAAGCTATATTGCGTGAAAGTCACTGCTACAAAGTCTCTGCATTCAACAAAACAGACAATTTGAGTGTAATTCATTTCAGAGCTGTTTTTTTTTTTTCTTTCACATTTGACTGAGGTGTGGTACATGTGGTCACAGTTACCAGGAACAACATTGGGTGGAGTAGTGAACTGGTTCAGCCTGGCAAGTGAGTACTTGTGTCGCACAAACACTCCATGGCAAACCTTGTTAATCAAACAACTTCAGTTCCTCAGGTGAGAACCAGAAAAAGGGGACGTTGGTTATATTCAACTTGATCGTATCCACTTAGAATGAACATGTTCTTCATCATCTGCAAAGGACCAAGTGGAAACGACAAAAGAAGGATGCTACAGCATATTTCAGAGTGGATGGATTTGGATTGCTTCAAACTCAAGACTTGGAAAAAACTGGCTGAAGGAGTTACTTTTCAAGTTACATCAGTTGGATCTTTGACATTTTGCTTCGATAGGCATAAAAGGAGAAAATCGACAATCATCACAGCCATCAAGATGGACTGCAGCGGCCATGAGCACAATAATTTCAGAAAAGACAAATTCAGATGGGGGTAATTTCATACATTAAAAGACTAAAAAGATGGAGGTCCTTATCTTGATGTTGAATCACTTTTCTAAGTATCTCTGTGTCAAAACACATCGAAGACCATTTTTTCTTCCTGGAACCTGACTTTCCAACAATGCGGGAACAGCAAAAGAGGATGAAGCACACAAGAGAGTCATCTCATCACCTCAAGTGAGTGAAACATCCGAACGTGTTCTTATGAGGATTGCCGTCATTTTCATCTGGGAAACTTAAATCATGAAAGTGGCATTTTTCAAAATATTTTGTAGGAACAACTTTGACAGAGACCTTCAAAAAAGAAATCAAGAATAGTACAGTATCATGTTGGGGAAACTAATTTACCATAAAACAAAACTGGTATGACTGCGAACCCGAAGGCAACCGGAGAGGTAGAAAGAACTGGCACGGAGATCAGAACTGGAATAAATGTAACGCGTATACTAATGTGACAGACGTTGTATAATCTGTTCATTATGTGGCTAAGTAAAAATGTTTGTTTTTTTACAATAAGGAAAACATCTAAATAATTGAAACAAGTCTCTTTTATTTTTTTAATTTTACGTCAGGGCACGTCACATTTGGGCACCATCTTGCCATGGATATCTCGCGAGACAGCTGCTTCTCTCACGGCCCACCTCGCTTGCAACTTGTCTGTGGTCGACAAACATCGCAAAATCCAGACATGACCAAAGAAATGGTGAGATTATGGATTTTATATTATGCTTTTAAATAGAAATGTTTGTCAATACCATGCCCATTCAGAAGATTCCGGTGACTTGGCTCATTGTTTTCTTGGTCAGCAGCAATGCTAACAGCACCGTGCTTCGACACTTTCTTTCTATTCTGGTTTGTTCATGACAACCTGTCCACAAAGAATCCGTTTTTCCTTAAATGTGAGAATAGTTTCTTATTTTGATATGGGACAATGGATTTGATGGACTAGGTTTGACGGTCTTTACTTTTGAGGGGAAAAAAAAACCACGGGCCTCAACATGGACGAAGCTCGCACTTTCCTGAGCGCTGTATAAACTACTTGGAGGCTAAAGAGGCCATTTTAATTTAGTTGTGGTGGTTTGAATTGACCTAAAACTACATATAATCAGACAGATGTAAACAGTGAGCAAAAATGTTTGTACTGCGACTGATGTTATCGACGAGAATTATGAGATAATCATCAAACATTTCTCATCCGTAAATGTGACTGATACTTTCCCGATAAATATGAGATAATTATCAAACAGTCATCTGTAACTATGGCTGATATTTTTGACAACATGTGTTGAGAAATCCGTGTGTTACATGTGTGGATGTGGAAGGTAACGCTGAACTCTATTGAGGTATACAGGCCAAACCATAAGGACAAATAATCTGAAAATATAGAAAACATTCAAATATATATATATATATATATATATATATATAGAAAAACCTAAAATGTCCTGAAATCTAGTAGGAGTACAAGCAAAATATAAGAGTTATCAAACTTGTGCCTTAGCAAAATACTTAATAAAATGAAATGTCACAACAAACATGTCAGGCTAATCCACAGTCACAAATGTAAAACTCTGATGTTACCTCTCTCTCTCTCTCTCTCTCTCTCTCTCTCTCTCTCTCTCTCTCTCTCTCTCTCTCATGTTGTTTTAAAATAACATCCTTTGTTTTCCACATAGGAACAAACATCTGATTTGGATGAGCAGCATTATCCGGTGAATTTCTTTGACACTTTGTTTTTGTACTATTGATATTGGCTTGTATTTATTCTGAGTGTTTATTTTGATAAAAAAAAAACAACAACACACAAATTAATTCTCCACGTCTTTTAGGTACAGTGTGAGTCTGACCCAGCTGGCTTGGATGGAGTTGTAATATATGGTGACAGAACCTGGCCAATCATTTCTGTATGTATAAATTGAATTTTTCTTCTTTTTTTTAACCATTTGTACCGGTGTGATACATACAATCTGAAAATGCAGTTTTTTCTCTCTTTCAACTCATGATCCTGCTCTTCCAGCCTTTGCAGACAAGTGACGCAGTTGACCCAGAGCCGCCGGCCCATTACACATTGTCAGCAAATTTCATTGTATTTTAATTATTTTATTTGTATTTTTTTATATGTGTTAAGCTTGTAAATTGGGTGATATGTTATGTCCTAAATTAAAGACAAAAAACAATGCTGTCCGATTTTCTTTGGAAGTGCATGTAAATTGCAAAAGGAGGGGGGCACCGTATAAAATTGGCTCTGAGTGGAGCTCAGGTAAGTGGGGACAATCCACCGACACAACGTCCTAATAGAATTTACAACATACAACACTTTAATTTACTAAAATTGGGTCTCAATATTTTTCCCAGCAAAATCATCTATCGGGAGTTATTGTAAATGCAACTATACAACAAGTTCTTAAAACACGATAACTGTAGCTCAGAGTGCACACTTAACCATTCTGATTATGTGTTACAAGTCAAAAAGAGTCAACAAAAAGCCAACACTTGCTGGTGAATTATTGCGATTTAGATTTGAGAACAGACACTAACACATGCTAGTAAGTTAATGATGAGCTAATGTTGCCTTTCTTTAACCTCAAGCAAGTTTGTAGCTTGTTCCTGGAGATTTTCAACATTTCAAAAATCTTTTAACAAAGTTTACTTGCCCATTCAGAAGCAGGGTTGAACATTTCAATCTATGTGTACAAACTTAAAAGCATTCAATTTATGCAGTAAGACTTTAATATCAGATAGTTAAGGACCAGTCTGGAAATGTTGCACTCTTTTGTTTAGATATAAATGAAATTAAAAGCTGTGAAACTATCACAAAAAACAATATATTTTAATACAAATATAGTGGGGGTGATTTGTTTGTTTTTTTTAGACTTTGGAGAACAGACTCAAACTGCACCAGTACGGTAGTCAAATTTTACATGAGCATATTGCACATCACTTCATCACAATCTCTGTTCATTTGACCTCTCAATTAGTCAGTAATTTGTGCTACACGACTTTGTCAGGCCGCAAGATAATTAACTGGACCGGGAGATTTAAAAAAAAAAAAAAAGGAATACTGATTAACTTTCACCTGCTGCTAAGTCCATTTAATCATTTACACCCTGAATATATTCTGCACTATTTTGGGGTGGTGTGTTATTTTTTTCCTTCCCCTTTTCTACGTTTGTATTGATCAATATTCATAAGACATCCAGATTTTGGGTTTGTTAAGGTGGTAGAAACTCAGTGATGATACAAATGAAGATGCAAATCAAAAGTAACACTTTTCATCATCAACAATCTCATTGCATTTCCTGCCTATATCATTAAACAAGACAGGTTGGGTGAAACAGCAGCAAATACACACTAAACTCATTTATGACTGACTGACTCATCAACATGAATAAAGAGGTATAAGGAATAAGTACTTATCACTTAAAAAATCACTTTAAATGCCTACAAGCTTTTTAATTGATGCATTTGTTTTTATTGACTCGAGAAGGAACAAGCTGCTGTGTGGAACTTCCCGTTCAGTAACAACTTCAAATAATAAGCAAATCAGTCTTTAATTACAGTTGCTTACAAAAATTTGAAAAAGTTATCTGACAATGAAATCATGCAATAATTGATTTGAATTTAATTAAACCGGAAGCAATTTTCAGATGCATTCTTCTAACCAATGTTAATAGAGGATAATGGAGAAATTTATTAAAATTATTCATACACAAAACTACGGGAATTAGTTTTTCCCCTTACATTTAAATTCTTTGGTAAACACTCAATGAGGAAAAGCGTCTATTTAATTTCCCATCACTTTAAAACAACTTGAGTATACAAATATATGCAACTATTACCATTAGAATCAGTCGGGTGAACTATTCAAGTTTGAACATTTGATCCTACATATCAAGCTTGGCTATTGTTAAGAAAAATTGAAAAACCACTAACCAGCACTAGAGATATATACAGTAATATCTAATAGTTGACCAATCACCTTCTTATAAAGTGTTAAGGTATATTCAAGTTTTGCTGTGGATTCTGTAGTGGATTGAGTGTTTGCTGTGTTGCCTCAACACTCAACAGAGCTTCATATGTTGCTCCTTTACAACAAAGCTATGAATGTTTGTATAGCATGTGCTATATTTTGTAATTATATACAGATTAGGGCTAAGACCATGGGTTACTCTGACTGCTTGTCCTTATATTTGTTTTAATACATTTTTTTACTTGACTGATTAATGTAATCCTGTCTTTGTAAATCTGTAATAAATTGTCTGTAGAATTCAAATAAAGGTGTAAAATGCCTAACCATACAGAGTGCACCTACTCACGTCTGTTCAAAACAGTTTTGAGAAATTATGAACGGAACAAAATAAATCAGTGAGCTTATATCCGGCTGGCAGAGCCGATTCTAAATATCCACGGGTAGCGTAAATGGTGATTTCATACAGGATAAAATTATCAGTGACTCTTTGTTAGGGACAACATATCATTGTGGGAGTCCCAGGGTAATAATTACAAATCATTAGAGCCCGCCTGATGAGACTGATCCTGGCCAGAGAGGACAGGATTAATGTCATGGGTGTGAATGCTGGCAGGTGGAGTGAGCACAGAGCTCTCACATGAAAGAAAGACGGACCGTTGGACGGCTCCCTGAAGGTACATGATCCCTCGCACTGTGCTGTGTTTGCTGTATTGTTTACTTTGAATAACAAATATGGAGTGGGATGTATTTTTGAGCTGCGGGTATAAAATTGTTTGAAACTGTCTCCAGAGTATACACGGATGGAGCCAGCGACATGGAGGGCTGTTTCCAAGCAGATAGGAATCCACTTTGAGTTGTTAATAAGTGACAGAATGAAACCCACTGAAGACTTCCATCCAAATGCATGTATTAAAAAAAAAAGTTGGCGACGGCTGTGTGTCGTAGACGTCAGGACGTGTGCGGATGGACCCAGGCGCAGACTCAAAGTTCAATAAAAACCAGAGTTTATTGTACAAAATGTCCAGGGAACACAAGGAAACATGAGTGACAAGGGTAGAGGGGTTTAAATACACAGAGAAGACACAGGTGGAACTCATTACGGCAGATAGGAGCACACAGAGGGAGAAGACCATTGGTTAATTGGAAACGTGAGGTGAGACACACAGGGGCAGAGAGACACAGAGACGTGACAGTAGCCCCCCTTCAAGGGCCGGCACCTGATGGCCCAAAGACAAGAGACGGGGGGAACTAGAGGGGGACTTGTGACAGAAGGCACAGAGGCCAAGGGACTAGGGACAGAAGGCACGGGTGCCACAGGGACTAAAGACAGACAAGACTGGGACTGACGGGACTGGGACTCACAGGACAGACAGGATTGGGAACCATGTTCTATACTGCTGTGCTACCCTGGACAAACCACCTGTCCATCATACAAACACAGAGAGACTCTGCACCTTGGGGCAATTCAGAGTCACCAATTAACCTCAAAGGCCTGTTATTAGATTGTGGAATAAACTCATAAAACCCCAAAAAAAACCACACACACGTAACATACAACGTGAAATATAAAGACACTGAAGACCACCCAGACTGTGACAGACAGGTGACTCTCTTGCCCGGTAGGAGGGCAAACCACTACACCACATGTGACCAAAAATGAAGGAATCTTTGCTTAAGCCTTTTCACTACCGTTGCAGTAAATAGGTCAAATATGTAACACATCAGCATCAAACTGCATCTCAACATTTGACAAGCCGGGTTCAACCAAGAATACAATTTTTACCCACTTTTCAATTCATATCTATGTGGACTTCATCTGGAGCCCAAAATTTTTTTCATCTTTTTTACACAATTTGACACAACTTTCTCCGACCTCTCCAAAATACGGTGGCATGGCCGCCGCTCCTCCTGCTCCAGTCCTCACCTTTACTCCCTGGACAGAGGCGGTGGCAGGAGGAGGATCACCGATCAGTCTGTTCTGGATCTGACTGTCTCTAACTACAAGGTCTCATCTCCAGATGGAGAGTCGTCATCCTCACTCCCTGCATTAGTGTCAACAGCATCATTTCACCCAGATCTGGACAGGAGCTCGCTGCCAACAAGGACCGTGGAGGACATGTGCAAGGATTACATGTCTGTGGACACTGTGTCCCCAGATCCACCTTTGGATGGAAGTCTTTCCTGTCTTTGTTTCTTCAGCTTGACGTAGAATACTCTACTATGCAGTAAAGTAGCATACCAGGGCCTCTCCTCATCTGGCAGAATGTTAACATCTGGGCAGTCTATGCATGCTCACCTGACCCCTTCTCCACTCTCAGCCAATCACAGGACGACTCGCTCTAACGGTGCGTTCAGGAAACACAAAAAAATCTGAATAGATAAATAGTGCATCAACAGACTACAACTACATCACTAGGTAAATAAATACCAGTAATAGTAGAAATCTGATAATAAAGGTGTGAGTCATATAAATACAACAAAGAATGTAGGCCAAAGGTTAAAATATGTATAAGCAGGAGGCCGGGCAGTGATCAGAACAAAGTTTTTGGTAAAACCGGTTGTCATTTTCATGTTGAGACGGTAGGAGTGTTGTCTCCAGCTGCTAAACATAACTGAAAAGTTACTTGTACTCTAACGTAGTTACTTTTAAAAACAAGTAATCAGTAAAGCAATCAAGTTACTTTTTAAGGGAGTAACTAGTCATCAGTAAACAGATTATTTTTTCAAAGTAAATTTGCCAACACTTTGCATGTGGCCAACTGGTGGCCCTTTTAACTGTATCTCAGCTTTGCTCCTGGATCTTGGAAAATGTATTACTGCTCAACAAGGACAATGACTATGTTTTAGTCGTTGGTCCTGAGGCAAAGCACATCTGTTAAAACCACACACATTATTGCCAGTCAATACACCTGAACAAGACAACACCTGTACAGCCATGGGCAAAGGGAGGGCCCTCTGTTTATAACATGGAAAGCACTTTGAACATTGAAGTAATTTATCAAACAAAACATGACAGAGTTTTTTGTTGTTGTTTTTTATGTGCTGTTACAATACATGTGTGGTAGTAGTTTCAGAAGAAGCACTTCGTTTTACAACTACTGCTTACCCAGGCAGTAAATGGAGTACGTGCCGTACGGTATCAGCCTATGTTGGGATTTGAACCCTGTACCTGTTATTCTACGGCTGCTCCACACAACGTCCTGGCATCAAAGTGTTCACCTACATGTGTACTTTAATAACCTGAGCTTCATTTCATAAATTCCTCCAACGCTCTCCTGGCAGCATAAGAGAAGGTTTTGATTTTTTTTTCTATTTTGTGGGTGGTAAAGATACAAACAGCAAGATTCGACTTCATCCTCCTCACTAGGTGCAAATGCTTCACTTCTTCGGAGGTCACTTTCTTTAATGTCTTTGGGAGAGATGTCCAAGAAGCAAAAAAAAAGGTTGACAATATAAAGGTTTGACCCACTTTTATCATCAATGGTCAGCTGAAGTTTGTCTTTCTGAACACTATCACCAAATAAAACTATATTTTTATGGAATACTATGGAATGAGATTGTGTACATGTTTCCTGGAAACTTCGAGTGGGCATCCGAAGAATATCATTAATTTTATGCGCCATAGCATACTTGGCACTTTCAATAGAAGCTGGCTTTCCAAACGGAAGCTGTGCTGAAGGTGCGATCAGGAGGTTGATACATTAATTCAGCGCATGTAGTCATCACCAGCCACGCAAGTATAAAATAAAAAACAAAAAAAAACAGTAACAGATGTTGGATCATGCAACAACGGCAGGTTGAAATGATTTAGTTTACACAAGCCTGAAGAGAGCAGCTTTATTTTGAGGTATATGTATATTTACCTTTTCATGCAGTCTTTTTTTACCTCTCTTGTCTGTGTGTTTGCATTCAGTATTTCATGAGCATCGCAGCAAAGCAAAGGCCAACTGCGCTTTGACATTTTCCTCCAACTTCGACAGCAAATAAGGATGTAACACAATGACCTACAAGGGCAGATTATGAAAAACCTCTCAAAAATCAATCCTGAGATTATCAGGGCGAAAAATAATATACAAATAAAAATGAAACTTGGAAACATATTGCAGCCAACCAGCGAAGAAGTGGGTAACTGGCTGAGGGTGCGAGTGTGTGTGTGTGTGTGTGTGTGTGTGTGTATAGAGACGCATCGTCTCTCCCCTTCTTACACACACACACACACACACACACACACACACACACACACACACACACACACACACACACACACACACACACACACACACACACACACACACACACACACACACACACACACACACACACACACACAAATAAATCTCCCACTTTGCGAGAAGCGCCTTGTGTTCAGCTTCGTACTTTCACTTGACCACGTGTTTCTTCCCTGCTATTTTTTGTTGTGCTACAACATCAGCTGTGTTCATGCAGGACCACTGGCGTCTTCTCACCTGCCCTGCAGCACTCCACTTCCACGTGTTACATTTCTTAAAGTTACACGCACTCATAACGGAAAACAAAAAGGAGTGTGCCGAAAGTTTCATCAGCAAAATGAAACTGAGTGACGTGGTCACGAAAACTTTCTCAGAATCTCGATAGATGCTGGCGCACTGGTGATTTAGTGGCAGTGTATTTGATTTTTAGCAGAAGGTTTGGGTTCGACTCCTGACGACGCCACTTTTTTTCTTTGTTTTTTCTCAAATACGTGAATACATAAATATACAATGACAGCCATTTGCACATTTTGGAAAAACGATTTTCTGGCCGTCTCGGTAACTCCATTTAAAAATATCTCAATTTCATGGAGGTGCAAGTCTGCATGAATAAACAAAAAGTGGGATCAGGTGGTAATCAACCCACTGCTTCATTTCAAACATTTCTAACATTACGAGTATTTCAGTAAAGTCAAATCACATTTTCAGAACTAAACTCATTTAGAAATGAAGACAGGATCGGTAAACAAGAGACAAATCAGTTCTAATCACAGCACTAACCATAAGCCTGAGCTCCACATCGAGACGCTAAAATCAACAACAGCAGGGAAATTAGGGGTGATTTTGTTATGTAGGCTGCGGTTATCTAACCTTGCACCGCAAAAGAGCTACAAATGAGAAATTAAAAGGTTGTAATTCTCTCAATTAATCATCAACTTAAAGCACCATCTGGTGAACATGTTTGCTGACCCATATCGAATCGCTGCTGCGAAACCAACAGGTGTGTGTTAGTCGAACTGGCAAACCAGCTCCATTTAATGAACTCACCTTCTCCCTTCATGCGTTGTACATCACTTTGGCTTTTGTGACTGCCGGATAGAAAACTCCGAGGGTGGTGACAGAGGAAGAGAGGCTCGGTGAATGGACTGATTATGGTTCACTTTAAAAGATGATTGGACAGAGAAGAGCTTTAATGGGCTGACTGAGGAGGACACTGTGCTGCACAATGAATGTCCTTCAGAAAAGTGAGTACAACAATAAATCACTGATGAATGTACCGACCATGTGAAGGTAACCATCAACAACTGCGGAGTTCCCTAGCAACAGAAAGTGCATGCGTGCGCTTCTTGTTCCCCTTCGAGATCATTTTACTTTTTCATAGTCTAACTGTACCCACCACAGTGGATGTTCAGTAATTGTCCAGATATCTTCTTCTCTGATTAAATTGAGTCACACTGTTCTGATGCTATTCTGATGAAGAATGTACATTTTATATTTCACAATTCTGACCGTACCAGTGCATATACAGTAACATTTTAATGTCAATTACTTTACATTGTCTTTGTTAAACATTGTGAGACACTTGAGGGGAATTTGAAAACAGTTTTCCAGCACTCCTTCATGTAATAACTTTAAATACTTGATACTGAGGGTAATATTAGAGCTTTCGCTGTGCTGTCACTGTAACCAAGGCTTGAGTGGTGTCTTGCAGCCAAAATATTTCTATAGCCACACAAGCAAACAAGAAAGATTTGTGCATTTGTTTGTGGGCAATTTGGTTGAATCTCATTGAAATGTTGAACGCCAACCACCAAGCTGTTATTCTCAATGAAAGAATCTGGTCTCGCATCGTGGGGCTTCAGTCTTTGATGACTGCTTCGGTACAGAGAGTAGCTCTATATATATATATATATATACTGTATATATATATACTGTATATATGAGCTTATACAATAAAAAGACTATCATACTTGACTGTTCGCGTACAATAGACATACAAGATACAATAAAATTATTTGCTTCAAATAGTGGTGCAGTCGGTACTGTAAATCTATCATCACCATTGATCACCTGGCAACAGAGTGAAAGTAGTAGGATTATTAGACCTATTATTTTAACAGCAGTCACTATCCCTAAAAGATAGAAATAAAAATTCAGTGGTATAAAGCTGAGTGATAGAAATGAAGCTCGTCCCCTGACTGGATGTCAACATGCACAGAATTCGTGGTGAAATAATAAATTCATGCTTCGGCAGGTTCAAGCAGACACTCGGTGAAACAGAGCAATCTTTGGCCACAGCTAGTTGCTCTTGTGGCTGCTGCAGCAGATGATGTGGCCTCTGAAAAGCCCTGAAGGGTACATGGACTCACTCTGAATGACATGGAGCGAGTGAAGATGCCGAGAAAGACCTAAGCACTGCCAAATGAACAATTGCATACTTTGGAAAAGATAATTGGTGCTTTCAAGGTAAACAGATTTAATTAAACATTCGGTAGAGAAGGGGTGTAAAACATGTTTTAGTTCAGGTGCCACATACAGCCTAATTCATTTTTTTGTGGGCCGGACCAGTAAAATGATGTCCGAATAACCTTTAAAATGAAACATGATAAAGTTTTTCTTCATTGTGGCACAGAGCATACGTAATGCAAATGTTCATGTTTTTGCAAAACCAAACAATTGCTTCAGAATATGACTATGATCTCAACGTAAAGCCATTTTTAATGATACCTTCCGATGCAAAATAGAGTGAAATGTCAAAGAAACGCTTCCTGTCGCTGCTGCAATATGTATGTTTTCACAAATTCACCCTGACAGCATGGATTCGAGGCTAATGCTAGTTTGCATTATCGCAAAAGCGTATCCAGCTTTGATGGCAGCATCACCAATATTTAAGTTCAGGTGTCAATGTGGTGCTACTCTTGAGAAGTTTGTTGTAAAAAATGTAAAATAAATAAAAATCTATGTTTTCTTTGAAATTATTATAATTTGCTTGGTGGTTTTGCCAGGCCAGGTTGGAAAATCCGGTTCTGGCCCATGGGCCTTATGATTGACACCCCTGGGCTAGACTAATGTTAAGTCTACGGCTGTTTTTCTATTTTTCTAATACGTCCATCCATCCGTCTGCTCCATCCACTCAGGGAGGTGAAGCACTGAAGCTAAGCCCATTTGACAGTAGGTCAATGCAGGGTTCACCCTGGACAGGTCACCAGTTCATCACAGGGACTCACTCACATTCACATGTAAGAACAATTTTAAACAATTTGAGAGAAACAATTTCAGATGGAATGCATGTTTTTGGAATGAGGGAGGAAACCAAACTACAGAAAGGCTACCAAGCCTGGACTCAAACCAGGGACCTTGTTACTATGAGACCAGGGTGCTTACTACTGCACCACTGCGCACCACTGTGTAAGTTGTATAGTTTTCCATGTAGAAACAGCGTGGATGGTGTTTCTCTGATGATTTCGACTGTGTATTTAATTGTAAAACATAAACTAAAAGTTGCTCAGCATTTATGACTTTGGTTGCTTCTAACTTGCGGTGTGTCGCAATCTGCAACAACAAGACAAAAACTTCTTGTTGAGATGAGGTTTAAGTCTTTTCATCACGGGTCCCATCTCATTATAACAACTGTGTTTAGCTAATTACAGAAAACAGTAATACAAAGTAGTCATATTGTGTTGTGAAAGAGCACAAGTCAAATTATCCTAATTAAAGTTTTACCCAGTTGGAGTTCGCCGCTTTCTGTAAGGTAATCTTTAACCTGAGTTTTGGCTCTAACAATGATATGGTTAGTGGTTGACAGAAAAAGGGCCTTTTTGCTCAATAGATTTCCTTTACACTTTTCACAGTGCATCTTCACCATTATTGCAACAACCTACAGTTTTTCCGTACACAGTGGTGAGATGCAGAGAAGTGGCAAGGCCAACAATACAACGCCACCTGGAGGTCATCCATTTCTCTCAGCTGGGTAGTGCATGTTGTTGCACCTGGGAAAATGGCCCTGCTTACATACAGATGACTTCAAGTGAAAGTGGAGTTTCGGGTGTCCGTTTACAAAACAACGGTGTACAAAAACGCACCAACTCAGCGGAAACGAGGGAAAACAACTTTTCTGAAACGCTGATAGTTCTGCACAAAAGCAAGTAGATGGACAATAACAACAATGGTGCCCTCCAGTATGGCGTGACTCCCAGTCCATTGTCTCCTGGGACTTGGTAGTTTTATATTTGAGATGGATTATAATGTCAATCCAACTATGTCGTCTCTCCATTCGAATGTCTGTGTATTTGCCCTCGTTAATGTTTATGGTGCATTGGACTCTGCACGCACGTGTGGTTTCATTACAAAAATGACCAACAGCACTAACTAGTGGTCCTACATCCTTTCAGCATTTCGGCTGTTTCCATGTAAACGGGCATCGCTTTTAAAACTTTGCCATGTACAGAAAGTTTTCTGAAATGAAAATGCAAAAATTATGTGCTTTTACTTTTCTTGTATGAAAAGGGCCCGAGGGTATGCCTGCATACGTTTCTGGGTAAATAGAAACATAAAGAACGTGCTAGTTAAGTCTTTATCCAGCCATTCCAGTGACGGCTGACCCACCTGCTGGCTGCTGTAGTACAGTGATCAGTTTGGGTGAAGGAACCCACACGCTTCCAGTCTCAAGCTTGTACGGTTGACATTTTGACTCCAAGTATTTCAATGAAAGCCATATAAATCATCAAAAAGAAAATTACAATTGCACCTTAGAAAAACGGCTCTATTATAATGTCAATTTGCGGCATGGTTGCAGACTTTAAATCCGACTTAATGACAGTAAACTGTGATTCCAATATTGTGCAATTTTAGTGCAACTCTAAACTTGTAACCCTTAAGCTTCATGAAGCAAAGACACCTGTGCTGAAAAAAAAAAAAGCACATGAAAAATTAAAAAAGCAGCAATGTGAAATTCAAAATAGTTCCCTCCAATCTTTGGAAATTAGCTGGAAGCCAGTTTGTGTTTTTTTTTTTGGAGTGATAGGGAGTGATGAAAGTCCAGCCACTCTTCAGTAACAACTCGAAATGCTGATGGCCAGGGCTAAAAATATAAACCATCTTCATCTTCTTTTTTTTTCTGAGTGTTCACTGATCTGTCCATTTTGAAGAAAAAGTTGCACTTAAACATTGAGAACACTAGTGCAATAGACAGCAAGCACCTTGATTTTAATTGGCCAGACCACCCCCCCCCCCCCCCCGAGTGTCGTAGCGTCACAGGCGGATGAATCATCACACTTCATAGGTCCTCTGTATCTCAGTAGTTCTTCCACCAAATTATATTCTCTACTCGCTCCCTCAGTACACATTTACTGTGACAAAAATGGCCGTCACAACACTCTCCACTTGCTGTAATTGGTTGTTGAACCCGCTCCTTCCTGTGCTCAAGGAGACAGAATAGTCTAATGAGGCGTAGTTAAGCATCGCAGCGAAGAGCGCTCAGAGAGGGAGCAGACGCATCCAGGGGTCGTTTTTATGTCAGAGGGGATGAGCAGAGGTTGTGAGGACCTTGTGATCCACACATTGCATCAGACATGCAGGGACTAATTAAGGTAAAAAATAATTTTAAAAAACTAATTGTGGATAGAAGTGTTTGATTCATAACAAGCAGAATGAACTATTTGACAAACTGCTGAAGAAAAGTTGTAACTTCCCACCGGAGATGCCATCATTCAATATTTCTACATTACCACATAAATATTCAATATTTGTGTTTGGAGCACAGAAAGAATTTTCATTTCAATTTTGACAACATACTGCTCCATAAAATCTGCTTTTATAACATTGAAATAGATTATTTTTTTCATTATTGATTTTATTGTGAGTCTTGATTACTAAACCTTTTGAGATGGTTCTGTTTAATTTGGCTCTTCATAAATAAAATTGATTTGAATTGAGCAAAGCGTAGCATCCACTTGGAATATCAAAACTGATTAATGAAAGGCAGAATGATGTTCTTTAGTTTTTATATTGGATACTTTATCTTGTGATTAGCCTGAGAAAAATACACCACCTCATTAAAGCTCTGATGTCGGTGTGACTGTGTTAAAAAGCCAGATGGAAACACTTCTGCTTTATTGTGTATTGTTCAAGAATGACAGCAATGTTCATGTGTTTTTCATCAGTGCCGGTATGTATTCTTCTGTATATCTTTAGATAAAGTCCTCCTTTCTGACAAAGACAAAACTATGGAGTGTTTAAAAGGTTTACATTGCGCTGGATCAAATACACTCCTTGGTTGAGTGTTTTAAAGTGGCTTGACTTTCAGGTTTTGCGCATCATTTTCAGCCATTCAAAATGGAATACAAGTACCTTCAGTGTTTCTTTGTCTGCATGCAGCTGAATTAAGAACTGAAGGAGGAATCTAAACAATAAAAGCCAAATGTATTTGCATCGGTGGCAAATGCAGTACTCTCACTTTATTTCTGTACTTACGTACATAGACTTTTCAGATATTTGGACTTTGCGGAGTAGTTATCTGACTGATTATTGATGTTGTTTTTCCTTCCACTGTCCACATCTGAACGCAAGGATCTGTCCTTTCTTCACTCTAACATTCACGGATGATTCAGAGTTCCAGTTCAAGGATCAAATGGTGACGCTTATACTGAAGCTGATGGAAAATAGAAGAGTGGTCAAATTTAGAGTGAAGGGAATCATCGTGTGTATTTTAGAGTCAAACCACATCATTACCTTTTTTTCCACAAAAAATATTTTAGTTTCTAACTCAAAACTATTATACAAGTTGAATCTGGATGTGTCTTTATTCATGATTAAGCACACTGACCAGCATAGTATCACAACAGCACTTGTTACAACATGTATGTGTATATGCATACCTGTGTACATTTCCATGCATGTGTGCAGGTGATACTCTAATCATAAGTAATCAATCACTTTTGTATTTGAGTACTTATCAGAACCAGCAACGGCCTTTTTTTTTTTTTTTTTTACTCAAATATCTGTACTCCTACATTGGTAAGAGCACATTTTTTCATCAGTGCATCTCGTATTGTGGATCCCATGGTGACCGAGCCAAGTAGGAAACTACCTGATTTATTAGACGGCTACCAAAACAGATTGTGCATCCCTAAACATTTGTGTTTGTCATTTTAAGCCACAACCTGAACAACGTCTTTATTATTCTGCCCATGGCACTGTGAATACAAGTCCCCAGCAGAAGCCTAGTGTGAGGTGGCAGCTTTCTGCTTGTACCGGTTGGGATTAGTATGAGAAAAGGACAGGACAGAGAGAGTTGACATCAGCCACCAGATTCTGCATAAATCCACAGAAAAACTATGCGGAGGCAGGGTGACATCATTCAAGATATTAGTTCAACTTTTTATCAGGAGGAAAAACGTCTGACTTACACATGTACCCTGTCTCTTGCCGTTTGCCCCCTGCGAGTAGAATCAAAATGTGAGGGGGGAAAAAACAAACAAACTATATAGCGTGCTCTCTCACATCAGAGAACCTCCTGCCTGCACGTGTCGGGTCTACCAACTCCATCATTAAATGTATTGCAATTAACTGTGGTAACCGTACATTTTTCTGCAGTTTTTTCTCCAGCAATTTAACCATTATGTTTCAAGATTGTACAGAACCTTTGTTCATAAGAAGCTTTTTTTTTTTTTTTCCCGTTGAAGCTGTATTACTGCTAAATCCCACCACACCTTCAGTGACAGCCAAGGTGGTAGTTTAAACACCACACATGCATTTGAACTGTTATCCAAGTGAGAATGAAAAAACATGAACAGATGAAGAGGGGATGAGGAAGAAAAAAAACCAGCTGCAAGGTGTAAACTGACAGCATGCACAAACACTACGTCAGTGACACATCTGAACTATTACTTCTAAAAGTGGAGGGACTTTTTCCTACTGTGCTCGTGTTCCAGAACAGCTTCTTCAGAGTGGTGCGGCTTGTCCCCGCTGTCAGAAATGTTACCTTGGAGGGAACGAGAGAACATTTCTGATTGCGTTTTGCTATTAGGTTAAAACCACGGGCCCGTTTATACGACTATGTTCCAAGTGACAATGCCTCGTTTGATTCAGAAAAGGTCCGCGTTTACACAGTAAAGGCAGAGACACTAAAAACAATGTCATGCCAGGCCACGAGGTGGCGCTGTTGATTGTTTCCGTAACGAAACCAGACTTACAACGAGTGCAGAGAGCAATACACTATAAACGTGAACAAAATCGAGAGTGGCCAACATCCATACTGTGGAGTCGGGAGCATGAAAGAAAAGTTCCACCTTCTGCCATGAAAAAGGGACAGTTGCGGTGGCTCCTGGCACTGCTGTCGCATAAACAGCATGAACAGCAGTGACATGTTTTCATTGTTCGGGTTGTGTGTTAATGGGACCCAACACTGTGCTGTAGTCTATTTTTATATTGAAATGAGGCCATGTTTGTAGAAAAGAACATAATATCATTGATTTTATTAAACCTTTATTTAACCAGGATAGAAAAAAACATTGAGATCGAGGTTTCTTTTACAAGGGGTACCTAGCCACGTGGTCCGCAGCAATTGGGTTGATATATTATATGCCTCACAATAGGAATATTTAAAACAATGCAATTGATCTCGAAGAGGCGAGGAGTGAAGCAGAGTTACAGATAAATGAATACAAGTCCCTGTTTACAGAAACTTTTAAGTGAAATCACGTTTTCATTTCAGAAGAGTTTCACGGTTAGACAACAATGTTTTAAAGAGAAACGCTGAAAACAATGTCATTTTCATGTTGGGCCACTAGTGGGTGCTGTTGGTTTTTGTAATGAAACCATGCATTCATGTGTGCAGGGGACAATATGCTATAAAGAATAAAAATGGCGAGTAAGTGGGCACTTCTGACAATAAAATTACCACATCTGAAGAGAATATGGACTGGGAGTCATGCCACTACTCACACACGTGGAGAAAAGCTAATAACTACTGTTGTGGGGCGCATGCACAGCAGCAGCATTTCAAAACGGTGGTATTTTCCCCTATTTCCAGGGAGACACAACGCAGTTGGAGCGTTTTCAAAAAGTTGTGCTGTTTGTGGCTCAGAGCACTGTTGTTGCGTAAACGAAGCCTGAAGCTGCTACAAACAAGTATCAAGATCAGTATGTGTGCTGTACTAAGTCTGTATGTGTAATACTTCAACAAAGGAGTAGGATTTATACTGAAATGTCAGTGTTTGTAATTTTATGGTTTGTAGAAAATCTGTAGCTGAATATATAGATTCTGGCATTTATGCCACATTTGAACATGATCATATAATGACTTTAGCTACCAAATTACTATATACAGAGTTTAATAGTTGTTAAACTGCCTGTCAAGATGCACTTTTACAAATAGGTTCAAAGTATTGTTTTACATTATTATTGCAGCATCTGTAAACAAATGACCACAATTCATCCAACATTTAATACTAAATGTAATCTGATGACAGTTTTGCTTCACTTGGATTTCACAATACATTTATTTGATCCTAAAAATGTCACCCCCGTCCTGTTGTAGCAGAAGCATGAATTTGTGGACCAGTGAATGTGTATATTCCTCCCATCGCTCCCAGCAAGTAGCCTCCGATGTAGCAGGAACAAACAGAGCAGGAGCCTTGTAAAAGTTAAAAACGGCTGTTTCTGCCAAAGGCAAAACAAGAACATTTCTGGACCACTTCTTTATTTTATTTTTGGAGTGCACAACTTTCAAAACTAAAAAAAAAAGAAAGTGTCTCTTTTTTTTAAAGTGCTCTCCATCTGTCCAAATGTATTAAGTAAGTTGAACAACAGACAAGCTAAAGGCACTAAACTAAACAGATACACAACAAACAAAAAAATCATTAAAAAAAAAGAAAAAAAACAATAACTGCTGTCAGAGAGGAACTTTGTCTCACTGATTGTTATTCAGATATATTATAACTGCAAGATAAATATCCCAAACTACTAGAAGACTATCTATACATCCTTCTACTAGTCCTTTACATCATTTTACTTTCAAAATGAATTCACATTATAATGGCAGACAGTGTTCAGCATGAGCAAACATTAAAGAGACAAAAACACACAATGAATGGAAATGTGAACATTACTGTGGTCATAACATTTCTGAAGTAGTTACAGTATACGAGGGTTGTTGGAAAAGAAAAATAACTCATTCAGAGTACAAAAATGGTTTTAATGGCTTTTTCTCCGCATCTCGCTCGTTGAGCAGCAGGAAAGAAAAAAACCAACCCGGTTGGTTGTGGCTCGTGACATGGGTCACGCTGCAATGTTACTTTCCAAAGTAAGAGTTTAAACACATATGTTAGCTATTTATTAATAGAAATAAAGTAACATTAATCTATGTAAAAATAATAAATTTGTATTTCTGTGTGAGGAAATAAAATATATTATATGTTTTGTTTTAAAAAATCTAGATAAGTAGAAATTTTGAACTCATAAAACTAATTACAACTTTTTGGGTATTTCTGATGACGCCTCTTAGATCAAAATACACTTAAATGATCAAAAACACTGTTCTCAGCAGATTGCATTTTTCTCTTTGGATTTTGTTGCATCTATAATTATGACAAATACTTGGAGGTTTATTTGGCAAATCTGCTGCAAATCTTAAGTAGATTTTATTCTCGGTAACAATATTCTGATGACACAAATTTCTTGATTTTTTTTTATGCGGCTACAAATGCAGATCAAGAAATAAATCCTTGGAAACAAACATGGAAAAGGTGCATCGCCATCCTTGATAGACTTTTAAATTGTGTCTGAGGCAGTTTTCTATTTGTTTTGTGTGTCTTTGTCGTGATTTGACTCTTTAGGAATGACTTATTAAACTTGTTTTGTAATCTTGTGATCGGCTGCCAGGAACTGGAACTGTCTTCGAGCTGCTAATCTACATTGTGAAACATTATCTACCCGATATAAAAGCTACATGTGCATCAGTACCTGCAAGACATATCAAGAACAGCACAAGCATGAAGTCACACTGAGTGTGAACGTAGTGCGTCAGTTCCCAAAATCTAACCAGTCTGAGATAGAAGTAAGATTTGTGCCGAATCAGAATCATCTAAGATATTTCTTGACATTTTAAGTGACTAGATAAGGACGGAGTACCTGAACTATGGCTGTCATCACTGAGATGTTAAGTACAGATAATTATAAATAAGTTGAATATTAAAGGTAACATAAATGTCGAAGTCTAGAGAAATGCTCGCTTTTTCTGTCATCACCTTGGCGAGACGATCAATATTGTTCCTATGAATCAGACAAGAAAATGTGATTCGAGTGGCATAAAGCACTTGCATCAACTCCACTTTGAGCATTTTGCAAAATATTTGAAAATGTAGGACTTATATTTTAGGCGATAAGGCGGTTGAAGCATTTGAAACATGATACTATCGCGTTATTGTCAATGTCAAGATGAACTTTTCAATTAATGTGACGTCTGAGTCGTTCTGTTGAAATGATCTCCTTTCCTCTGTCCTGCGAGTGATACAAAAGCTATTTAATAATCAATTTAGTACAACTTCAAGATATATACCGTCGGCAACTGATTTCAATTGTAGCTATCCGTCGGCATTGTTGCCATGCAAACGACGTTCACTCATAATGAACAAGTCATGCATTGACTGCATAAGTAGACTCCTCACAGAAAGTATTGACCGCTCGGAAGTGATCCGACAGGCTGGCTGCAGGATGTCCCTTTACACAGGGTGAAGAGTGAGACAAACCCGTCTGCAGAAAATGAATAAAAAAGGAAATCAATGGCTTAGCCTATTAAGTTAGTTATGAGAAGGAAGTGTGCACTCATAAAAGCTGAGATTAAAAGTTAAGACGGCACTGTGTAGTCATTCTGTCAGTAAAAAGAAACTGACTGCAGTGCTGACAGGGCAAAGAGCGAAATTACAATGTTCATTAAGCCGCCTCTAAATCCTCGAGTCAGGTGGGAGCAACATCTGACACACTGCTTAATGTTGCTGTGCACCACGCGCACACGCACCACGCGCGCACGCACGCACGCACACACACACACACACACAGTATGGGACGTCATTGTAGTCATGTTACGAGATAATTACAAATAAACACTCTATCTATCTTGCTTTCATTAAATCTTACGACATGACCGTAGTCCCTCAAAACCCGAGAAGCATGTGGTGGGGTTGAGCCGCCCGGGCAAGGACACAGTTTTAAACCTCACAAAGTGAAATGGGAACGACTCGTATCCCTACGAAGCTGCACTGCAGAGATTTCAGCCAAAATGCTAATGTCAGCACTAATCCCTTAATAGCGACAACGCGAGCATGCAAGAGTTTAACAGGCAGAATGTTTACCATGTTCACTTGTTTAGCCTGTGAGCGTGCCTACTTATGCTAATAAACCTTAAACACAGGCGCGAGTGAAACCCATGGAAACATCTTCTGTCAACAAAATCTGAGGCAAAATGAGCACCTGACCTGAGGATGGTACCTGCTTCACGTTATTCCGCGTGTGTCATTTGTGTGGGGAATTACACAGAAGTTTCATCATTCATTGAGATATATTCAAGTCTTTCTGGCAAGAAGAGGGGTATTATGGGTAATGTCATTTACATCACAAATGAACTGATTACTCGGCATAAAAAACATTAGGTATGAGGTGACGCTGGACAAACAGGAGATGTGTCCAATTGACAGGATTCCTCATGCAGAAATCTTTTTTGGGAGTTTTTAGTTTGAATGAATAAATAAACACAGAGTAGAAATACTTTGAGTGCTTCATATCAGACCTTTTGTGGAAATTTGGAAGAAAAATCGGAGGAATTGCATTTTCGGGAAATGAACATAAAATGAAATGAAACATGTTGCCATTCTTTATCATGTTTTTTGCAATTTCAAAACAAACAAACGCACTAAAGTGGCAAATACATATAGATTATGAAAATCAACAAGATTCCAGACCACACATCTGATATTAAATTGAAAGTTTCACAATTTCCAGACCAACGTATGAAAAGGGAGAAAACGTTCTAATACCTGCAGCTCTGTTTTAAAGCTCCCCTGCTAGTGCAGCCGTGCTAGAAGTGGAGCGCAGCTGCTCCTCATTTCTGCATTTGTTGTTTTTCAACTGTTTTACCTGCCAGACAGTCACTAACTCACCTGTCATTCCACATCCTGTCACATCAGCAGATTCCATCAGTGCGCTCCCACCAGTTTCAGTCACCTGATTTCCACGCCCATCCTTGCACCTGCTCCTCATAACTCCGTCGACTCCCTGTAGCCCACAAATGTTTGCCTTGCATCACTTTTTTTTTTTGACATCCGCTTGCATTTTTACACTGACTCGCTTTCTCTTTATTCCCTCCTGTCGGCCTAAATTGCCTGATTTTCCTGCTTACCCATGACTGACCTTTGCCAGGCTCACATTTTCAGTAAACTCATTCCATCTGCTGTGTCTGCAAGCTACACTTTTAGGGCCAAATCTTGTCTCACTGAGCTATTGCAATCACGCGTCAATGCCCAACAGTTCTTGCGGATGCAAATGCAGGCTCGTTTCATGATTTACTCGTCTACATGCATTTATTTTTTGCCTGGTTTCGTTCATATTTCCCTACACATCGCTATACACGCGACAGTTTGATTATTCTTATGAGTCACTTGCTGCACCATCATTTTTATTTGTCAAACCATTAAATTAAGTGGACATAAACAAGTCATAAGTGGTGAATTGTTTTCCAAAGGATGTGTCATAAACAGTAAAGAAACTTAAATAGCAAAATATACATTAACTCATTTTAATGTTTAAATAATTTGAAACACTTGAGATTGTGTTATTGTAAGTATTCCCTACCCATTAGTAATATACTTGCAACAGTTTCTTTTTTTTTTCCACTCTTGATCAATGTAATTCTCTGCAACAGCATCTTAAAGATGTTTAAACCTTTACACAGACTGCAGCATTAATGTCATTATCTGCAGTCAGTATCATCCGTGCTAAAATCTTGCTGTCACTTTCACTACTGCTCTTATAATATACACAAGGTCTGAGTATGGTTGTTTTTCATCATCAACAGATTGGATATAACAAGTTGACACCCAGAATTCATGGGGAAAAGAGGAAGAGCTCCTCTGAGCCAAGTGCCAGACAATGAGCATTTACTAACAGGTCCAAATTCATTTTTCACCTGCACTTTAAAATGTGCACTTCAATCCATTTAAATGGGGCCCATTGATCTCTCTACAAAAGAAAACAGTCATTCTTAATCCACATTAGTGTCCTGTTTACATTGATTTTAAACAGTCTATAATTAGATTACCAGAATTAGCATATTGTCATGAATGTGGGTCTCGGCCCACTGAAACCACATTTTTTTGGTTGACAACCGGAAACAAACAGTCAATTAATCACTGCAGCTTTATTAAATGCAGAAATATTAAGAGGGACTTTGTCATCCGTCACCTTTCATATGTTGCAACAAGCTCTCAGTAGAGAGTAGCGACAACAAACCACAACATTTGGCACAAATGTAGGTCAACATGAAAGATAAATGGCTAATGCTGAGTTAATTATGGCTCCACTCGATTTCCGTTTCGAAGATCCCCGGACAAGCCCCAGCAACAGAAACAAACCAACAAAAATCATCTGATCGTCACATATAAAGACTTTCTGATCGTATAGTCCAGAAAGCATGATGGCATTATTTGTTTACTTCTTCCGAAGCTCCTACAAAGACAAATATGTGGCTATTTGATTTGCCAGCAAAGCAAGGTTCAGTCGTTTCAAAGATTAAGTATCAATAATAATGTCAGATGGAAAAACAACACTAACTATAAAGCAGAGTGTGGGGTGTCCAATGAAGCATGTTTCAAATAGATAGTATGGAATATGCTTCTATCGATATGTTTGATTAAATGGAATCCATTGCCTCCAGTGAACCAAGTAACTCATGGACATGATAAACATTTCTAAATCCTCTTATCAGCTTGTGTTTATGAAGAAACAAACACAGACTTGAGCAAATAGGCAACAAAGATGTGGCTTCCTGAGAACCATCGTCACATTGTAAATCCCCTCGCTGACGGTACTCAACTTCAATGTCCGCCCTCGTCTCCCGCCTGCAATGAGAAGCTGACAATTTGGTGAGGGTTTTAAAGAGCCTTCTGCACCAGAAGCAATAATTTTGTTGTTGTAGCCCAAGAGGGCTGTTTTCATTTTTGACCAAACACCCAGCAGGGGGGAAATTGAGCCGGACCCAACCAAACTCTTTGTTTCCACACGGCCTCCTGCTGGCTGTGGTAACCATGAAACTCCACGGAGAAATCGGCAAAGGAGAGGGAAAAAAATACAAAGGCTTTTTGAATTAACTAGCTCCTGGCTTGTTCTGCAGTAACACTTTTACTGAAACAAAAATGGGTCAAATACTCACTAAAAGTGTGATTAGAGTATCTTTAATTGGTGTTCATATAATGGAGTAATTACAGCTCCATTGTCAGATTTCTTTTGATTAAATATTGACATGTAAAAATGTAATTGTTGACATCTAAAACTGAAATTAAAGTTTGTTGTTATACTGTTTTATAATCTTCAAAAATGAAGGGCCAAATTGTCAACATTTCTCGCCAGAATTAATGCTGCAGATGACATATGAGATTATTTTCTGACTAATAAAAAAGTGCAGTTATCTGCAAAGCTCCATCTTGCCATCAAATGTTAAAAGTTTTCCATATCAAGTGGTTATTCTGCAAAAACAGCTTCAGCATCCAGTCTGATCCCCGAGGGCTGATGCTGCCAAACTCAAATATGAGGTATCGAAAATATCTCACTGTGACAGAGGAAGAAGGAGTCCTACATTTTGGACAACAAAACTTAGTTAAAGATAAATAGAAGTGGATTTACTTTATAATTCATTCAGAGATAATATGAAATAAAGGTATGTGACCCACCAGTGAGCGAAGCAAAAGACTCTACTTATGCCAGTTTCACCCCTCTGTAACTACTGCACAACCGGTAATGATTCAATACCCAAAATACATTTTATCATTAATATAACTTACCTATAACGTGTATGTTGTATGTTACTGGTCAGTATCAAAATAAACCATCTACACAACTATGACACTGAGTACTCAGTACTGAAGATTAAAAAAAACAAACTCTTATATATTTAAGTCACAAACAAGGGACCAGGAACCTCCCGATCTGGACCGAGGTATGACCACCTTCTTGTGGTCATGTGAAATGTCCTAAATTAGTTGAGTTACTTGATAATGGCTCAACACCTGCCATGTGTAGTTACCTTTTCGCATCATTTTAATACCGTCTGTCTTTGTCCTGCAACCCTACTTCTAGCTGGTAATGGCCCCTGCAAGCACATGCATGAAGCACATGCATGAAAGCTGAATGGTAGGAGTTGATATTTTCGGCGGTATTAATAATAATAAGATAATACATATAAGAAATTGAGGTGAAGAGTAAAGAAAAATGGAGAGTTAACAGAATGTTAATCAAATGAGCTGGCAACTCATCAACTGTTGTGAGAATGTGTCTTTCAGTCATGCTGAGTGATGTTCTCACATCTGACATCTGTTTTCTGAGAAACACGATCCATCATTTAAATGATCCTAATAAGGAATAACAGTGAAGGGATGAAGAGGTGTGGGGTGGCTTGTTAAAAACTTTGCACATTTCAATTCTTGTCAAACAAAACAGCCAGACACTTTTCACTCACTGAAGGTTATTTTTAAAGTTGAATTGTTTTCCAATACCAATTGGAAGCAGATCCACTACATCACATAGATAAGTAAAGCTGTCAGAGCGTTTTCTGTGAACAAGATCATTTTGGTTTCCTTTTTGATGTTCAAAATAGCTGATATTCAACGCCACTGAGACACAACTGATTCAGCTTGCCGTGCTTAATTTGATGCTTAATTTTATTTTGATGCATCCAGAACGAAATACAAAGTAGTTGTTTCCAATGGCAACTACTATTTTAACGCTTAAATCTCAGACTGTATCAAAGATGTATTAAGAAACACTTGATTCAAGATTTCAAGATGATTCGTTGGTTTGTTTATTCAGTGGTGTTTTATACTGAAATGAACAAAAATCACTATGAAGTACGCAAATATGTACGTAATACGACTTTACACTTCAGAAATATTATCTTTTATAACATCTGTGAAATAAAAGTAGACTGATAGTCACTTAAAACATCCAGTTCAAGGATTTTTGATCATTTGAAATGACAAAAAAATGGGATAAGTGTCATTCAAAGTGTTTCAATGGAATACGATGCACAAAACTGAGCTCAAACATTTTTCATTCGGCTTCAGGGGAGTGGTCATCGAGAATTAATCCTCTTACTGTGCCATGCAACTTTTAATTGAACAGCGTTAAACTGGCACATTCTCATTGAATATAATGAGACATATATATATATATATATATATATATATATATATATATATATATATATGTGTGTGTGTGTCTCATTAAAATGGCATTGCTACATACAGAAGCAAGGAGCCGAAGTGTAGAATATCAGTCATTCCTTATCTAATAACTAAATTAAAGGCAAGTAACTTTTCATCAAGCATTCATCTTTTACAACCTCTGCAGTTGAGTGCATTCTGTTCTTTTTGGGGCGCTGTCAACAGCCGAGGTGAACAAGAGTGTCAAGACGTGATACTCACGCTGGGAGATGGAGAGAGTGGTTGGCAGAGAAGCAGAGTGAACCAGCGTGAGCTTTTCTCAATTAGCTGCTGATTGACTAAAAGACAACCAGCCAGTAAGGAATGCAGGACGAGGTTCGAACGAGAAAGTCTCCTCAGAAACGAGGTTTATCAGGTGGGTCCAGACATATTCTTGTGGAAGAAAAGACAAGGAAGGTGTACACCTTATCTTTGACAGAGGTCAACTCTCGGGAAGGAAAATATGCAGCAGGGACAAGACAGAGAGGGATTAGCTCCAATCCTAATTATGGGACGCCTGCAAATGATGTCCCAGCCAATCAATGTGGGAGGTCACAGTAATTCCCGTTTGTGTCACAGCGGGACATAAAATGGAAATTGGTGGCACGGATACTTGGGAGGCGACCTCCTGCACACAGCAGCAATCTGCAGACAGGAAGAGCATGTTTTAATCATCTGCTTTGGAGAGACTGTAATGTAATTCAAAGGACTGAGTACGCTCGCTGAATTAATTCACATACAGTACGTCTGTGGGCAGAAGCTGTGTAATGCAGTGCAAAGCAGCAATGACACATAGACAAAGAAAAAATTTTCACATGATCTTACGATGTATCTGGGATTTTTGAAAAGGGCAGGAGACAAACACATTTAGTCTGTAGACAATATACAGGTACTTCTCAAAAAATTAGCATATTGTGATAAAATTCATTATTTTCCATAATGTAATGATAAAAATTAGACTTTCATATATTTTAGATTCATTACACACAACTGAAGTAGTTCAAGCCTTTTATTGATTTAATATAGATGATTTTGGCAAAAAAGTTAAGAAAAACCAAAAATCCCCATCTCAAAAAATTTGCATATTTCATCTGACCAATAAAAGAAAAGTGTTTTTAATACAAAAAAAAGTCAACCTTCAAATAATTATGTTCAGTTATGCATTCAATACTTGGTCGGGAATCCTTTTGCAGAAATGACTGCTTCAATGCGGCGCGGCATGGAGTCAATCAGCCGGTGGCACTGCTCAGGTGTTATGGAGGCCCAGGATGCTTTGATAGCGGCCTTAAGCTCATCCACAGTGTTGGGTCTGGTGTCTCTCAACTTCCTCTTCACAATATCCCACATATTCTCAATGGGGTTCAGGTCAGGAGAGTTGGCGGGCCAATCGAGCACAGTAATACCATGGTCAGTAAACCATTTGCCAGTGGTTTTGGCACTGTGAGCAGGTGCCAGGTCATGCTGAAAAAGGAAATCTTCATCTCCATAAAGCTTTTCAGCAGATGGAAGCATGAAGTGCTCCAAAATCTCCTGATAGCTAGCTGCATTGACCCTGCCCTTGATAAAACAAAGTGGACCAACACCAGCAGCTGACATGGCACCCCAGACCATCACTGACTGTGGGTACTTGACACTGGACTTCAGGCATTTTGGCATGTCCTTCTCCCCAGTCTTCCTCCAGACTCTGGAACCTTTATTTCCGAATGACATGCAAAATTTGCTTTCATCCGAAAAAAGTACTTTGGACCACTGAGCAACAGTCCAGTGCTGCTTCTCTGTAGCCCAGGTCAGGCGCTTCTGCCGCTGTTTCTTGTTCAAAAGTGGCTTGACCTGGGGAATGCGGCACCTGTAGCCCATTTCCTGCACACGCCTGTGCACGGTGGCTCTGGATGTTTCCACTCCAGACTCAGTCCACTGCTTCCGCAGGTCCCCCAAGGTCTGGAATCGGTCCTTCTCCACAATCTTCCTCAGGGTCCGGTCACCTCTAATGGTTGTGCAGCGTTTTCTGCCACACTTTTCTCTTCCCACAGACTTCCCACTGAGGTGCCTTGATACAGCACTCTGGGAACAGCCTATTCGCTCAGAAATTTCTTTTTGTGTCTTACCCTCTTGCTTGAGGGTGTCAATGATGGCCTTCTGGACAGCAGTCAGGTCGGCAGTCTTACCCATGATTGCGGTTTTGAGTAATGAAACAGCTGGGAGGTTTTAAAAGCCTCAGGAATCTTTTGCAGGTGTTTAGAGTTAATTCGTTGATTCAATGGTGGGTGTGGTGCTCCAGATGATTAGGTTAATATCTCATTTAGAGTACCTTTTCATGATATGCAAATTTTTTGAGATGGGGATTTTTGGTTTTTCTTTACTTTTTTGCCAAAATCATCTATATTAAATCAATAAAAGGCTTGAACTACTTCAGTTGTGTGTAATGAATCTAAAATATATGAAAGTCAAATTTTTATCATTACATTATGGAAAATAATGAACTTTATCACAATATGCTAATTTTTGGAGAAGTACCTGTATGTAGCAGCAAGACATTGTTTTTGATTCTGCTCTTTTTCAAACCACCAGAAGGGAATGTTTTTACAAATATGACATCAAATTATTGTTTTGTGGATCAAAACAGTGGGTAACTTCAATTCTTTTGCTGTTCCAATTCAGAACAAAGCATGTCAACTATGAACTATGCTATAGAAAACTTTGCTACAAACTTTAACAAAGACGAGTACACAGATATTGGTCTGGACAGACGGCCAAGTTGCATTGTTATTCTGCTGACTCAACTGTAAAAACAAAAAGTAGCTGAGGAGAATATGGACTGGGAGTCATGACACTCTGGAGGACGCCATTGTTGATAATGTCCATCTACTCACACAGGTGCAGAAGAACAATTTACTACAGCCGTGGTGCAAATGCGCAGTAGCAGCATTTCTAAAACATTGTTCAGTCGGAGCATTTTCAAAAAGGTGGGTTTTCAGAGGCTCCGGGCACCGTTATAGTGGTCACATCTTAAATAAAATGTCATCCCATATACACTAAATCTCTGAGGTCAAGACCAAGACCACCAGAGCTGCAAACCACTGGTAAGAATATATCATACTTCTTGTTTACAATACACACATTTTTCAAAATGTTATTGTCTTGTTGTTTTGTGAAGAGCGTGAAACCGAGGGGATCGACGTGATTGAGAAACAACATGCCACAATTATTGACTCCGATTTTCTCCCCAGTGGTCACTTGTTTCATTGCAATAAAAATAATTTGAGCAATAAACAAACAAACTTTGTTTCTTTTTCAAAAAATGCACCTTCATGAGACTTTTCCATCCTACTGTGAAAACATTTTTTTTTTTTTATTTACTTATTTATTACTCAAGTCATATCTTTTAAATTATTTTATGTCACCATCAAGGAAATACTGTTTTTATTCCTATGTATTGTTGACAAAAAGCACAATAAATACATTTTAAAAAGGCTGTAGTGACTTCACTACCAGCACTGTTCAGAAATAGCAACTTACTTTTGATTATAATGAGGTTAACTATCACTGCATTTTAATTTCAGTCCTGTTGGTAACAAGAAACAAAGAAATGAAATTTAAATGAAAGTAATTTAATCAAGGAGTAAAACTGCTTCCAAATATTTAGCCACCTGAACATTCACTCAGTCTGATTAAGCCGGTTAAGGCATTCAATAGGCTTATGTTGTGCCGTAATATTCAACTTTTTAATTTGGCAAAGAAATTCAAACAGTAACTAACCATATGACAGAATAAGTTTAACGGAATGAATGACCTCCAAGGTAAAGATTACCTTCAAGGAAAAGATAACACCTAAACCAATCCAGTAGCTTCTTTGTGGGATTGTAATCAATTAACTTTTCAATTTGTCCTTTTGGACCAGGTTTCGTAATTACAATTAATGTTCGTCTCGCGGCATGTAAGGAAGCCAAGCTGGAGCTGGACTGTCTGCAAATGTTATGAGAAATACAAAAATGACCTGCTGATCATCACAAGTTACTGCAGGCTGGAGAGCCGCACACACAGTGGCAACGTGTTCCTTAATATTATTAATGGTGTTGATATTGCTCCTCAGAATGAGTTTAATCTAAAAAGTGATTGAATTTCAAGTAAGTAATTAAAGCAAGTAATTTGAGGAAGTAATTGAACCTTATACCGAGGCCAATTATTCGTGGTGTGCAGAAAATTGTTAATTGAGGTGTGAAGAGGGCTAGATCCATTATCACCCTGAATAGTCCCTTTAATAGGAAAGCCAGTGTCAAGTAACCATGGAAGCGCCAACCTCACTGAGGGAGAAGTGACCGGCTCATGAAATTATATTGGTTTCTGTCAGACCATTACAATCGTTGCACCTTATTTTTCTCAAGACCCTTATTCCAAAAGCAGAAGGAGCTAAATGAAAACTAATGTGCTTATTATCTTAATTTAATTATCTGATATGAATGACAGAAAGCGCGCCGCTTTTTTTAATTTGATGTTTAGCTCGAGAGAGAGAGGTGGTCTTACTTTTCCCGAACACTGCAAGTGGCAGAAACTGCGAGTTCACTTCTGGCTGAACTGAAGCGCGACAGTAAAAATGTCCCTTTAACAAATGATCGTCCGCTGAGTGCTGATGGTAATTTGTAAATAGCACTTTACCAAAACATCAGGCTCATTTCAATTTGACTTGCTCCCAATAAACATCTTAGAACTTTGTCCGAATGTCCTCCTCAGGACAATGATTCAAAAATACTTTCACAACAGAGTGGTACTCAGATCAGACGAGGTGTCAAAATCACAGACAAACTCTTTTCAGTTGTTCTGCACAGTCCTGCAAAGAATCCCGCTCTTACTATTATACTTGCACAATGGGATAGTCGGATTTTGGAAGCATGTATTTTAGCGGGGGGGGTTCCCTGAGAAGGATGAGGAGTTAAACCAGGGGTGTCAAACACAAGGCATGTGGGCCAATCTCAGGCCGCAAGAGGTTCAAATCATGCCGCCAAACCACCAAGCAAATTGTAAATATTAAGACACAACACTGAGAACGGAGCTGAGATATCGTGACGCTGCCATGAAAGCGTGTTGCCTCACTGAGAAAGTGCAAACGAGCATTCGCCTCAAAGCTATGCCATCAGCCATGCAAAACAGCTTTCGAAGTTTCCTTGACATTTCATTATATTTTGCACCGAAAGGTATCATTATAGCTGGCTTCTTATTGAGATTATAGTAATTTTAGTAGTAATTTGGGGGGGTTTTGGGAAATTATAGACATTTTCATCACATAGACTCTGTGGCAGAACAAAGAAAAACTGTAAAGTCTTTCATTTAAAGGTTATTAAAGCACTATTGTATTGGTCCAACTGACTCTGAACTAAAATGTGTTTGACACCCCCGAGTTAAACCCTCCTCTGGTCTACATACCTCCCCCTTCTATCTTTACCTGAACAGGATCAAATCTATCACTGTCACATAATTTAAAAAAAAATACTTTAGTGTACTTTTTACTACTTACTACTTTACTACACAATGGGTCATTCATCTTAAAATAATACATTTTGGCTCAGTTCTGGAGATTAAAGATATGTTAATAGGGATATAATGAGGAAGAAATAATACTTGTTGAAATCTGTTAGTTAGAGTCCCTGACTTTGAAAGTATATAAATACTTTCTGCAGCAAATACATCTTAAACATTTTTTACAGTTGTGCAGTTGTCATTTTCTTGGCATTAATCTCATATTTAACCTATTCCCCTTAATTATTACCAAAATATTATGTTGCAGTTAAGCTGTAAAGCTGTTTTCATACCATTTATTTAACATATATTGCAGTTTTGTCTTATGTTGTTTCATCTTTAAACTCATCCATCCACCATACTCGTCAAAAACATCCCAGATATTTGGTCCAATAGCTGTAGATATCTAACAAATCAGATGAATTGTAGTCTGTGTGGGATTGAATTGCTCATTAAAAATACAGAATGTCAATCTTAAAGCCAAACAACCGAGTTGAAATGGGTGAGGTGTTACGTACAAGATAACTCGTACAGTTCAAACACATTAATAAACATGACTCACTGAGTGAGCTGCACAGAAAGATGCATCCTTGTTGCTTTGGAGGAAATTACAAGCTGAGAAAATGAAAGAACTGCCTCTCATTGAAAAGGCATCTTTTTTTAGAGCGACAGACTGACCATGGTACTGGCTAGCGATAGCAACACTTACTATTATACAAAGTGCAGAACATTCTTCATAAATTACACAACAGCTTGTCTTTGCAATATGCCACTGCAGCTATTTCACTTATACTTAGGTTCAAGATTCTTTTGTTTTCTTTCAACAATCCTTATTTATTCTGTTGTGGTTGCAATAGATTCTCAGCTTTGACTTAAACTACAGTACAACTTGTGCTCTACCTCTCTGAATGAATCACACAATGACAGTTTGACGAATATGGTATCTTGCAATATTCATGACGAAGTAATTTACACAGGAGCTGAAGGCTCTGCACTCAGCTTTGCTGCATATTCACTCAAACGTTCAGACGCCACCCCGTTTAACATAACCAGAATCATACTCTGAATACTTCTGGAAGGTTTGGGTAACAGGGATGTGTTGGCCAGTCTGAAGTTTGCAAACTTCACAGGAAACGCAAGCGTCGACCATCAGAGTTAAAACTTGTGCTGTGACTTTCTAGTCTTCCAGAAAGTTGAAGAGATGAGAGAATGTGGCTCCTGTCTGGCTTTCTTTACCCTCAAACTGGTGTTTGAAACCAACGCTTAAGGATGTAACCAAACCACATGCTCGACAGCTGCTGTTATGTAATTCAGACAAAGAGCTTCCCGAACAATGCTGTGCGCTAAATGCAGTATAACACACTGTTGATCGTTGTTGTGTCACAGAAGAGAACTCGTCAACAACACAACAAAGAGACTAAAATGGAAAGCAGTTGTGCGAGAGCCCAAGTGTCTAAGGCTGCTTTTAGTGACTAAAGTTGAGAAAAACTATTGAAATTTTCACAAACGACTGACCTCAATGACCTAAAGTTACAATAGGCTTCCCATGCTTGCCGTTATGTGGATCACTACTACAGAAGAATCGGTCTGTTTACTGAAGACACAGGTAATAGCTTTATAAAGCTGGGATGTCAAGGATGTCTAAAAGGTGGAACCCATTGTGCTTTGCCTGTGTTTCTTTGAGTCTCCACTGTTTCAAAAACATCTGAAAACAGACATGAATCAATAGGTTCAAGCTTTAGTGCTTTGTGTGTAATGTATTGTAAAGATGTTTTGAGCTATGCATTTCATTATATAAAGTGTAACGTGTTTTATTATAAATACTGAACAAAAAATTTAAACGCAACACTTTTGTTTTTGCTCCCATTTTTCATGAGCTGAACTCAAAAGATCTAAAACATTTTCTATATACAGGAAAGACCTATTCCTCTCAAATATCTAAATCTGTGTTAGTGAGCACTTCTCCTTTGCCGAGATAATCCATCCCACCTCACAGGTGTGGCATATCAAGATGCTGATTCTACAGCATGAATATTGCACAGGTGTGCCTTAGGGTGGCCACAATATCTATATATGCATATATATGCAATTGCTTTTCATCTCGCAGCGAACGCCGAGTTGCATCATCTCAGGTAAGCAAAAACTAAAATGCATCGTCTGTCATGTTAATTGGTTTCAGCGTTCCTTCAAAAACACAATACACCCGATTAAACCCACATTACTGTTCAATTTTACGATGAAACTTTTGTACTTCCTTCCTGTCAGAACTCTCCTCTCTGAGTCCAAATTGTTCTCTCAGCGGTTGCTTGTTATCAATGCTGAGAAGATATTACCTGAAATGACTTGGCATAGTAATGACAGTTTTCATTTGTGGTTGAACTGTAGGATGATCGAACAAAAAAAAAAGAAAACTTTTGGTAAGTATTTGAGGATTTGCTTTGTTTTGTAAAGCAAAGAATTGAGGAATTTCTCCTGGATGTGTGTGGTGTCAAAATGTAACTAAAAATGAATGGCAGCGCCAGCAAATATTTTTTTAACATTACTCAGAGAGGCAGTCTGGTCAGAGAATGAGGCTATTTACCCTAACTCTCGTATCAGAAATGCAACTGAGCAAAGATTATCAGCAACTGTTTGCATTCATTTTTGTCCGATCAATCTGAGCTGCCACAGCTCAGGTGTCCGTCTGTGTGCAGTGGCGGAGGCAGACCATTTGGAAATAACTGTCAGCACAGCCGAGCTCACTCCTCTAGTGTGAAGTGGAGGAGCTGCGTGTGCACCAACATGCCCCCCCTCACCCCCCAGTCACATTCAGCCATTCAAGGCTAACAAACAGACCACGTCCAGAGCTCCAATGTACTCAATCACGCCTCGTAAAGAAATCATTTATAGAAAAAAACACACCGGGACAGATCTGCTGTTTAAAACAAAATACAAGAGGTGAGTCATTCTTGAGCTTGGCATGAACATGATGGGATGATATAGAAATTATTGTGAGCCACTTTCCAAACACTGAGGCAGCAAATTGTGTGGCAATTGCTTGAGTAATTAAAACTAAACAACTCGTCTGGATACAGCTTCCTGGGTTTCAATCACTCCTGGCGTACAGCAAATGTAGAAATGTAGAAATGACTTCCATATTCCCAAACCTGTCACAGGTAGGTGACGGTTTCAGGCGAATAGTCAGAGCCTATTTTTTGCTGAATCCAGCGTTCGATAAACCTTCAGATAGGTGACCAACAGTGACTAAAATGCTGTTACAACTATGGCTTACCTGACAGGTTCCTTGTTACAAAGATGAAAAGTGGAATATATATATAAATGTGCCAGAGAGATCGAGGTCACAAGTTCATCTTTTCATTCAAGTCCTTTTATTATTATCGTGCACATACAAACATGCACATAACTGCTCCTCCATTTTCTGTATCCCTTCTGCTTTCTCAAAGAGTGAGACGCACCTGATCCACAAATTTGACACGACAGCTTTGAGTTCTCTTTCTACTATTAAGTCTATTTAAGTTGCCTGTTTGTTTTTTTTATATGACAATGGAAAAAGCTATTTTGCCTTTGAGATTTTCTGATGTCCAACTGACCTCAGGGAATCTGTGCAGCCATTCCCATCAGTCAACCACCACTATGGTTTGACCACTTTTCCTCTGGAGGACTTCATCGTGATGTTCCCCCTCATCACTTATAGCCTAAATGTATATATTATGCATCACTTCAATTAACATCACCTCATTAAAATACCTTAAAGCAAGCAAAACAGGCTAAACGAAGAAGCGCCATGCAGCTTTCACTGGAAAATGGCCATTTGGACAGCGGCTCCGAGTCCACCCTCAGGACAGCCCACCATTGCATTGTTATTGCAAAATGAATAACAAGAGTCACACATCATAGGAGACAAGTTGGATTGGGATGTAGGCTGGTGCCTAAACTATCCGAAAAGATAATCTGATAGACAACAAGAATGTAAATAATACATAGCTTATATGAACATTAAGCACATACAAGGCAATTACTTTGTGAATGCAGATTCAGCACACAACAACCCTGGATGAAAACATGCAGTGAGGATGTTGTGCTTAGATGGGATATGTGGACTCCATTACTCATTGATATGATAAGTAAACAAAGCACACTTTTCAGTATTTAAAAAAAATAAAAAAATAAATAGAAATCAAAAATCATTTTCATTTCACTTCACAATTTTGTGGCACGTTGTGTTGGTCTGTCACAGAAATTCTCAATAAAATACATTTACATTTGTGGTTGTAATGTAACAAAATGTGTAAAAGTTCAAGAGGTACGAAGCCACTGTTGGGGGTGAAATGATGAATGTCCTCTTGTAAGACAGAGCAATACCCCAACATTTGCCAAAGTACGTTTAAAGTAGAAAACAACAAAAATGTATCACTTGCATATCCGGTCTTAAGTTTTTTTTCAATAACTTAAAAAAAATACAGAACACATTTTAAATCGAAACCCTAATATACCACTTAATCCCATCTTTTAGTTTTCACCTTCCAAAAATGTCCACGCTTGTGAAACAAGACGACTCATTTCATCTCCCGACTCCCATGAGATTTTGCTTGTTATCTCAAGAATGAATAATGACTCGGCTCAGTCTCTCCATCATGAATCACAATCAGCATATGGCTAATTACAGCAGTTGACAAACAAAACAGACAGCAAAAAGGCTAATAGCTTACATCCCATATTTTAGCGCACTCCATTACAACAGGTGTTCATCTTTCTTCTTTTTTTTTTGTGTTATTCTCTAGTTTGCATTCTCAGGAATGATCATCACACGAGAAGGAAGCAGTGAAGGCATGGAAATTAAAAATTTTGATGTGATAAGTGTTTTGTAGAGATACAGTCAACATCTTACCCACAAATCCAACACAACCCAGGGCATTCGTCACAGTGTAGCTGTCAGGAAGTACTGTCTCTTGAATACTCTACGCCTTCAACTCAGGCTTTTTTGTCATAGAGAAGAAAATAATCAATCGTTTTAATACAGTGTGGGTTCATGTAGCCGATCAAAGCGCTGACGTTAAGTTAAAAGGTGAGCCGATCTTAAATATCTTTTCCACTCTAACTCTGACCATCTGCTGAACCAGACCTCTCCAACTGACAGATAATTGTGTAGAATAAGTATGTGCTTCTAAAGAAATACATAATAGAAGGTGGCTAAAGGTTAGAAACGGCATGAAAGTGCGAGTGAACTCTGGGTTGTCCGCAGATATCTGCATTGGAGCATGAAAATGTATCGAGATGGTTTCCCCCATGTTCATCCAGAAAGACGTGAAAGGAGCAGGAGGCTCATGAAGCTGTGCGGCACAAGCCTTTTGATCCTGATGGTCTCCGTTCAGATGTATCCATTAAACGTATCTATCCGGTTAAAGGCAAGATATTCTTTGGATTCTTCTTCTAAATAAACCCATAACCCTTAATCCTCCATTCAAGTCAAAGGAGGAGAACACTTATGATGGATTTCTTGGACTTTCTCGTGACAGGAGTCATAAATACACGTCTGTCAATCAATCTTTTCACTCTGGCGTTCAAAGTGACTTCGAGAGAGTAATATGAGAAAGGGGAATGGCGCTGTACTGTGCGGTACACAGAGTGCTAGAAAAGAACCTTTTGGGTGACCTTCAAAGCTGATGGCGCCTGCGTGGATTTCAGAATGCAATTCACCCTGTATATGGTCCACGTAGTGAAATCAATGATACTGCTTTCAGTGTGTGCTTTTATTCACAACCTGCCTGCAGCGACAGTGACTGATTGGATTGGAAGAGGCCTTGGAGGATGAAGAAACCCACAGGTAGCAAGCAGTGAAATACTAGAAGTCCGCATTGCTGTGTGTTTGAGAACAGGCTCTTCACATGGCATGTTTGTATGATCATAGATAATGTGCTTCTATGTTCATTTGTGTGTGTGTGTGTGTGTGTGTGTGTGTGTGTGTGTGTGTGTGTGTGTGTGTGTGTGTGTGTGCGTGCACTACTTTTGTGCATACTGATGTCCTGTTATGATACAATGATGAAACAATTTGCCCCCTAATAAAATAACGTGTATCATTTGGTAATTATCATGTTCAGGGAAAGACTTTTTCCAGCATGTATTTTCATTTAAATCATTAAGAAGAAATCAGAACGAAAAAGACATAAGCTTAAATTAAATATATCATTTCAATAAACCACACACTGGTGATAAATTCAAGTTAAGCAAAAAGTGTAACAACAGTTGCAGGGCTTTTCTAAACACACAAAACTGAGAGCCGCTATCAGTAAACTATCACAAAACAGTTAAATTTGTATTGTCTATGAATCATAAAAAGCATCAGCAATTATATCTTATAATTAGAAAAAGATCGATCATTGAACCAGAAGTGAGGGAGGGCTCATCCTTGGGATCCATGATTTGGTGTCTTTAAATGGTCAAATACATACAACTCCTGATCAGTATCTAACTTATCAAAGTGGAGTCACATGGTTATCAGCAGGCTCAAGCATTTTGCTCTCTGAACTTCGCTCAATCATGATGTGAATCCCCTACAGCTTCAAGCGTTTATCGTGAATCCCACTATGACCTCTCAGGAAAGAGGGGGATGAGACAAAAGACACAAAACAAAAGCTTTGTTCACAGATCTTTATAATGAGATTAAAATCTCCACTGCTTTGTCATCAAACAGGGAAGTCTATAATGTGCTCAGAATTTGGTTTGTACAATCCATAACTTTAGATCTATGTACGGGCACGCAATGTAAATCCATGCAATTACCTGAGATTAGACAGGAGTTCAAATGGATCACTGCTAAAGCAAATTATAAAAGGAGGTACAATTTATACGGAATTGTATTTATATTGTTTAAATGGACATGATTAAACCATAGAATACAAAAAAAGTTTTACTTGAAAGTTGAAAAACTTGCACTTGTTTTTCCCATTTTTCAAGACACAAATAGAGAGCTCCCGCATATGACCCAAGAGTCACCTCTTATGATTTGATCCACAGCCAACAGTCACAGAGAGGTGTTAATTCCCTTCCACAGATTCTCATGCACTGGCTCCAGTTTGGCTTCGTGAAACACAATTGGCAGTGTACATGGGTGGCGAGCCAGTTCGAGATCAGCTTCATGTTTCAGAGCCGACTGACTCACGAGTTGGTCAACACTACCTCCTGCTGCTGAGGGCTGCCCAAAACAAATTTAAACTCATCTTGATATGTTTGATAAAGTTTACAGCGTGGGCTTCGAGCTGGCAATAAGCGCCGAGCACTTTCGGATGATCTACTTAATGATGAGTGTCCAATTTAGCAGCATTTCAACCATGTAGGCACAATGGCTTACGTAAACGAGATAAACAACATTGAAGTAAGTAGTGGTGGTTATCATGTTGCTAAAAAAATGCAAATAGTTAGTGGCAATACAGTAATCCTTCCACAGTCATTCTTCACCTCACAGTTTTGAAATTTTTTTTGGGGGGGAGTTAAGAGCAAACTGTCATTGCTACACAAACTACTACAAGTTGTTCCAGACGCCACACATCTGTTGAGTGGTTGACACACTTGCTTCAAGGCAAGTCTGGGTAAGACTCGGCAACCTTTTCTGTATGGACATTTCTATTCTTTCTTTGTGCACCTTGGTTTTCTCAAGAGTATAAAACAGGTGTGACTGTGACAGAGGCTGGCTTTTTCTCTGTGATGGACTGTCGACCTGTCCAGGTTGTAACTTGCCTTCCTCCAGTCAGCTAAGAGCGGATCACCACCATCTCTATTGTCACACAAGAGAAAATCCATTTCTGACTTCACCGTCATATCAGAGTTGGGTATAGATTGCAACATTTTTCTTCCATTGACAACATATTTATGTGTTCTGTGTTGTCCATTATGGAAGCAGCAGTATGCATTATTAGGGAAATACATAGACTGGCTCACTATAACTTCTGTGTCCGGTTTTACTATGCTGCAGTTAAAAGGTCCCTCTTCTTATTCATTATGTCTGGATGCATCAGCAAATGACATTACAAAAACAAAAAACAAAACAGATTTAAGAATTAACATGTAGTGATGATGTAACAAGTTGTCTTCTACATCAATTGACTTATAGAATATTACCCAATGGCGGACAAATAAAGCCACATTAAACGGATGTACCAAAACATTATGACCCCTTATACTTGAAGCAAATAACATGGATTATATCATGACAGTCACACATGTCAGGGGATACTAGGGACAGCTAGAGAACAGTCCGTTTAATAACATCAATTTTTTTTGACCAAAGTCAAGAATTATAACATACATTTAAAACGAATTCAGGATGAAAGGTTTGAATCTAACGGATCTTAAATACCGAGTGCAAAAATCCCTTGAAAAACACATTTACATTCCTAAATCCCATTACAGTCTCGTTTTAATAAAACCTTGAAAGCTTCAACATGAAGCCTTATGTTTGCTTTTTGATAAAATGTGACTTTCCTTTGATATTTCGAGTGCAAAAAAAACAAAAAAAAACATTTCATGTTGCCTTTTGTTGGTTTTGAAACACTGAGACCACCCACTCATACTTCACAGCCAAAGGGAACCACAATTATAGTGGGAGTTTGTTTTCTATCCCCAACTCTCGCTCAACCATTAGTGAGAGTTATGTTTTATCAGGCTTGTCTTTCAAAAGGTATATTCTAGGTGTATCACAGAGGAGGCATCAAGGATGATGGTGGCTTTTGTAAAAAGGCACTCCAGGTTAACTTCCTCCTCCTGGGGTAACTGCTGAGCACAAGAAATTCCTGTCAGCTCCAGGGGTCCATCCAGACCTGTTGGGTGTGCTGTAATCGGTGTTCCCAGGATAAAACGCTACAGGTACCACTGGAATAGCTTCCTGGTAAGTGGTGTAAACTCAGTGTGGAGGAGAAGCTTAAAAGTTCAATCATTGAGCTGTCGGTGAAATGTCTGTCCCTGAAATGATCAAGGGCAAACATTTGTGTTGATCTACATCCAATACGTCGACTCATCTTCTGGCTGTTTTTTAAATTACGGGAGGTGCTATTGTTAGTGAAGGTGAAGATTTTATTACTTGGGACATGGCTTTAGTCGTTTTGAAAATGGTGGTGTTTTTTTTTCTGAACCATTTAATGCTTCATTTAAGACATTGAGAAACAAGGACATGAGAATGTACTTTAGCAGCCAGTTTAGACATGCTGAACACTTCAAAAGCTATATCAAAAGTAAAACACTTAATGGACCAAAGGACGACTCTGGAGTCACCAGTCCACCTTAAATGCATGAGTTTGAACTGTGAGATAAAACCAGAATACCCAGACAAAAGCCATGTATGTACAGAGAAAACATGCAAACTCCACATAAAAAGTCTCAAACCTGAGATATTGTCACTACAATGCACTACTGTACTGTCCTGTAAAGAAGCCAATACTATTCTACTAGTTAAATATTCTGCGGAAGATCAATTTTTTTATCAAGAACATATTGTCTACAACCACATATGTATAATTTCATTCATTAAGGAGTGACAAAAGGTCATCATATACCTGAGCTGTACTTCAGTTATTGAGTAGATGTTCTCTAATTTTCTTCTATACATATTACTACATATTTAAGCCCACAGCTTGTGTTGCCCTTAATACGTTCTCCGATAAGTCAAGAACCCAATTGTTGTATATGGCGTATGACCTTTTGCTCTCGGGCAAAGCAGGTTTAGTTTGCAGCACAACGAAATTACAAGAAACTAATTTCAAACTGAATATTTGGATCTCGGAATTATCCGTTAATCACATGTCAAAATGTTTACACTGTTTAAAAGAACATTACCATTCATTCTGTTAGCTAATGCTTTATTGACCACATCTTCAAACACTCCCATGCTAAAGTGTTAAAGTCTATGTCAACACGTTTTCTCATTTACTATTCTTTTCACCTAATTTAATAGCCTTATCATACAATACTACAATACTACTTGTTTAAAAGAGAGAAACTGCCCATAATCACATATTTCACCATTTCTTCCTCTAAAAATTCGGGAGTTGTGATACATGATGTTATTTGCAGACAATTACGATACCTTAGTATTAAGTATATATATTAAGCGTATATTTACAAATTTACAAATTCTGTGATTAACAAGACTACTTTATTGTTAGTCTGAACAATATGGACAGAAATGCAGATACTACCAAATCAAAATAGCCAGATAAAAAGTGTTCAACTTCAGTAGTGCCGCAGTTTTTTTTTTTGCCACAATATTAATAATAATAATCTTATATTCTCTGAAACCCAAACTCATATCACACAAAACTACTTTCCTTTTTTTGTTTCTCAAAACAAGATATCAGATGGGGTATCACTCTTTACCTTTTACACAAACAATACATTTACCCAAAGCCGGCTGTTTCAATCCAAAGAGCACATCTCAGGGATGCAGAATTATGGATATCCGTTTCTCCAGAAGTGAGATGCCATGACGGATTCACATTTATGTAGAGAAACCTTCTGTGACGGCTGGGTGCACAGTCTATGCATCGAGTCTGGCTTTTTCTCTTCACAGTCCTCTGACTTTTGCTCAGTTTCTTTACCTTAACTGCAAACTCAAGAAATGAGCCATACAATTTACCCCATAGCACAAGTTTTGTTTTTTGTTTACCTGACTTTTTTTTATTATTTCCTAGCATCTGTGGGTTATGTATTCATGAAAAATGTGCACGGGAACTTTCTTCTCAACACACTCGGAAGTTTGCTTTTTGAAAACTTGAGACCTGGTTTGAACATTTACAGCTCAACTTTCCAGTTTTCCTTGGTTTTGGGGGAACACTTGAACTTGGCTCCCACCCAGAGGATGGCTTACTCAGCTGAAATATTATATCTCACCAATTTTCCTTCCAAACATAATCACCCAAACAAATTAAAAATCTATTCTTTATAGAATCTATTCCAACTCCACGTTTGAAGGCCAATGCTTGTCTTATGTAAAGTGAGATTTGTTATTAACCGATCCAAGTGACAGCTTTGCAATATGATGCCATCTGCCATCAATCTTCTCGAAATGCTTTAATTGACTCTGGGTCGGTGCAAGTGAAAGGCCGGGTTCACCCTGGACAGAGAAAAAACACCTATACACACACATTCTGACGTCTCGCAGATAAAGAGACAACAACTTGCCTTCAGAGACAAGGAGACAATGCCACCACTGTGAGGCAACAGTGCCAATCACTACACCACAAAGTCACCACTCGACCCTTCCATTTTCACAACTCAGACAAGAAGGGATGAGATAACTCACAGAGGAGGTTTGATTACAATTACTTTAGTGATGGCTGAAATGATAAAATCACTCAATTCAAAATACATGTCAATTAAATGCAGCTATTAAATGTTTTGGCTTTTCAGAAAATAAATCAATAAACAAATATAGTGAAAGTATTCATGTTTGATATTATGGCTGTCTATTTATCAGAAATGTAAAAAAAACCAACAATGTTCCTATACTTTCTATATTTGGCAGTCATTCAATATCATTTGCGCTTTGAAAGTACTGAGTGAGGAGCTGAGCAGTTTGGGCAATAAACTCTTTTTATCTGTTTTCTGGTCATTTTTGACTTTTTATATATCATAAACAGTCTAAACGGGTTGAAACAATAGAACCTGGTTTTATACGCTTATACGCAATTTGAGTGTTGTCTGGCAATAAAAACTACAACACACACACACACACACACACACACACACACACACACACACACACACACACACACACACACACACACACACACACACACACACACACACACACACACACACACACAGTGTAGCTCATGGACTCGGTCCAGCAGCTTCTCTAATAACACCGACTGAGACGCTAATAAGAGAACAGGTCCTCCGTCCTCCCCAAATCTGAATGCTTCCTCTTCAATGAAGTCCTGTGTCTAAATAAATAAATGATAATACGAACAGTACTACTACTTCAACTATTACTATCACCACTACTACTACTAACAATAATTATAATAACAGCATGTACTGTATATAATTTCAGCTCTGCTCTGACAGATCCTTTTGGTATCAGATAAAAATATAATTCAAGTCACAGCAGTGCACAGGAAAACTGAGGGCCAAAGCTTCTGCGACAGTGTCTGCAATCTATAGAAAGACTTTTCAATGCTGTTCGCTACCGGGCAATGGCAATGGCAGACTGTTGAGGTCAAATATAAGCACTGCTTCATTGTGTTCCACACTGAAACGGCTCAACTTACTTTTGATGGAAATTTGTATTTATTCTCCTGGCCATGACTTCACATGATTTTGGTCATCTCCTGGCTGTCTCATGTCATCAGCAGGCCACTTACACAAAGACCATATATTTATATCTAGAAAATCTATTAAATCTGTAATAAGTGATGCCTTTAGTTCTAGTTCAGGTTTGAAATAAAACACTTGTTATGGCTGCCAAAGCCACACTACACAAGAGGTTCTCTGTACTGATGCTTGGAGAGAAAAAAAAGTCAAGTCAAGGATACCTCAAAATTAGGCTCTGCCAAAAAAAAACAACTAATGCATCCGTCTCTCCAGTTTTTCATTAATCCCCCACCCAACCGGAGACAGCCCCAGAGAGGTCACCAGTAGATTTGTCTTAATTGACTTTAAAAAAGAAAAAATATACACCCAAACTTCAAGGACCCTTAGACTACCTGCAATCCCATGGGCTCATACAAGGGCATACTTGTAATAAAACACAGGCATCCCTTGACGGACCATTTGACTGAATCCGGTGTGTCAGAGCATGAGAAACAGAGCCACTCCTGTCACTAGAATTAGCCTTCCAGTGCACAAGAGGGACCAATGAAGTTTGTGAAAACATCCATATATAAACATCCAAGGCACTAAGATAAAGGTGATCCCATACTTTCAGCTCTTTGTGCTACTATATGCTGTGAGCTTTTTAATTTTAATTTAAAGTCTCCAAATTACAATCTGCATTAATTAGTTGCAGTTCAGGGATTTCAAGTAGAGCCTCTATAGCTAAAGGTGTTAGAAATACTGTGACATTTGGAAAAAAAAACTTCATACAAATAAAATATTAAAATAATTTGTAGATTGAATAGACAAGAAAATATCTTCCCTGTGATGACAAAATAGAACTTAAGCTGTTTTTACTGTTTTTGTGACAAAAACTTGAATGAACCATAGTCAACATAGTGGTGATGATTAAATGAATAAGGCTAAATGAACTGAAAGATATACGTCTTCCAAATGAATCCTGAAAGGCATCGCAGGGTAAAACGTGATACATCAGATGGCAGTCCAGCTGTATTTTATGCACACGGCAATTTCTGCTGGCGCACCAAAAGTCAACATGGCAGCATGGTCAGTGTTGCTCATGCTGACCGTAGCATTCCTCTCAAAGTACCAGTATGCCTGAAGCCTCGCACAGGTTCAAGTGTAGCTGGAGACACTTGTTTCATTGGCCTGCACGTGCTGAAACTGCAGAAGAGTGGAGACACTTTTTTTTCCAATAAAGTTCACTAATGAGCAAACTCTGTCCGATCACTGCATTCCCTTATTGATCTTTTTTATTAAATCAATTCTCTCCAAGGACTGATAAAGTGAAAACACAATCTAACATCAGCCGGATTCTTTTTTTTTTTTTGCACATCACCTGCGTGCAAGCGATTCAAGTGTGTTTTATCTTTTATGCATTTGATGGCGATGGAAAACGTGGATGTCAGTTGAGAACGCGAAGCAGGAAAGTGGTATTCAGCAAACATCAGTCGAAGGCCCTCCAGCTGAGAAGCGATCTCAGTAACCACTTCACCGTCTGCCATCCATCATTTCATAAACATGCCTTAGTTTCTGCACACTGCCTCAGCTCATCACTGTCCGCTATTATCCTGAGCTCAAATACTTTAAACCGGGAGCTTTAAAGTAGGATGTTGAGGCATTTGAAAATTTTTTTTTAAAAAGATATGAGCAATGAGTTTTACACATTAATGGTCCAGAACGTTATAGCAGTTGACACTGAGAACAGGATGATGGTAAATGTAGTGACGTTTATTTCTTAACCAATCATCGCAAATGGGCAGCCATTGAAGTAGAGCAGCCATAACCCTGGAATGCATACCTCTTTAACTTTTGGAGAACAGACATAAAAGAGATAAGGGATGTAAAGAACAGTACCCTGGCGCCGATTAAATATTAACAACAGTATCAATCAATGTGCCAGAGTAGCAATTGGTATTGATCAAGGTTTCCACAGAGCAGCATCAGTTTAATAGATGCAAAGGCAACAATTAACATCAATCCACTAGTGTACAAGAATATTTCTCCCCATTATCCAATAAAAATAGTATTGTTCTGTAAATTTCTAATCTAATCTACATAAGCAGAAATAAAGTGTATCATTAAAGCTGCCCACAATTGATCATTTAGATCGATAACAGCCAAACTCTGCAGAGAGATCTGGCGTCGCATAGCACATTTTAGTATTATGGCCCAGAAGTTTACGGTTATGGTTTACTCCCACAGTTCAATCTTGTTCATCAGCCACTGCAGAAATGTAATGGAATGCCAAATGAATGAAAAGGAAATTGAAAACATATTAGCCTTATAAACATTGAAACTGAAAGAACATGTTAAATGTATCTAAAAGTATGGTTTACAGAGGAGTTCTGGGCCAAAGTGGTTTGAAGAAAACATAAGTATACAGTGAGTAACTCACATGGAAAAGGTTTTTTTTTTTTCTGAGGGGGGGGGGGGGGGCATTCAAACTTTCCTTAACTTTTACGAAATGGGTTACATGTTGCTTACAATATGTCAACACAAATTTACAATTTCAATTTTATATGGAAAGATCATTCAATTGAAATACACAAAATGGCATTGTATTTTACAGAAATATTGGTTATTATTGGAGAAAAACAACCACTGGATCAAGACTGGATGATCAGACTTCTGCAGATGTGTGAGTAGATCAACAATAACAACAATGGCTGTCTTGAGAGTGTCATGACTCCCAGTCATTATTCTCCTGGGACTTGGTATTTTTATAGTTGAGAGTCACTCGCGTTAGCAATCCAACTTGGTCATCTGGATTTGTGGAAGTCACACAACGCTATGAAATAAGGACAGTGCATCTATAAAAACAGTTTACAGAGATCCTTCAAAACCAGACGTAACCAAAACAATTCAATTTGTTCAATAGGTATTGAAATGTGAAGGGAAAAATTATTTAAAAAAAAACCTAAAAAAACAAAACTAGTTTAGTTTATAAAATTGAATAAATGAGCAAATCATCCAAGTAAAAAGTGTGTTTATAGGACGCTTCGCATTTTGTGAAAACAAGCCATTTGTTGACTAATTTGCCTAATTACACCTTTGTGGGGCTCTACAGTCGCGATACAGACAATAATGTGCTGAGCAAAACCTTGAGCTCCTTTGATAGTCTAGCTTTTAGAGATTTGTCAGTAAGTTTGAATTTCCAAGGGACGTTTGATGGAAACACCTCAGCGGCTTAGCTGGAGATTTTGTCACAGTTTGAAGGTAGCGTTTCCCATTTTAAACACACAGAGTTTAAGCCCTGAATTGGCCTCGGGGTGAGAGAATACCACTGAGCTCTTGTTAATCCGAAATTAATTGCCATCTGAAATATGCAACCAAGGTTGCTCACTGAAGTGATGAACACTGGTTATATCGTCTCACAACTAAGCAGGGTTTGTTTTATGAAAAACAAAACAAAACATTAAAGACAGCAGAGAGGCTTTTTCAACACATTTTGAGAGCTCAGACACTTCGAAGTATCGCGAAAAGACCAAGTGATGCTACACTGTCATATCTACTCCTTTTTCATGTTACTTTTTATTAATTCCATTTTAACGGCTGATGCGAGGTAAAACATTATAACATGGTGATAATGATGAAAATATTAGTTGTTTTAATAAATTATAGGTTATTTAAATTTTGGGGAAATAAAATTAATGCAGAAAAAAAACCTGGACTGAATAGGATAACTATGTTATGGAAAGAATATCACCGTCAGAATCATTTCTCATTGCAAATTTGGGTATAAACAACCCGTTTTGTTAAGTCATGTTGCCTAAAATCTGAGAAACAAGTTCTTATAACAAGGTGAAGGTTTTTCACCTATACTTGGCATAAAAAAAAGGAGTGACTCTGTTTTATTTGCACAACAATAAACACTATATCTGGTCTAGATTTCAATCATAAATCATATAGCAGAGTGGAAGTCATGTAGCCAAAAGGTATGAAAAGCATTAATTAGTCATTGATGTGAGTGTTCAAAATGTCATGCGTGGGACTGTGTGGATATACATAGTGCTTTACACAGTATATGCAGGATTATTTCAAGCCTTGGCTGGCATTTCGAAGGCTGACATTGTCATACCGAGGTAAAACAGTCATCAGCGCCCCAGCTGGCTGAATCATATGACAAACGTGGGATAAAACGTGGGATATAGCAGGATAAAGAACAATGAAAAGCAGATCTGCTGTCGTTCAATCATTTTCGGACTTTGCCAGACAAGAGTAATTGAAATACCCTTTTCGTTTTCAACCCTTTAAGCAACAGCTGCAAAGAGCAGTTGAACAACAGAAAGTTTGACTTGACCTGACTTGACACTTACCGGTTTTAAACTTCGCTGCTTATTAAATGGCCCATTGGTGGGATTAGCTGTCAGTCTCCTTGTGTCAGCCTTGTGATTGATAGCTGACCTGTCCAGGATGCGTCTGGCCTCTCACCCAATGTCAGCGAGGATTATCCCTGGCGGCCCTCTAAAGGGATAAGCGGCCATAGCTAATGGATGAATGAATGAAAGTTCCGACTCGCCATGGCAGGAGAAGCAAGGGTGTTACAAACAGTATTATCATCCAGTGTCCCAGATATCCATGACAGTGTAACAGTGGGCCAAAATGCACTGTAGCAGGAGCAGGTAATATAGCCAGCAATACCTGGGTGTTTTTTGGTTGTTTGTTTGTTCTTTACATCTGTGTTTACTCTTTAAAATCCATTTCCATAAAAAATTATACAGTCACTACTTATAAATAGAGATACTAGGCTTTTTATGGAAAACACAAAAAGTTCACACTACTATATATTATATCATCAAAATAGGGAATTTAAGTAGAAGCATGCAATGCTGATCTCCTCATCTAAAACAATTTATTGAAACAAAAACAACAACAATGGACTGTATACCACAACAAATAATGTCAGCGTCTCAATAAGTTGTCATTTGTACTAGAGTATCTCATGCTGTTCACGAGTCGACTTGTGGTTACAATTCTAAAGGTAAGCAGCATAACTGAAAAGATGCTATTTTCCAATCACAATTTCGTATGTGTAGTGATGTCTTGTACAGAGTTCACACATGGCAGAATACACTCATTTATTGATCAGTCCCACTAAAAGAATGTCTGCAACTGTCATTCCAGGTCCTTAATATGCACTGATATGCAGCTGACCCTCTTCAGGATAACTCAAATAAAACATGTCCTCACAGAAGACAATGGGACCTGTCGTCACCACAAACCGCCAAACCCGACATTAATGTCCCTGGGTCATGTCTTGTGCCACACCTCAAATAGCTCTCTGCATTTTTCTCAAATACTTCAAATCGTACTTGGAAACGTGTGTTCGCAGTTTGAAATGTAGACATTGCTTTAATACTTGATCAAATGACAATTGCACAAAATATACTAGTACTTCCATCATTCTCAATTGAAAACCTGGACCAAGATTATTAGAAATGGTACAGTGTGACAAAGAGTGTCAACATCAGTACTGCTTGATTCTGAGGTTTGTGTACTCATCATTAGTCAAAAGAGAGGCATGTTGATGTTTGCAAAGAAAACTGTGGATTTAAATGATGCACTCACAGGTCGCTTAGACATCTTGTTTGCTCTTAATCAAAAGTGTCACTGTAATTAATTTTTATGTCATCACCGTCTTTTTTCCAAAAAAGACCCGCAAGGTGATTTCAGTTTCACCTTCAAATGAATAAAAAGGGTAAAGCAACAACATGAAAGAAGAGTAAGAAAGGTTTAGACATCTGGAAGGTGTGAATGTGGGCTTTGGCAGTCTCAAAGTGCGAAATGTCTTCGCACGTTAACAAGGTTGCACGATTTGCTTGCAACCTGCGCGTTGCTGCCGCGGCCTCTATCCGGTATGACAGCTGGGGACTGATCAGAGGTTGAAAAGCCGTAAAGTTCAAGAGTCATTAGTATGGAGTGAATGCGGGACAACATGATTCAATAATGAGACCAATTCTCAAGTAAAACCGCTGCTCCGTAGTTCAGACACATAACTACATATAATTAATCTCATAGTGAATAATCAAAATGTTCTAGCTTATAAAAAGAACACAAATAAGAATGTCTAAAAGAGGTGATTCAGGTTGAGTTTTCGTTACATCGATGCGGTTGGAAAAAAAGAGTTAATTTGAATGTTGCATCAAAAAGATTAAGTCATTGTGTGAATCAATACAATATGTCAATCCTATCCAGTTTTATCAGCTTGCTGTATTAAAGAAAGATGAATATGTGGTTCCCTGGGATCGCACCAACTGGTACATTTATACATGGTAAACCACAAGCTCGCAGGCTGTGGGGAAACACTACAATTCAGCATAAAAAAAAAAGAATTTGAACAACCACTGGAGCCATTAATATTCATGCATGCTCGACCTTATAAGCCCATCAGCTCACAAAGGCAACACTGTATTCTGAATTCTTAAGAAGAGCTGTTCCCTCTAAACCTAATTTTCCAAGTATTTGATTGGTATGGCGCCCCGGAGTGGCCATAGAGACAGAAAAAAAATAAAGCGTGGGAACGAGATAAGTCGTTACCTCAAACTAATAAAGCAAGGGAACAAGATCATTTAATCCGTGGCCTGGCATCATATTTTTTCTCCAATGTCGCCTCTATCCCCGTTATATTTGCTGTTACGGACGCTTTAAGATCAGGTCATGCAGACCACAACAGATATTGGTGTTTTCTCACTAAACCATGTGAATTACAGACATGTAAAACTCTCCTTGATGCAAAAAGAGAGAATCTAACTCTCAGCAGTTCCGAATCATGTCTCCCCTCTTTAACATTAATGAATGCTCTTAGGGCTTATTTTTCAACAGTTCGTCATTACCTTGTGAATTTCTGCTCCTTTCACTTTATTTCTGGATGTGTCTGAATCAAATGCTTCAACATCGGGGAGGAATGGAGGAGTAGAATGATAGAACGCAGCTCCACAGCGGTTTCCAATAGCAACCTACATAAACACACGCTGATTAAAGTTCTCTTTCACATGAAGCCATTAAAAGGCTCATTTTATGGCTAAAAAATTCCAAGCTTTCATTTGCAGTAGTATGTAGTTTGTTTTGTAGTTAATGACGAACCAAAAGTATCGCTTCATTATAAAGTTCTGTGTGTTAGAACATATTGGAGCGTCTCGTAGCGGAGCGCACACGCAACCCAGCCCGCACACAGACCTCAGCCTGCGGTCATAAAGCGTTACAAGACCTGGAAGTGACGTTAGTTACAATGATATGACGGTAAAAAGCGTGAAAAAAACGACAACGGAAAACTGCTTAGAAATTCTATATCCGACGCAGCTGACTTTGTGTGACAGCGCAGGTGAACTGCTGCACAACACTCTAATTACAGCCGCCGTCTCCGCCATCGCTGCAATATACAATCACCGGCCAACTTTATTAGGAACACCTTGCTAGTACCGGGTTGGAGCCCCCTTTGCCTTCAGAACTGCCTTAATCCTTCGTGGCATAGATTCAACAAGGTACTGGAAACATTCCATATTGACAAGATAGCATCACGCAGTCGCTGCAGATTTGTCGGCTGCACATCCATGATGCGAGTCTCCCGTTCCACCACATCCCAAAGGTGCTCTATTGGATTGAGATGTGACTGTGGAGGCCATTTCAGTACAGTGAACTCACTGTCATGTTCAAGAAACCAGTCTGAGATGATTGGCGCTTTACGCCATGGTGCGTTATCCTGCTGGAAGTAGCCATCAGAAGATGGGTACACTGTGGTCATAAAGTCATGGACATGGTCAGCAACAATACTCAGGAAGGCTGTGGCGTTGACACGATGCTCAATTGGTACTGAGGGGCCCAAAGTGTGCCAAGAAAATCTCCTCTACACCATTACACCACCACCACCAGCCTGAACCGTTGATACAAGGCACTATGGATCCATGCTTTCATGTTGTTGACTCCAAATTCTGACGCAGCAGAAATCGAGGCTCATCAGACCAGGCAATGTTTTTCCAATCTTCTATTGTCCAACTTTGGTGACCCCGTGCGAATTGTGGCCTCAGTTTCCTGTTCTTAGCTGACAGGAGTGGCACCCGGTGTGGTCTTCTGCTGCTGTAGCCCAGCCGCCTCAAGGTTCCACATGTCGTGCGTTCAGAGATGCTCTTCTGCATACCTCGGTTGCAACAAGTGGTTATTTGGGTTACTGTTGCTGTTCTATCAGCTCGAACCAGTCTGGTCATTCTCCCCTGACCTCTGGCATCAACAAGGGATTTGCACCCACAGAACTGCCGCTCGCTGGATATTTTCTATTTTTCGGTTCTCTGTAAACCCTAGAGATGGTTGTGCGTAAAAATCCCAGTCGATCAGCAGTTTCTGAAATACTCAGACCAGCCCATCTGGCACCAACATCCATGCCACGTTCAAAGTCACTGAAATGACCTTTCTTCCCCATTCTGACGCTCGGTTTGAACTGCAGCAGATCGTCTTGACCATGTCTACATGCCTAAATGCATTGAGCTGCTGCCATGTGATTGGCTGATTAGAGATTTGCGTTAACAAGCAGTTGGACAGGTGTACCTAATAAAGTGGCCAGTGAGTGTAACTCGAGGGAATTGATTAAATTATCTCCTTCAATTAACAGAATGTAGTTTGAGCATCTTTCACCATTTCTGTTTGTGAAAAGAAACAAATTCCGAGTATTACATTGTGCACTAATGATGAGGCGCTCACTGTGTTACGTGACTAGGCCCAAGCCTTCTCCTCTTTCTCTCGGGTTGTTCACTCATATTAACGTTGCGTTCTGTGGAGGAGGAAGGCACATCATCACCTCCCAAATCGCTTTATAGGTTTTTAACAACCACACATGTGGATGGAGTGGGACACTATTGCAATGGGACTCAGTTGTGTTTATTTATTCATCTTATACCAACAATAACGGTTCATGTTGCAATGCAGCGCTTAGTGGTTGAATTAATTGGTTCCTACATGTCCTTGTTTAGTGGGGGACAGGTAGTAGGGGTACACAAGGTCTTTCGCTGAAAATGAAGGAGAAGCTGCTGTATTCCAAAGTTGGAGCTTGTTTTATTGATTTTCTGTGTCGGTAATAACCAGGCTACAAGGTTATTTTTCAGTCTTCATTTTTACCAACAGTCAAGAAGATTGGGTTACAAATCTTAGATCCATTCCCCTCTAAACGTTGTAGTTGAAAGAAATGAATTCAGCTTGCACATCCCATGATTAATGCAATAAAGACATAAACAACAGTCATAAAAAACGATTTATCAGTCTCAATAACACAAGATAGCTTTTCATGTCGGGGTAGTCAATAAAGCAGCAGTGGTAATGAATGGTATCTTCATTTACATTTGTCAGGAAAGACGGAGTACATTACTGCATGGGTATTTTTAGTAACGGAGGCTGTGCACGCGTGCTATTGTCATGACGCGAGTGCTTCACGTGCATCTTGTTGCACACGCTGATAGAACTGTGACACGCCGGGCAGAAAACAAATCACGTCAACCCAGAAACACAATGACAGACACGCAGCTGTCACACTAATGACGGTTAAAAAAAAAATACATGGTGAAAATTGTTTGTCTGCCTTGCAAATTTATGAGGCTCCATGTGGCAATTTCCTTTCCAAACTTTATTCATCTATTTATTTTTCTCCAAAGAGCTGCCGCAAGAAGTAACCCTGACAACAGAAATGATGACTTTGATAAAGAGAACGAAGATGAATTAATAACTTAAGTTTTGAGTTTGTCACTATATATAATTTTTTTTCCTTTCCTAACTCAATACTTTTTAAGCGATCACAATCACAATATCAGGTGTCTTTCAACATTTACAACTTTAACCTTCAAAGTCGAATGAACAAAGATGAATAGGTAAATTATGGTTGCGGGTCTGCATGTAAAGCCATTAAATTGTCCTGTACCGAGGCAACACACCACATAACGCCTCCGTACTAGTTTATGACCAGTACGACAAACTGGTAATAAAGATAACAAAGGTCTCTGTATAACCTCTCGCCACTTTAGCGGTGATCTATCTCTCTCTCCCTCCCTCCCTCACTCCCTCACTCCCTCTCCTTCTCTCTGTCTCTCTCTTTACTAGGACTATACCAGATGAACATCCGTGCAACATACATTCAACAATTGTTGGATAATAATACATTTATACAATATACTGATCTAGTGTGTGATAAATACTCGCACTTAAGTAGATGATGTTAAAGTCTTTGTGCTTTGAGATTTATTTTCCCAAAACACCAGCATATTTCAGAAGGGAAGGAGTTTAATGAGTTTGTTGTCCTTTTTTCCTTTATTATTGCGCTGTATTCTTCTAACTTCTGCACTGCAGCTGCCACTTATGAAATAATGAAATATTGAAAAATGTAAGTCATGTAATGGCATAATGGCAGTTTTGATGAATTGTGATTGTGTTACCTATCTATCTACCTACCGACCTGAGCAGTGAAGAAATACATTTTTCCTAACACTACCCACTGTCCACTATATCAGCCACCACAATAAGGATTATTATAGCCATTATATTCCATAGTGGAAAATTGGCAAAATTACTACTGTAGTCAAAACAAGTCCTTTATACTCAACAGCTCAATAACCAAACATCACAGTCAAAAACTTTCTGATTGACAATTACTCAATCGTCAACTAGATTTCTGCTCGATCCAGTTCTGGAGTACGTGTTTAAAAATTCCACATATTCTTAATGTCCCATCGCCTCTTCGGAAGTACATCAACAGCAACACTTGGAATCAGTCGTCCCAGAGAAAAGATCCACACTCCAGATGCGATATTGTGTGTGTGTGTGTGTGTGTGTGTCTATGTGTGGGGGGCTTGGTTTGTGTACCCTCTCAGAAGACAATGTATTTATACAGGCATTACAAGCCCAACTCAAACAGAATCTGTAGATGGAACAGCAGTCGACAAACAGGCAGAATCTCCTCAGCTGTAACCTTGTTCTCCACACGTCTTCTTAGACACAAAAATCAGCTGTGGGAGACAGTGACACTGACTTTGTTAATTCACCCATGAGTGATTTTTCAGTGCAGAAAAGAAAACACACAATTATGTATACAGTCGAATCACTGTCTGAATAAATAGGGATAAATACAAAATGCCAACTTGAGACCACCAAATGTTTATATTGCACACATCCATTAGTGATTCACACTGCTGCACGAACAAGTAAATAACCTTCACATTCAATGAGGGGCCGAGCAGCATAACCTCAACTAAGTGATTTCGAGGGGTGCTGATCAGAAGTGAATGACCTTCAGGGGAATCATTTTGGATCGTTCTCCTCATAGAAATGCTTCAGCTCGACTATATTTTTATGATATCTGCTGCAAAAGGGTTATTTGAGGTCACTCCATCATGTCTGTATTAGGTCGAGGCCTGTGCTCTGACTGGACTACTCAAAAAATATGGATCTTTTTTTCTTTTGAAACCATTCTGTAGAAGATTAAAAAAAAAAGAAGATTCACTTCCATGTTTAGTATTATTGATTTGCTGCTTCACCCACTTGAACTGAGCACCAGCGAGCCGACTGCCATCCTGATATCAACCCCAAGGACACTGTGATGCACTTAACAATTCCCCAAATCATGCCGATGCCGCCACAGTAAAAAACAGTGGTTGGGAGATGTTCTCCTGTTGGTGTCACTTGACCTTTTCAGGCCAGGTTACTGTTCTGTATTCTTCCCCACAAATTGAACAGCACCAAGATGCTTCAAGGCAAATGATTTTACGTTTGAGGGAAACGTTTTCAAGTGTGGCATCGGGCCACCGTCCCAGTTCAAAAAGTAAATGGGCTTCAAGTTCAGGAGTGTCTTATCTAGACGTTGTGTGGGAAATTAAGGTCCCAGTCTGGAAAAAAAAATTGGAGAAACTGAACCCAAACTGCGTTGTGTCCAATATAAACTCATTGAGGATCTGAGGTGCCATATCATCTGCTGGTGGCAGATTAAGCCCAAATTCAAAGCGGGTGACCACGTGTACTTGTCCATAATGTCAAACTACTTGCAACTAGGAACTTGTAACTTTCTTCCCTGCACCTGACTGGCCGTCCAACACGCCCGACTGACCTGAGCCACAGAGAGTCCAAGGGCTATTGTTAAGAAGAAGATGAGAGAGTCTGGACCGCTCCATATAGAAAAGTTGAAGGACACTATCAAAGCAAGTTGGGCTTCCATTACACCTCAGCAGCTCCATGACTGACTGCCTTCCTGCCATGCTTTTAAAAGCGCACATGCACATTAATGCAGTAATCCATGTTAAATAAGTGGTTTGAGTTTCCTGTATAAATTATAATTTCTCATGGACATCATGTGAATTACTGTTATAACAATAAGCTTTTTCTTCATTTCCATTTTCCAGGGTTGAATCACACAAACTATTAAATATTTCAGTTTTTCTATACGAAAACTACAACATAAATATAAATTTGAGATACACAACCAAGAAAAGCAATCGGGTCTGTAAACAAATGATTTAAATAAGTACGTCGAGCGGCACAGTGACTCCAAACACAAAACAACTACGTCAAAAGCTGTATCCTCTCACTGATGTTTCACAAAGATAGTATTCATGCCTTTCTTATGTATCTGATTACCTACGGCTACACGGGTCTCGAGGGCATCGTATCCTCGCCACCCATCAACGATGCCTTCCTTTTCAGACGGCAAGTCGTCTGAACTCTCAGGGTCTCGGCTCTGGCAACAGAACTTGTCCCCATTGTCTTCTCCGTCACCTTTTCATGTTTGCAGTGTAATTTCCTGGAGACAAATTAATTCCCTGGCACTGAATGCAAGGGACTCTGCCTTTTACATAATAACCAGCGACCCAGGGACAAGCGAGGGGAGAAGGGGGTGGCTCTTGAATTGTGTAAATGAAGGAAACTATGCCTGCAGTCAAATTTCTATTGCACACATACATGCAGAAGATGCATGTACATAGAGACAAACAAACACACACACACACACACACACACACACACACACACACACACACACACACACACACACACACACACACACACACACACACACACACACACACACACACACACTACCACCTCCTCTTCATCAGCGCAGAGACAGAACAGGCAGAGCGCGGCCTTATTTTCTATCACGATTCAGCACCAGTTTGTGTGGGCTGCCTCTCTTTCTAGCCTTCTTTTCACTCATTCTGTCTCTGGCTGCCTTTTCTTCTGTAATTTCTCTCACTATCTGCCTCCCTCTCTCCCTCTCTCCCTCTCTCCCTCTCTCTCTCTCTCCCTGCAGTTCTTTATTTTAATCCATTGTCTTTGAATCTATCACTGTGATTTAGTCCCTTCAAAGCCTTCTTTTTAATATTCTCTATCTCTTCATCTTTTTAACATCGCCGTGGCAATGTCTTTGACAGAGCAATATTGGTCTGAAACAAGTCTCTCCCTTAAAATAAACTGGAGCTGGTATGAGTTGTTGGACGACCACTTATCTCGTGTTTCAAACAGGTGAACCAAACAAATCTGAACTTTTTTTTTCAAAAAGAAAAAAAAAAAATCCTCTTCCTCAAGTCGGTTCAGTTTTGTTTCCTAGAAGAAGAAAAAGCCCATGGCCTGAAGGTGCGTTCAGACGGAAAGCAAAGTGAATTTTAGAGGCGAGTCGATGCCAATGGAAAAAAAAATCTAAATGCAAACTCTGCAAGTTCAGCTCAAACAAAACATTCCCATTGAGGTTTTTCTCAGCTTGGTGAAAAACATATATGTCTTTAAGGTTGATTATTAGTCACGTTGTTGGATTCTGGGAAGACTTTCTGTTATATCCGTGTTTGTCACTGGGTTCCCCCCCCCCCCCCCCCCCCCTCAATTTTGGCAGGCTGATCGACAAGAAAATATAAGTAAATTCATATAAGTAATGGAATAAGACTGGGGCTGTCATATGCGCTCCATTGGAATGATACAATGAGCTAAACAGCTTTGAGAGTAGCGCTTTAGAAAAGTAATGCAATCACAGTAACTTTTTATTTGCTGTAACGCAGTAATATATCGCATTACTAATGAAATGTTGGTAATATTATATTTGTTACAGTGTAATTAATGCCCATCACCCCCGAGTTTTAACCTGTTTAGATGTTGTTTTTTTAAGAATTTAAGAAAACATGCAACACATTCTGACACCAGAGAGAAAAATCTGCCCGTTTTTAATCATTTCCTGCTGCTTAATTTAATACACTTCTCTACATTTGTGAGATGGACATACTCCCATTATACTCAGTTCGTCGGCGAAAAGGACAAGAGCATTATAGTCAAGTGTAATCTGTGCGCGACATGGAGAGAACTCTCTACTTCAGTAAATTACAGATTTCAGTAAATTCGGACAGATTCAGACGTCCAGCATCAATAAATCATTAACGTAACGTCACCAACACACAATCAAGGCATCTTTCCCATTGCTGTGAGGTAGGCAATATGCTACGAGCCCATTTTCCTCAAGAGTAGCAGCAGATATACAGTAATTGTTCACTATAAGCGGCCGGCTGTGCTACCAGTGAGCAAATTACAAAGGGCTGCAAAAGCAAAGACAGATTTACAACAGAAATATGTAATGTCACTACAGTGCCACCACCGTCACTTGTCTCCTGATCATCATACTACATTTTATATATATAATTTTATATATATATATATATATAAATATATATATATATAATTTTTTTTTGTTTTTTGTTTTGTTTTGTTTTTATTTATTGATTTATTTAAAGGCTTTTTCATAATTTTACTGGATTTCTTTTAGTAATACAATTCAATTACTCCACTCAATGCAACTCCTTGTAGTCCTGCTGATCAGACTACAAAACTTAGTTCGACCAAAAAAACAAAAAAAAAACAGAACCCTTGTCAGATGGTGGCCTGTTTTTATTTCCTCCCATTTGTCTGCCCTTAAGGTGGCAGTCTGAAGCGTTCACTAGTATATTGGTGTGGTCTGATTCTCTCTGTGGTGGATCCTAAGTTTCATTACAAGACACCATCATACATTATTTGGTCAAACTGGTGCACTGTTGAACTAGGGATTTTATTTTATTTGTTTCCCATGTAGTTATGTACAGTATTTAGTGTGTGTGCTTGTGTGTGAAGTTTAAGGATTGAATCATTAAACCTGGCTTTGATGGCACTTCTCTTGATGTATGTGATACATCGTTTTATATAGTATGCACAGTAAAAAGGGCAGGTCTAGTCTTTCAAAAGCACTTTTTGATTGTTGATAAAGCAGAGGTTATGTCCATTCCTTTGTGGAGTGAGCTTGAATTAAAAGAGAATAAAAGAATAGAGCAAAAAGATAAAGCGATTACCGGTATGTGTCTTGTCATGTCATCAGCAAATAGGTTACATTATCGTGGCTTTGGCTCTATCATGTTTCATATAAATCGGCCTAGACTTTAAATATCTACAGCATCTCGATCATAACTTATCAAACTGAACCTTTGTCTGCTTTTGTGATTCTGACGGCCGTATTAAGTTGTTAAGTTGTTAATATACGCAGTCATTATGCTCCTACACCCTCCGCTGAATGTATCATCTGCTACAATAATCTACATTTCAGGTATTTAGAATGCCTAGTCATATTTCTGCCATTAATTTGGTGGAAGTAACTCAAAGTAATGCAAAAATAGTGTAATGCATTACAATTCAGAAACAGTAACATTGTAATGGACCTAATTACTTTGAAATGACAGTTACCAATAATATAGAATATGTTTTGGAAGTAACTTGCCCAACACTGCTGAAGAAATGAGAGACGTGAGCAATGATCATCTTTATTAGATCAATCCGCCTCCATCTTTCTAAATACCATCACTACAAATCTTTATGATCTCCAAATCAGGTGAATCTGTTGATGCAGCTCATGTCCAAACTTCCCTTTTTTTTTCCTTCTATGCCGTCCATGCTTATTAATTTTGCTCCCTACACTATGAACAACTCTCTTAACATTATTGTTGGTGCATTAACCTATTAACGGGTTCTCTACCTGTTTAAGAGTTTGATATGCTGGCTGCTCATGAAGCTACATTTTAATCGTAAGCTCCGGAGAGTTAACATTAACATTTCTTGTAAACATGTAGGAACTGGAGTGGGCAGCTTGCTTGCACAGAGCTGCATGCTTTTGGCATTGTGAGGATAAACATCTCAGTGGAAAACATTGTTTGTCACTTCTTTTACTTTATCATCGTTCTTTCTAAACAACATAGTACAAGTGGCATTCAGTAAATACCCAGTGCTCAAACGTACACATGACAGAAATTGCTTTGGATTCAGTCCAGCCATCATGGCGACACAGTAATAATAATAACTAAATGGTTTCCAGATGACAAGTGTTATCGCTCCCTGCCACTTGGGGTCATTAATGTGTTAACCCACCGTAATGTCATTTTTCTATTCAAGTGGCACCTTGTGTTATTTCGCTTCCAAATTTTCCAATATGCAATCCAAACGTTTGGCTGAGTGAAGTAGTGAGTAATGACTGACGGGATGCGATATTGGGTCACCGTGATGAATTCTTGCACCCACCATGTCAGCTTGAAGAGAACATTACTAAATATAGGTTACAATAGATATCGCTGTCACCGTTTTCCTTTGCTCCACGCCGGTATATCAATCTAAAAGTTCAGATGCAAGATTTAAATTGCTCAGGGTAAGGTGAGGCAAGAGTATATATCTCGCCTCACCCAATTGACACCCACAGTTTAAAGCACACGAAAGGTTTTCTGCTGCTGCCGCTGCTGCTGCTGCTGTCAGGCTCCCTTTTTCTGTTCCTTAATGAGAGCATCCGAGGGAAAGGCGGACAAAGAGAGAGCAGGCATCAGTTTATGCTTGTAGGCCCAACTGCTGGTATCACAAAGTGCGGCTGCTCGGGTAGCTTGGCAGCCTTCGATGCTGCCTCAGTAACAAGGCTAGAATAATGAGCAACTTCACCCACGGACCCGAGTCTCAGGAAAAAGTGAAAGTTAGCACTCCTGACCTTGCAACCCAGGGAAATATTAAAGTCCCACTGCAGTCATCTTTAATTCTCACTAAAGCCAGTGCAGAAAGCTATTTTCCATTCGACATAAGAAAGGAGTATAGCTCTTTCTGTCATTGGTTGTGTTTTTATAAGACAGGCTTTATATTAATGAGTGAAACAACATTGTTCCCCCCCTCTCAGATACAACATCCCTACTTCTAATTCTCAAATGGATCACGAGAGCAACACAGAGTTGCTCTGTAAGCTTCAATCACCTTTTAATTCTTGCAAGTTGAACATTGTTTGTTCAAAGAGATATAACTCACCCACCGAGCTTTCAAAACAAATCTACACAAATTACATTTGAAATTAACGTGTTAATGGTTAGAGGTGTCTGCCATTACAAATTCCTTTAGAGCGTCATCATAAAATCTCTTCCATACAAAAAGCCCAGTGAGCTCAGACTAACCAAGACAGGCATATTAACAACTGCATCATTGTGTGGTCAGTATAAGTCCCGAGATCATTCACAATTATTTAAGAAAAATCTACTCTAAAAATCTACTAATCGTTTTTTTTTTTTTACACAACTAAGTAAATGTGGCCTACTGTCAATCTCACATTTTTTTTACATGATACTGTAAATCCTGTTGTTAAGTCACAAGTTACTGGAAATACGTAAGTGAGGAGCAGACGAGCTACCATTTCACTATTCATGTTTGCTGGAGGAAGAGTTAACCAAGAACTAACTCTGTCACCGGGACAAAATGAAAAATGTACATAATGTAATATTAATGTTAGCTTGTATGCACAGTACTTGCGACATCTTACCTCTATGAGTGCCATCTACTGCTGTCTGGCTGCCCTTGGAGGCTACACAAAACATACGACTCAGTGTAACTTCATAACGTCAACCAGGTATTAGACTGACCTACAGAACTAAGACGGCTCAGAGTCAATACATACAAACTTATTCCAATGTTCTGGTCCCCATGCTTGCCAAGTCATTTGTTAGCTCAGAAACCTCATCAGAGTACGTACAACAATTTCCCACCCACCAATTTGCATTCCTGACACTGACACAGAACAGGATGGAATAAAAGCACAACCAGTCCCTCGTTGAACCTGCATGGCAACAAGATTTAAGGAAGAGTTGCAACAATTTTATGCTGCCTAAGACAGTGAGAGACATCATGATCATTCAATAGCAGCTGTGTTGGGATATCACTTGTTAAGACAGTCGAATACGGCCAACCAAAATAAAAGCTTCTGCACATACCGATAACACCGGAGAGAAGTGCAACGTGTGTGAATACAGTCCATTGTAGTGACGCAGACCAGAGAAAAGGCACTGAATGTTGGAACAATTTTCAATCAGTCTTCACACAATATGTGCAGTTTGCTGTGTTTGGAAATAAATCTTAGACATAGATACGACATATCAGCCATCACTAGATGTTTGCCATGGGCAACATGGTGCATGCTGACAGAAATACTCCGCTGGCAGAATGTGTCTTTAATCTTTCAATTCACTTCAGTTTCCCATCGCGATAAAATTTACTGATGTTAAATTATCTGTGATTTGAGACTGAGTCTGTGTATGTTCGCAGGTTTGTCCAAATACAATGATCATTTGTCAAATACTGAAACATGTTTCATTGGCTGCAGCAGTTTAAACATGAAAGTCAATGTAAGGCTAAATGTAACACAAAGTTACTACAGTATTTTCTGTCCCTTCATTTTCAGTCCCTTCAAGCCTTTTAATAGTCCGTGGTAACAAAGGAAACAAGCAACACACACAAGCAAAAAATCGATTTTTAGTACTTCAGCTGAAAACCTGTAAATTGTGACACCCTGCACATTTAGATTCTGTTTAATAAACTGAGATGGTTTTGTTACACTGTATTAAACATGGTTGTTGAGGCAGTTGTGCAACAGAGGGACGACACCGAGAAACAATCGTGCTACCTCAAAAGACAACAGAAAAAAAAAAAAAATCATTCTATATTAACTGCCACTTACAAAATAATTCCCCATGATTTTGAGGCAGCTGATTAGCACAAAGCCCTAAAGCTGAATTGCAGCAATCCAGCCCTTATTGTGCTGTAAAATGGCGATCTGTGCACTGCAGGTTGCAGTTTCCTGTATGGGGATTTTCACCGTATGGCGCGGAAGCGTGTGGAGCACCCTTGAGAAAAGTATTTAACCTTTAACTGCTTCCCTTAATGTCACTCTGTCCCATATAAGGGCCACAGCACAGCAGAGCGAACAGGGGGCAAGACTGTGGAGCGATAATGCCCCCAACTGCTGGTATTGAGAAGAGCATGGGCTAAAAAAAATTTTTTTTAAAAAGCCTCAGATTTTTCTGATATATATGCAAAATCAGAAATGGTAAAAAAGAAAGAAAAAAGAGCAATTTAACTTTAACAACAAATAAACATTGTTTTCAATTGCACAAAAAACTCTAGATTTTTAACCTTGAAGCTGCTAGTTATTATAAGCTCAGGAATAATAACATGTTAATAGTGTAACGTGTTCATGTTTGATTTGTGTTTCACATGTTTACATAAAAAAGGCTTTTGTTCATTCATTCATTTAATAATCAAGGAACTGAGTAGACGCATCTTAAAAACAGGGATCTGCTGGTTAGCCAAAGCGAAAAAAGAAAATCTTCATAACAATGTGTTGATTATCAGACAAAAAAATAAGTTAAGCTCATAGCAAAAGTCCAGTTATGCAAAATGAAGTATTAAATGCTACTTGCTAATTGCTGCTTAAATAAGTCCTGATGCTTCCCTGTGTGACCTTTCGAGGAGCTCTGCAGTACAACATTTATCATTTGAATCTGGTAATGAGAAATGAAATAATCCGCGTTTCAAAGAAAATGCTTTTTTATTTTTCGTCAGAAAACAATGGTAACTCTGCTATAGATGTAATAAACTGAAACATTTCTTCACTGGTGCACTTCTGAAACTAAAAGTTGCCATAAAAGAATGAGTTTTTTTATTGTCATGTATACCTGAGCTAGGTTTGTTTGCAAGTGTTGTGGCTTGAAGCCGTTGCTTCTTCTTTTTTTTTTTTTAATTTATGGACAATTAGTTACATTTTTTGACGACAGTTGGTGTTTTTAATGAATGTTTTTCCAGCCAGCCTTCGACAAAGCTGTTATCCGTCAACATGTGGAGGCTCCTTTTTCATACGTTAAACCGGTTTTGACTCCTGCTCTCAGAACTTTATGAGTTGTCAGAAATACTTCTCTCATCACTAATCGTATCTGTCCAAGGAGTTCTGATCTTTTTTAACTTAAGGAAATGAGGACTTGCTCCCAGCTGATCACAAAATGTGCTTCAAATGGTCCTTAGACTGACAAAATACCATGCAAAAGCCACACTGCATGAAGCAGAGTGCGGCATTTTATCATATTTGACATTGCCTTTGGAGAGGATTAGAAGCCACAGCAGCAGAAAGAAAGTGCAGAACTGTATAAACTCACACACATGCCGAACTTATCAGCATACCGTGCATGAATTATTTTCATATAGATATCCACAGTTTTCACGTGACAGAGTATGTTTTATATAAGTGCATGAACAGTAAAGTGCTCTTGGCAAAGTGTAATTGCTAATGGCAGTCAGAGATAACAAGCGTGAACAGAGAGTTTCTCACATCAAACTTATTATAGGCTGTACGCATACATTGGCCTTTAGTCACTACGTGGTGAGATTTTCCAACATTCTGCCACTTATTTCACACCAAGGTTAACGTTCCCCACGCAGAAACACTTTCATGGAACAGATGTGATTCGCAGTGGCAGTGCCGGCAGGGTTTCGCTGCTCCAGACACAAAGTGGCACCGCCTTTAGTATCACAGCTCTTCTCAATAGATGTAGAAGAGTTTGAGCTCCGGATGCAAGACGCTCCTTAGTACCAGAGAGACACACCAGCATGAAGTCTCCAACGGAAACCAAAGGAGAACTTTAATACTCTATCTAGACACGGCTCTTCAGACAAATTGGTTTCATTTCTCAGAGTTTCATTCAATTAAAATCACCTCACTGAAAACGCCAGAGTTATTCTGAACTACAAAGCACAAATTGATTCCTCCCTTTGCTCCATCCTTAATAAAGACATTCCTGCAGCTTCCTTGCAGAGGGTCATAAGTTTTATTGGGCAGAAATCAGTTCTTTACTGGAGTTAGCGATGCAAAGTGGTTTTTAGTAACCAACCCCGAGTCGTGTTACCAAGGATTTGTGAGGATGTTGGAGGGAAAATGTTAAATCCACTCGATTCTTTACCTCCGTTTAGACAAGATAGCGTCTCAGTCCTCCCAAACGGTGAATCAATTTCATTGCATTTCCAATTCAATTATTTTCATCCTATTTTCTCTGGATCATTTGGTCAAGAGTTTGGGAATTCGACTTCCACTTGACATCACAGTCGTTTCACATTGACTGCACACAGTTCTTACCATTCGGCTTTTCTCAGCCTCTGAATTATTTACTGTCCTGACTTTGTTTGGTGAATGCTGAAGGACGTGCATGTTGACGGTGCCGCTCATGCAGAAAGGCAGCGAGTACAAATACAGACTAAATAACAATATGGAAGTGAATTTTGAAACTACACCCTGACGCACATCTCAAACCCATTAATTTAATCTGTGTTTAACATGCTCAAGAAACTTTCCTTCTCTGGATAACTAAGGCGACAGCACACTTGCACCTGGTACTAACTGGCATCTACTTTTAACATTTCATGAGGGTGATGTGCGAAGGCTTCAGTGAGAAGGTATTTTTGCACCACAGTTTATCATCATTATTCCTTGAACCATGACCACAAATCTAAAAGTACCCGTTTCTGCTTGTGAAGTGCTGCAAGGTTACCGGTTTGTTAACACACTTCATCAGATCAGATGCTCCCGAGCATCCTTGGTCGCGTACAATACTCTGCACATGTAATCTCTTCTGGTGGGACTGAACTATTTATCAACGGGACCATTTTCAATTAGGAGATGAAGGAAAATTTCCCTGACACATTCACAAATCCTTTTTGTTCTTTTCAAGTGATTTAAATACATGTGAGAACGTGAATGAAACGGTCCAGTCAGTCCACCTGCCTTTGCTTTTAACCAACTGGGAGAATCAAAACAGGCTTGCTGCACAATTGTGAAGACGACAGACAAGCGAGTCAACTGTGACGCAAAATCAGAGGAGTTTTCAGTGATGGGGATAAAAATAGTCATGAAACCTTTCTGCTTGTTTGGCTGACAGCGTTTCTGTAATCTTGAGTAAACAGAAGCAAGAGTAGCTGATTTAGTGTGGCTGTAAATGTCATGTAATCCCTAAATACCTTCAAATAGCGTGAAGGCCGTCCACCGCGAGGGACTAAGCCTGCCCTTTACTGTATTATCAATAACTTATGTTTAATTCCACTGTCTCCACTGAAGAACAAACGTGTTGACAAGACCTTTTTTCAGCTTACCTTGCTTTCTTCATCCCATCTCGAATCGAAAGGGATCAGCCACTTTCTCTCCTTGGAAAGATGTTGAGATTCTAGCCTGGAATGGCCAGCTCGTCCATCTCAGCTGTCTCAGTCATTCAGGTGATTTGTTTTCTTTACCTAGGGGTCGAAAAATAGCCAAAGTTAACAAACTTATTCGGTGTACACTTTCCACAATGGTTTGCTGAGCTCACATTGCTCTCAGCAAAATACTTCAAACTAAAGTGGCTGAAGTGTTGGTGCAGCAGGTGGCTGAACACAATTGGAAAAGGTGAATAAAATCTGTATTTCTTCATCTTGACCCCATGAAGCCAATATAATTCAATCATATTAATGATAGGTGTGAAACAAATAAACGAAAAGAGCAAATGGCGAGTGAGGGTTCTATGTCATTCTGTTACTAATATCCACAGTAAGTTATTGGACCCCACATTCAGATTTTAACTGGGGATGCACCAATACCGATACCGGGATTGGGTATCGGTCCAATACCAGGCATGAGTACTCGTACTCATAAAATTGCCATCGATACCACGACACCGATACCATTTTGCGGCAACGCGCAATTTAGGGCACTTCACTGCAAGGCGTGGGCGGCCAGTGAGGAGCGCACAGCTTGCACAACGCCGTTTAGAATTTAAATGGCTTTAAGGCAAGCTGTGCGCTATTTGTTTTGGGAGTCTTTTTCGAAAATTAAAAAAAAAAAAAATTTATTGAAAGCTTTAGTTAAATGTTAGTACTCAGTTCATGGCAGTTTTATTGAAATGTTTTCTTCCAGTATATGTGGCAATGCCATACATTTTTTTTATTCTGAATGGCATTACATCACAATGTAGGAATGATGTTCAAATAACAGCTGTGGAAAAAAATAATAATAATAAATGTGTGTAATGGCCTAAATACTCAGTATTGGTGAGTACTCAAACGCAAGTACTCATGCATTACTCATTTTGTAAAAAAGAGGTATTGGTAATTTTAACCCTTTAGAAATTAGCCCCTCTCAGATCAAACAACTCTGCATCACACCAAATTCACCAGATTCAATCAAACTGAACAACTTTGTCCACTAGAATATATTCACCATTTTACATACTTCAAATATAAGACCAAGCAAATCAATTTACAAATACCAAAATCTATTTGGCATCATTTTACTGATTTTGATGTCAAAACCTCTGTGTGACTGCAGACATATATTGTTTTGATTTTAGGTTTATATATATTTTGAACAGGAGCATGAAATGAAGGCTAAAATTCAATTGATTTAAAGCTTTGCTGCACAACTTTTAAATTAACATTTAGTAGTTTATAAAGACAGCAGGATTCAAGGTTTTCCTTCGATTTTAGCACTCACCTGGACACTACGCTGATGACACAGTTCTTTCCATTAATGACCTGGTATAAATATTAAGAGGGTGTAGGAGTCACACCCTCAATTAAAAATGAATAATATTAGCTTGTGCTTGTCTTTTAAAGATCCCTCAAAACAAAATGCACTGCCGATGATCTTGTGAGGATGCTGGCTTTAACAACAAAAGAGGAGAACTGTTCTTCAGTCTTTGAACAACTTTAGGATGGAGCCTTTTCTGAGGTAACCCAGGGGGCTTAACAAGGAACTAACTCGAAGCTTGTGTTTATACTGTAACTCCCTCATCTGCAGCTTGTCAAGAGTGGTAAACTACATATTTGTTTTGTACATATAGTCAAAATAATAAGCATTTAAGAAAAATATACTGTATATATGCAAAAGCTCATGAGAATACACAAGGTCTAACGGAAAGCTTCCCAGTTATATAAATCAAACATTAGATTGCACTCACACTTATGTCAAGCTTCTCAGCAGTGTCAGGGAACAGTTGTATTCATTCATCATCAAGTGAGCAGCAAAGGAGCATCTCCACCTGAATACACATCTAGTGTTCTCTGTCATCTGTGTGATGTTTTACTGACCATTTGGGTTGATGCATATAATTTGGCGAGGCTTGACTTTGTAAGGGTGGCATTACTGCAAATGGGTTTTTCGGCTTTTATTACAGGAATTCCTCAAATTGGCAGGTGATGAGGCGGTAAGCGTAGCGCCGAGCCACATGGCTCCCCCGCAGTTCATAAAGCAGCAATGTAAAGGTTAACACAGGTAGAGAAACACATTGTGTGACTGCCGCTGTCGCTGCAGTTGCAGAAGTCAAGCTGCTCTTCTCTTTGTGACGTCATAATCAATTGCAGTGCAGCTTTTTGCCGTTACCTAAAGACGTATATGTTTCACATGTAGTCTGGGTTGTATTGCTGTTAATATTAGAGGGAGCTCTAAAAACAGAGGAGACATTGAGGTGTCAATTGTCCCCCGATGCATATTCACACATCAAGTCTCCTCATCCCAGTGTGTTCACCGAGAGAATTGTGGGAGGTCTGTTCATGCTCAAAGTAATAGATGTAGCCTGTATCGGATTTTTCATGCACACCCAGAAATCGAATCAACTCTGAAAATATACTGCAGCAGCAAGAGAGGACAAAAAAAACAAAACAAGAATTACATTTGAGAATGATCAACAAAGCCTCACACACACCCAAACATAAATTAGTTACACTTCCAATAAGTTGAACATACATTAGGATTGTAACAGGAAGGGGCTGAACTAAAAAATAAATAAATAAATAATTAAGCCCAACTCACAAAAGTATAAACTATGTTATTTCCTCTCCGTTTTTTGGAACATATGCACACTTTCTGAAGGCGTTAGAGAAAAATATATAGGAGATTTCCAGCTTGGGGATCAAAGTCTATTGGAGACGGTTGACTGTAACTATAGAAACTGGAAGAGGACCAAATCCAAGGGTTGAGTTGCATCACTGAAATGAGACAGGTGGCATGAGAAGTCACCTTTAGTGTAAGAAAAAGGTTTTGTCCTGACTTACCTATTATATTTATAATGATGGGACTATATATGGATTTTATGTGGCGCACACTGTCCTCACCTTTCCATGACATAAAAGTAGCGGGGAGTCAAAGTCATTTACGATAAAAAGCATCTGTCAGGTTCAAAACAAAAGAGCCAAATGCTGGGGATTTTTCAAAAAATAAACAAAGAAACGAAATCAAAGCCCAAACTTAAGCCTAATCATGTGAACAGATTATTGTGGACAAGGTAATGGGACCAAACCACTACAATCACAGTATATTCAACAGCTAAGGAAACTGGACGGACAAAGACCAGCATGCTAGAGATGAACAGGGGGAGCTGGCTGTCCACAGACGAGCATGCAGCAGGGGAGGGAAATGAGACTCCTTTGGAACAAACATGAGTGTGGCTAATCAGCACAGGGCAAGGGCAGAGAACCGTACATAGACACAGGAGGAGAAAGTAGAAAAAATACAGGGGTGTGATTCCAGGTGATCGGACGGCGACTAAATGGAGAAAGAGAAAGAGAAGGTCACAGAAACTTAAGGGAATTGACAAAAAAAAATAACATAAAGACAATAAATGCTGATGAATTCATTATCAGGAAAACAGAATTTAAATTCAGTGTTGTTACAGCAGTTGTGTTAAATATCAAATCATTTATCTTTATATATTTTATACATTTTAATCCCATAGATATTTTTCCATCCAGGCCTTGGATCTCTGGGGCTTTACAAAGCACAATGCTGGAGGCCTGCTGAACGCCGGAAGATTAAAGGTCCCCAATATATTTGCAGTGCCTGCATGTGTGTGTTTGTATGAGTGTATGTGTGCATCTGACTGATTGAGGATCCTTATCATCTGTGTACCAGGGACAGCATCTATGATTGCAGTACTAATAGTGAATGTGTTCCCACATCCTCAGCCATAATGGAAAGTAAGTGGAAGGGACGGCAGAGTCAATTCTTCTGAGAAAGACCTGATTAAACTTTGTTCTAGGAATTGTTGAGTATGGAGATGCCTCAGTATGCACAGCACAGGCAAAACATTCTCTGAAGGATAAGATTCAGAGTGGACCGAGAACTGAAGCACGTTTTGTTTACTTTGCACTAGTCTTTTTTCTTCTTTTCTCAATAGCATAGCGCCAAAGGACGCCGTCTCAGAACTGGGAATCGACACGTTTATTACAGAGGTTAAAACTTGATTCACACGAAGCTGTGTCAGAAATGTCATCTACTATTCACAGAAGTGTTCTCGCTCGGAAAATTTAATCAAAAGTTTTCAGCGTCGAATCAAGGGAAAGTTGCGGTGCGAGCAAAGTCGGAGGAAAGCAATCAAAAAGACATCCTGATGTGATGACGGTCTTGTGCAAAAATGAGGAGTATGTGGTGCCATTAGAGTATAAGTTGGTGGTTTGTCACAGGTTGATGAGAAAGTCCAGACTATGAGCTCTCTGAACTAGTTCTTAAGAAATGTCCTTCTACTACTACTGTATTTCAAAATCATTCACGATTGATCAAAATAGACACCGAACTGATCAGACTTTATTCATCTCCTTGGGGAATTTTTTTTTTTTTAACACATTGACTCAGCCACATTGGTGCAGCCACATTGAGGCGCTCCAGGGAACTGATTTTTCCTTTCTTTTGGGGGGGGGGTTCCTGCAAACTCTCAATCCCAGGTCTGTACCCTCAAGGCCATCCCTGCCCTTAACCAATGGACACGGCTGCCACATGTAAGGTGCTCTATCCATCATCTGGGAGCAGTTTGAGGTTCAGTGTTTTGCTCAAGGATACTTCAACATATGGACCGTGGAGAGGTTTTTACTTGCTTCCAACTGCATTTTTAGCATGCATTGTAAAGTGACCTTAGGTGTTTTGAATAAAAATGTATTATTATTATTATCATTGAGAATCAAAGGATGCCCACATTATGGAAACAAGTCCATCACTGAGCAACATCGGACGGAAGAACAGAGCACATTTTTATACACCTCCACCTCAGGGAGACTGATACTGCTGCATTAGGTTGTACACGTGAACTGTGAGAAAATACACTTAATAACCTGAATGTTTAAACGAGGAAACCGTCAGAAAAATGTAGGAAATAGTTCTTTTTTTTAATGATAAGTTACTTCATTTACCGCAAATAAAGTAACTAGTGGAGTCACCCATGTTTTGCTTTCACTCATCCTTTTTTCTCCGCATGTGTTAATAATCTACTCATTTTGCCAGATTATTGCAGTCATCTGTTGAGCTGTCATCATTCTGTGGGTCGGTCTAATGACTGCTTGAGTCATTAAGTTCAATTTAATTTTCATCATTCAGTTAGATGAGGACATGCCATATTCTGGACTGGAGCAATTCTTGAAATGAACAGATTTATCAAATCTGGAGAATGAGGGCATGAAGCAACAAAACTGGATAAACTACCAACGAGCTGAAAACAGGTCAAGTCATATGAAGAAAACTCAATGTATGTTGAAGACAGTATATGTGCTGTAGACGCAGGTTAATATTCCGTTTGGTAATCTCCGAGTTAGTTCAGAATCAATGAGGAGGCCCTTCTCAAGTGAACAGGAGTTCAGAGAAAAGGTAAATGTTCAGACCCGTTCAGTTAATTCATTCAGTACGAGAAAGAGAAACAGTAGCTCCGCAGCTTTACAAATGTTCCTTCAAGCACCATAAATGGCCTCTAATGATTCCAGTGGTACCTTAGTAAATACAACTGCAGTACTAATTTGACAAGACTGATAAGTCACGGATGCATTACTGCCAAAAGTAGAGGGACTACAGTAAATCTAATCTGAATCAAAGTACATGAGGCATGGGCATTGCCAAAACTGGGTTCAACAAACAGTCTTTCATTTATGATTAATCTATTTAAAATATTCGGAAGGTAATGGGCTCCAAATACAGAACAATAAGATTTCTTTTAGAGTCTTGTTTGTTTCGATTAATGAATTAAAGTCCAGTTGGGGTTAGGGTTAGTTCACCTGCTCTGTCTTCTACCTGACGTGCTCCTGATGTAGTTTTGTGGATGGCAAACTGCTGATGATTCCAAAAGAAGTCAAATCTACGAGTAGAATGAGGAGGTATGCCATTAGCGCGTCACTCTTTCCACCATTGTTCTTGATCTCCGCTTATAACTTTGTGGACGGCCCTCAAAATGTGTGCTTCTTACGGCATTTTGCAGATATTATTTGAGGAGGATCGACGTCCTCGTGAGAAAGTCCTTGGTTTGAGTCCACATTGTTCTCAAAGAAGCTTGTTTGACCTCGAGTTGGATAAAAGGGTCGTGAAGAAGAAAGCAACATGCATTTCTTCACATTTGAATTCAGCAACTTTAGTTTGTTGACATTTTATAGGAGTCTATATTCCTATTTTCACTTTGTGATTGTGTTTTTAGAAGGGAATCTTACACAATCAACACTGAAGGCGCACAGGTAGTCTTTATGCTCTTGCCCTTCAAAGGTACAGTGACTACGTCGTCATTTGTGCTGACTGTGCTGACTCGATTTCTGCCCAGATTGCCCGGGAGTAGACTTTACTTTAAGGTAGACGGCTCGTCAGGATGACAAGAACTGGGAGCAGGTCTCGAGGCGAAGTGTTGCATATTGTTGCTTTCAGCGCTAAAACACATGAAAAGATATTTGAATTAATATCTGAAGTGATGAGCCACTTTCTCCATTTAGTGGATATTAGTCCTTATGGTTAAAATACAAAGGAAAACTAAGATTACCATTTGCTTTTTATAAATCCATTGAATGAAGTCAGCCTGTTGTGGCTTTCTGGTTGTGTTCACATTTGGTAGAGTCACATTTAAAGGAGCACATTAAAACATTAATGCAGCTAGAAGGACTGTAAGCGTTATTAACCATGTCTTTTGCTTCTTCTTTTTTTTTTCATTCTACAATTGGAACCCTCTGGGTGAGTGAGTTCCTGACCTAGACCAATTTACAACAGACTTGCTCCAAACCCTGAGGAGAGCCTACTTTGTAATCAGTGTTGCATGATAATCAACACTTGTCCCTCTGTGACCTTCCTCATGTTTTTGAGGAGGTGAAGTGGAGAGCAGAATCACAAGATCCCGTCTGCAAACAAGATGAAGACAAAAAGGGCAAAAAGATCAGACCTGAGACGACTTTTGGCAACTTTTCCCTCGATGAAGTGTCACGTTGTACGAAGCTATAACCAGAAGGGGAAGAGCAGTTTCACAGTTTCTTTGGTTTCGTTGGATGGAGGACATCAGTGGGCCAACTGAGGTGAACAAGAGTTCAGAATACAGAATAACTTGTTAAATGCCGAATACAAATACACAGTTCGTGTTACTGCAGGGCTGCTTACACTAAAATGAGACTCACAAATTTGACTGTGCTTTCACACTCTCATGCCACATACCCGCGTCTGGCTGCACTTTTTAGCTCAATGTACCGTATCTTCCAGTCGCACTTCTTTTCTAATAAGTTGGCTGGTCCTGCAACTTATAGTCAGGAGTGACTTATCTATCAAAATAATTACTGTGTTTTTAGTTCATACTGGCTGACATAAACCAAGGACTTAACATTACCGTCTACAGCCGCGAGGGGGCGCTCTAGGCCTGTGACGATTATATGCATGCTCCTGCACTCCTGAAAAAACTAACTGAAACGTTAAGTCGGGCCGCAAACAGCAGATTCTGTAGGACCGGACAGGACAAACAAAAAACCCCTGGGTAGTCCTGCACTCTACCCGCGTGCCACAAACAGAGAGGACGGGACTGCTGTGGATTTTATTTTAGTGGCAATACGTTGCATTATCAACATTAGGCACGGATAATAAAACGTTTCCTGTATTTGAACCAGACATTGTCTTGATTGTTCATTTGCTTCGGCTCCATTTTTACTTCCCACCAGTCACCTGAGCTGAAAATATCAAGCTACCGTCTTTGTCTCTTTGTCCCCGTGGTGCATTTGAACAAAAGGCAAACCTCAGGTGGGTGAAGAACTCCGTGCTGCATTTCAGAATTTAGCGTTCGGCTTTCCTGTTATTAAAAGGTTCAACTTTTTGACAGATGACAGGAAGAAGCCGTTGCACACTCTCAAAGTAGCCTCGAATGTCACGGTATTTCGCCGTTTGCCCTTCGTCATATTTCCTGCAGCCGAGCCATTTAAAGGGCTTGAGACATTTTAAAGTGCTCTCTCTATCCTTTATATGAACAGAACAAAGACTGAAGAGGACCGAGGTCAGGTCGCAAAGAGTGGGAGGTTTTTTTTTCTTTTTTTAGCTCGACACTGTCAGGCAGTAAAATGGTCATGACTCATCTACGGCAAATATTCTTCAAGACAAGTGTTTGGGATAAAAATATTTTAACCATGAATCTACCAGTTAGAGTAGTAGTAAATTTCAAATTGACATAAAATTTCTTTTGTGTTTGTTTAGAGAGTTGGTTGTTCAATTTAGAAGAAATTATTTTAACAACTTAAAAATTATGAAACCTTTTTTTTTTTTTGCGCAAATGAAGGCTGAACAAATGGAAAAAAATACCAAAACAAAATCAAAAGAAAAGTAGTTTTACTATTTGCTATTTGCATTTAAAAACTACCCCGTATATTTTTTTATTGTGCTGAATATGAAGAAACCATCTACGCTGTCATTGATCTGAGCTTTTGAGAGTACCAATTTCATTTTTAGTTTTACGAATAATATAAGGAGCTCAAAAGTGAAAAGTCGTTTAGTTTTTTTTACTAAAAAGCGCATTTTGAAGGTCATTTGAACCAATTAAAATGGTAAACTGAACTTTGGTGCTTGTGTTTTGTTAGAAGTTGTGTTTTCCCTCATTTACACAGACACGTTTTCAAAAACTAGCATTTTCAGCAGCTCTGAGCAGCGTTTGTCGTGTTCAAGGACCCTCAAAACACAACAAAGGTTTTATGTTTTCATTTTTGAAAATGGCCTGAATATGGCCACCATAACCCCCTGTGAACTACACAGAAAAGATGTATGCGATCACATACCAGATCCCCCCTTTACCATCTGCGGGCGGAACAAGAGTAATTTAATTAATTGAAAATATAAAAAAAAAATGCATATACTGGTGTAATGCAAGGTTTCAATTACGTGTCATTTAATTTTACGAACATCCAAACAATGTGTATTTTGCAGTTTTTCTGTGTCAAACCATTTATATTTCTCATTTATAATTCTCTTTTTTGTTTTACTACTTAATCTGCAGTCTTGGGTTAAAACAAGAACTGCAGTCATTTAGAGAAAATCAACATTAATTAAATGCCCTGCGATCACCGGCCAGTGGGAAGAAATAAAACAGTTTTGGAATATGTGATTTATAAAAAAGAGACATTGTTAAGACTAAATCTGTGTTTTTTTTGGACACAGTTTGAGAGATTCTCAGAGAAATTACTGGCGAGAGCTCCAGCCAAGCTGCCAGTGCAGGCTTCAATAAATAGATCATTAAATCCCAAGGAATTACAGATATTGGACTTTGAGTTATTATTTTCATCACACATGTTTGGAACAACCAATCATTGCACTTAAGTGTCTGTTCAATTAAAGGAGAATTAGAAATATTACACACATTCACACAAAACTAATCTTCCATGAACAGAAAATGGTTGGTTTTCTGTTTGTAGAAAGGAGAATTAATGTCACCTTTGCCATTACAGTTTTATTATTAACTCCTTATTTATATAAAGCAGTAACGTTACATATCTGTCATTGGCAGATGATCAGAGTAATGATACATTTAAGTGATGAAACATTGACACAGCTCGTGTATTATTCTGAAATAGTCCATTTCTCTCATGATAATACTCAAATGTAACAATCAAATGTATTTTCATTAGGTGGTTGACAATAGATTTTTATTTCCCTTAGAATAAATTGAATACATTTAATTATTGTGATTCTGCATTTAGTCATGAAGAGTGACCCGCAGCATGAACCCGTTTGATTCTGCCTTCCTTCAACTCTGATGACAGTCTGGAGGTTCGGTGAGGCTTGTGACATTGCATTTATTACGCTGGCTGCATTTAATATATGCAAATCAGGCAGAAGATGAGACACAACCGTGATTCATTACAGCCCTGCATGGAGGAACTGGTCAGTAACAAGGTGCACTGGGCAGCAGACAACCGTGTGCTGTAATAAACCCCATGGCAGAAGCCTACTGTATAACACACGCAGTGTACACAATGGAGCAGGAAGCCAGTTTCAACTGAGCAACAATGTGCAATATAAGTGCATCTCAGATGTTTGGAGTCCCGCCCAGAGCAAAGTTTTTACGGTCCAGTGTATATTTTCTCAGTAAGGGCGTGTCTTCTGGGACAGATGCAGCGAGCAGGAGATTGTTCAGTAAAGAAGAGCCGGCGGCTGCAGGCTCAATGTACATTTATGAGACAGTAAAAGTAGAAAGGGATGGCATAGAGCGAGAGAGAGAGAGAGAGAGAGAGAGAGCCAGAGGGCACCGACGTGTGTACAGTAAGTTTCTCTCACATCTTGATGAGCGTGTACTTGGAGGTGTGTCGAGCATCTGCCCACCTTTAGGGGCCTTGAGGGAACAACAGAGCATGGAGAAGCCCTGATGCCGTTTTCCCTGTTCACCGCAACCAGACTCATTCACCTAACGTGCAGCAGGAATACAAACGCCTGCTACAAAGGAGCTCCAACGGCTTTCTTTTATGTATTGCTTTCAAAATAAATTCAGCTGTGCAGTCATCTCATACGACTGTAAAATATTGCAAATACACACAATGTTGAGGTAAAAACGGTGTGTGAGGCGGCAGGCGACCACCATGATGAGGACGGGCCAGGCTGTTGTGGCTCTGTGAGGCTAGATTACCAATCTGTTTTCTTTATTCAGAATTGAATCATACAATAACAAACAGGAGTCACAAGCAGAAAAAGCCGTTTGATTTTGCATCTTTTTCCCGACTCATCCCAGGGTAGGGTAATGAACAGGCTTTCTATTTGAGTACGGTTTATTGCCATGAAGCAAAAAAAATATATAAAAAACAAAAAACTGATTTACTGACCTTTTACCGCCATGTGTATATTTCTTCTATCCTTGATCCGTCTTGAGGGAAATAGAAAAAAACTGCAGAGACAAACAACAAAATCATGCAGACAATAAACTGTTACCGAGTAATGAGACAAAGTAATAAAGCAGTGCACAGGCAGAAAAAGTATGGCCCACCACCTCTCTTACATCATTTGAAGAAACTCTAATTTGGAGCCGTGAAGCACTGAGAACAGGAAGTACTTGTGTTGAGGATCAACATAAAAGTGCACCTGTAACATCAAAAGAAGAAAGAAAAAAAAAAAAAAAACATCCCCTCAGGCTCAAGTTTCCCTAAAAGGTTTGTAAAGATAACTGAGCTTCAGTGAGTATTAACTGCTTCCACGTTTTACTGTAGTTCAATTTAATACAATTATCATACCAACATATTCTAGAACTGTTACTTTCACATTAAGAATCTTTGGCTCCAAACCCAGAGCCAAACTGATAAGCGAGGGCCGAGACACAAAGCACAGGGTCAACTCAGAGCTCAGGCCTTCCATTAATATCAATCGCATAAGATCACGATTCTCACTCACTTTATTTTGACGCATTTCTTTTATTTCGTAGCGAAGCACTGTGTATTGCCTTGCGTCTGAATGGTTCTGTATACGCACGTTATGGAAAGTATTCAAACCCCCTTTTAATATTTCACTCAGTTATATTGCAGCCTTTTGCTAAAATCTTTTTTTTTTTTCATTCATGTACACACATATTGGCAGGAAATTCCCTGTAAATAATTTTGCCTTGCCCAGCCTGTACCGTCAGGCACAACTTACTCATCAGTCCAGCACAACTTTGTCTTTGCAAAATCTAAACTCAGTGTCGAAAGGTTCCTCCTGAAGCCCTCAGAAGCACATCCGTTAAAAAAAATAAAAATACCTAACAAGAGAATAAAGTCTAGGGTCACCGAAACAGACACCACCTGCAGTGTCTTTGACGTGCCGTCAATAAACACCTTAAGAAGAATCTATTATCTCAGTCTGTTGCAAAAATGTAAAACCCAGCTCCCGCCGAGCTTTGAGCTCGACTTCCTGCGGAGGAACAAAACACATTCAGAGGTAGCGACACCAACTACCAAGCCTCTTCACCTCAGGATCGTGCAAACAAGTCGGTCTCACCGACTTCTTATCAACTGACTTTACATTCCATCCGACTCTGTTCGACCTCAGAGGACGAACCCGCTTCACGGCCATGAATTAACTTCCCTTTAATTGGGAACAGCAAAGACATTCATCCAACGGGCTCGCAGTAATCTTTTAGCTCGCTCTGTCCAGATGGCTCCGGGAATAAACGGGTGCTTTAATTCCCCTGAAGTATTTCTAAACTAAATAATATTGCTGCAGATGTATGGCTTTCAGTCGGATGCATCTGGATACATTTCTTTTGGGAGATATTTTTCAAACACGTCTATTTTAGATTCAACTAAAAAAAAAAAGACTTTCATTGCTTGTTTGGAGGCCAGCAGGAATGAAATAACGTGCACACTTTTGAAACATTTTGTTACCGAGTGTGAAAGTGAAGTGAAACCTCACCGAAAGGAGATCTAATTTAACTCAAATCAGTTCTTTTCTACATATTTGTTGGGGTTTTTTTTCCACAGGCCGTGAGAAACAAATTGGCCCCTCCCTAAAGATGATGACCGTGATTTCCGCTTGATTATGGAGGTTTGTGAGCATCTGTGAAGAGTCATAAAGTGGCTTCTGATGGGAAAGGTTCTCATTTGGTTTTATATTTGCCACTGATTGGAATCTCTAAAATTCAAAGCATTAAAAAAAAAACAATTTCACGACATGACAAGTTGGTGAGCTTGCGAACGACATAAACGGATTGGTATTTTTCTAAAAAAAATAAGGATGAATTTAGCATTACAAATCAGAAAAGTTTGGGATCATGAAATTCAACAGCGCCTGTGTGAGGAAATTTGCATTAAATACAGATAAGGAAGTAAGGATGACAACAGTGTGTGACAAAACAGGACATTTCTGCTCTACACCTCTCACATATTGACATAAACGTTGAAGTTTTTCCCCTCTGCTTTGCAAAAATCCCCGTCCTAAGGACAAACTGCGACACTATTCGGGTGGTAGACAACCCTGTGGGTTTCAGCTCGCCCTGCTTCCAACACACTGGAGTCATCGAGGAAGGCCCGCAGTCAGTGTGTCATGGTAATGTGAGCCACAGCAGGGAGAAACCGGGTAGGAGACCCCTGACGTACTTAATCACAGAGACAAAAGACACATTTAAACAACTTTTTAAGCCAATAATCATGAAATATGTGCAATTTTAGTTTGTGATAATTGGCTACTTTAGAGAATGTAAAGATTTGACTTTAAAAATACCTTTCAAACAGCATTTGAGTGAGTAGTCTAAAGGGTGGAGTTCAGCAGAAAGTCAAATTAACCAAAATGTAACAGCGGCCCGATTTATCATAAAATATAATAAACCCCGAAATGTAATGACGGGTAAATAATGTAAAAAGAGTTAACAGGAATTTAAATGGGATCCTAATATGTTGAATGCTTATACATTATTTTGTACTGATGATTAGAGAAATAGATTAAAGATTATAGCGAACAGAAGACTATAAATGACTTGAGCAACAGCAATCACACATGAATACCATAAACTGTATATAGATAGACGTATAAACAAACTTTAAGAAGTCATTCTTTCAGTGTTATTCACATTGAAGCAGTTCAAGCTCAAGTTCAATCCATGAAATCCTTGACTCACTATAGGATGTAATACAATTATTAGCAAAGGGGAAAAACATTTTGCCTGCCCAGTAATATAATATTAAAGATGTTTAAGTTGTGGGCTCAGGGTCTTGTTACACTATCAACCAGTTCTTACATTTCGGTTTTTATGACATTATATTTTATGGCACGTGACAAGTTATTAGGAAGTTGACATGTCTTGTTGTCTTTTGTTGACAGCTGTAGTCTACCCTCTACTGTTGTTGGCTTTTGTTTGAAAAAAAAAAATTGTTGATGAGGAAATCATTAATGCATGCTTCGACTTAAATTCCCTAGTTTCATGATATAATATCACTGTAGCATGAACTTATTCCAGTGATTTCATGGGGAAGCCCTGACCTTTAGTCAGCATTTTATTCTGTTGGCAGTAATCACACATAATGAGGGTTGCGTGATTATGTCATTGAAAAAAACTTTACTAATATTCTTGATAGTAGACTCACCTCGATGAAGCTTGAGTTTCCTTTTGTTTTTTCCTCCTTATAGTCTATTTTTCAATCTTCTCCTCACGTGTTGGGAGGGGGGGGGGGGGGGGGGGATGCTTTGGTCGCTGATTGGTCAAATGCGGATTGTCAATTAATGACACGTGTGGGGCAGAACTCAGGGTTATTTATGGAGACAAAAATAAACCTGCTTTGCAAATTAACTTATAATCGGCAAAGGCGATGAAGCAAAGTCAAGAAAAAAGGCCACTTTATTTTCAGTTATCCAGGATGAACGGTTTTGTTTTGTTTTAGTTTTTTATTAATAGAAAAACTCCATACACACGGCTGCAGGTCATGGGATTGTTGTTTGGAGGCTCTATATGTTATAAAAAAATAATAATAATAATAGAAAAAACTGTCAATATTTGCATGGCTGCATTGATTCATTGCAAGTGCAACTGAGAGGTCTGCTTCAAACATGTTGCACAGAACTCAACTCATTTATGATTGAGGGACGTCTGGATGATGATCTGTTAAGAGAGTTTTCTGGCTGACATCTCATGGAGACGGCACCGCTGAGTGCTGTGCGGCGGGCCGTGTTGGAAAGTTGCCAACAAACTGTGAGAGTTCCATGCAAACCTTTTCGACAGTAAACTTCCAAACTGTGCACCAGTGGCATACTTCTGCATGAAGTAACTTATTGTACAGCAATTAAAATTATTCAGCTGTGTGCCTGAATTAGTTTGCACCCCCCCCCCCCCCCCCCCCAGCTCCAGAGCTACATGTGGCTCTTATTGTGAGGTTGGGCAAAAAATGAGAGCTGCAAAGTAGTGGAGTGGTTTCGCACTCTTCTTGACAAAACAATAGATTTTTTATTTTTTTCCAAGTTTTCTCCCACAGTCCTGAACCTTTACTGTCTCTAAAAATTGTTGTGCATGTCAGTGTGTGTGCCTGTGATGGACCTGCTCAGGGTGTATGTTGCCCCCCCCCCCCCCCATTGCCCTCAATCAGCTGAGATTTGCTCCTAAACTGGATTAAAAACAGATTTTAAAAAAATACCAGGTGGGCCAAAATGACTTCAAATGTTAAACAGACTACAAACTAAACTTAAGAAATGATTATTAACATATGGATTTTAGAATAAACAAACATTACGCTACATAGTTTGAAAGACAGGCAACCACACACATTCACCTTCACAACCTGATTAGATGTAGCATCACCAATGAACTATAAATGCATGGTTTTGAACCGGAATACAAAAATGTAAAAAAAATAAAATAAAAAATACACACACATATGGGAGACTGTGCAAACTCTACAACAAACTGGGTCCATTCAGAGTGTGGGGCAGGAGTGGTAGGAACACCACTTTGTGAAAAGGTTTTCTGCTTGTAATTTAACTGGCAAAAAATATAAACAATTATTTAAATAATTTATTATTAAAGCTGGCAAAAAAAAATTTCATTAAAAAGTGAAATAAGTAGGTCTTAAAACCGGGGCCCTTTGACACGCGTTTTGTTGGAAATGACTAAATCTGAAGCATCATCATCATCATCATCTCTATAACCAACAACAGAAGAAAAGAAAAAAAAAGACGTTATCGGGGTCTAACTTCAGCCAGTGACCCTGACTTAAAGAAAATGGTACACTATAGGTAAAAGATAAAAACTTCAGACCAACTATTCCTCCTGCTGTTGTGCTGCAGATGATCTTTTATTTTCTCCTCTTTGAAGCGTGTTAGCTGACTGAACATCCGTCTGCCTTTTCTTCTGGCACTGACACACAAATAAAAAGCAGAAAGAAAAACAAAACCCTCCTCGCAGCAGTTTGTAGACAAAAGGCCGAGCTGCTGATATGTGGCCAAATCAACGTCCTCGGCTGTCGTGCTATTCTCCTCCAGCAAAACGGAATTAATTTTGTGTGGGGGGGAACCACGTTAAAAAGAAAGTTTAATGAAGACTCAGGGCTACAGTGCAGAACCTGGTGTAGACATCGGTCTATCAGAGGAGGCGCAGATGTAATTAGGAGAGGCACATTTCCAAGGAACGAACCTCTGATCGCTAACAGTTTGGATTCAGACATGATGCTCGTCGTTGCTTGCTGGGCTGAATCACACACCATCACAGATGGATTAGTTGGTGCCGACATCATCACACAGTAACCCAAAGTGTGAACCACAGCTCTTATGTGGTGAGTTTCCTTCTCAAACAAAGTGGTAATTTATAGATGAATACCAGGTTCACTAAAAAATTTTTCACATGATACAATAATTATGGATTAAAAAAAAAAAGAAAACAAGTTGTAACATGAAATTTATCAGGTTAGACTTGTGGATTTACACTAATGCTTAGATTATAATTTCTGTCGATAATCCTCACTGTCTCCAACTCATGGCTTCTTTTACAACATTTAAAAGAACTGCTGTCACTCAGCAGGCATGGCTCTTTTATACCACATAGATGTACCTCAAAACATTTTGAGGTCATTGAAAAAGCGATTTTGTCAGTTATTTCTACACTCAATATAATCTAAAATGTATATATAATGATATTAGGAAAGATTAAGAAAAAAACAACTATTTAAAGTATTTCACTTTAGGTGGAATAAATTGTAATCTTGTGATTTTTTGAGGAGACCATAAATTACTGTTTTTCAGCATCGCTTTTTGGGGGGGGGGGGGGGGGGGGGGGGGGTTGTGGGTATTTCTGTGTCTAGAAAAATCAGTGTGTGACAATCAACTAAGCCCATCGCAAGAATCCACAAACGTGTTGTTTTTCAGGGTAAAAGTTTAATCCTCGACATAGTGAACATGAGTCCAGAGCAGCTGCCGCGACCACAGCTGAGCGATGGCTCGTTGATACACGAAGATAAAAAACTGTGATCACAACCACAATTCTGTTTAAACATCGGCTACTGACTGAAGACTGGCTGGCTATCACAATGCATCGTTAGGAGCTGAGAAAATGTAAAGGAAAAACGACTCCGTTTTCGAACCAAATACAGACAGTTTGCGTTGGTCTCGGATCGTTCGGCCCACCTTCCAGTATCAGAAGAAGCAGTCTGATCAAAATCAATGCCAACAGTTGAAATATGTTGCTTCAACAACTGCTCTGTTATAGGTGAATGCGTTTCAGTGTGGGTGGGCCGAGACCAAAAAAAACAAACCCAAACATGCACGGGTTCTTCAACCGAGAGGGGCTTCCTTGTACTTCCGTGGCAGTGAAATGCAGCGTTTTCAAGATGCAGTTAAACAATCTTTCCCTCTGCAGCAGGAAACTGGGCGGATACTATATCCAGTGTGAATGTTCAATGTGCTGCAGAGCTGTCCTTCAATGTCAACATTTTAAATTAAGAAAAAGAAAAATCCATGAAATGGTCAGATTCAACAGTTGAGGTGAGCATTTCAAGCGTAAACATTCAGAGTTTTTTTTTTGTCAACATCTGCATACAGGAACCACACTGTTGAAATCCCTCGAGTTAGCACAGACAACCCAACCCAAACCAGAACAAAAACAAAAATCATGTTAGTGAATCTTAACAGAAACATTCATATTAGGACCTGCTCACTCATAAAAAAATAGGATAAAAGGAAAGAAGAAGAAAAGATGCATAACACCTGCCGTTATGTCATTTCGGTAGTGTTTTTGTTGCAAACTCATTTTTAAAGTGCCGAGCTGTAATGGACTCCTTGTGCTGAAACTAGAAAATAAACCTACTTCTGTGAGGCCCACTATGTCTCGTCTCCAAACTGACCTACGATGACTTCTTCCCCCAGTGTATCTGGAAACTACCGCATAAAACAGAATTCAGAAAGGCAATGAAAATAATTGATCTAAAATGTATTTCCAATCACAGTGCAACAAAATCTGAGAAGGTTCGTCCAAACCAAATGTTTTCACCCCGAATTTCAACCGTGTGTGGGCCGAGCTCAGGTCTGCAGTTGCACCTATCGTCCAGCAGGTGGTGCCGTTATCCAACAAAACAGAACCAAAAACAAAGCGACTCATGGCTGTGTGAAAAACATCACGTCACTGACTACAGCACAAGTAGTTGTTACCTTTTTAACGCACGCACACTTTAGAACTACAATGAAAACGTTTCCTCACGATTAAAGGAATTTGCTTCAGGAAACCGACTCATTTCTCACTGAAGTGTTGAAGCACGGCGGGCAGGCTGAAAAGAACGGAACACAAATCCAGTTTTTTTTTTGTCACCAGGAATAGAACAGGGTTGAATTGTGGAACGTTGTTATTCATTAAACGATAGCGCCAGGCCTGACACATTTACAAGATGGTAGTATTTTTTTAAAGAGAACCTATATGTTGCATCGTGAGGAATGTACAGAAAACAAACCGATCCCATACTAGTTTTCCTTTTTTTGTGGAAACAGATGTAAGTGATTGTTGCCATCAAATTGATTTTAAGTGATTGTAATCAGCTTTGATGGGCAAGTAACAATATTTTAATTTTTACGTATCAACGGTCAAAACAACTGAACAAATAGTGAATTTTTTCTTTTCTCTACACTACCGTGCTCTAAAAATCCAAATCTGTAGCTCAAACTAGATTAAAGTGTTGTCTTTCTGTTTAAGTGGCTGATTTTGGTCCTTTTACTGATTTTGGATTTTTACATAAAGCATTGCCCATTAGTGCTTCAATAAAAGTAGTCAATCATAAAGGTAGCCTTTGGTTTGATTCAAATATACTGCAGTTTGAGTTTTGCTCACATCAGAATCCAGGGTATGGCCTTTTGTAACTTGTAAACAAATCTCACACTTCAAAGGTGAAAAAGAAACTTTCTCCACATAGCAACAGTAGACGGAGTTAAAGACCACAAACTAATTCAAAGACCACTTTCAAATAGTTCTCAGTGTGCTGTTAAACTTGTCACAGCCAGGTCGCGGAGGGCGAGAAACACTAGTTAGTGGTCAATAAGCCTTAGTGGATGATTTTGCTTCCACTTGAAGGGGAAAATAACGGTGAATTACTCGAGTTGCACTGCTTGAAATGAAAATGAAAAACAGCCTGGGGAACAAACGGCCACAGTCTGATTCAATATTGAACTAACAAATCATTCCCCTGCCAACCATCGTCACTAGTGGCCGTTTCCAGTAAAAAGCTAAAGTTTTTTGTTTTTTTTTTCTATTTGCGTTACAGATTCCTTCATAAGCCTGACAGCACTGTTTGATGCTACACGTGAAGCCAAAAGACTAAACAGTCACAATTGTATGATCAGAAATCTACAGGCAACACTAAACTGAGTATGGATTTACCTCTGATAGGAAATGATCAATCTCACAGTCAAATTATGGTCTGATGGCTGTTTGTTCTTCTTTCTTTTTTTAAGCTGGAGCTCAGTAGCTAGAATTGGAGGGGGTGACAGGTGACCTTTTATAGCCGAAGAGAGGTAACCAGAACTCTCACAGCCTTTCTCCAGAAACAGAAAGTGTCCAAATGTCTTTGCTCCTCTCGATCTCGGTCAGTAAATAATCTGCGTTGAGGTCAAGGTGAGCTCCTGTGTCGAGCGGCTTGGAGGATGAGAACATGGGAGAGGGCCGTCCACTCCAAACTGGAAGCTTAATGGTACTTGGTAGACTTCGGCTCTCAGTGCACTTCATGGTGATTGCGGTCAGTCAGAAAAGACGACCAGAATATTTCAAAGTCAGTGACCTCGGAGTTGGGATGGGGGGGGTGTCGGAGAGGAATTACAGTTCAAAGGTCTCTCCCACATTTCCCTTCCCGCCTTTCGCCACCCCCCCCTCCCCTCAAAGTCCTCTCAATCCTCGTGGAAATGACAGCGTCTCTTTCGAAAGCACGGGATCCGGTGAGAAGAAGCATCCATTGCGACGTGGTGAGAAGTGATCGCATGTGAGCGAGAGGGAGGGAGAGGCAGCAGCGTTACCATATGTGGGATTCACAGTGAGTCATTTTGATGACGCCCACCCCTCCGCCTAGCCGACGGTAGTTCATTCCTCCATACAGCCTGAAGAGAGGGGACAAGGGAAACCGTGATCAGCTGCATAAAGAGGCTTGAACGTAAAGATCGGTAGGCGGCGTGTCCATGGCGGCAAGCGTAAGATGTGAAAGTGTAGCAAAGACAGAGAAACAAAGTAACCTAAATACATCTAAACGAGAATAATAAACATCGCTTTTGAGCCATACCTCTTTATAATCAACAACAAAACACATCTAGAGTGATAAATACTTTTGCGTAATAATACACTTCCCCCCTACAGTTGCAGTTGACAATGATATCAACCATAAATCTGGAGGAGGCTTAAGCTGTATGACAAAGGTGACATGGACTGATTTGAAGCAGAAAAAGAGAAGGAATCATAAAGCCCGATTCACATCAAAAATCTTAAGAGCAAACTAAAAGACATAAACAGACAGGATATCGTGGTGGTTTCTTTACTGGTGTTTTGTATTTTTCAGTCTTTGATGAATCTGGAATCGATCTGAATACTGGATTCTTTTGAATCTGTAGTGAGCAACATTTGCGTGAATGCAAAGTTACAGTAGATATGAACATAACAGCTAATTAGTTTTACAGTGTTACCGACTAGAAGTGTTTACCTCCATGTGTTGGCATCAGGGTCGTATACTTCTATCGTTTTGAGATACGTTGTTCCATCAAAGCCTCCTACTGCCATCAGCTGACCATTCACCACCGCCAAGCCGACCTGCAGACACAGACGTTTATACTTCTTCATCACACAGCGACCATCTTTAACCATATTGGCACAGACGGTTACAATACAAGCACGGAGACTGACCCCACTCCGTCTGGACGTCATGGCCACGACAGGAGACCACTGGTTTGTTCTGGGGTTGTATCTCTCTGCGCTACTCAGCTCCGTGGTGTCGTCTCTCCCTCCGACGGAGTAAATCATGTCCTGGTAGACCGCGCAGCCCAGGTGTTTTCTCCTGGTGCCCATGGGAGAGACGGTGTGCCAGCGGTTTTCTTGAGGGTTGTAGCGTTCCACTGAAGAGCAAAGAATTTAGTCGGATCACAGCCACACGGTTTACGTATGCGAGATGTTCAAGATTCTGCACATTCAAGTCACGCATTTTCATTGATTTTTAACATTGGACATCCACATGACTTCGCAGCCGACCTGTGTTTAGTGGCGACGTCCCATCAGACCCGCCTACGGCATACAGGAATCCCCCCAACACAGCCACAGCGACGCCCAGTCGCCTTGTGCTCATGGAGGCAACCCGAGTCCATTTGTTCTCCTTAGGATCGTATCTGGGGCGAACGAAAGTTAGACGGTGTTATACACAGAGCCAGCCAGTATTCCCAGTACTCCAAACATCAGTAAAAGGAAAAGAGGAAGATTCATCACAAGAATTAGGAGTAATACCTTTCCACAATATTCAGACAGGACACCCCATCCTGCCCTCCCACCGCATACAGGTATCCGCCGAGCACAGCGACGCCCACACTCGTACGACACGTGCTGGTCGGGGCCACATCGCTGCTCCACTGATTGGTCTTCGGGTCATATCTGAAGGGATTTGCATTTACATTTTTAGCTCTACAGATGTGACCGGGACTCATTCCGTCTGAGAAATGTAGAGCGGTGCTGAGAATTCCGAGCAGACCTTTCCACCGAGTTGAGATACGAAGAGCCATCATGACCTCCCACTGCATACAGCAAGTCATCCAGAACGCTGACACCGACTCCACATCGCCGTTTGCTCATTGACGCTACCATCCGCCACTCGTTGGTCTGCGGATCATAGCGCTCCACGCTGGAAATGGCATCGCCGCTGCACCAGCCACCCACTGTGGAGCAAGCAGACATCAGAGAAGCAAGTACGTATATAACTAGTACATACTGTAGAAAAAAACCCTTTAATAATCTCTGAGGTGAATAAAGATGCCTATATAGCACTAATATATATTCAATGCTAAGGTAACAGCTGATGGTAGTGACCTGCAAACAGGACTTCTCCGCATCGGATGGGTTTCCTCGGCCGGGTTCTTGGGCCCTGCATCAGCGGCCTTTCTTGAGGCAGCAGTAAATAATTCTTGGCCTCATCAACTAGGTCCCTGAAACCAAAGATCCAAACAGTAAATAATTCAACTTAATCAATGATTGAATTTACTTCTCAATTTTCAGTCCTTTTTTCCACATGAAACAAGAACTAGAAGGTTGTGTTAGAGAAAGCCACAAACAAAAAACACGCAATCGGCTGACAACTCCTTTAAAAAGAACAACGTGTACCTGCACTCCTCATCACTCTTGATGAGAGGATCTGAACCGACAGTTCCCACCAGGAACTTGGGACTAAGGAGTGGCAGACGAACATGCTGCAGGACCTGCAAGACGCATAATCAACATATATTTGCAGGGCAATAGCTGATCTTCAGAATAATGCCAAAAACAATAAGACAGTGACTATTATATTCAGGTAACAATTAGTCTAATAAGTACAAACCTGAGGGAGCTGAGGTCTGCGCTCCTGGATGCTGTACTTCACCCAGGCCATCACAGCGTTGAAGACCTGCTCCTCACTCCGCACATTCAGCTCATCGCTGGAGATTATGTCGATCAGCTGGTTGGCAGGAAGCAGCATAAACTCCTCACTCTCCATTACCTACGACAATAGAGCACAACATTCAGCCAGGGAGCAGCACATTCCAGGTTCCTGCCAATAAAGTCGGCAAATCTATTTTCCACAACCGTCAAATTGGCTTCGTTCTTTTTTCTTAAGACAATAAAAGTTCATCACAAAGCAAAACGTTGTTGTCAGTCGGTCAGTAGGTTTGCCATATAGTCACAATGTGGAAGACATGGCATCCAGTTTTCACTTATCACCAACAAGTAAGCAAACAGGGCCGTTTGTGTGTCAGTCGAAGTGCCGCCCACAAAACTAAACAGCCAGGAGCCCCTTTCCCACTTTCCACTCACAGGCAGAAAATGTGCTTTTATTGTGGATACAAGTCATCTTTGAGTGAAGGAATCTGAAAGCCTTCCAATGTCCCTGTTGATATTATTGCTGGAATTCAACAAGATTCATTTTCAACTCTGTCATTCATTGTGCAGAAGAAACTCCTGGAAAGGCCCGTGGAAAAACGTACGTCTGGGATGCGGTGAAACAGCTGGGATGTGCCAAACCAACCTGACAGTCATCACTTAAGTATTTTCTCTGGTAGAATTTCACTGCTTTTGTACGAAATGAGCTCATGTAAAAAGCCTGCAGCTCACAGTTAATTTATCAACACATCCGAAGCATATTTAATAAACATTTAGTCGAATACAAGTATCAGCTTCTCCAGCTAAAATGCAATGTTGAATGACTTGGTCTGGGATCACAACGTCGACTGAACCACCGGGAGGTTAAATATTACACCTACTAAAAGCATTGAGAGATACATTCCTAAAAAAATATACCACTAAACAACGGGACTGCTAAGGGAACAGTTTCCGCCTCACTGTTTGATCACAAGCAATATTTAGAAAAGTGACGTGGTGAGACGCTGTGACACTTCTCCGTAATGCTGCGACAGCTTCTGTGGCGAGCTCTCACAAGTCGCGAAGTCACATGGCAGCGACTGGAGCTTACAATCATGAGTCAACAGACTGTCTTGAACTTTTCATGTTGACAAACCCTTGTTCCCTCATACTACCAAAGACAAAAATCCCATACACAGCTATATTATTTACAGCGTGCATCTGTGAAGTGAAGATCTAAGAGCAGCGAGCAAACATCTAATACTTCTCTGTCGTGCTGCATACTTGAAAGGAAGGTGTACAAGTATATGTCTCATTTGCGTGGTCTGCATCAACGTTACACAACATCCTGGTATTTATAGCATGTGTGACCTTACCTCCTGGAAATTGTGCTGTGTGAACTTGTCGGCGATGCGAAGCAGCTCGCGACACGAGTGAGTGTCAGCGAAGGCCCTGATGCCCAGACAGTTGGATGGGTCCAGCTGCCTCTTGAGGAACTCACAGCAGGCCTCCTGAATCTCTGCCAGCTGAAGCAGGCAGGCCGCGGGGAGCAGAGTCTGGACGTTCCCCTCCTCTACAGTCACCTGGGAGGACAGAGGTCATTGAATCAGAGAGTCTTCACAAGAGTAGTTCCCCATAGATTTGCCAGTTTGGCCTTCGTGTCTTCATTTTGATTTGTTAAAAAAAAAAATGTTTGCTCCTTCTGAGTATCATCACAACTTTAACCTGATGCAACAAAAGCGCTTGGACATGAACTCTGACTGTAAGAGGAGGACCACATTGTGTGTATACTCCAAACACATTAAAAAAAGTAAGTCCTGAATAACCAAATGCTATTTTCCCTCACCTGTGAGGTGTAAGCAAAGTCAATAAGCAGCTCCATCGCTCTCTCATCAATGTCTCGGATAACTACTTCAGTCTGCCTGCTCTCTGCCAGCTCTCCGGTGAACATCGCCCTGGGGAGACCGCCAAAATGCAAGTGCAGTTTTGTTATATTCAACTTCTCACCTGCATCTGAAAGGAGCTTCTCCAAAAGAGCTTTTCTCCATACCTGAAGTAGGGGCTGCAGGCGGACAGGATCACACGATGCGCATAAATCTTCTTGGCACCCACCACCAGCACCACGTCACAGAGCTCCCGGTGTTTTCTCAGCAGGTTGATCACCTCCAGGGTCTGTCGTGGGTGTTTGTCTGAGACGTAGGGCATGCGTGCGGGCTGGGGGACCCCTTCAGGGAGCTTGTTGGGGTCCCCCAGAGTACAGCGGCTGGTGATGTCCATTCCAGTGGTGTCTTGACGTGCACTGGTGGCCCTGGACATGAACAAGGAGACAAGTTTTCAACTAGAGCTCTTAATATCGAGGAAATTTTGATCCTGGATGTTAATGCCAAAGCTGGCTCAGTTGGTAGAGCGTGAGACTCGCAATCTCAAGGTAGTAGCTTCATGTCCCACGCCGGGCGCCACCTTCCCGTGGGCTCACCACCCGCAGGAAAGGTTCTTATTCGGTGCAATGTGATCTGGGTGACGGTGCTCAGACTGCCACCCCCGTGACCCAGAAACAGATAAGCGGGAGGGGATGGATTGATGGATGTTTCCCTTTGAGCAACTGCTGCAACCAGGACTCTCAGTATCAGTTTCTTCAGTCATGACTCTTCTCAAAAACAAATACACCCGATTAAGACATTCTAATTCCAGGATGCATTGCACTGAGGTGGGTAAAGCTCTGAACCCATTAATGGACAGTTTGTAGGAATGTAGAAGATTCCAAGTTCTTCAAACAGGCAAAAGAAGATTTCTAGCATTCATGCTTTGTTTCATCATGTTTTGCCAGCAAGAAATCATGTCAGATATAATATATTTCACCTCTGATAGATCGATAAATGATCAGTAGACACTGACACACCCTTAAAAACTAAATTCAAAAGGTGAACCAGCTAAAAACCTACAAAAATAGAGATCTGCAAACGTCCTTGATGAAAAGAGCATATTTCCCTCTTGTTCACACTACAGAGAAGGGGAGGAGACTGGCACCGGTTATCCACAGTATGAAGTAGGGTTGTTCGGTGTAACTGTACTGTATTGGTATCGCGGTACTGACAACTTTAAAACGATACTATAGCTTCACTGTGTTGTAATTTGCACCGAGGACAGTAGTCAGTCTCTCTGTGGGGGAAGCGTCGGCCGGCTGCTCCACTTTCTGACTTACATTCACTTAGGATTTTGTAGACGTGGGAGCGTGGCGAATGACCAGGGGATCCCGTTGACGGAGGGTGCACGTGAGATATTGACTGCTCTTTACGTGATCATGGGTAGGTCACGGGATGTTTTGGACAATCGAAAGTGCAGAAAAAACAGCACTCCAGTTTCTTTCTTTTTTTTTTTTTTGCACTCCGGTTTCTGAGAGGTGTGAAAAAAAAAACTGCTGAGACGGGGTGCGTGCACGCTCCCGCGCTCCGACCCAAGAGCCCCAACTGAATAAGCGTTTCATATGCTACCTTATTTACCAACATTTCTGCACACAACTTCAGAATAAATGTAAAAACAACTTATTTGCAAAACGACCTTTTCCCAACCGCGCTTATACGTTGAAAAGAATACCGGATGCGCATGCGCAAATGACATGACATGACATGACATGAGTTCTGTGTTCTCTTTTTATTGGGAAAAGTATCGAAAGTATCAAAATATATGGTGGTATCGGTACCAAAGTGTTGGTATCTTGACAACACTAGTATGAAGTACTAGATTTAGTTATTTGAGCATATTGTGAACTAGACCCACTTGAAAAACAGTTTCAGATGGACATCAACTAAACCAAATATAGTCAGGTCCCTGGACGGATGGACGGACGCTCCATTGTCAGAACAATAATTTCACCCTTTAATCACACAGCAAAGCATATAAAATAAACTCATATTCACTCAGTATTCTGGGAGTTCAGAGACAGCTGACAGTTCAATTTCATGTCTATAGTGCCAAATCCAACACAGTTATCTCATGGCACCACTACAGAGGAAAACCCAACAATTGCATTTGAAGAAGTGGAGGCGATGGTAGAAAGGGAAAAACTCCCTTTTAACAAGATGAAACCTGCAGAAGCAGGCTCAGAGGTGGAGACTTTCTGTCGTTCTGGTTAGGGGATAGAAAGAGAGGACAGAGGCAGAGCAACAAGCAATAAACAGATTGTCAAACTGGGCTTGTGGGGCGGGACACAAACCTTGGTTCAGGCTGAGAATGACAAGCAGAAAGCAACAAGCAGATGGCCATAACAAAGTTCTGTGTTGGAAACTCAGTGACTAGACTTTGATCAATTGGAACTTCATACTCTTGATTTCTCAGCCTGAAAGACAAGCTTATGAATGTCACTGAGGTGTTAAACATTAGATTCAGAGTGGAGGACTTTTCCTCTCATGGACATTCACCCTCTGCCACGCAAGTGCAGTTGATCATTGTCAACAAATCTAGAAGCAAGTTAGAAAAGGAAACCCATATTGCCTTATGTTTTTTTTTTTCTTTTTAATAAAAAGGACACTTTAGGATTATATACACATTTTTCTAGACCCACCTGCGCATTGGTTTTGCGTCCATGCACTGAAGAATAAGCTCTGCTCCCAACACCGTCAGGTCAACCTGTGAAATCAACAAATCAAATTAGACTCTGTCAGACTTGCCATCACTTCGTATCAAGTCTCATTACTTATGCCTGCTGAATGCTACAGCAATGCAATCATATTCTGAGAGGAGACTGATCACCTCCTCTTGATTCACCACTACCTGCTTCTATGTACCAAATCTCATCTCTCGCCAAATAGCTAAAGAGACCCAGACCAGCTTGTTCAATCTAATACAACAAATCTGTTTACTAAAGTTTATGGTCTATGCCTATAGTTGACAGTCAGGAATTCAGTGCTCTTCTATTGTGTGGTTGCTGCATTAGGTTATTATCAACTACATTTTTAATAGTCAATAATATGTTTTTCATCACATTTCACTTGACCGGGTCCATGATATTTTGCCTTTGAACGGTTGTATGCAAACTTTTACGTGAAAGCATCTGCTTGATTTAATCATTAAAATAACGAAAACATATGTTGGTATTAGTGACAGAACAATCTTTAGATTGCTAAACTGCCTCTAGGTCGTCGCCTGTCTCTGTGTGTTTGCCCTGTGATGGACTGGCGACCTGTTCAGGGTGTGCCATGCCATCTCCTGAGTAAGTTTGCTTAATTCGTGGTAATCTCCGCTAAAAACGATGATGATGACTGGATAACTCCTTGTGTAAACAGGTTTTGGGTGTGGAAGCAGAAAAGGCATAAACAGTTTGTTTACATAGTAGACCATTAACTTTAATTAGTGAGGAAACAGGATGACAAATCGACCCCATATCAAACAGAAGAGGCTCGATGGTTTCCCATAAAAGTCAGCTTTGTGTCGAAATATCCCCACATTCACATATCAAATGAAACGACGTTGTGAGCTCCCTCTGTAGCTCGGTAGCTGTGACAGGCTAAAGGATTGTTGTAAGCGGATACAGCCAACGAGCCGGCGAGCTAGCTCAATGAAGTGCTGAGAGTTGGATTCCTGTGAGGTTAATCAACAGCTGAGGTAGAAACGATAGACTCAAACGAATGCTGACGTGGGCAAAAAGCGTCAATTCATTTACCGGGTACCGAGAAGAACTTCACCACAGTAGCCGTAAACAAATGAGAAGCTAAATGCTAAAGCTAGCACTCTAGAAGGGAATCCACCAGCAGTTGAGTTAACATTAAACGACTCTTCTGGTGAAGTTTACAGTGACAGTCGCAGACACGCCGAAGCCGGTTCTTACCTTGTATTTCCATCCCACCGACACAGAGAAGAGGCTCCAGGTACTGATGTTTACAGTTTGAAGCTGTCGGTCTGAAGGAGCCTGCTGCTTCTCAGTCACAGCGCGCATGCGCAAGTTTCTACGCAACTTCCAAGCATTACGTCATAATTTACTCTACAGTATTTCAGGTCAGGGCCAATTGTCTAAACTTTAAAAGTTTTTCTTCGTAGTGGCGCAGAGTAAATGTGATGGAAATGCCTATAATTTCGGAAAAGACCAAACAATTACTCCCGAAAATAACTACAATCACAACATAAAGCCAATTGTAATGATACATTCTGGTGCAGAATACTATGATATATGAAGAAAATGTTTTTAAAAACTCCTACTGACAGCATGGCTTTCAGACTGATGCTAATTTAAATTTTTGCAACAAGGTAGCTTTCTTTCATGGCAGCAGGGTTGTGTCTGCGAAAAACATTCTATAGTTATCTAAAATTTTTATAATTGGCTTGTTGGGCCAGATTGGAACCTCTTGCTCCCTCCCATGTCCAAATGTGTTTAATATTACCATCTTACAATTCTAAGCAAAACAATGACAATAAATTATTTATAGAAATGGTTTGCTGCCATTTGCCCTTATCTGTCATAAACAATGCTGGACATTTTCATCCAACATCTTGTCGTCATTTATTACGTCACAGTGAAATTTAAAGTCTAGATTTACATTAATTTGGTTATGTAATTGCAAAGAACTGAACCATACCCCAAAATTGTATTTTCAGAAGGAAATATTTATTTTAAAGTGTTTAGAACCATTTGCACAAAGTCCATTTCGCAAAAAGTATCTGAGCAAAACAAAAAAAACTGCAAACTCTGTGGTGCATGAACTTTAATCACAGAGAATTCTGATTTATTAGGAACAAAAAAAACATCTATTCCCAGTGTTCAGTTCATATATATCACCTGGAGGAGTCCAATATTTACATCCATTTCAAAACTCAGAACATTTGATCCTTTTTTTAATCTATGCCAACACAAACTTCACCATATCTACAGAAATATTCATTCAACTTCACCATGTGAACATGTCAAACTTTTTGGCACTGCATGTGGAGAACACAGGGGGGTAAGTGCTTATTTGTGGTTAAAAAAACATTTAACTCTATAACAAGTGGTGATTAAAACTGAAGAAAAATGGAGACTTGCTCTCTTTATGTACCATCTCTCATGGACTAAATCTGTAGCATAACACAACTAAAGAATTCTTCAGTAGTCTTGCAAAAAAAATTAAAATTTTACAACAAAGCTCCAACAAAGTATATACAAATTGGCAGCATATACATATAAACAAAAGTTTCATGTTACAGTTATCAATGTTTTCAAGTCATTTTTAACTTCTCATCCATGAATGTTATACTTAAATTAAACTGTATTTTTTAAATGTCATCAACAAATGCGGCAGCAGTGAAAATCGAGCTGAATACAGTTTGACGTATCCTCAGAGGATCTTCCAATAAATAGTAATGATTTGCACATCGTCCTCAATCAGCTTCAGTTGTGAACCTCAGGCGTGGCTGACCGGCAACTGTGTCATTGAATGGGAAAGCAGAGGCTGAAGCATAACTGCTTCTGGAGATTGGACTGCAAGAGAGACAAGATTCAAACAACCACAAAACATTTGTGATTAGAAAGGTGAGTTCTCAAATAATCAGCTTAGAATGATTTTAACAAAAATTAATCAATGTGACAACCAACTCAGCTTAAATATAAGGAATTAATTTACTGTTGTTACAGTGAAGTTCATCCAGTCCAGATATTAATCCAGATTTAGTTTTACATGGTAGCTGTACACAGGGCACATGCTGATAACAATGAAGTGAACAGAAGTTTTGGGAAACAGAATCAGATTTAATTACAATCACTTGCCAAAATTCACATATTTAATTAAATTCAATCCATTGTTTAACCTTTATTTTATTATGCTCTGACCATGTTTCTCCTTTGTTAGTCTGTATCTCATTTTTTATTTTTTTTTAATGTATACAGATAATTATCATTGTTCATGTTCTCTTCATTCAAATCATATTCTCAGACAACTTTTGTGTCACAGTAAAAATGCTTTCAGTCACATAAAGGGAAACATGAACAGACCAATTGAATCCAATTTGTAAAGATTCATCATGACTTCTTGTTGAACCTCAACAGACTCAGTATCTGGTCAGCGGTTAGATCGTATTTTCACATTGTAAGTGTCTCACCTTCCATATAAGACAGCGTAGTGAGGAGCGGCGTGTCTGAAGACATAAAGGTCGTGTATTGCAGATCCTCCATCAATGGCGTTGTCATGGAACCAGGATTAAATGAAGACATCATGGCTGAAGAGGTGGGACTTGGGTTCACGTGTTTCTTTTGACGAGCTCGACAGTTTTGAAACCAAACCTGAATGGAGTGAGACCAATTTAAATACTTTCAAACTGGGTTCTCCCCTTCACGTCCTCCTTAATGCATCACTTCTCTGAAATCATTAATTATGGTAAAGTTTCTCATTTTGAATTTACTTTCAACCGACATGTAGATTCAGCTTTAGTTTCTCATCTGTCAATCAAGCAAACAGCAAAGCCCCTGACGGGCATCTTAAGGCTATTTGTGAGAAAATCTGGCAGTTTGGTGAAAAACACAGGAATATACTTATAATTCAAACATATATATCGAATGGGGCTCAAAAACAGGACTTGAGCTTCAGCCACACAGCGTCACTTTACATTATATCGATAAATAGTTTTTCGCAAGAAGTTCTCATCCAATTGATTGAATTGATTGAGTCAGTTTCACTTTCAACATTATGCCCCCCCCCCCCAAAAAAAGAAAAACACGTTTCTGAAAGTTGCCTTACCTGAATAACCCTGCGACTCAGACCAGTCCTATCAGCCAGTTTCTGCAGAGTCTGGGCATCTGGGTTGTTATCGTCAGCAAAGTGGGTCTGCATCACCTTCACAAGTGGAGATAATGGAAATGCTTCACTGAAATTTACAAGCTACATTCATCCATTGTGCGCTTATCATGTGAATGCACTATGTATTAGCCAACACTAGAGGGCGCAAAAGCACCACAATGCTTTACCCAGTCTTATTGATTCACTTGTAACTTACTGACTTAACTGGATCTGCTGAAAAAAAAAAAACCACCAACAATCTCTGTCCACTTCTTCAGCTCACAGAAATATACTGCATAATTACATGAACATATGTAAACAAAAAATAATTCATGTGCCCTGACAGTCATGTGCAAAGCAATAACTCCTAGAAAAAAAAGAATTGTGTCCAGTGTGCACTGAAATTGAAGATCAGTGATGATGGTAGCAATATTATAAACAGGCACTCATACAGGCCGTAGTGCCTGGTCTAATACTTCACACTAAAGTTCATACTAGGAATAGAAAAAGCCCAAACAGCAGAGCAGCGGTTCACACAGTCAGATCCCAGCTGAAGGTACCTGGAGCTGTTCCACTGTGAAGCTGGTCCTGGCCCTCTTGGCAGGCCTGGGCTTTGTGCTGGAGTCATCTTTATCACCCTCACTCTCCACCTTTAATTGTTCTTCAAGAAAAACAAAAACACAAGGTTTGTTATGAGGAATACTAGAATTATAAATTCAGGACTTATATAGAATCATATTGAAGAGCAGAAAAATAGGAAACTTCATTCATATTACAAAAAAACCTGCAGCAAGTTAGGGATGTGTTTCATACAGGGTTATGCTGTATTGTGTTTTAATATACACTCATCAGCATCTCTTGTACAATTGATTGTGATCCAGTACAAATGTCCTCTCATCACTTCAGTCTTTGAAAAGGGAAACAATATTGACTTTTTTTTTTTAATTGGAATCTGTTCACTTCAGTTGTAAAAGTATTTACATTAATTTCTAACGTAGCTCCCATTTGTGTTTAGATGTACTGCATATTTTTGACATGTTTAAATATAGTCTCAGAAAGAGTAATCGATTCATAAAAGGGACTGAAACTTTTTGATCTACAGTTAAAGGCATCTGAGGTGATGCACTTCAGTTGATGTTTTTCTTGCTGTGCTTTAATAAAGCATCACAGATTGTAAATTTGTCTTAAAATAGATTTTTTTTTGAGGGGGGGTGTGAATTTCCAGAATAAATCTAATAACGCTACATCAATTACTGCGTTTCAGGTAAACTCTGCTTCACTGACATACAGTCTACGGTGCTACTGACTCAACGTGACAAACTGCCCACATTCACTCACACACCCTAAACAGCAGACCTTTTAAATGACTAATAAACCTCGATTTATTTAACTGCACTTATCAGTACTACTCGACTTAAATCATCTCTATAATATCCATCCTGAAGGTTGTGGAAGTTAGACTTCATTCTTGCCATTAGGTAAGGTATGTTATATTGGTTTTACCATCACGCATGTCTGGATTCCTCATTCATACACGTACCGTTTTCCTTTGCACGTTTGAGATTCTCCAACACAATCTCGTAGTGTGGCATGCAGAAGACCCTGTTCTCCAGCAGGCCACACTCCTCCCCGGTAGACAGCTGGCGTTTGCAGGAGCTGCAGGAGAAACACGCCATGTGGTAGGTGCTGCCTTTTGCACGACGTACCCAGTCGTTTGAATGGATGTTCCGACCACACCGAGCACAACGAGTCCCGTATGTCCTGTGGTGAAAACAAACATTACACTCGTTTAGTGTGATGAGATAAGTCTCTGGCGTTTTGCTGTCAAGATAACATTGTTTGTATGTTAAACGTCTGTAGTCGGTTCAGTTTCATTCACCTCAAATGACAATGTGTCAGATAACAAAGTGTGTTTGGATGCAATCACACAAAATTTTAAATAAAATGTATTAAGCTCATTATAACAACTGAGCTGTGGCATTCATAGGCAAACACCTCAGAAATGTATTTATGTGGACATTATGTTAAACCTTTGACAGTGAATCATCAGCATGTCAGTCCTAATGTATGCCTTACTACTGAAACTCTTAACTGTAATATGAACATTTTAAAAAGATTGCTTATAAAGTGGACACACTGATTGTTAAAATGTCCACAGTTTGTGGTGAAGGGCTCGAGTTTTACGAGACTCAAGTCTGTTTGTAGAATGTGAGGCAGCAAAATAACATGTTCCATCCATTGTGTAATTCAATATAATCCAACAAGTGTATAAAAAAAATTAAAAATTTCAATCTAAAATCCATGGGTATATATTTAGTCAATAAATCTGCATAAACATAAAAGACAAAAACAACTTGTACTTGCAAAGTACCCATCATAGTTTAATTCTCTCCCCTCCATGATTCAAATACTTATTCTACTCAATCATTGTTGAAAGAGAGACATTTATTTCCACTTGGCATACCTGAAGTAGTCGAGTTTGCAGAAAACTTGCTTGCCTTTGATGTAACAGCTCACGTGTCGACCCAGTGAGGTCCCACAGACACTGCACACGAGACAACGCACATGCCAGCACATGTTGTTTACCTACGAGTGAAAATATTTCCACATAATTTCACCCAATGCCAGATAATGTCACAAATGAATACATTACGGAGGCCAAACATTTTAAACTCGCGAGGTGATGCCGTGGTTAATTGTTCTCGCCCCATAGCGAGAAGGTCGTGTGTGTCTTTAGTTTGCATGATCTCGCCTTGTATACGTGTGGGTTTCCTCCCAAGGTCCGAGGTTAACTGGCGACCTCAAATTGCCCCTACGTGTGAATGTGGTTCCCTGGCCGAGTTTTCTCTGTGATGGACTGGAGCCCTGACCACCAGTGTACCCTGCCCTCGCCCGTGGTCAGCTGGGATTGGCTCCCCGAGACCCTGCACAGTATATAAGTGGTATAGAAGATGGATGGATGAATGAAGAGACAGCTACTTGTTTGGCCCTACTGATTACTGATCATAGTTGAAGTTCATTTACAAACAACAGGAACAAAAACACATGTACATTCTTTAAAAGCCGAGTTTATTCCTCCACAAGCATTTGTGTGATTTGCAAATCTAAAGTAGATGGTCAATTACTTGTACTTTAATAATGGATTTTACTTCAGGTGCAAAACATTTTTTTTGGGGGGGGGGGGGATGCCATAAATAATTTCCACTCCATGCCTATTTTTTTTTATATAGAGACCAATGGTCTCAAGGAAAGCTGGAAATCTTGGTGACATGTTGGGGGTTCGTTCAGTGAAATAATGAGGCTCCTGATTGAAAAGCGGCGCCAGGTGAGAGCTGCTGATGGGCCTTACCTTGAGCAGGTACCTGTCCACTATATCCAGACCGCAGGCGGTGCACAGGCTTTTCCCCTGCATGGCCTCCATGGTGAGGGCAGACGAGGAGGAGTTGGAGGAGAGGGAAGAAGGAGAGTAGGAGTCATCTTCGAAGAGGTCATCAGGCCCAGAAGATCCCTGTCAGGACGGAGGAGACATTAGGTTTAACTTTGAGGAACAACGCAGACATTATACCCAAAAGACAGGACAGTTCAGTTTGCGTGTTTATCTCCTCCAACGTGTTCACTCTCGGCCTCTGGCTAATTTGAATTCAAAGAAAGTCGTCATTGTAAGACTGAAAGCACCTACTGCGTCCAACAACATCATGTGTCCGTGGAGCGGAGTGAAAGCGGCCTCCGACATGGTTCCTGCGCCGGGTCCGAGGAGACGCACGGCCCGGGCCTGGGTCCTCTCCAAACCTTCTACAACAACCTCACGGATTCAACCCTCGTTCTAATAACGACTCGACATTTTGTGGTTGTAACACAAGTTTAGGGCGTCTACAAATTAATTTTAAGCTTGAAAAAAATTTAATATTATACAGCGTTTGATTAGCAGGTTCCGTCTGCGTGCGCGCACAGGTGAATCTCATTTGGACGTAAATTGCGCACGTGCGGGTGATGATCACGGGCTGATGAGCTCGCTCGCAGTGAAAACCCGGTGTGTCCACGTGTCTGATCAACCACGGATATCGATTGGTTTCTTTTTTGCTTTCTAATTGACAATATAAGAAATAAAACCGCGTTCCTATCTTGAGCGAAAACTTTAGTTTTATAAGAAAAAAGCAGGAGAGACCGTTTTTTTTAAAACAGGTAGACTGTGACTATATGCTTCAAAAAAAAAAAAAAAAAGCAGATTTTTAGGCTGAGCTCTCATTAAGGGAGCCTGAATATTCAATTAAATAATACATTCTTACCTGATATGTGCAAACTTTAATAAATGTCAATTGTGTATAAATATAGTTTGTATTTTCTGCAGAGTATTGCATAAGTCTTAAAGGTTCATTAACTGTCAGTAGTATATTTTGTGTTGTACCTGATCAGAAAACATTTCAGTTTTATGTGTGCATGCACATAATATGATATCCTAAATGAATGCACAAATACAACATACAATTTTCTTATTTTGCAGGACAAATTTAGAATTTAAAACGGGGTTAGATTTCATACTCACCACACTGTTGGAGAGGCAGTTGAACATTTCCATCCTCTCTTCTCAGCCAGATGTTCCACAGCAGCAGCAGGAGCTAATGGGTAGCTCACCCTGTTTTTAATCCACTGCACTGTCTTCCTCCCCTGCAGGCTTGTTCCTTGCCCCTGTGACTTCCAGACTTTGTCCAGTCACCACTTGATCTAAGAGTCAGGCTTGTTTTTCTTACCAGTTTATAAAGGCCAGCCTGCACCTCCCTCCTAGGCCCGCCCGCTGAGGCATCAACTAAATAGCTCTCAATGAAGGGGGGAAAAGCAAATTATTTAAAGCAGTCCGATTGGATTACAAGCTCTGTGTGTATTGAACTGCAGAATAAGCACATATTTAGGGACCAGTTGGATTTAAAAAAAAAAGGTCATCTCATAAACTATAAATTACTTATATTACAAATAGAATCACATTATGACTTTAGAATGACGTTATATTAGGGTTAGTTAATGTATAAACCAAAAGTTACAGCCAGTTCTGAATGTAGTGTACACTCACATGCACAGTGCAAAATAAGGGTTTATCCTAACAGTAATTGGTTTTCTTGTTATTTTGCCTCCTCAACCCAGAAAGTTTGCCGTGTTTGAAAATTCAACTTCCTCAACCTTCACAAGCTTCTTCCTTTGAGACACTTTGAGGTTCAGTTACAGCAGTTTGACTTTATCGGTTATATTCATCTCTTCTTTTCATTCCATTAGGGGCTTTATGAAAACACGACCGCCTTCAGTTTGGGAACTAACATATATTTGTTTTGATATGGACCCCTTCTGACTGGCAGCATGAGTTGTTGATATAAACTCAGACTTACTCAGCGTACATGAGAGTAGCAGCCTGTTGAATTAAATTACAGACCCTGAGTTAATAATGTTTTAAGCAGGCTGCAATGTGACTTCACAACTCCATTATGTTAGTGTATGGGGTTTATGATTTGCACGTTTAATTCATGAAATGAATTAACATTTTCCTCATAGCCACTCTTCCTTAAGGAACCAAGTAAGCCTTCAGGGCTGATTCAAATCCTAAGAGATGAATGAGTCTGTGCAAATCTTTACTCATGCTTTAAAAAGGTGGCATTATTGATTGAACCTATCAACTCTATAGTATCGTGGCACATTGGTATTTCTTGTTCTTGTTTGTTGGCTGGCTCTTTCACTGGTTAGCACAGCACATCCTCACGGCTCCATCTTGGGTTATCTTCTGACTGTCTTCCTTTACTCGTCTTCTCCTGCTTCACGGCAGCCTCAAACTGAAAGTTATTTCTCCAGTATATTGGTATCTCTACACAGCACACGTCCAAGCCATCAAAGTTAAAAAAAAAAAAAAAAAAAAAGAGGAAGAAAGAGAAACTTAATCACTGCAGTTGTTTGACGTACACATTCATGTCATGCAACCCCTGTGAAAACTAAACACTGTTAAAAGTTTGTACATAAAGACCCAGAGCAGGCGATTACAACACAGACAAGGAACTTTGATTAACTTAAATGCAGCAAGCCAGAGCAAATAATTATCTATTACAAGCTTTTCTCTAAACATTTAAATGTACAGTCTGAAGAACCTCAAAAAACAGTGACAGTTCATTACATTTAGTTTGTCTATCTCGCTGCTCCCTTTTAAAGCTATGGTGAGTTAATGGAACTTCTACTGTAGGTTTTGTTGTTTTTATTCCATATGTCTTCATTTCCACGTGCAGGATTTAACCAAAGAGTTAACCACCACTATTCAGTTAACCTGATGCATCTCCAGAAGGAATATTAACTTGGTACGATTACAAAATAAGGAATTTGCCAACTATCTTTGAAATAATTATACCAACCTGATGTTTGAATTAACTTTAAATACTTGATTCTTATCAAAATTGAACAGCTAAACAGTGTAACAAGTGACGCCATCTGTAGCACGTTTGTTAAAAGCCATAATATTCAGCCTCATTACATGTTTTTTGTAATTCAGAAGAATTCTTTTTGATTGCATAAATGCATTTAAAACCCAGTTCCTCTGAGTGTAACTTCACACTGCAAATCTTTGGTCCTGATCTGAAAGTAAAACTAAATAGAAACATAAATGTATGCATTGTCATTATATTTACTACAAGAATGACATCTCACTAAAATAACTAAAAGCAGCTAACTATTTTACTCAATATAATATATTAATCTTTAACTTTATCTAACTTCATCCATTTTGATTATGCAGAAGGTATTCTGGTTTATGGTATGTTCATTTACTCAAGTCTCACTTTCCACTTTGTTAGATCAAACCTTGAACAGGTGACTGATGTACTTGTGTAACGCTGAAACTAATGATGGCAAGTTGATAATATTGGTGCTGGACATTAGACTTTGCAGCTATAATTACTGCATGATTTCAAGAATTTGTGGAAATGATTTTTTTTCCCTTTGACACCACAGTTGATAATAATGCACTGTGCACTTAAAAAACAATACAACTTAGAGTCTGTTTTGTTATGGAAGTGATATTGCATCCAAAAAGTCATATATACCCCCAACACACACACACACACACACACACACACACACACACACACACACACACACACACACACACACACACACACACACACACACACACACACACACACACACACACACAATATTCGATATTCAAAAATGTGTTTAGTTTGTGAAAAGGCACGTATAAGCTTTTACAGATCCTCAGGCTTTTTAAAAAATGTTTTTATATGTTTAGAAACATTTATAGAATATCAGAAATGAAATTCATGTGATTTATCAAACACAAATTCCATTCATTTCACTTGAAATATTTTAAATAACCATGCTAATTGTTTTTACTTTCCCAATATGTTATAGAGTGCAATATAAAGGGTTAAGTGCCAAATCTATAGATACATTGTGTATCTCTGGAAAGAGTACTTCATCTTTGTATTGATGTTCTGCTCCTGTGTCACAGTACTTGTTTTCTTAAATCTCAGAAATATAAAAAATTAGACTTTATAACGCAAAAATGTTATGATCAAACAGGTGAAATAAAGCTTTTCACCTGTGGCAGACCCGTCCACCCCACTGCTCCCTAATCCCATCCTCTCACCAGAGATTTACAGGCACTCGACGCAAAGAGCATCTGCGGAGTCATTCAAGGAGAAGAGAGGGTTGGCTTTTTGGGTTTGCAGCAACTGACACTATAATCCTCTCGTGTTTTAATATTAGATTATATGTAAGAAGCATTTTTCATCATTGGATAAAAGAGAAAAAGACTCTGTGCCAGTGCCCCTACAAACTACAGCTTGGCTGCAGCTCATGGGTGCTAATAATAGATATTGGCCTTGTATTATGATCTGAAACTCCAGTAGCTCACACACCGCCACTCGTGAGTAAGTGTATTACACAGCTGTCTTAGTTCTTTTTTGTTCAACAATGGCCATGAATTAAACAGCTCTTAAGGCTCTGACACTCAAACTGCAGACACCTGCCTCTTATTGTAGTGGCTGTATAATTTAGCTCTCTCACAGGAAGGATTTTTCTTTTCTAAGGAACAAAACATGTTATGATCAACAGTGCAACGTGGTTTGATTTTTAAGAACATAAATGGACAATCAAAGTCACTTGGTAGTACCTGCCACTTGTACAGTACATGCATGTGTGTGTAGTTGCATTAACTGTGCAAATTTGTGTTCCACAGAGACGCCGTCGATACTTCATGATAACCAAAAGCTGCAACCCCCAAAACAGTGCCGTGGTAAGTCTATCTTCATGACGTCAGGGTTCGTGAGCGGTGGCGATGTTTGTCCGTGGGCTTGGTTTCCCTCTCAGGCCAAAAACATCCCAGCATCCTACAAACACAGAGTTGTTTTTGGTTCAAAGTAGCGGTTGCTTTTGGTTCGATCGTGACATTCCGAGCCTTATCTCACTGCTTGGAAGTGTCACCGTGAGAGTGTGTCGCCATTCATGCATCTGAGAATACTGAGCTTGAGCCAATTCAAATGAATGTGACCACCGACCGCAAACTACCAGGTTTCCATTAGTTCAATGACACCTGACTTGATAATTATTTTTATTTTTTTCAATCACTATTCATCAAAATGGGACTATTAGGAGTTGTGCAATTTAAATTCCCTGCTCCAAACTCAGGCAACCATTTTCACACAGTTGTCAAATGATTTCCTCCCCACCCAGGTCTTGAGAAAGTTTCAAACTTGTATTTTCACGTCCAAACCAAAACCAAACAAATAAAAGGCACGAGATGTATGTGACGCAAATTCAGCTCAAGAACCTCCACAGCAATGATGAACGACTGAAGATAAAAACCTTTTATCTATATTTTTGTGTCATTTTGAAATAAAATGTCAAAAATGTCTTTCATTCTGTAGAGCACTCCGTCCATCTGCAATACTTAATTGTTTGTCATACATGGAGTATAGATGATCGTTGGAAAATGCTGAACATATAAACTTGATTGGAAATGAGAGGGGACCGCCCCTGTAACTGATAGATAACCAGCCAGCTATTAAGTGATCGAATTGATGTCTTCGTGTGGACGTTAATGTGAGTTTGATTGTCTGCCTCTGTTCTCGTCATCATCGTCTGCTCTTTCATCTCAGCCTCAGTCCCCAGCTACAATAAACAGCAGGACTCTGGGTACTGTATTTGCTGTGAGAACAAAGAATAAGGCGGTTGGAGTGGAGCAGTATATTACATGTGGGACTCATTAGCATCACCGGTTCAGTGACAGATTACTTGCACCCTGTTCGCTGACACAGCACGAGGTGCACTCTGACAAGAGAGGGAAATGACATCATGAAGGGAAACCGATGCTTCCTGGGCCTCGGGGAGACCAATGTTGTACCTGGAAGCATTTCAATTAGTTTAGTGTAATCAGGATTGTCATACAAGAGTGGAAATCTCCAAATGTGGTCCAAACTTTGTCTTTATATAAGCTCACCTATATATCTAAAGCCTGTTCATGAAAGATCTGATCCTGAATGGACTCATGAATGAACAACATAAAAGATGTCTGAGTGTACGTGAATAAAATTACAGAGGTTGACCACAGTACCTTTGAGGCAGCAGATGGCATAAATATCTCACTACTATCTGCACATTGAAGGTTCATTTTGTCAGCTCTGTTGTTGCTGCTTCATTTACATCCAGAATCTAGAGACGCACATTTTATAATAATCAGCTTGTAAAACACAAATCAGGACCAAAGTTAAAGTGACTAAAGCATTTTGTGCTCCGTTTGTAAAAGGTTGACTATCCTTTAATGCAAAGTCACTTGTGTGAATCTGCGTAATTTCTTAGCCATTAAAAAAAAAAAAGAATACATTGAAAATCATCTGAGACGTTATTACATTCAGTTGTGTTTTTTCTCAACCGTCAAAACTGAATGGATTTTGTTCAGCCAGAAAACTTTTCAAAGCTCCCCCAGACAAGCTCCAAAGGAAACACCGTTTTCTCCACAGAGGCTTGTTGGCGTGCTGGAGCTCCTCTGAGATCCATGTGGTCAGTCCTCACCTCTGGATCTCACTGCTTTTATTACAGCATAAATGGCCTTTGCAGTCTTTTTGATGTTGGCCCTCAAATTCACAAACAGGTCTTGCTTGTACTTTGTCGTGCGGGGGCAGAAATGGCTGAAATCGGATTGTTCTCACAAGCAAACTGAGAGGGCCTCGTATTTTGAGCACCCCAGGGGAGTATAGGTTTCACATGCAATAATATGTTACAGAGACAAAGTGATGATCACCAGGAATGTAATTAAGGACCATTATGACATGCTTGTACTGGTATTTTTGCCTTTGTATATTTATTAAGCTGATTCATGACACTGTTACATTTTATTCTTATTTCTACAACTAATTAAAAATCACCTAATGCTCTAATACCGTATGTCTTTCTTGGAGAAAACCCCTTTGATTACAAGCGTTTCAGCATGTTTGTCTGTCCAAATGATCATTTTGAACATTTGGAATTTTAAAGATCGAATTGTACTTTAAACTGACATGGAAATATTCAGTCATTTTAAAAGACATTTAGACTAAATGTCAAGAAATAAAACTAACTTTGTGTGGCATGACTTTCTCTTTTGTTTTTTAATTCTCTCTCACCTCTTTAAGATTGTTGATAGGACATCCAATGCCTGTAATTTTAATGTGCCTTTTGGAGTTGCCTGCTTTAGACAGACTCACTTCCACATGTTTGTAGGAGTCTGTCTCTGTGTGTGTTTGCCCTGTGATGGTCTGGTGACCGGCCTCTACTCCATTGTCTGCTCGGATGAGCTCCAGCACGCTGTGACCCTGAACGGGATAAATAAAACATGGATGGATGCCCGTTGAGTGGTAGGAAACTAAATTCTGTGAATTACAGATAAAGTATTGTTCTTTTTGGGAAGACGACTATCTCACATATTTCTTCCATGTGTGGCAGGGCATCGCATTTTAGTTGAAAAACAGTCTGTTCTCAAACTTGGCATATGTTGGCTCCTCGTGTTGACATCTTTGGCCTCAGGGGGTTTGTCTATAATTTGATACCTTCATCTATTTTTCCATGTTAATCGTTGGCTCATACATCAGCAAAGATGATAATACTACATGACAGAAAAATGAAAAATGTTGTCAGGACAAAATGTATTTGGGAGGCGTAAAACTCCAGGAAACGGCGGTTTTCTCTGGCATTTCTGTAGGCCTTACTGAGGTGCTGAGTGCTGAAACTACATCTTCAAAGTCCAGTCTGTCAGCTAATGGGCTTACACAGCTACCAAACATTAAACTCACTGAAAGACTGGTTTTGTTAACAGACAATGCTTCTCCCATTTCTGTGTTTCTTCAGAAACACCCACACAGAAATGTTTCAATCTTAGCCAAAGATTGTGCGATTTTGACATCACGTTGAATTTATGTGAGTTTCTCGATTTTCTTGATTCATCAAGGAATACTTGATTAAAACTGATTTCCCTGAATCGGCCACTTGTCACAAGGAGGTGAGCAGGAAACAACCTACAGATTCCATCTTTATTGCATTATTTAGCAAAGGGTAAGTAACTAATTTAATACCAACATAGTAAATGATCTTCTTTTAATGTTGATATCAATTGTGTTGCCTTAAACAGTGTGCTAATGACACATTCAGCAGAACAAGTACTGAACTGGTATTCGTTTGATATTGTATTCTTTTATTTTCTTTCATAGATTGGCCAGCATACGGTTTCTAAACAATTTTATAGGATAGACATTGACATGCTTCAGTCGTCCTCCTTCTCCCCAAAGAATATGTCCAAGCATGTTTCAAGACATGTTTCTTTAAGAAAACAAAAATCAATTTGAAAGCATAAAGTTGTACTAAACACACACACATTTCATCATTTACAACCAAAAGAGAATACAATGGCATGGATTTCTGTAAAGAATCAACTGCTCAATACTGAATTCAACTAAGTAAACTCTTTTACAGTGAGGTTAATATTTTTTGTATTAAATAGTTTTCAATGTGTGTCCCCCCCCCCCCCCCCCCCCCCCCGTTTCCCGGCTCTAGAACTAAACCAAAATAACAAGTTGTCAAATACAGTATTTTGCCTTGTAAAAGGTTAAAGACAGAAGCATACTCCAAATACCAAATGCAGGCTCAACACACATTCACACCTAAAGTCAGTTTACAGTCAACAATTTACCTCAAATGCATATTTGGGAGTTCTTAGAAAAATTCTTAAAGCTCTTGGGAAAATAACATAATCAGCAAATGCATAGGGAGATCATGCAGCCCCCAGACCGAAACTTAGAACCCTGGTGCTAACCACCTCACCACTTCAAAGCCTTAAAAGAAAAAAGGTCAAGTTTGGCTCAGTGACTCATAATTTTATCTGTCAATACAGGCAATTTTAGAGAAAAAAAAATATTGTACTGTGAATTATATGTTTATTCACCTCTGGTGATGTTTTTCTTCTTTTCTCCTTGGCCCTGCTGGCTGTAGTGGGGTACGGGTTACAGATCAAAGCTGTGTCTGTCAGTCCGCTGACGAACTCTGCAACAACCCAAAGCTTTGAGTAACTTCTGTTATTAAAGCAGCTTTCATCACTTCATCTGCTGGGGCACGCACAATGAACCACCGCTGTTTAGTGAATCATATCATAATCACAACAAACCCCTCTGTATCTAAAAGTGGACATCAAAGCTTCGGCGGGAATATTTTTGGCTTTTTCTTTATTCATTCCTTCATTACACCATCTGTGCTTTCTTCCTATGTTAATCTCTCCCAGTTCTTCCAGTTTCCTTCCTTGTCATTCTGCCCCACTTTCCTTCTCTGGCCCATTCATTTCTTTCCTTCGTTCACCACTTCACTCATATCTGCCTCCTCGGCCCCTCCGCTTCTATCTGCCCCTCCATCTTTCCCTCCTGTTCTCTCTGACCTGTCTCTGTATTTCCCGTCCTTTGTGAAGCCCTCCTCTCTGTCACATCTTGTTTTCCCAATTCTATCCTGTTTTAAACCAATGCCCGCCCCCTCCGCACAGCAGAGTCACGCTATTGGAGGAAACGGGTGAATAGTAGCTGCCGAGTGACAGGTTATTCTGGGAAGAGTGTGGAGGTAAACATGGGGAGGTAATGGAGGTAAACGTCCGGTCACTTGGCTGGGTGGTACACAAACAATCAACCAGTAGGAATCAGGATACCATCCGTATGGAGTGGTGGGCCAGAAAGACATTTGTATCACAAAAAACATATGAGTTTTAGTACTGAAATAACTTGGATAATGTCTCAACAGGTAATTTTATTGGAATATGGAAAGAATGTTTTTCCTTCTAAATTCAGGCCACGCTAAGTATTGAACTCATGTTGCATACAAACTAAGAAATCAAAAGTACAGAAATATACTTTAAAAGGTATGAATGCCCCGCCGCTCCAGCTGTATCCTAGTAGGGTACGAGTACTGTACCTTTGAACGTTGGTACATTTTTGTACCTTCCTGTCTGTCCCTGTGGGAGAACCATTTAAAACAGTACAGACAAAGCGATCTTCAGTTACTTTCCAAAATCCAGAGTTTTTAGTTGACGTACATTTAGTCGAAAATACATTTTACAAACGTATCAACAGACTGTTCTAATAAAAGGGATTTGTTAATGAAAAGCTCTAGCACGTTACAAAAAATTGTGTTTTTCAACACATTTCAGGACACATTCAATTATCACTGTGTGCAACAAACTCCATGTCATACTTCTGCTGAATAAGAAACGCAAAAAGAAGTGTAGTGTAGAGTCCAGCCCTGAGCACAACTAAATGAAGGCAACGACCATGGGCCATTGCGCCACGTGCTGGACACAGGAAGTGCCTGTAAATATTGTGGAACGTTTGAGATCGAACTAATCCGAGACATTATTTCCAATTTATCTGAAAATTGGTGTGACGATAGAAAAGGGAACAATGAGCAAAAGTTATCAACATCTCCTGAAAATGTGTGGGGGCGTGGCCACAACCATGCCACAAAGTTTGATGCTCGCCTAGAAACACAAAGTTCAACGGCTTGAACGTGGTCAGATCGACCTAAAAGTTGACACAGTGCATCAGAGCCTGATCCTCAACTCAACTATATGATGACTCTCAGTCGTAATGCCATTTGGGGGCATGGCAGGGTTCAAGCTCACCATGAAACAGGAAGTGCAATGTAAATAGACTTAATGTGATCACATCAAACGTGACACTTTGCATCAGAGCCCGGCCCTCATCACAACCATATGATGACTCTTAGTTGTAACACCGTTCGATGGCGTGGCAATGGTCAAAAACCCCACGGAACAGGAAGTGCATTGTAAGCAGCTTGAACATTGCCTGTCCAGCTCTCATCACAGTCATACAACAATTACGACCATCAGCTATGGCGCCACCTGCTGGAAACAGGAAGTGGAGTGAAACATAGCCTGAACGTTTGCTTCACTTGAGGGTGTGGACGTGGACACGTCACTAACTTTAATATTTGCCATCAAACAGGAAGTATACTGTAAATACTCTTAACATTTTCCGATCAGCCTAAAACTCCAGTCCAGATCTAATCACAGCCATATCTAGGACGAAAACAACCATTGGCTATAGGGCCACCTCCTGGAGACAGAAAGTGGGGTGTATCTGTTTCGTTCTGGCTGAAACTTTACACATTGCATGAGATTACACATCTGATCGAAGCCATATGATGATAATGACCATCGGCTATAGACCCACTTGCTGGAAACAGGAAGTACAGTCTACATAACATGTCCATGCTCTAACTGACCCCAAATTTCACATGTTTCATAAAATGCCGACTGACCTTCTCAGTTGGAGTACCGCAAATAGTGAGGACCTGTTCAAGGCTGCTTGCAGCTTTAATTCTAGTTTATGGTAGAGAAAATATCAAGCGGCTACAGAGCTGCTCCTGATTGTATTGCTCAGTCAGATTTCAATCAGAACTATTGAATAATTTAATTTTTTTTAAAGTGTGTTAATAGACAGTTGCAAAGCATTAGAATGAATCACTAAGTATGTGATTTTAGCTGCGGTCACAAGTATAATTGTTACAGAACCTCAAGACAAAAAACAAATCCTGTGTTTGGCTTTCCAACTGCTCCATCAAGTAAAATGAGTAGCTCTGAAGCAGGAAAAGTTATGATGTTACACATATTTACTCATATGACTGTTTTCGTGAATGTGCTGTTTAACATAAAATTTCAACACACACACACACACACACACACACACACACACACACACACACACACACACACACACACACACACACACACACACACACACACACACACACACACACACACACACACACACACACACACACACAATCAAAGGTATCAATCCATAACACTGGAAAATGGAAGTGACATCAATATCCTGTCTCTGTCTGGAGGTGTTAGGCCAAGTGGGACCCACACTCGTGCAACATCACGCACACAAGCACATGCACACATTTACACACACACACACACACACGCACGCACGCACGCACGCACGCACGCACGCACGCACGCACGCACGCACATACACACACACAGGAAGTGTGAGAGGCCCTGTCTGTCTGGCAGAGTGGAAGATGATTCTCTGGAAGCAATGAGACCTCCCTTAATTTATTCACACTGCTTGCCAATATAAACTCACTGCTAAAATTACACTGTCTGAACCCAGCGTGTCTGTCATTGTACACACAGATGCATACATACATACACTCGTTTATTCTGACAGTGCTGACCTACATGATAGGAACCACAATATCAACTGCCTCAATATTGGTATGTGTCTTTACCAGTTTCACTTGGCAAAAAAAAGTGTAATTCACACCTCAAACTGTTTTTGGCAAATGTAGAATGACTGCAGATGTAAAAAAACATGTCTACATACTTTCTCCTCCTGGCAGCATTTATTCTGTTAAAGACAGAGATATACATTTGGAGATAAATTAGAGATTCTGGTTGATACTCCTGTCTGTTACTGAGCTTCTTCCCAGGTATCCAACATTTTGTTTGTACTGACTGTAACAACTAGCACTTTCTCCGCATTTCCTATATATTGATCTATATTTCTCTGAAATATCTACAATATGATCAGCAAATATGTAGGTAATTATGAAGAAAGTCGGGAGGAAATTGGCTAGAACAAACAGACATAAAGATAATTTATTTCAGAAATTGCAGAATATGTTTTAATCAATTTAATCTATTCGCAGATGACGATGAGTGAAGGCTTTGTATGGGCAGGTTGTAGGTCAACAGTCCATCACAATGCAAGCGATCTTACATTAAAGTGACCAGTGAAAGGAGAAAACTCGGCCATGGACCGGAGAAACATGCAAACTCTGCACGGAAAGGCCCCCAACTGGACTCCAGCTGTGGCTAGTCAAACCCTTACACCACCATACAGCAATACAATTTATCATGAAATGTAAAACAACACAAACATGATTCATGGTGTCAGATGACTGCAGTTTATTATTTTGTTTTGACTGATGTAAAACATCTTTGTGCTAAAGTAACTGATGCACATGCAAGCTTTGTTGCAGTTTCTTTTACAATTAAAAAAAACCCCAAAAGAAATACCTCACGGAGGCCCCAGGTTAAGAGACTGAATGAAGGATGTACGGGAAACAGAGGGAAGTCCGAGTGGGGGAGTAAGGGGAGACCTCTACACCTTCTTGGAGTGTTTATATAGTGATGGTAGGATATCCTGCTACACGATGAAATCAGCACCGACCCGTGTGCCTGCGTGTCTGCCTGTGTGCAATGGGCTGGTATCATAGGCATTTTCACAGAGCAGTATTTCACTTTAACACACAAATAAGAAAATGGGTTCACCTTTCACATTAGAGAGTCTTGAATAGAAAAATGAAATCTGTGCCAGTCCATCAGCTCTGAGTCCAGTTTCAATTCCATCTTCTCCTGCTGGGATATTCAGGATGTTGGCATTTCTGAGCTGTGAAACGTCCCAATCCTGAACATGGTCCTTTAATCCTCCGTTGAACCATTTCTATTGTACAACTGATCAATTACACAAAGAACGAGCCAGATACAGTAATCCCTTGCTCTGAACAAAGGTGGTGGGCAACCAATCACATATTTAAATGAAATACATCAATATTTTTTAAATTTTTTTTTTTTTTAAAAAGGTCAAAAGCTCATGTTGGGAGTCAACAAGGGACAATCATTGGTTCCATTGATCTTAACATTTTAAGAAATTGTTTTTTAATAGTTTATTTTAAGGTCTATTATGCAAGAATATGCAAGACTATGACTTTTGTTTTGACTCCTATTGCCTTCTCTTTTTTTGGTTTCCCAACGTTTTCTATCCAGCTCGGTGTTTACTGTTTCATTTAGTAGTATACTCATTTCATGTCTGACACTGTAAATGAACTGGGTGGATGAGTGATTTTCAAGCTCACATTTTGTGTGCTTGACCATACTTTTCTCCATATGTATAAACACACTTTATTCAAACGGTCTATATCAACCACCACATCCTACAAAAAAAATAATAAATCCCAAAGAAAGCACATTTCCTGTGTTTTCTTAAGTTGGTGGGATGCTTTGAAGTTCTAATGTTCCCTTTCTGGCTGTCCCTAAAGTGAATGCGAGTGTACACTGTTGTTGCACAGACAATGGCAGGCACACTCATGCACACATTTCCTCGTCCCATTAAGAAGGAAATTTTACATTTGTCACTGTCCGGTTTGTGCTTGTGTGTGCTGAGAAGGCACTGTTCATGCTCTCACTTGCATAATGTAATGCAAAGAGTGGAAATGTGTTGAAATGTGTTCATTCAACAATGAAACCACCATTGCTCATACAAACATGCACTGTAAGAGGAAACCAGAATGAATGGTTCGATGAAAGAAAGAAAGTAAGAGGCTGCGAGGGAAGGAAAGAGTGAGTAAGCGTTTGCAATAAACCAGACACAAGCACTTTGCATTAAAACTGATTTGGTTCATCTCAGACTGCAAATGCCATTGGTACAGAATGTCATTAAGATGAATTACAAAGGCATCCTTTTAGACCCATAAGAGGGTTACTATCTATGCGGTATGCCTATTATACTACATCAAAAATCTGTCATCTCTCAGTTTTGATCATTCAGCAAGCCCCAAGTGGTAAACCTATTCGATATGTATAATGGCAGAATCAAGCAAATACACAAATGGTGTGAAAAATGAGTTGAAAATAGAGACACGTATGTGAGCTATACTTCATTTTTATCTTTTCTAGGTTGGCTTGTAAATCAAACTTGACTGAAACAACATGTAGGCTATATACTTTTTGCAATCTGCCAACAGATTTTGTTTGTAGTTTCCATTTTGCCCACTGGGTGGTGCACTAGGTCCATGCTATCATCCATCCATCCCTCTTCAGCTAACGCAGGGTCACTGGATGCTTGGGGTTGCACAGAAAGCAGAGTGCTTACCACTACACCACCATGCGTCCATTCATTGTAAACCTGGCAAATACTGTAAACAGAAAACTGATTCCAATGTGTTTCTTTTTCCATACAACAACAAAACTCAAATAATTAACTTTGAAAAAAACAAACAACAGATGCGACATGGTCAAAAAGTTACAAAGGTAACTATTGAAGTGTATTGTCACTGGTATTTCTCACTATGATTAATTACAGAGTTCAAGCTGTGGCCAAACATTTGTATGATTTCTGTACACATCAGCTGCTCAGCTCCTCTGAAAAACCGAACAAAAACGCAAATAAATAAAACGGCAGTATTTGCAAGAGTATGTTGACCAGGTTTCTATATTGCCTCAACCTTTATTCACCTCCCCCATTCTTTCTTTAATCCTCTCAGCTCCCTTTCTTTTCTCTCTCTCTTATGCCTTCATGCTTTTACTGAGATAGCTCGTAAAACATTATTAAGCTGCAATAAATCTCCTGCGAAAAGCCACCACTTTCTTTTTTCCCCTTTATCCTTTTGCCGATCAGATAATCTTATTCGGACAGTTCTCTCTCCTGTGCCACATTTCATATTGCATATAGATAATCAGTAACATTTAGGCTACAAGTGTGGATTAGGTCCAAACTCATGTCTGCTGTTTTGAGAGAATGCTGATAAATTTGTTGGAAGAAAGCAAAAAGAAAAGCAAAGGTGAAATGACGGCAAAATTATTTGTGATGTTGAATTGCTTATTTATAGGAAAGACATTCTCTTGTTCTGTCTGGGTACCTGGATGGGAAAACCCTCAATAAATCCCAGTCTACTCTTGGCTTTAGGGAGGTCCTATTGTGCAGTTGTTGAGGTGACTTGTTCTGGTATTGAATGAAGATCATTAAGGCAGCAGGTCAAGTACCTTCACCTCACAGTGGGATGGCCCCTCGTTTATTTCTGGGCCTTCCTGTGTATAGTTTGTATGTTATACCTCAGTGCGCATCATGGCTTTTCACAGTCCAAAAACGTGTTTTTGTTCTTAATGGTAATTGGTCACTCTGAATTGCATGTAGGTGCCCTTACCTGTAGTCGGCTATGTACAACTCTAACACCCCAAAACCTGAGTAGGAGAAAACTGTATGGAAGATATAACTTTCATGTACTTCAAACTAAAATAGTTGCGAAAACAAGCTCTGATTGTAGTACTGTAGAGATTAGGAGTTCATTCCTCAAGTTTTTATGTACATTTATAAATAGAAACAAATGCTCCCCCTATACACATGCCTTCAGAGTGTGTTACCCTGTATAAATAGTGTTAATTGGAGGTGTAAATGTAAAGGTCTGTGGTTGTCTGCCCTGTGATGCACTGGTGAAGTGTTCAGGATTTACACATGGAACTGTCTCCGGCCCCTCTGCAACCTTAAGTTGGATTAATTGTGTAGGAGATAAATAAAAAAGGATGCCCACTTTCCCCACCAATCATTGCCATGGCATCCTTCCATCAGCCTACTTCAGCCATCCTCACCCAACCATTGCTACCTTCACTTCCCCCACCCCCCCATACACCCTCCCCCATCTAACCCAGACACCCCCTGTGCAGTGTCGCCCTAAATCCCCCTCCAGCCTTAAAAACTCTTCTCTACAAATCCCCTTCCACCACATCTCCAACCTCTTCAATACTGCCATTCAACAAGGCGTTCAACTTGCTCCCCTCCAATAACAACCAGTTGACACTTTACCATTAGTGATAAAGAGCAACAATAACATTTTCATGATTATATTCGTAATGGATTAATAAAAAAAAAAAATATTGCCCTTTATTTGTGCGTCAGCGAAAGTGATTTGACATGTGAGCCAGCGTTAACATGGTATACCCGAAGTATTAGTGTGTCAATCCTTCAGTTAAGCCTCAGCGCTGCAGGGGTTCACCACTTATTTAGGTCATCAGATGTTTTAAGAGTTAAACTCCTCTGGATTGGTGCAGAATGAAAAAATAGAGGTTTCAGATCCTGCAACTGGTCTGCGTGGCCTCAATTCTGCACAGTAACCTATGGTGGCCAATCAAAATCTTTGCAGTCATATTAGAGAAAAATCAATCAAAACCTTGACATAGGCATAAAAACATCGGATGCTATATACCAAGTGTTAATACGCTGGAGCAGATCAGACACATTTTTTATTTACAGAACATAAACAATATAGAAATTTAAAAAAAAAAGAAGATGAATCACACACAAGCTCATATTGACCTTCAATTTCACCAATATATTTACTTTATTTATATCCAATTCTGTAATGTACAATTTGAAATGATGTACTTAAGTGCAACAACCAGGACGTGTGTTCATATATTTCAGATCTCATTAGATCTCAGCACAAACAAAACATGAATGAATCTAAAAAATGTACAAACAAAGGTGTATTTCAGTCTGTTTTTGCATTTGGCCTGGTTTTCTATTTCAGTCGTGTTGTACATGTTTTGGAGAATCTATCAACTTGTGGAGACTTGTGTCAGTGAGGGAAATCATGCTTGCATATTGCACACCACAGTGTAGAGGTCAGCATAAAACACTTCAGGAACAAACTGACCACCAGTGCATAAATGCATCATCCGTTACAGCGACGGCGACACATCAAGTAATGGAGCATGGAGTACGGATTGATAAGAAAACAATGGGGGAGAGGAATGACACAGCAAAACAAGGGATGAAAGAGGAGAGAGGGCATGACAGATTGAGTTTCAGCGAGACAGGAAGAGAGATGCTGATGATAGAAAAAGAGTGAGATGAAGCAGGCAGACAGACAGGAGCATTACATAACTCTCCGTTCGACGAGGAGGGAAAACGGTAGGGAAGGAGGGAATGGAAGAAGGGAGGAGGAATGGAGGGCTGGCTGTGACGCAGTCTGTCAATGAAAAGTGGCCACCCCTGACTCCTCCTCTTCATGAACCTGATGAACACGCAGCCACGCCTTCCACTTTGAATCATCACGACCGGCTGCAACAGAGGAAGATATGACGCCCGGTATATTTCACAAGTTAGATGGATGAGAATGGTGCCGGAGAGATGAGATTTGTTATTGCATCTTCAAGGAGAAACCTGATAAAACTCATCAATATTTCATTTCAGGAAACCGCACTGCATCAGCCTCAAAGCTTTTTCTGAATAGATACATTAATAATATTAAGGATGGAGTAATCAATATTTTATTCAACCTGTATTTGTGATTTTCTATTAAATATAGATGAGATGAGAATGTAAAAGACTTGGCTCCATTGAGTACTTTGACACGTTTCAGCTCATTGGTTCCAGCTGCTCCAGTTGTTTAAACTGAATTTAAAAAATATTCTGACAAAGATTGAAAAAAAACACCCACCAATTTCCAGGAAACAAACACGGAAGGAGTGATTATCTAAGTTTTGGTCAACAAATTTGTGTCATGTCCAGATTGGTGACTTGTCGTGGTTCATGGTGCTTTTCTCTATTCTTTTCTTTTCTTTGCCTGTTGTGACTGAGCAGCTGCCATTTTAATCTAATAATCCATTTTCAGGTTAGACTGGAACATGAGAGAAGTGAATTCTGTCATATTGAAGGATGATGAACACATTCATAAAGTCCAAATCATCGGTCGATGAAACATGTTGACGACCGCAAACTCCTGCAAAAAGGAAGAAGTCAGCCTCTGTAGAAAAGGGCCATCATATTTTTAATTTTTTTTAATGTGTTTGCTTGTTGACTGTATTTATGTGTTTGTTTATCATCCACAGTATGTGATATTTTTTGAGGGGGGTTAGCGATTACAAACAAACCCACAGAATCAAATGAGAGCCGTAATCCCAGATAATCCTATAGAAACCTCTCCAGAAGACAGTCAGTCATCTGGCCAGCTTGCAAATGAAAACAGCCAGTCAGCCAGTCAGTCAGTCACCATCCAGCCACGTTTTGCTTCATTTTCATCGACTGTGAATCAAACTGACTACAAGATGAATTTGTCTCATCGAACTCTATTCTCTGTCATCCATTGGAGTCTCATAATCATTAAATATAGAAACAGTCTTGAGCAGATGTTCATCCTGCTTCCTCCTGATGAAAAGGTGAAGGGATGTTGGTAATCTAAAGCTAATCTAATCTAATCTTATTCTCAACATTTCCATTCAGGTCTCAATATTTTTGACTTTTCAAAATTTTGAAATGGATTTAAGCTCCAACCTGCCTACTAAATGTTTGCAGCGGTTGTGACAAAACAATGAAAATATCACAACAAAACAAGCCCTGAGTTAAAAAAACAAAACAAAAACAAAACCTCTAACCGGCCAGTAATTTAGTCCCTTTAACAACAGACACAATTGTGTATGAAAATATATGGAGCACCACAAACATCCAACCACAAAACCCGAGTTATAGTTTTAAGAAACATTACGGCCAAAAACCCAGTGAGAGACAGTACAGAAGACACGGAAACTCAGTGAAGAGCAGCCAGCGCAGGATTCTGCTGAGGTCTTCGTTTGTAAACTGAGCTGCAGGATGATTGGCTGACTCCGATCTGTGAAAGCCAGAAAGGTGGCCTCCTTGGGTCCCACAGGAGGACAGCAATCAGGCCATTTACTACACCATCTAGACATGAGGGAGACACACGCACGTACACATGCACACGCACACACACACACACACACACACACACACACACACACACACACACACACACACACATGTAACTGGCACGTAACAACCACTTTATCCTATTCATGGGTGGCTGGAGCTCATCCCAACTAACACAGGTAGGGTATGTCCTGGACACACACACGGGGTGGCTGTTTCTCGGTTGGGAGAGCGGTCGCCTTCCCATTCAAAAGGTTGCTGGTTTAATTCCCATCTCCACAAGTAAGACACTGAAACCCACACTGCTCCCAGTGTATGGAGGGAGTGCCTTGCATGGTAGCCGCCTTCATTGGTGTCTGAATGGGTGAATGTGATTAACGGTGTAAAGCACTTTGGGGACTACTTACGTGGTGGAAAAGTGCTATATAAGTGAAAGGCATGTACCATTACACACACATGGGCATTTTAGGATGAAAAGTTAAGTTTAAATGCATGTTTTTAGGCTGTGGGAGAAAAAAAACCCTGAACATCTGGAGAACGTATGACACACACAGATAGAACATATGAAATCACAAACTCCGGATGGATCGGCCCCAACTGCACTCAGACCAGGGATATTCTCATTGACTGTAGTGGTCAAGGGGGTAATGACACCACCATGCCACCTCTACAACACACCCTTCAAGCCCTAAACATGTGAATGCAGATCACATGATCATCATGTCCACACATCATGTGCAACAATCCAATTGCTATTATTCGTCTGTCTGTTTCTTATCACTATTGCCATGTATAATAAACAATGAACTAATGTCAGTCATGTATGCATGTCATGTGCTTCACAAATCTATGACTCGTGCTAAACAGGCTGAAAGTGAAGGTGGCTGCATCTCCTGCATCTCCTGCAGACTGAGAAGACTTCCTTCTTATTGCTTCCGCGTCCTGATTGGTCGAGCCGGTCCGGGAAGGGGCGTGGCCTGCGTCTGAGTCCTGGCACCAGTCTGCACTGCGAGCAGCGAAAGGTGGAGAGATTTACCCCATCATACACTCCGACTGTCACACACACGCATACACACACACGCATACGCACAGACACACACACACACACACACAGTCAGAGAGAAACGGGACGCATCCAAACCGTGAGTAGAGCCGCTCATTGTTCAATCTAACACATATATATATATATTTTAGGCGCATGTCACTGCGTGACTGTCGTTTGTTTTCTTGCGTCCTCGCGCTGCATCGTCTCCTCGTTGCCTCCATAAATAAGGGATGACATTGTGTCAGTTTCAAAGCGTAATTTAGGTCTGTAGCTGCAGTGGCATAGATGTGGGGCCTATATTTAGATCATTATATGGCGGCCAGTGTGTCTCCCATCACAATGGCAGAGGAGGATGGTGGGCGTGTGAGGAGGTGAAAAAGGAGGAGGGGGGGGGGGGGGGGGGGGGGGGGGGGGTTCTGTGTCTCATGCAGAGGTCCGTGGATTCGTGTCTCTTTGTTATGGTGGTGCCGCAGTCGGGATGGTACACCCCTCCTGCTGAAAAACCACCAGACTGTAGTACTCCAGAAATATTCCTCTGATAATCCTGCTTTGGCTCAGGGTGCTCCTCACTAATCATGCATGAGTGTGTATGATGTGGTTCAACCATTGCATGTAACATTTCTATAGATCCCGTACCTCTAATGTAATATTATTTAATTGTGGACTACAGTAAGCTATAAATGATTGTTTGTTGAGGTCCTTATAGTGTTGCCTGCAGGTGTAGATGGGCAGTTGCATGCACTGCTGAGTAAAGGCCTGGTTATGTAAAGGGGTTGCTTTTATGTTACACCAGTTTTAGGAAGAGTCTCAAATGTTCTATAGGGACTAAGCTTTCCGTTATACAATAATACCCCCCCCCCCCCACTCAACACACACACATACACTCACACAGACACAGACACTCACACAGACACAGACACAGACACAGACACAGACAGACACTGCATCCTCTGTCTGTGGATTAGGACACATTGTTCCACATTATGTTCAAAATTTCCCCTCTCTGCCTCTTTCTGGAGTCCATTTTCTCTCTGGTGTGCATGTGAAATCGAACACGCGATCAATGATAATGCATCCATGAGGCATCAATATATAGGCTACCGCCACAACTCGCACTCTCTGCAGTGATACTGTGGGACAATGGAAATCTTAATGCTACTCTTAAAGTCAAAATCGCTCTTGAGTTGGAGTAAACACTGTAGTGTTTGTTCTATATGTGATTATCGCGGCAGTTTACAGTCGCTATATGATGCAACGCCAACCAAAACCTTTGAAACTAAGACACGTGGCTGCACCATTATGTACAGTGGATATATACTGGAATCTAGTACCTTTTTCCGATATTGTATATTTGTGGGTACTACTGCCTGTTGGCTGTGGAAACTCTGGAGGCTGGTGGAGGATTCAAGACACGTTTGTTCTCTCTGCATTTGTCACATTTAAGTCCCATTATATTCCACAAGCATGGTTAACTATTTATTTCTTGTTAAGGTTCCACTTGCAAGTCATTCCATTAGCAATTAATCAACTATCTACTTTTTGCAGTTAATCAACAAGTAACAAAGTAGTGACGAAACATGTCCGATGTGACCTTTTTGAAATTGCTTTCTTTTTTTTGAGCAATAGTGGTAGAAAATAAGGAAATGGCTAGAATGATATGGACAACAGACCAATTAAAAACATCCTTTCGGTTAGTTCTCTCATATGATAAACAATGCAACTCTTTATATCAAGTTTGTTACTTGTTATTGTTGGATATTGTAAAATATTCCAGGGAAAATTACACAGATATATGATTGTGGACCTTTGGCCCATGTAACACACACTTGTTAATGGTAGACGTCTGACTTAATTATGTTGCAGGTATTTTGAGTAAATAACTAATAATTTGAATATAATGACTCCACAGTTATGTCAGATAGTGTTCAGAGCTCTTAATATGTTAAGTGTTTGGTTGTGATCACTGTTTATGTTGATACTATTGAATTTGGCTTCTTTGAATGAGTTAAAGGTTGCCATAGTTATTTATTTATCAGGTTACATTGGTCATACTGCATTTCTGCTGAAAATCATTGCCATGAACTCCAAGAAGCTCAAGGAACTTATCAAAACAAGGCAATGAATAAGTTCCCAATGTTTTTGTTCTCCCCGGAAGTGCAAAGGCTTAAAAGTGAAGTAACACGAAACCACGAAGATCGAGAGAACCTTGGTCAGATGAATAAAGTGGCCTTTGGCTCTGCCAAGGTGACCGTCCCAGTAACACTCTTATCAGGGTCTATCAAGCTACTTTATTGAACATTGGCTGAAAAACACTGTGAATAGAGTGACCCTCAAACATGCTTCCCATTCTGCCTGGCATGGTGAAACTATGATGTTTCCATGGTTCTTCTTGATAGGGAACAGTGATTATCTTAGATATTAAAATAACAAAGAGCCTTGATGATGGGTAAGTCTGCAAGCAGGAAGCTTGATGGATTATCGGAGATGCTCTAATGCAGTGCCTCGTGATGACGGACATGATGATGATGATGATGATGATGCAGTGACTTCTGAGTCAGGGATTACCATTCATGCAGGCAGGAAGTCCGTGTGCCATCCAACCAGGTATAGTCAACGTTTGCAGTCCATTTGCCAGGCAGTCAGCCGTTTAAACTCAACCAAGTTATGGAGCCAGTCAACCGAAGAAACCCACAACACAGACACTCAGCTAGCCAAGCATTCATCATGTCCTTCAGACAGAATAACAATGTCAGTGATCGTCAGCTGTTACTATAGGAAACGTGTAAACCCTGCAGTTCTCCAGTAAGTCAACAGACCAGGCAGGCAGAAGCGATAGAGATATGATCTAATAGTGCCGTAAAGCCCTCAGGCACTCTTAAAGCCCTTATAGTTGCTCTGTGAGATTATGTAACACCTGTGGATCAGAACATGGAGTTATCTGGAGGTGATTCTGCTTAATATCAGCCCGTATATGAGTCCATAGGGAGACATGTCCTAAAGTGAAAATCTGTTGACAACAATGTCTGTTTTCAAGGTTTTCTTCTTCCTCTAGCCACCGTTGTCAAACTGCATAGCAGTGAGAATGACATTTAGCCCATGACTCATGGTCTTTAGAGTGTAATACTATGACCTACACAGCTTGAACTGAGGTAAAGAATAAAGACTTACTGTAATGCTGGTGAATTAAGCCTTGCGCTTCAATATTTCAGTCAACATTATGCATTCTGCTGCTTTCATCACGACACGACTTTTACAGTTAATGCATCCAAATTCTGTTTTCAGGCTGTTTATGGCTTCTGTTCCTTGTGCTTGAATAATGTTAATTCATTTACCTCCGCAAGAACCAAGATGTAAAGCGTGACTCATCATATTTCATATTACCAGTGGAATAGCCGAATATATGTAATAGTAACTTTTTCTTACACGGATGGATAAAAGATGATACTTTGCCTGCTCCCTCACACAGTGGAAGTTCTCAAAGCTCTCATATACTCTGTTTCACGTTGCTCAGCACCAGATTCAAGGTACAATTAGTGAGTAGCAGACGGCCTTAGTGATATGCATTTAACAGCTGACGACATATACATATAGCTATTGTGCTCTCAGTATGTTGGATATGTGTAAGCCAGTGCTTTGTTGTGTTCACCATTAATTCTATCTACATATGGGCCTCATGCGTTTCTATTCCAAATATTTGAAAACCTCCTGTAGAATAACTGAAACTGTTTTTGGTCACAGTTTTTACTGTGTTGGTGTTGGAAACAGTCTTACTGGCAATATAACCGTGTCACCCTTGCTCGGTAATGAAAACACATTCATTGTCTTTTCCCTTCGAGCATGCGAAGACTGCCAAGCCAGCTTTACACTTTGCTGATGTATGGGAGCAATGTGTTGGAACCAGTAACTCTCGAGAATCCTTTCAGAGCATTTAATGAGCAACAGCAATTTTGATTCATTACCGAAGACCTTGGACATTAATAGAAGAAATGACATATTAGTTAGAAAGCATTTTTATTGCTTCGTTGGGGATGAAGAACCTGCCAGATTGCTTGAACTCGATCTTGCACATTACCTGAGCATGTCTTAAAAGACTGTAAAAGGTTGAAAATACACATTTAAACAGCTACCTAAAGGGAGTGCTGAGCTGTCATATTTCTTTTTTCCAAGTACGTTTCTAGCTTTTGTACAAAATTACAGCTCCAAGAAACTTTACCAAGCTAATATTTTAGCAGATTCTGCTCTTTACCCATGCATTTCATCATTTTTCTTTAATGCCTACCGCCCAAAAGTGTTTAATTATCCAGCACCAAAATTCCCAAGATACTTTCTTGTGGAAACTACACATATCTTTCTCTCCTGACACATCGGAATAAGAAAAGATGAAAAGACGCTACATTTTATATTGATCGTAAGTGTTCATGCTCATTGAGTGTTACTCCAAAAAGCAAAGGGGTGTTTTAAGTAGACGGCAACCATTTAAAGCCCCATTTAAACAACGGTGTTGCTCGGGGCCACTGAAAACGCACGTTTTTGAAAACGGCTCCCAAGGTGGAGCTTTTGAAAAGGCTCCGACTCTGTGTAAATGCAGAAAATGGAACTTTTGTGAACTGCTGTACATGCACACTCTGATTATAGTAAATAGTTCTGCCCATCCGTGAGACGGATTCATTCATTAATAAGAATACATTGTGCTCTTCACTCTTGAATGGAAGTGTTTTTTTAATTAAAGTGTTGTTGCCCTACATGAAAACCACGTAATTTTCAGTGTTTCTGCGTAAACGGACGTCATTTTCAAAATTGTACTGTCTAAACGGAAAACTTTTCTGAAACAAAAAGAAAAAATGACGTCACGATCAAAGTGACACGAAAACAAACTTCTCAAAGGAGCTAAAACACTGGACAGATTCACTGTAAGCTTCTTTTTTTTTCTTCCCTTCAATCACTAGAGGCATACAAAAATAATGTAGAGGATCCAAATATACTGTATAGTACCCAAGTTTAAGAAATCCCTGTCACATCAGGGAATAAAGCAGCAGGTCAGGGTGGTAAAGTCACACTGTCGCTATAGGAGCCTTTAGAAACACTTCCTGTTTCAGAAATTCTTTGATTATTGTGTTTAACTCATATCTTCAAATGTAAAGTTTTAGTCAACACAATATGGTTTTTAACACTGCAGTACATGCACCACATCGGTGGAATCAGACTGTGATATTGTTTATTAGCCTACTAAAAGGCCTGAAATGAATAAAGACTTACGATACCACTGGTTAGTTAATCTCAACCTGTACTGGGTTTCTGAGGCTTGTATCGGTCTCAATATTAAGAGTTGTAACACACCTTTATATATTCCTGATATACACCACTGAAATAAGTCTTTTGTGTGTCTTAATTGCAACCAAGACAAATATTGAGATATTGAAAATGTAACTTATGAAGCAAATAAACAGGAGTGGTCACATTTCACAAGTAGCCTTCTGACCTGTCTGTATATCTGGGGTGCGATGAATGGATGAAATCGGGGCTTCAGAAGCGACAACAAAGGTCATTCTCTCCTGCAGAGGAAAGAGGCTGAGATTCAGATCAGAGCTGGCATCATGTGGTAGAGCTGAGACAGGAAGGACAGGAAACACTGTGTATTCCTCTCATCCTCACGGTCCTCTTCCTGAGACCTTCCATCGGTGGAGGTTTATGATTTTAAACAAGCAAAGGTCAACTCTGTCCTGCTGATCCCAGCGGCTGAGATTTAGATCAGACCTGACATCACACTGTACAGTCGAGTGAAGGAAGCATGAGTACACTATGTCCCATCCACCGCCTTCATTAAAAACTCTGCCCTGTGCAGAGGATCACAACAGAGTACCGAGCAAAATCAGTTCGCCAAGTTCACCATCATCGTATGCCCCTTTAATTAAAGGTAGTTTGTTTAAAATTCTGAATTATGTCTTCTTTATTGTGTTATTACAACAGAGAAGTCGCCACCATGAACCGACATTGGCTTTATGGCCACTACAGCCTTATTGTGTCTTCAAGCAGAAACTCTGGTGATCAGATAGTGTTCGTGTCTGACGTCATTGCATTGATTTTTTTTTTTCTTTTTGTAAAACAGTTTCCTGTGCAAGCTGCTCACCATTCCTCTATGGTCCTTTTATTTGAATCATGCTGAGCGCCTTTTAACTTGTGCTCTGGTACAATATTGTAAGTTTTAAGCCACTATGTAACTTGGAGGTGATGTTGATGCTGAAAACAAAGCTGCATCGCTACTAGAAAAATAATATATGGACGACAAGTCACATCCGTCAGAAATGCACCATGAAGAGGAAAACAACATACAGTATACAACTCACATCTTTTTATTATTTTTTTATGCACAGACATGTCTTTCAAGTGGTAGAGCTGTCACTGCTCCGATCAACAATTCAATGAAAAGCCAACATTTGTATCTATATTAAAGGAGAAGTCCGTTCATCCACTCATCTTGTATAGAGTTTTAATCAATTCAGGTCCAACCCTGGACAGCTCTCTACTTTATCAGAGGGCAAACACATACACACGCCCACGTGTACATATGTACATATGCACACAAACACAAGCAGAATCACCAGTCAGCATCTAATCACTTTGGACCAATGCCTAAAGGAAAACCAATGTAAGCATATAGAATTGCAATCTCCACACAAAAAGCCCCTCAGCCACTACACCTCGGCGGTCCAAGGCAAGTTGGTCATTTAAATTAGATTTCTCTTCTCTTCATTCAGCCTTCATCAGAGGTGATAATACACCTTTCTTCACGAAAGCCTTCTTCATTATAGTGTAGTTACACGTAAATTATATAAGGATCTCAGACATGAGATTTAGATACAGTTAGTGCTCTAAATGCTTGAAAGAGGCAGGATACGTGATCCATCACATTTTTTAATGATATCCCCGCCGTTTGGCACGTCTCACCAATTTGTGCGACTTGTCTTCAAGTCATCACAGACAGAGCTCAAACACAAAGCACAGAGCCTCATCCGGCATATCTGCACAGTTTGTAATCGGGCCGCTTGTCTACACCTTTCTTTTATATGCTGAAGCTGTGTGGGTGTGCGTGTGTGTGTGTGTGTGTGTGTGTCTGTGTGTGTGTGTGTGTGTGTGTGTGTGTGTGTGTGTGTGTGTGTGTGTGTGTGTGTGTGTGTGTGTCTGTGTGTCTAGGTTGACACAGTGTGTTGTCAGCAGTAATCTAAACTGCTGCTCATCAGCGACACACTGTGCGTCTGAGTGTGTGTGTGTGTGTGTGTGTGTGTGTGTGTGTGTGTGTGTGTGTGTGTGTGTGTATGCGTGTGTGTGTGGGCTTGTGCACGTCAAGAAGGAGACAGCAAGGAGCTGCTGAGTCACCATGGCGACTTGCTGGGCAGCCATGATGAGATTTTGTTAACACGTTTGGCAGCGTGAGTCTGAAAAATGAAAAGCATTTCAAGTTGCCGCCTGACGTGTGTTTAGTTTTTTCACTTTGCTATTATTGTTTAACCGATGAGAAGGTCTATTTTCTCATGTGTCACATAAACTACTCATATTGCCGACTCCTATACTAACGAGAGGATTCCTCTGTTGCTGGAGCGTTTTTATCAACGAGAGGGAGAAAAAAAAGACCCTTCGGCATGATGTAACCCAGGCTTAAGTGACATGACCATCTCTTCCAAAGCCGACATCTCTGGACTGGCTAATGGACTCGCAGACACATTTCAGCTGTCTAGATTGTTACCCTCTAACTAAAATAGGACACTAATTTATTCTCAGCGTGTTCCAGCCTTGTCATCTTAGATGTTGACTAACTCGTTGAAAGACGCGGTCCGTCATTCTGGGAAGTTCCCCTCTTTGTCGTCTAAACCCCACAGATAAAAATAATGCTGATCGACTCATCTGGGTGGGAAGCAGACTTGCAGACTCTAATGGTGTCTCGCTGTACTGTCCCCTCGAAGCTGCACTCAGCACACAGTTTCACATTTGTATTGTGTGTAATAACGTCTTTTTATAGCATTTTAAGTAACGCTGTAACGATATTTGATGCAAGTATTCTGCGGCGAAACACGAAGCTGTGCTCGATTTTATATATCATTCTGCTCTCACTTATTGCTGTCTGATGTTTGACGCCACAGTCAAACATCTCCAGGAAATCAGAACTGTAGCATTTGACCTCATCACTCAGAGGACTGTCTGCGTTTGCTCAATATGAATGAATGGTGACCTCGCACTCAGTGCCACTGGTTTACCTTCACTGCAGTGGAGCCAAGGTCTGTACGACCGAGTGTGGAGAGAGTCCAGTGCGTCACGCTCAACTTTCAGACCATTTTAACTCTGCTATCTGAGTGCTTATAGTACGCTGCATTGAAAAGACCTAATGCAACATGACTGTGCTTAAGCACTCAAGATTAAGTGTGCAGTGATGTAATCTGAGACATTCTTTTATACAGGACATAAAAATAGGTGTCTGGAAATGTGTGTCTGGCTTGAAGTGCTTTATGAAATTAAATTCATCTCCTTCTTTCATCAAATTCGGCATTTTACTGATACATTTCAGTGCCCAAACACGCCTTATCCTCCCTCTAGCTGCATCCCCCTGCCTTTTGAACTGTGCATGAACCCTTCGGTAGGCTGGACAACAAAACTGAAAGCTGCTGTGTCGTCGTCCCCTTGCCATCTTGAATTGCCATTGTTGAGTCTGAGTTGCCGAGAGATCTCAAAGTGCTGCTCCAGCAGAGACGTGTGCCTCTAACGGGGCTGCATAAACACTATTTGAACTCATTATACTTCAGCAAAAAAATTAGAAGGGTCACGGCTGCATTGCAGGCTGCAATCCTCAGAAAAATAAAAAAAATAAATGGTTGGTCAATATCAAGTAGTTGAGGTAGAGGAAATAAACATGGGTTGATACATATGTTTTATATGATGTGGCATTGTGTTTTCCCAACCAGCCACGACTGAATGAATGGACGTGATTCTCGTTGTGTTTCCAGTTGCCAACAAGCACAATGAATGCAGGAGGGAGTAGCTCCGAGGGCCACTCGCTCCTCCATTCACCGCTGTTACATCATTAGGACAGATTTGGATATTGTACTGTGAGTCATGGTGGAGCTGAACTGACCTGCCGAGCTCACGCCGGTCCTACTGTGGAGCAGAAATCCGTTTTCATTCTGTGGTGGAATGATAATTCCACATCTGATCGGTGTGTGCAAAAAACCATCTCACATTCAGTCCTACATTTCCCAAATGTCATTACTATTGTTTTTGTTTTTTTACTTTGTATGTTCACAGATTGTGGTAATAACTCCACATTACCAGTAATTGGTGGCATTATTTTTGTCATAAACCACTTCCCCCTGCCTATGCACATGAACTTTTCTGTTTTCAAATGTCATCAGTCACAAGTCATATATTATTCCCCATACTTGTCTCATGTGCAGTCCAATATGACGCTGCCGACTCATGATTTTTTTTAGCTGTTAAAATTCTTGTGTTCAACATCAATGTGATTTCAGTGAGTGACGCTGCAGATTGCATGCACAAAA